>NC_090443.1:917330693-918026110 GCF_031143425.1 Pleurodeles waltl
CACCAGGCGGTTCAAGGGTATGAGGTAGTTCCCGTTATGCACAGGGTCCCTGAGAAGGATTGGGGAACTGGCACAGGGAGTCATATTCCTACTGGTGGTAGGGACACTTTACTGGCTCTAGAAGAGAGTGACAGGGAAAAGGGTTCCCCCCTGGAGGACGTCATGGATATAGAATGTGGAGACATCCCAGGAGAGTATGGGTTGAGTGTCAGGGACAGTCAGATACTGTCTCACCAGTCTCAGGAGGGTGATGTAGAGTGCTTTTTCAAGGCTGAGTCACTGGATGGTTGGGTGAAGGGTACTGTGGTTAATACATCTGAAGGGCAGAGTGATGTAAGTGCTGTAGAGCATATGTCTGGTCCTTATTTTCCAGAGCTACGCCAACACCAGGTGGAGTGTGTGTTCTCTGACCCCAGGGAGCTTACAATGGAGGCAGACTTCTGGGTGAGTACCAGAGAGTCTGAAAAGGCATTTGGGGGTGCTCCTGAAGGGAGTGGTCTAGGTGTTTCCCAACCAAGTGAGGTAGGAGAGGATTGTAGTGTCCCAGGTAGGTCCCAGGTCCTATACGGTTCCATGAGGGAACACCAGGAGGGAAGCCTAGCCTGTACCGTAGGGCCACCTGTTGAGGGAGACCCCACAGTGTCAGAAGAACTTGGGGGGGTGACTGTAGTCAGCATCCCACCAGTTCTGGTGTCTGGCAGTACCACTCCTAGTGAGGGGTGCAGAAGTCCAGACAGAGGGTTGAGAGGGTGCTGCAGACCCACAGTGGAGGTCCTGGAGAGTCAGGGGTCAGCTCTGAGAGCAGAGCCCTCCAGGAATGACCCAGGTGAAACCATTTCTGGTTTGGGGAGATCCAGACTCTGCCAGATGGGCAGAGGTCAGGAGACCTGCGCCAGCCAGACTCTTGTGTGGCCCTTGGGGATGGTGTGTCCCTTGTGGGGGGGGTGTGTGCCCCCCAGGAAGTCCTGGCATGCCAGGCAATTGTTCAACCTCAGGGTGGTGACTCTGGGTTGGGTGACCAGGTTCAGGGGTAAAACTCTGGCCTGGTGGGGGGTCAGTGTGCCCCCCAAGAAGTCCTGGTGTGCCAGGCAATTGTTCAACCTCAGGGTGGTGACTCTGGGTTGGATGGCCAGGTTCAGGGGTTAAACTCTGACCTGGTTGGGGGTAGGTGTGCCCCCCCCAGAAAGTCCTGGTTTGCAGGCAGTGATCCAGTCTGAGGGTACAGACCCTGGGCTGGAAGATCAGGTTCAGGGTGTACCCCCTCACCTGGAGGAAGGGGCTACTGATAACAGTGCCCCTACCATGTTGTCTTCTGAGGAGGCCACTCCTAGTTGGAGGGTGCTAGACCCCAGAAGGGAGGGCAGGGGGAGGGAAGCCTCACCCCGGGCCCTGGTCCAACCTGAAGGTACAGACCCCAGGTTGGAGGACCAGTTGCAGGTTAACAGCCCTGCACTGGTGAAGGAATGGTGCAGGGCTGCTTCTATAAGCACCCTGACCATGTTGGACTCTGGGGGTGCCGCACCAGGAGGGAGGGTACAAAGCCCCAGAGGGGAGGTCCAGGTTCAGGCTGTCATCCCTGACCTGGTGAAAGGGAGAGTGGTCAAAGGGTGCCCAGCACCTGGGGCTACCGTCCCCCTCTCTCCACAGCCACATTGGTTGGATAGCTTTGAGAAGCCTGGGGCCTGGCTCTCATCCCTGACAGCTGTCAGTAGCCACTGTGGCTTGCTGTCCGGGTGGACAGAGTTATCCCTGGGGAGGGGACGAGAGTCACACCCCGGGGGTAGAGTGGGTAACACCACTGTGTTGGTCCTGGTGGTACTATCCGGCCCCTGGGATACATCTGTGAGCAAAGTAAGGTTAGGTGCTGCACAAATGGTATCCGCAGGTAAGGAGAAAGGTTCCCCATGGGTTGGCTTAGTGGGCCCTGAGAGTATGGACAGAGGGAATCAAGTGGAGTCAGAAAGGCGAAGAACTGGAACATGCCCCTGCTGTTGTGGGCCTGGGTCCTTGTTCTATCGCCTCAAACAGGGAATTACATCAGGATAGTGATTGTTCTCCCCTGGCTTTAGGCTGGTAGGGGGTCATGTTGGACCTGGCCTTTTTGACAGGGTCATCCCCAAACTTTTTGCCTCCTTCCTCCTATTTTTTCTGACCTGCTGTTGTTAGCTTTTGAACGCTGGGCACTTTACCACTGCTAACCAGTGCTAAACTGCATATGCTCTCTGTGTAAACTGTACTGTAGATTGGTTTATCCATGATTGGTTATTTGATTTACTTGTAAGACCCTAGTAGAGAGCACTATATGTGCCTAGGGCCTGTAGATTAAAGGCTACTAGTGGGCCTGCAGCACTGGTTGTGCCACCCACTTAAGTAGCCCCTTAACCTTGTCTCGGGCCTGCCATTGCAAGGCCTGTGTGTGCAGTTTCACTGCCACTTCGACTTGGCATTTAAAAGTACTTGCCAAGCCTAAAACTCCCCTTTTTCTACATAGAAGTCACCCCTAATGTGTGCCCTAGGTAATCCCTAGAGCAGGGTGCTGTGTGGGTAAAAGGCACGACATGTACCTGTGTAGTTTATATGTCCTGGTAGTGTAAAACTCCTAAATTAGTTTTTACACTATTGTGAGGCCTACTCCCTTCATAGGCTAACATTGGGGCTGCCCTCATACATTGTTTTTGTTGAAGTGGTAGCTGCTGATCTGAAAGGAGTAGAAAGGTCATATTTAGTATGGCCAGAAAATTAAAACAAAATCCTGCTGACTGGTGAAGTTGGATTTAACATTACTATTTTAGAAATGCCACTTTTAGAAAGTGAGAATTTCTCTACACTTAAATCTTTCTGTGCCTTACAATCCACGTCTGGCTAGGTTTAGTTGAAAGCTCCTTGTACATTCACTCAGACACACCCCAAACACAGGGTACTCAGCCTCACTTGCATACATCTGCATTTTGAATGGGTCTTCCTGGGCTGGGAGGGTGGAGGGCCTGCCCATACACAAAGGACTGCCACACCCCCTACTGGGACCCTGGCAGACAGGATTGAACTGAAAGGGGACCTGGTGCAGTTCTTAGCCACTCTTTGAAGTCGCCCCACTTCAAAGGCACAATTTAGTATAAAACAGGGCCTCTGCCCTACCACCTCAGACACTTGCTGGAGAAGAAACCTGAACCAGAACCTGCATCCTGCCAAGAAGAACTGCCTGGCTGCTCAAAGGACTCACCTGGCTGCTTTCTACAAAGGACTGCTGACTTGCTGTTGGCCTGCTGCCTTGCTGAACTCTTGTCTGGCTGCAAAAGTGCTCTCCAAGGGCTTGGATAGAGCTTGCCTCCTGTTCCCTGAAGTCTCAGGACCAAAAAGACTTCTCTTTTTCAACTGGACTCTGTGTGCGCCAAAAAATTCGACGCACAGCTTGCTCCGCGGTGAGAAATTCACTGCACGCCGATCTGGAAAGACGCCGCTCGACACAACGCCTGCGGTGCGACCGGAACTTCGACACGCGGCCCCAACTGGACAATGCCACCCGACTTCCAGAGAGGAAATCGACGCGACGCCTGGCGTGAGGAAGAAAATTCCACAGCCCCCAGGAACGACACACAGCCGGATAACAAACCGAGGATTCCACGCACAGACCCTGGGACATCTGGTAATCCCGCGACCCACAGAAGGAGACGGTCCGTGTGCTGGAAAACTACGCACGTCTTCCCCGAGTGAAAAATAACAGTGCAAGTCTGTGTGTGAAGGGGCATAACCGACTCACACACCATCTTTCCACGCATCTCCTCCTCTGCGGCCCTCTGCAGAGATTTTCCACTCCAAACCAGGTACTTTGTGCTTGAAAGAGACTTTGTTTGCTTTTTAAAGACTTAAGACACTTTGGGGGTCATTCTGACCCTGGCGGCCGGTGGCCGCCAGGGCCACCGACCACGGGAGCACTGCCAACAGGCTGGCGGTGGTCCCACGAGCATTCTGACCGCGGCGGTTCAGCCGCGGTCAGAAGCGGAAAGTCGGCGGTCTCCCGCCGACTTTCCGCTGCTCGGGGGAATCCTCCATGGCGGCGGAGCGCGCTCCGCCGCCATGGGGATTCTGACACCCCCTACCGCCATCCTGTTCCTGGCAGGTCTCCCGCCAGGAACAGGATGGCGGTAGGGGGTGCCGCGGGGCCCCTGGGGGCCCCTGCAGTGCCCATGCCAATGGCATGGGCACTGCAGGGGCCCCCGTAAGAGGGCCCCACGGTATATTTCAGTGTCTGCAATGCAGACACTGAAATACGCGACGGGTGCAAACTGCACCCGTCGCACATACCCACTCCGCCGGCTCCATTCGGAGCCGGGTTCCTCGTGGGTTGGGGTTTCCCGCTGGGCTGGCGGGTGGCCTCCTGGCGGTCGCCCGCCAGCCCAGCGGGAAAGCCTGAATGGCCTCCGCGGTCTTTCGACTGCGGAGCGGCCATATGGCGGTTCCCGCGAGACGGGCAGCTACCGCCGCCCGCCTCAATCAGAATCACCCCCTTTATATCACTTTCTAGTGATATCTTTACAAATTCATATTGCATCTTTGTTCGTTTTGACCTGCAAATACCCAGATAAATATTATATATTTTTCTAAACACTGTGTGGTGTATTTTTGTGGTGCTTTATTGTGTTATTGTATGATTTATTGCACAAACGCTTTACACATTGCCTTCTAAGTTAAGCCTGACTGCTCGTGCCAAGCTACCAGAGGGTGGGCACAGGATAATTTGGATTGTGTGTGACTTACCCTGACTAGAGTGAGGGTTCTTGCTTGGACAGAGGGTAACCTGACTGCCAACCAAAAACCCAGTTTCTAACACACAGTGCTACAAAACTGCGCTGCGTGGGGTTTGCCTTATTATTAGCCTCCGTAAGTGGGTGTTGCACACCATTTCTCCAGCCGTGATGTGTCGTTCTCCTGCCGCGATGCAGGTGGTGCATCGACTTCAGCCGTGAAGCCAGCAGCGCGTGGTTTATCAGCCAATGTTGCTTAAGGTGCGTCGTAAATGTCCCCGCACGGTGTTCTCTACGTGGATTTTCAGTTCTTGTCTGCCAGCTTCACCTCTCAAGGCCCAGGGACTGAATAGGGCACCACTTGGCAGGGCAGGAGTCTCAGCAGAGAGTCCAGGTGATGGTAGGGGAAGTCTTTGATGGCCCTGAGACTTCAACAACAGAAGGCAAGCTCAGTTAAAGCCCTTGGAGATTCTTCTCAAGCAGGAATGCACAACAAAGTTCAGTCTTTGCCCCTTTCACAGGCAGAAGCAGTAACTGCAGGAAAGCCCAACAAAGCACAGTCACAGGCAGGGGCAGCATTTCTCCTCAGCTCTTAAGCTCTTCTTTGCAGAGGGTCCTCCTGATTCCAGAAGTGATCTAATTTTCAGGGGTTTTGGGTCCATACTTATACCCCTTTCTGCCTTTGAAGTAGGCCTACTTCAAAGGAAAGTCTCTCTTGTTTGTAAGATCCTGCCTGGCCCAGGTCAGGCCCAAGACCAGGGGGTTGGACACTGCATTGTGTGCAGGCAGGGACAGCCCTTTCAGGTGTGAGTGACCACTCCTCCCCTCCCTCCCAGCACAGATGGCTCATCATGATATGCAGGCTACACTCTAGCTCCCTTTGTGTCACTGTCTAGAAGAGAAGTGCAAACAGCCCAACTGTCAAACTGACCAAGACAGGGAATCCACAAGCAGGCACAGTCACAGAATGGTTTAAGCAAGAAAATGCATATTTTCTAAAAGTGTCATTTTCAAACACACAGGGGGTTATTCTAACTTTGGAGGAGGTGTTAATCCGTCCCAAAAGTGACGGAAAAGTGACGGATTTACCCCCAGCCGTATTACGAGTCCATTATATCCTATGGAACTCGTAATACGGCTGGTGGTATATCCGTCACTTTACCGTCACTTTTGGGACGGATTAACACTCCTCCAAAGTTAGAATAACCCCCACAATCTAAAAACAAACTTTACTAAAAGATGTATTTTTAAATTGTGAGTTCAGAGACCCTAAACTTCAAATTTCTATCTGCTCCCAAAGAGAATCTGCACTTTAATAATATTTAAAGGCAGCCCCCATGTTAACCTATGAGAGAGATAGGCCTTACACAGTGAAAACCGAATTTGGCAGTATTTCATATAAAACACATTAGTATATGCCGTACCTTAAACATACACTGGATCCTGCCCATGGGACTACCCTGGGCCTACCTTAGGGGTGCCTTAAATGTAAGAAAAGGAAAGGTTTAGGCCTGGTAAGTGGGTACACTTGCCAAGTAGAATTGGCAGTTTTAAAACTGCACACACAGACATTGCAGTGGCAGGTCTGCGCCATGTTTACAGGACTCCTCATGTGGTTGGCACAATCAGTGCTGCGAGCCCACTTGTAGCATTTGATTTACAGGCCCTGGGCACCTATAGTGCACTGTACTTACTAGTAAATCAAATATGCCAATCATGGAAAGCCAATTACACATATATTTTACATAGAAGCACTTGCACTTTAGCACTGGATAGCAGTGGTAAAGTGACCAGTATATCAAAAAACAGTAAAAACAGAGTCCAGACTACATCAACAACCTGGGAATCAGATGCAAACATTTAGGGTAGACCACGCCAAGGATGCTAAGTCTGATACAGCAATAATAAAAAGTTAGTGGTAAACATGGAACAGACCAAGGTGCTGGGATCTGGGAAAACCTCTGTAAACTATGGGTAATCCACAAAATTAGAAACTGTTAATAAATATAAGTACCTATGGGTATAGTTTAAGAAGAGTTTACTGTGGAACAAACTTTTTGTATCGCTCAAAACCAGAGCCTTAGCATCAGTAAATGGTCTGAAAAAATGTAATAGAGATTATGTGGATATGTTCATAAAGCCGCTATTGACGGTCTATTCAGTTATGATCTGCCCGCAATTTAAGTATCGAGCCGAGTTATTAAGCCTAAACAGCAAAGTAACTGGGAATATGAGGAGGGAAAATAGGTGTTACATCATAGAGCCATCTGGCATGTGCCAAAGCAGTTAAATTCTGGCTACACTTGAATTCAGGTGATGGGCAAAAGCTGTCCTTATGGTGTAAAAATGAGATTACTCATAGTGAATTGAAGTGGGCCAAGGGTGTCAGGAAAAACCCGGAGGATATATGTAGGGTATTGGGATAAAGATGGGACTCCAGAATCTGCAAATAGATACCACGAACAGCGAACTCCGTGTTTTAACAAAGAATACAGTTAGAGAACATGATATGCACCATATAAAGGGGAAGTGTTCAGTCCAATGTATGCTCAACTCATAGAAAAGTGAGGAGTGGTTCTCCTAAGTGCATTCACTGCCTAACCGTAGGTTCAAATCTACACTGTTATGAGTGAGAACTGGTGCTATAGTAGTGACAAGGTAAAAATGGCAATGATGGGTGTATCTGGTAAATGCACCTGTGGAAGTGTGACAGTTTGCATATCCTCATGGATTGGTCAAAAATTCGACCCTTCAGAAAACTATTTAAGGCCTGTTTTTTAAATACGGCATCCAAAACCATTTGCAAGCAATGGCACTTTAATGGAAATGTGTAATCTGGATGTGAATTATTCCTTACAGAGATCTGTGGTTGCTGTTAAAAGGGTTCTATTAGATTTTTAGAAGTCTGTCCTTTTTATTATGTTTTTAACTGTTTTATGAGGAAATGTCTGTCTTGCTATGAAATTGTAGGATAAGATTTTATTCGTCAACATATTTATCATGACAATTATTGTTTTTATTAATTCACCGGTTTAATTAGTACACCAAATTCCATGAAATCTATGATATTTAGTGGAATCTCCACTGCTTACTAATTAATGAAAAAGTGGCAAATCCATTTTGAGCAACCTTTCCCCACAGGTGTATTTCTAGATATTTACCTTTCAACAAATAATTCCACCCACCGATAATTAGCAGATGATTCGAGGTAGTCTCAGGTGATGAGTGTTGTATGAATTGTGAAATAATACTTAAAATCCCTAATATTCAGGAAAATGAATGGACAAGTGGCAAGCCTGTGCCAGAAAGAAAGCCATTTTTTGACAAATCTGTCACATTGCCTGTTATTGCTGGCACATTTTGGTAATTGTTTGCCGCTGACTAGTTGATGTTGATCATTCTAAACTATAGGATGAACAGCAGGGGAACAATTTGTCATGCTGACCAGGGTTAATTCACAGATGTTAGGAGAGAAATGGCCCACTGCATTCTACCCTACCATCTCTGACCTGACTGCTAAGGCCACGCTGTGTGTAATTTGTGATTGCCTTCACTGCCTCTGAATGCATGAGACAGTCACATTTTCTGAACCCTGGACCGCCTCCGAAGACTTATTCTTACTCCACTGGTGATAAGAAGTTGTGACTGGCTGCACCTCAGCGGCTCTTGTTTCACTCTGTTTGTATCTATTCAAGGGGTGGCCGGCAATACGCACCTCTTCCACGTTATGAGAACAGCCCACTTATCTAATGACTGATCTTTTCGCTGTTCTCTGACTCATTACTAACTTCTCCACAACAGCACACTTACAGAATTGGCATCTCATTGCCCCGCAGTGAATGTATTACACGCATCTCCCTATAGTGCCAGTTATTTGGAGGTGAGGCATTAACAGTTTTAAAGTTGACTGCCATCTTGAAATGGACTCCTTTCATGCAGCAACAGTGTAAATATATAGTCGTTTTGCATAATTTCACTTGCCATAACTGTCCGCATAGCATGGCAAGTGGGTCCCTTCACTATCTAGTTTTTCAACTTCCATTCTAGAAACTATGGCACCCTTGCAGTGACCCACCAAAGATAACATACCTAATTATTGTTAACACCCTTTGTGTGTCTAAGCATATTGCTTTCTATGACATCTGATATATTCATTGTTGATCTATGGATACTCCTGTACACACAGCAGTGGCATCTTTGTTGTGGATAGCTACTCTGCATTTAATGCATCAGGGCCTTCATTTGGCTACTAGATATATGTAACTGTCTCCTTGCCTGCTTAGACACTGTCTATAATCAAATACCTGCCTGCTACTGATGCTGGGCAGCAGGATTTGTGGGACATCACACTCAATGTTTCTATGCTTTCATCACCTACTATGTTTACCTCTTGAACATGCATGGCTACTTTTGTGGACTTCCTCTCTTCTGGTGTACACCTTCTGCATATAGGTGAGTAGTGGTCTTGTACAGGCAGTGCCTGCTGAACTCCGACACCTTGCACTGCTGTTGCATGACATTTTGTGATGCAACAGCAGCACAAACCTTGCAACCATATCTGTGAGGCCACACAGAGCCATATCTATGGCTTTGAATGGCCTCATAAATATGGAGTAAGGCAAGGCAGTGCAAATCACTGCGTTGCTTTACTCTGCACAAGGGAGTTGTTCCATGGGCATTGCACTGGTTGTTTCCACCACAACGCCCTTGCTGCCTCTTGAACCCTATATATGAAATCAAATTTCCTCTTCTTGATTATCCACCGATCCCTTTTCCATTGTCATTGCACACTACTAATGCACACTTTGTGATTACAGTGGTGACACAGCAGCCAATGTATTCTTCCAGGGTTTCTTGACAACTTCTCTTTTCAGAGGTACTTTCAAATAGACTCAATCCCCGTCCCTAATCCTCCAACAAGGTGGCTACAGCGACACTTGGTGCCATTCTTAAGCACAGTCTGTGGTTGAAAATATCTTGGATGTCTGAAGGAAGGCACTACTGATTTAATGTGGCACTGCATCCTACCAAGCATTGCTGATGGAAAGAAAAGAAATTAAGCATGGTAGAAAATCACCTACAAGCTAGTCATCACAGGGGCCAATATTTATGAAATGTACACCAATGTGAAGTTAGAAGAGAATGTTGATGTGACAATGTCCAGTTCCTCAACATTCCTGAAAAGGAAAGCATAGTGGGGTTCTTTGCTGACTTAGCCTCATCTTTTGAAGATTGATTTGTCTATACCCCAAGAGTTCCAGAGGACACATAGGGCCTCATTACGACTTTGGCGGTGTTTTGGGACCATGTTGGCTGTTATCCGACCACCGTATTATGACTCACACTGTGAAGACCACCAAAAAGCAGCCACAAATACAAAACCGCCAGGACACTGGAGGACAGATAAGAGGCAGTCCCACCACCAGCATTGTCAGCATGGCAAAAATCCACCCACCAGATTACGAGCCACATATCACCCCAGCAGTTCTTCCTTGGCAGAAAACCATTGGCAGTGCGAACCGCAGCGGTCTCAACTCACATCTGTCAGAACACAACACCACATTGGATAGTTGGAATACCCGACACTTGACACACATCCACACAACTGACACACCTACTCACTGCACTATGTAGCACACCCTTGCACAACCCACAATCCTTTGCAACCAAAACGCCATTCAGATACTCAGAGAAGGCCAAGTTATAAAAATAGCACTCCTGCACCATAGGTACACATATACATCTAACTCAGCACACACCCCACATCAGCACAACTATCACAATACACTCATCACTAGCACACACAATTCGCTACAACCATCTGGCGCTCACAACGCAGCACCCACACCTCATCAATTACCCAACACTGCACCCTTACACTCACAACACCCCCACACACCATCTACACAACCACTACTATGTCCCCACAAAAACACCCACGTTTCACAGATGATGAGTTGAGGGTCATGGTGAATGAAATTGTCAGGGTGGAGCCACAACTGTTCGGAGCACAGGTCCAAACTACATCAAATGCCAGGAAAATAGAGTTGTGGCAAAGGATAGTTGACAGGGTCAATTCTGTAGGCAGTCATTCAGGTACAAGGGACAACATCAGGAAGAGGTGGAACGACCTCAGGGGAAGGTCCATTCCTTGGCATCCAGGAACCAGATAGCTGTGCAGAAGACAGGCGGTGGGATCCCACCTCCTCCCCCACAGTTCACATCATGGGAGGAGAAGGTCATGGACATGGGAAGAAAAGAGGATAGGAGAGTGCATGATACATACCGCAAATCTGAGATGTCATTACCAGAAGTGTATGTCAGCATCTGCTATAGCAATACATGAGAAAGCAGAACATAGGGGGTGATTCTAACCCTGACGAGCGGCGGAGGCCGCCCGCCAGAGTTCCCCCCTCCAGAACACCGCTCCGCGGTCCTAAGACCGCTGCAGTGATTCTGGGTTTTCCACTGGGCTGGCGGGTGACCGCCAAAAGGCTGCCCGCCAGCTCAGTGGAAAACACCCTTCCCACGAGGACGCGGCTCCGAATGGAGCCGGCGGAGTGGGAAGGTGCGACGGGTGCAGTTGCACCCGTCGCGAATTTCAGTGTCTGCTGAGCAGACACTGAAATTCTTTGTGGGGCCCTCTTACAGGGGCCCCTGCAGTGCCCATGCCGTTGGCATGGGCACTGCAGGGGCCCCCAGGGGCCCCACAACACCCCATACCGCCATCCTGTTCCTGGCGGGAGAACCGCCAGGAACAGGATGGCGGTATGGGGTGTCAGAATCCCCATGGCGGCGCAGCGAGCTGCGCCGCCATGGAGGATTCATTTGGGCAGCGGAAAACCGGCGGGAGACCGCCGGTTTTCCACTTCTGACCGCGGCAAAACCGCCGCGGTCAGAATGCCTTGCCGGGCACCGCCAGCCTGTTGGCGGTGCTCCCGCCAACCCTGGCCCCGGCGGTCCATGACCGCCGGGGTCAGAATGACCCCCATACTGTCCTGTACACATTACAAACTATCAGTCTGCGTCCACAGCTCACACATAGGCATTGGAGCTCATGACACCCCCACTGATGAAGCAAGAAAGGAGGTGTAATGGCAGCCATCTACTTCAAGTTGTACACATTCATCACAACAAGAGGTCCACTTCACATACTTGTATGTCAGTTCAAGTACTGATTGATGAGATCTGCCCTAGAGTCACCTGCTCCTTCTTCCTCATGCTTTTCATCACTTGTCATATCAGTATTTACATCCACTGGTCCAACTGCCTCCCCCTTATATGCTAACAATGGTATCTGATGCCTCAGGGCTAGATTGTGGAGCATGTAGCAGGCAATGATTATAAGGCATACCTTGTGGGAGGACTCCTCCGGATAGGTCCAGGCACCTGAATCTTGCCTGATATATAGAAAAGTACACTGTTCCAAAAGACAACAAACCTATATACTATATAGGAAGATAAGGGCGAAGATATATAATTAATATCAGGAGAGCCCTCAAGCACCCGATAGGTGACAGGTTTCATCATCGGGTTGTCTCCTCGTCAGACCGGTGTTGCAATGTCTGGTGGACCACCCAGAAATTGGGATGGTACTCAACCGAAGGCAATTTGCCAAGTGGAGGTCTGGAATGAAAACTGACTAAGAGGATAGAAAAGGGAGTGCGAGTGAAGGAGAGTGTAAGCAAGATAAAATTAGCTCTGAGCCTAGAACATCACTTTAATGAATCAGAAGAAAGGTTCAGGCCAAGATTAAAAACATTCAGAGTCTTAGTGGGAATAATGTCCCGCTATACTCTATAAAGAAGGAAGGGTAGTATACCTAATCCTGTCTATTTGTGGTCAACATGTTTCGCGTCTTTTTTTTGGTCAATAAATGATCCCGTGAGGCTTCGTTAGGACCCAGAAAACTACTTCTCCCATTCAAAAATTATAAAGTTCTGGAATGTCACTTACAAGTTGAAGACAACATTGTCAAAGTCAGTTGGTCAATCAGTCGCCCATCCCAAATTCGAGATTGAGCTTCCTAGGACCGCGCTAGCCTCAACCAAGGAGGTATTATTCTATCGACTCCTCAGTCTTGCAGGACACCTGCCCCGCGCCACGCGCCTGTAGACCTTGAATCATGCCTTCAGGAGCCCAAATGTTTTCTGGATAACACATCTTGTCCTCCTTTGGGACTCATTGTAACAGAGTTCCCCTGGCATGGTTGGGTAGCTCAACAGCCAAGCACAGTTTATATAGCCTGAGTCACATGTGAACACAATGGTTGAACAACTCAAAATTGTATGTGGTACTGGCTACATTGTGATGACAGGAGATATAACTCACAAACACACACTACAATGGAAACTTACCAACCAGCCCGACCCTCTCTGTTTGGAGTTGTGCCATTAGCTGTTGGACATTGCTGTTCTGCATGGTGTAGGAATCATGCATAGATCCTAGATACTTGGCTGTGACTTGTGAGATGTACTGGTCTGCCAGACACACCAACTGAACGTTGATTGAGTGGTAGTTCTTCCTGTTCCTATACACCTGTTCATTGGCCCTGAGAGGGACCAAGGCTAAACGGGTGCCATCAATGGCTCCTACCACATGTGGAATGTGTCCCATCTTATAAAAGTCTGCCTTCACATAGGCCAAATCCACTCAGTGGGGAAACCTGATGTAGCTGTCCAGGTATCTCAACATGGCACACAGTACAGCCTTCAAAACCAGACTGAGCATGGGCTGAGACATCCCTGCTGTTAAAGCCACCGTATTCTTAAAGGGGCCAGTGGCCAGGAAGTGTGGCACTGACAAGACCTGAACAATGAGAGGCATGCCAAAGGGATTGTGAATGGCATTCATCAGATCTGGCTCCAACTGACTACAAAGATCCATGATGGTATGACGGTTAAGATGATATGGCTGGATGACATGCCTTTCCTCCATGGTTTCCAGGTCTACTAGTGGATGGTACAATGGCAGCATAACTGTGTTAGGAGAAATTAAGATTCAATGAGTTATGCAGTATGCACACATCATGTACACTTTGTTTATTACCTCACACCTTACTTCCTTAGAGGAAGCCTAGCACATCTAACATATACAGTACAGCCCATAGATATGCACCAATTTCACTCTTCTTGGTGCACATTGGCAACTATGAGAATGGGATTGTACATACTATACTAATGTAAGACGATAAGTGTGAAAGACTTAACTGTCCTGCAGTAATCACACATATGTCTTTGTTAGATCAGTATCTTCCCCTGGACAATCAACCTCTGAGTAATTGTACAAAGTCATCTCCATATTTATACACTCAACACAACTTTTACTTCACATTTGCACAGTATGTTACACAATCATGATGGCAGTACATACAGATATATAGCATTTTATAAGAGTAAGTGAATGACACAGATTTGTATACACTGCCATCTATGAAAAGTGCGCAAAATGGCAGGCGCCTGACCTACTGTACTGAACAGGTGGATGTGACCTAAGTCCACCGGCGGAAGTCGTCATGGGGGTAGGCAGTCGCAACCGCCATGTAACTTGCCATTGGTAAACATTGTTGCCTTTGGCAGACTTGGGCCAATGGCTATGTCCGCCGGCAGTGAGGGTCATGTACGTGGCGGCTGTGACTGTCATCTTCTGCACTATTGCTCACTTGACTCCTGACACTGTTGACAGCAAGACCTCCACAACATGAGCTGCTGTGTACTGCCTCTGGGAGACATCATACCACGTCCTGCAGGTTATGGGGCCCCTGCCTTCATCCCGGAAGATCCTGAGAGGCTAGTGGAGGAGTCCTACCCCTGTATGAACAGCTATATGGGGCACCAGAGCAGAAGGTGAGCCCTATGTCCTAGCCAGGTGTGATAGGTGTTCTGTGTGACATTGCATCGGGCATGTGATCTTGTGAGGGTGTTGATGCATGCAGATGGCATAATGTGAAGACGTATGTGCAGAGACGATGAGTACGTGTGCCTACTTGCTGTGACTGATGTGTACTGAGCACTCCTATTGGTATGGCGCATGTGTACATGACTTTCTCCTTTTCTCTCTGTCATCCATGCAGGTCATCATCCATCAGAAGAAGGGGATTTGGCGTGCCATCACCAAGCAAGTGCGGACCCTGGGGTCCACAGCTGGTGGAGCACCCATTGCAGAAAGCAGTGGGAGGACCTGAGATGCTGGGCACGGAAGACCGCTGAGACCTAGCTGGGGATATCCTCCCTACAAAGGAGGGGTGCCTGTTGGACCCTGACCCCCCTAATCGCTCACATTTTGGCGGTGGCCTACCCTGAGGTGGATGGGCATTTGAGTGCAGCACAGCAGCAACAAGAGGGTAAGTACTGAATTACTCCGTGTACGTTATTCTGGTAGTTAGGTGTTTACTGTCACACTTTAGCAGCTGTGACACTGTAGTAGGTGCGACATGTATGTGGACTACTGGGAATAAATAGTACTCAAGTTGCTTTTCAAATAGATGGAGATCTGGCCTTAGGGTTGCGCATGTGTAGGTTTGGATCACCAGTGTCAAGGAATTTATATGACTGCATGTGGAGATGCTCAATTGACAGTGCCACATGTGTGACTCTACCCAGCCATATAAATGTATGTAAGTTGTATCATCATACCCATCTAGTATTTCCAGGTCCATTATCCTGGATATATGTATATGTAGCTCTAAGGTGTCTGACCACTCCCATCTGTGAAGATCAGCTGTATTTGCTACATAGTGCCTGGCATATTTGTTCCTGGGCCTAGTTACCTTTTGTCCTGGTACATGTTTTGACTCCATGTGAGGCTGGCATCTCATTCAGTCAATAGGTATGCCCATATGGACTGTTCATATGGGTTTGTGGAGGTGTCCCTTTGTTTAGTTGTTGTAACACTGCTCTCTGTGATAGTCAGTGGCTGTCTCATATGTGCATATAAGCCACTGTAGCTGTACATGCATGAATGGTGTGATATGGAGTATCTGTGAGTAGTGACTGCAGCTATCCCTCTGAGATCTGGTACACATAGTGAGATAGCTGTTCTCCAGACAGGGAAAGTCAAAATGTGATGGCACCAGTATGGGGCTGCCACATGTTGTGTCTTCATCAAGAATTGTATCCATTGTGTCATATATGTATAGAGAGATCAGCTAGGAATGAGATTGCTATGCTAGTTGCTGTGTCGTTTGTGAATAGAGATGTATTTACTTGCATGGAACATGACTTATGGACATGGACTGGTCAGGTGTTGATTGTGAACATGCACGATATGGTGTTATCACTCAACTGCATTTCCTATAGGTGATAAAGTTATTGAGAGTTGTGACCTGGATAAGAGCAGAATGCCAGCTTTAGTCAGGGCATGATGAGCATGCAGACAGGTTTACAGGTGGTTTGATGGAATGCTTCAGTTATGCTACCTTACATGGATAATGATGTCGGTCAGAGAGTTGACAATAAGGGGTGGATAGAAGTAACATGTTTTGACATGATGTAGGATCTGTAGTTTTCTGTATGGGATTGCCTAACCAGGTGATGTATACCTACATTTGTGCATGTTGTAATGTGTGTATGTGAAGATTGTGATGACCCTCTCTCTCTCTTTCTATCTCTCCCTCCCTCTCTCTCTCTCTGTGTATCAGCAGCCAGTCACCCTTTATCTTCCGTCCCCCTCCCCTCTCCTCTTCCCAATCCCAAGCCCCCCTTCCCTGACCCAGCCAAAGCACACAAACAGGAAAACATACATCTACCTCAATATCCAAAGGTAGCGCTGACAAACACAAGTACCACAAGACCCACCACCATCTTCACAGAAGCAACATCCACCTGCAGACACATCAACAGTCACTACCTGCCCTGACACCCCACCACCCCAGCATCACGTACACAACACCTGCCCACCTTCAGTCACCACACCAACATACACCAATAGAGCCACTACACCTATCTTACTCACAGACATCATGAAAGCTTCCATGGGAGCTCCGGATGGGTATGGCTTCCTGGAGGTGGGTGTCTCCAATTATACTATTGGTTTCTGCCAGGATTTCCATAGAGGTGTGACTGCGGTGTGCAGGCTTATAATATGTCCAATGGGAAAAGGGTCTTGGCCGGCCTGCAGGTGGCTATCATCGACCGTGGTAGTCTGACCGCAGTGGCGGTGCCGGCGGTGGTTTGACTGTATTCTGGAGTGAATACCGCCATGGTCATAATTTGGCTTTCCTCTCCGCAAGCCTGTTGGCGCTATGACCGTCACCGCCAACATGGTGGTTCTGAGTCTGCCAAACCTGTGATGACCCCCAGAGTGTTGAGCTGTAGAACCACCAAAAGAAGCTTCCCATAAATCGACTTCTCTTTGTGTCACCAGCAAGCTAGACACATGTTGACAGTGACTAAGAAACAAAGGGCCAGATGTATCATTCTTCCGAATAGTGATTACCAAATTGCAATTTTTTGCAAATCGCAAGTAAGTAATCGCTATTGAAATGTATGAAAGTCCAGGAGTTTCATATAGCAATTCGCAAGGACTCGCAAATGGACCTACCTCATTAATATTCATGAGTTAGGTCGCAATTTGCGACACATTGCGAACGGCTACAATCACACGGATGGCGGCCTGCTGGGCTCAGCAGACCACCATGTCTGTGATTGCTTTTAAATAAAGCAATCTTTTTTCTCTGCTCTATCTTAAAAAATGCTTTCGCAAGCATTCGCAATGGGGAAGGGGGCCCTTTGGGACCCCTTCCCATTTGCGAATGGTTTACACCAATTTGAAATCGGTGGTAACTGTGATTGTTTTTGCAACTGCATTCATGGTCACAAAACAATCATACATACCTCTGCGATTCGGTATTAGGAAGGGACGCCCTTGACAAGCCCCTTCCTAATACCGAATCGGTATGTAGTCGCCAATCCAATTTGCGATTAGGTAACAAATTACCGAATCACAAATTAGACTTGATACATACCAAAATGGTCCGTTTGCGATCGCAAAAATGTTTGATACATCTGGTCCAAAGCTCTTTCACATATGACTTCAGGTGATTTATATATTTGTGGATTTTTCACATGGTACAGATTTCTAGCCCTTAACACTCTACTTAGGATACCGGACATAAGATTTGGATGGTTCAAACTAGCACAAAACATATTCAGATGAATGGACATACCACAGAATATTTTGACTCTGAAGGACTTGAAAGGTTTCTGGAGCTGAATTGGAGGGTGCATCACAAGGATGCCTATACATTCCTAAGCCAAATCACCTTTGGACATATAGGTTTGGCTCTGTTCAGACAAAAGAGATGAGAAATCTGATGTACATCCTAAGAACAGAGACAACCCCCATTCTCCTCTGTGAGGCACAAACCCCCACCTTGTCAGGCTAAAGACCCATATTGTAGTCAGTACTCTAAATGAATTATATTGACTCAACAGCCTGGTCACTGTCGCAACTTAATCTACACACATCAAATCTTAAAATACACACATCAAAAATAGGGGTCTGAATTTGAGTCAGGTGGAGTGGTATCTCTGGGTAGCATACTGCCCTACTCAATCTTGAATGGTCCAGTGTTCCTGCACTTAGGTTATCAAGTTGCTCGGGCAACCGGCCCGATTTCACCAGCTGGAAAATGCAGCTGTTCAAATAACATGTGCATCAGTCTCTGACAGGAGCCTAGCCACAGCAGAGTTTATTTCCCTACCCCCTTGTACAGCACAGGGGAGCATTCAGTGCCCCTCTTGCCCACACAGCTTCTTTCCTGTCCCCTGCCACTCTCCAAACACCAATTTCCTCACCCACACCACCTCCATTCCTATTTATCACCTGCTTAGAGCAGGTAGTAAATTGGAGAAGTAATCCATGGGGAATAACATGTCAAATGTTGACCTGGAAAAATCAGATTTACTTCATGGTTCTCCATTATGTTGACTTGCAATTGCATGGCACTGGTGAGATATTATTGCACACTTGTGGTGTTTACAGTTATTGAGTTTCCACACTGCCAAATAACTCATGAGGGCCTAAGAAGATGAATCGCATCATTTTCTCAACCTGACTAGCCTTTGTTCGTAAGATAGCCCTTCTTTGATGATACTACTGATCTCCATTATTTACCTGTACTCACTGGTATCACAATGTTCATACACTCCTGTGACTTGTAACCTGCATCACATTGTTATTGTATGGATCACTGTCCTGAAGGTTTCCTCACTTTCTTTTAGCCTATCTGTCAATATGGCCTGCCTAGAGTAACACCCTCTCCTCTTTTACTCGACAGCGTCACATCTGCAATTTAATTCTGAATTTCGACAATGGCAGACATTGCCACTTGAAGGAGTGCCCCTTGGTTAGAAGTGCAAATAAATCTTGTAGTGCTTTTAAATGATTCTTCTTCCCACAGTCTACCAGCAAACCTTAGATCATCCTCTGGTCATGACAAGATAAGAACTTGCATTTCGCATTCAATATTGTCCTATACAACCTCAAATCTTCCTCCTCTTCTCTTTTCCTCACAATCTGATCCAGCAAAGTTGTATTTTGGGGGTTGGTTTAACTCAGCTTGTACCAAAGCCCTTGATAAGCTTCATGCCGCCCATCATGCAGACCCGAGAGATAGAGCTTTCATTAAAAGGGCACGGGCAGAATATCAGGAAACAGTGGAGGTAAGGATAAGGGAGATTAAGGAGAAAGCATGGTAGGACCTCTGGGTAGCTAGTCAAACAAAAGAAAGCTGCGCATGTTGAAGGGTGTTGAACTCCTCAACAGATGTCCATGTCCAGGACTGGCAGTGTGTTGAGCCCTTCTCCTATATCTTTTCAAGCAACCCAGGGATGTCTGAAAGAATGGGTCAAATGGAAGAATATGCCTATACCACACACCTGGTGTTCGGGCTAGAGGAGGTGATGATGGCCCTAAGGGGAAGCTGCAGAGGTAAGACACTTGGGTCAGATGGGGTTCTTACAGATGTGCACTTGAAATGTCAGGATTTGTGGGAGCCACTGATCACAAATGCTTTTAATGCTATTGCAAGGGTCAGACCCCCTCTGTTGTGGAAAAGATCAGTTATTGTCCCTATCTATAAAAAAGGTGATAGGACTCAACCAAAGAATTTTTGACCAATATCCCTTTTGGATGCTACAGTTAAGACAATGGGACATATCTTGCTTCACGGACTAGAGGAGTGGGCAAATACCAGCAATAAGCTTCTAGATACCTGATATGGTTATAACAAGGGGATGGGCACATTAGAACGGTAATAGCTAAGTGTGCTGTCGCAGCTTTTATGGACTGATCAGCAGCATTCAACTGTGTCTCTCATTCTAAACTCTGGGCAGTCAAGGTTAAGATGGGTATTGGGGAAAATATAGGGGGTGATTCTAACTCTGGCGGGCGGCGGAGGCCGCCCGCCAGAGTTCCCCCTCCAGAATACCGCTCCGCGGTCGGAAGACCGCTGCGTTGATTCTGGGTTTTACACTGGGCTGGCGGGCGACCGCCAAAAGGCCGCCCGCCAGCCCAGTGTAAAACAACCTTCCCACGAGGACGCCGGCTCCGAATGGAGCCGGCGGAGTGGGAAGGTGCGACGGGTGCAGTGGCACCCGTCGCGAATTTCACTGTCTGCAATGCAGACAGTGAAATTCTTTGTGGGGCCCTCTTACGGGGGCCCCTGCAGTGCCCATGCCATTGGCATGGGCACTGCAGGGGCCCCCAGGGGCCCCACGACACCCCATACCGCCATCCTGTTCCTGGCGGGCGAACCGCCAGGAACAGGATGGCGGTATGGGGTGTGTGAATCCCCATGGCGGCGCAGCGAGCTGCGCCGCCATGGAGGATTCAAAAGGGCAGCGGAAAACCGGCGGGAGACCGCCGGTTTTCCACTTCTGACCGCGGCCCAACCGCCGCGGTCAGAATGCCCTGCGGGGCACCGCCAGCCTGTTGGCGGTGCCCCCGTCATTTTAGCCCTGGCGGTCGACGACCGCCAGGGTTAGAATGACCCCCATAATCTTTATAAGACAATTATACTCGGAGGACAAAGCAAGTGTACATAAGGTAAGGCATGGGGAGTGTACGGACCTTTTTGTTATAAAACGAGGAGTGAGGCAGGGCTGCGTTTTTGTCCCCTTCCTCTTCTCTCTCTATATGAAAAGAATTGATGCAGCTCTTACCCTTAGATCTAGAGATACTCCGTATGTGGAAAATGTTCCCCTCCCGATTCTTCTCTAGTTGCAAGGACTAGGAGAGCTCTGCAAGGGTTAATATATTACTATGTTAGTTTTGTGAGAGACCTGGATCTACAAATTAATGAAAGCAAAACATTTGTCATGACATGTGGGAAGAGACCTAAGAAAAGATGTTATTCCACATTAATAACACCAGAGCTGTAGAGACAGCTTCCTTTTCTTACCTAGGCATCCTCTTCGATGGTAAATACAAGGGAAATCAATGGTGTCTAACAGAATTGCTTTGTTCAAAAAGACAATAGTACGTATACAGGGCTTTTGTAAAAAACTAGGCATTAAACCCGTGAAGGAACTGTTGACTATACAGCAAAATCAGTGTTGACTGCTTCCTGTGTGGCGGGATTATGGAGTATGGTTGATATCTCTAGAATTCAGTGGGTCGAAAACTCTTTTCTCAAAAAACCTTTAGCAGTCCCCTGTGGTTGTCCCACCTCTATGTGCCACGAGGCGCTTGGCATCCCCTTTATTGAGGATTAAATTAGCACTACTTTTGATCTGGTGGTCCATTTGCCCTAGGGACTCTGTCCCATTAAGTTGTCTTGTCATTGAGAATTGTTTAAAATTGCATGGAGCCTATGAGATACATTGGCTAGTGTATGTTAAAGCAACTCTAGAAGAGATTGGGTTATCTGAGGTATTTACCTGCCCTGCCTTCTGAAGAAAGGTGAGGTAGATAAAGACGTTTCTTGGCAAGGTTTTGACAAACAGAGTAACTGCTGATTGTAACAAGCAAACAATGTCCATCTACAAACAGATACTCCCACTGGGAGGTATCCAACTGTACTTATTTACGATTCAGAATCAACAACATTGATTTATTTTTTTACAAGATTTCTTTTTAACTGCGCTACTCTTATGGTGGGGTATCCATCAAACTGTTATTCTCTATCGGAGCTTGCCCCCTCCCCTTGTGATGGAGAATCTATTTAATCAAATATGCACATTGTATTTTTTTTGCCCCTGTTACTATATGCCCAGGAAGAAGATGCTTTTACCACTTTTTAGATTATTTAAAGTTTGTCAGTGTAGACCAGTGCTTCTATTCCTTCATCTTCTTCAGTGTCCCCTGGTGTGTTACTCTATGGCAAACTTTATATGGCAAATATTGAAACTGAGGAAGAATGCAGTTTGGCGATTTATTAGGAATGTAGCATTTGGTTTTTAAAGTGTATTTTTATCTAGGCCTGTGCCTTTTACAATTTATATGACATAATATTTAAAATAAGAATTGGTAGATGTGTGGAGTTAATGAAGGATGTGTAATTAATAGTGCAAATGTGTTGTTTTCTCTATATCTTATGACGTAATTCCCATTGCTATGTTTAAATTATTTTGATGACTGCTGATTGTATTTTTATGTATTCTTGTCATTGGACTTCTGCTCTTATGCTGCAGAAATGCAGCGAATAAAGATAATTAAATTAACTACATGTACATTCATTCAGTTATGATTAAAAAAAGTTTAAAAATATGTGTACAGTGTCTAAAATTGTGCACCCTTGTGTTAAGAATTTTCTGCATAACCCTCCTTATTAATGAAGGGTAACGGTCTGACCCATATTTTTAAAAGGTAAGTAAGCCTTGAACATCTTGCCATATAAATAACCTGACATTGTACTCATGCCAAAGACCCATCTCTGAGCTGTGGAATATGTTAGGTTGACAAGGGATTGTTTTTGTTACAGTTGACACCATGGGTTGAAAACTAACATAGGGATCGGTATACAATCCGAATACTATCAAATCAAAAAATCTCTGGATATTCTCCATGATATTTGTAGAATTTGGCATGATGCCCATCATTGGAGATGACTAGAATGCTTGTTTAGATTGTATTCTTGACAGGTCTGGAAAGGCAGACCTTGACAAAAAACAATTACAGGCAAAATATGAGAGACATTTGGAGTAACTACAGTCTATTTGAACCTCGGAGACTTGCTCATCCTTTAGATAGGATATTCACTTTTGAGTCCTGTTTTCAAGAACTGTGCTAACAATCTCTGAGAACTCTGTTTCAGAAAAATATTCAACAGGCTCAATTATTCAAATTCCATCTCACCAGGTTCCCCAGAGAAGCTCCTCCTGCTTCTCTAACTGAGCAGAAATTTGCTACCCACTTGGTGTGCATGTGTAAAGATGGGACAGAATCCCACCAGTGTTAAGGTCCCTTTGTTGCCATCTTTTACAAAGCACTGAAGTAGTAAATGGGATTTTGGGGGGTGAGAACCCTTCTCAGGTAGAAACCACAATCCCTGTCACGGTGAACCACAAAAGTCACTAACTCATCCTGTGCTTAATCCTCTGGTAGCTTTCACAAAAGCAGTCAGGCTTAACTTAGAGACAATCTGTTAAGTATTTATGTAGCAATCAAACAGTAATAAATTGAAAGCACAACACAAGAAAAATCGCACACCAATTGAGAAAAATGGAGAAAATTTTAATGAATAGAATGACACCAAACAAATTAAATCCAATCATCAGAAACAAAATTATACATTTTCAAAGCTTTTATTGAGTGTTAGAGCATGGTGAAGTGAATGCAGATTTAGAATGTTGAGCTTGAGGTTACACACAGACAAATAAAGATGTGGAATACCCAGCTCTGTGTGTGGCACAATCCTTGGCAGGTCCCCAGGGTGGGGAAGATGTTACAGCTGGTGATGAGATAGGCGATAAGTAACCTGAAGAATGACAGTGCTCTCCCAGGGAGTTTGTCATAGTCTAATCAAACGGCTTGTGCGTGCCTCAGTTGAAATGCAGAATCACCTTTTGGCATGTGTGGAGTCAAAGTGCAACTCGAGTCTGTGTAAAGCTCTTGAAGATAACAAAAGCTTCACTGAGAAGTCTACACATCATTGGCCAGGAACATGCTGGCAAGTACATAAAATGAGTTTCTGTGCTACTGTGCAACATAATGCAATACATCATATGGAGGGGATCATTCTGACCCCGGCCGGCGGCGGTAGCCGCCGGCCTGGCTGGGACCGCCAGAAGACCGTCCCGCGGTCAAAAGACCGTCCCGCGGTCAAAAGACCGCGGCGGTCATTCTGGGTTTCCCACTGGGCTGGCGGGCGACCGCCAAAAGGCCGCCCGCCAGCCCAGTGGGAAACACCCTTCCACGAGGAAGCCGGCTCCGAATGGAGCCGGCGGAGTGGAAGGTGTGCGACGGGTGCAGTAGCACCCGTCGCGAATTTCAGTGTCTGCTAAGCAGACACTGAAATTCAAAGTGGGGCCCTCTTACGGGGGCCCCTGCAGTGCCCATGCCATTGGCATGGGCACTGCAGGGGCCCCCAGGGGCCCCACGACACCCCTCACCGCCATCCTGTTCCTGGCGGTCGAAACCGCCAGGAACAGGATGGCGGTGAGGGGGTCGGAATCCCCCATGGCGGCGCAGCAAGCTGCGCCGCCATGGGGTATTCCTCAGGGCAGCGGAAAACCGGCGGGACACCACCGGTTTTCCGGTTCTGACCGCGGCCATACCGCCGCGGTCAGAATGCCCTCAGGAGCACCGCCAGCCTGCTGGCGGTGCTCCCGCCGACCCCGGCCCGTCGGAATGACCCCCGGAGTGATAAAGCTAAAGTTGGATACAGCAAGGCTTTGAAAGTGCAGCAAATAGTGGCAGCAAATTGCAAGATAACACTGCGATCAGAAGTGCTGTGAGGCAAAGATCAACCAGGTGTCAAATGCTCAAAGGGACACCTGAAGACAAAGCAATTCAGATACAATAAATGGTCATCTGCTTATCGGAACTCATTGCAGATTGTCTTCATACCATAGCACTGGGGAAGTGGCTCAAAGAGAAGTGCCCAGGGTTGTGTTTACGGAGCTGTCCACACCCGAAGCAGCACACAATCAAAGCTGCTGAGTATGGCTAAGAACACCTCTACAGATCTTCGAAGGCTGACAGGCTGATAGTGGTGACTGAAATAGTGAAAGTTTTTCCACTGGAGACCATGACAACGGTCACGTTTCCCACAGTTATCAAAGATGACCCAGAGGCCAGCAAGTTGCAAGGCCTCAGAGATGGTTTGCATAAACAAGTTCACAAAGACCACCAAGTAGCGTAGGACAGAACGCTATTTTCTACATCAGAGAGTTCCACAAACAGTTAAACTGCCACCGCTTTCCTGAAACCACCACTGAAACCACCACCACCATTTGATAGCCCCAAAAAGCAGAATATTGGCGATAAATGGACTGTTTGGATAGGTTCATTTGATGATTTCATTGATGCACTAGAAGAAATATAGAAAAAGAGGATTATCAAACATCTTAAAAATCTTGCTGGTGATTGTGTAACCAAGTAATAAAGAAAATGCTCTGAGTTGACAAAGTTAAATACTGTTAAATTAAAGAATCCTTGAATTTCAAGTTCAATCCAATGCCGAATGTAGATGATGAAACCAACAGAGAGTTGGTGAAACCACAAACGAATTTGTTGAAAGTCGGGATGCACTCATCAAACACTGTAAGTTCAATGCATTTAATGATGAGGAAGCAATGCCTCTCAGACTTATTGATGGTTACCAGTCAGATTCATTCAGATGACGAAGGCTGAGTGAAACTCTTAGGCTGGAGTGATTTTCCATGGCTGCCAGAGCTGAAGAGCAAGCAGATCAACAAGCTGCTAACATGGAGGCCAGAGGTGCTCAAAGTGAGTCATTCATGAACATGAAAAGTAAGCAGAAGAACAACCGTGAAGGTCACAAAGTGAGGTCTTTATGGAAAAAGAAGTTGTATTTCAGCTGTGGATTTTCATTTCCACACAAAGGTAAATGTCCCACCATTGAACAAGTATTCAAAGGATATGAGAAGGGGAACCATTTTGTATTAATTTTCAAAGGAACAAGTAAGTGCATCACAGCAACAAGATAAAATGACCGCCTGAATTTTCGAGAAGCGACGTTCGACGCATGCCTACAAGGCCAAGCGATAACACCAGTAGAAACTAATCATTACCAAATTAAGTCGATCGTCATCTAAATCATCAAAAAGTTCTTTAGTATTAATATCAAGGAAAATTGAACAACATAGTTGTGCAATGTCGATTTTTACCTCAGAAAAATGTGCGCATGTTGGATTGGCCACATGTGAAGAAAAATTCCAGTCAAAGAAAAGTCGACATGAAAAAGCACCAAAGTCATTCAAACATTGTCCAAAGATTACACTGAAAGGAAACAGATGTTCAATACCTTTTATTATTGACAATAGAGCATCAATAAACATTGTGTCTGGGGAGAAATATAAAGAAATCACCATTGCCCCAACTAACGACATCCAAAGCCTGGGATGCATCAGCGCCTTTGAAAAGTCAAGGTTAATTTATAGTGACAATGAAATACAAGAAGGTAAAAGTGCAAGCACCTATTCACATGCTTCAATTTCTGGCGTTGTGTGCCTATTTACACAGTTTCCTCACAGATGCTGATATGGGTCTGATCTCAGTGAACTACAACATGAATTCTCGTCACAAAAATCAGTTCCTTTCATTGTTTCATGAGTTAGGAAAACTTAAGACTATGAAAGTTCAATTGCATATTAATGAGGACATCTGTCCTGTTGCTCTGACAGAGACACATTGTGTTTCATTTACATTTACAAGAAGCTGTTGAAAAGGAACTCAAATCATTACCTAAACATATCACTGAGTGTTCTACTGGTCCAGCACCATGGGGTTCTCCCATACTGGTCTGACCAAAAAGGATAGTGAAGGAGCTGTACACATCTGTGTGGATATGCATCAAGCAAACAAGACAATTGAAAGAGAACGACATCCAGGCCCACACACTGCTGACATGATAACACAATGGAATGGGCAAACGTTCTGTCTCACCTTGATTTAAATGAAGTATATCATCAGTTGGAGCTCGAGGAGAATTGCAGGTACACTACAACCATCCATATGCATATTGATCTATTTCGATATATAAAAAACTAAGGGCCTCATTATGAGTCTGGCAGTCCGAAACCCGGACTTCCAGACCCGTGGAGAGGAGACCGCTGCAGAGCTGGCGGTCTCCCCCCTTCGGCCCTATTACAAGGTTTCCACTGGGATGACCGACATAAACCTCTGAAATCAGAGGTTTCCACCATTCAGCCCAGTGGGAACTGTGCAGCAGCATTGGCCTCGGTTCATTTAGTCGCACAAGGGTGCCCCCGGCATCCTCATAATGTGCAAATTTCAGAGCTACACAAAAGACAGCACAGTAAAGCTCTCAAGCAAGTGAGTCATTTACTTGTTGATGCAGGTTTGACTTTGAATTCTGATAAATGTGAAATCCATAGGACAAAGCTAAAGTTCCCAGGCCATATCTTTTCTCATGGAGGTATGACACCTGATCCACCTAAAGTTTGAGCATTGTCAATGACAGTCCCCCACAAGACATTTCCATGTTACATTTGTTCCTTGGCATAGCCAGTGTTAGAAATGGAAAGCAAAACACAAATGATGGACGGAATGCAGAACCAATCAAACATTCACCCACAGTCACAGATCTGGGTTTAATCCATTGTTCTTTTGCTCACCATGCCACCCCAGTTGAGACCCAGCCATATGCAAATCAGTCTTGACCCAGTTCCTCATGGGAACAGTCCAGCCTGAACTGCCAGGCCAGGTCCTCCCAGGACTGGAAACAAGCATCCTGTGACCGGTTCCAGGGTTTCACCCTTCATCAGCCAGGCTAGCTTGAATCCAGTGGCATAGTGAGCCCGGGACCCCCTTCTGGGCATACCCGGCACACTTATGGCGGCAAAAACAAAGCAAAACATAAATGATGGAAGGAATGCGGAACCAATCAATCATTCATCCTCAGTCACAGATCTGGGTTTGATCCATCGTTCTTTTGCTCACCATGCCACCCCAGTTTTGACCCAGCCATATGCAAATCAGTCTAGACCCTGTTCCTCATAGGAAGAGTCCAGCCCAAACTGCCAGGCCAGGTTCTCCCAGGACCGGAAACAAGCATCCTGGGACCGGTTTCAGGGTTTCACCATTCATCAGCCAGGCTAGCTTAAATCCAGTGGCATTGTGAGCCCGGGACACACGTCTGGGCATACCCGGCGTGTTAGAAATGGGGTTTCTGGTTGGCTAGGGTATGCACCTCAGCCAGGCAGAACTTACCCACTCTAGTCAGGGCAAGGGAGTTACACGTCCAAGATAACCCCTGTTCACCGCCTTGGTAGCTTGGCACGAGCAGTCAGGCTTAACCCGGAGGCAATGTGTAAAGCATTTGCACAACTCACACAACACATGTGACGCAATATCCCCACCACAAAGGAAACACAACACCAGATTATATGAAAATATACTGTATTGTACACAAGGCAATTATCAGACCAAACGTCACATATCAGTACTATCCTGCTACCTTAGCAGTTGTCAGAAAGTTACACATTAGTTACTCTGCAACCTAGCAGTAGTCACACAGTACACACAGGTTACTCAGTATTCTGCAACATAAGCAGTAGTCAGGAAAACTCGTTATTACATCACAGCACAGTCATAAGAATATCATAAAATGCCCATAGAAGGAACATTAGAAAACATATGGCAAGTTAGAAAAACATATTAGCAAGCATGTCCATAAAAGGAACATTTGCATACACATATGTAAAAACATCAAACGCAGGTAGGTAATATATGAATCAAACAAAAGTCTGTAGAAAGAACTTTGGATTGCAACTATATTGGTCCTTTAAATAGTACCTGGTTGGATGAAGGCACCTCCAGTGCCTAGAAGGCGAACAATGGGGCCCCCGGCGCTCCTATGTGCAAAACGGGGGCCTCCCTTATACTCTGGGGTCAGAGGAGGGCGACATGCACCTCCTCTCTTTTATAGACAGGCCCCTCCAGGGACCGTGATTACTGGGGGCCCCCCTGGGCCTCAACTGGCCCTCACGAGGGGGGCCAAAGCCAGCAAAAACAACTTAGGGCAGGAGGGGGGCACCACGCACCCCCTCCGGTTTAATGACAGGCCCCTCCCGGGACCCACGATCTCTGGGCCCCCCTGGGCCTCCACTGGCCCTTCCAACAAGGGGGGGGGCCCACATTAAAGCCCGTTTTACCTAACAGCAGAAAAGGAGCATCCTGCTCCTAACGCAGAGGCCAGGGGGAAGGGGGCACTCCCCACGCCTTCCCCTGGTCCTGCCGTGAAGCCACAAGCACCCTGACGATTCTGGAATCTGGGGGTGCCACTCCTAGGGGGAGGGTACAGAGCCCCAGAGGAGATGACCAGGGTAAGGCTGTCATCCCTGACCTGGTGGAAGGGAGACTGGTTGCAGGGTGCCAGGCACCTGGGGCTACTCCCCGCCCACTCTCTACAGTCACAGTGGTTGGAGAGCCTTGAGAGGGCTGGGGCCTGGCTCTCATCCCTGACAGCTGTCAGTGGCCACTGTGGCTGGCTGTCCTGGTGGACGGAGTTAACCCTGGGGTGGGTGAGGGGGACAAGAGTCACACCCCAGGGGTGGATTGGGCAACACCAGTGTGTTGTTCCTTGTGGTACTATCTGGCCTCTGGGATACCTCTGTGAGCAAAGTAAGGTTAGGTGCTGCACAGTTGGTATCGGCAGGTGAGGAGAAAGGTTCCCCATGGGTTAGCTTAGTGGGCCCTGAGAGTATGAACAGAGGGATCCAACTGGAGTCAGGAAGGCGTAGAAGTGGATCATGCCCCTGCTGTTGTGGGCCTGGGTCCCTGTTCTACTGCCCAAATCAGGGAAGTACATCAAGGTATTGCTAGTTCTCCCCTGGCTTTAGGCTGGTGGGGGGGTTGTGTTGGAAATGGCCCTTTTTACAGGTTCATCCCCAGTCTTTTTGCCTCCTTCCTCCTATTTTTTCTGACCTGTTTTTGTTGGCTTTAGGACTCTGGGCACTTTACCATTGCTAACCAGTGCTAAAGTGCATATGCTCTCTGTGTAAAGTGTACTGTTGATTGGTTTATCCATGATTGCCATATTTGATTTACTGGTAAGTCCCTAGTAAAGTGCACTAGAGGTGCCCAGGGTCTGTAAATCAAATGCTACTAGTGGGCCTGCAGTACTGGTTGTGCCACCCACATTAGTAGCCCTGTAAACATGGTTCAGACCTGCCACTGCAGTGTCTGTGTGTGCAGTTTTAAACTGCCAATTCGACTTGGAAAGTGTACCCACTTGCCAGGCCTAAACCTTCCCTTCTACCACATGTCAGGCACCCCTAAGGAAGGCCCTAGGTAACCCCAGGGGCAGGGTGCAGTGTATGTTTAAGGTAGGATATATACTAGTATGTTTTATATGTCCTAACAGTGACATACTGCCAAATTCGTTTTTCACTGTGCAAGGCCTATCTCTCTCATAGGTTAACATGGGGGCTGCCTTTAATTATCCTTAAAGCGCAGATTCCCTTTGAGAGCAGAAAAAATGTGGAGTTTATGGTCTCTGAACTCACAATTTAAAAATACAGCATTTAGTGAAGTTGGTTTTTAAATTGTCTGTTTGAAAAGGCCACTTTTATAAAGTAGGCATTTTCTTGCTTAAACCGTTATGTGACTCTGCCTGTTTGTGGATTGTCTGTCTGGGTCAGTTTGACAGTACGGCTGTTTTGCACCTCTGTAGACAATGACACAAAAGGGGACAGGGGTGTAGCCTGCATATCCTGATGAGCCATGTGAGCTAGAGGGGAGGGAGGCATAGTCATTCACACCTGAAAGGACTGTGCCTGCCCTCACAAAATGCAGTCTCTGACCCCCTGGAGTGCATCTGGGGCCTGGGCTGGACAAGGAAGGATCTTGTAAACACTTGAGACTTTGCTTTGAAGTCTGCGCACTTCAAAGGCAGTACAGGCTATAAGAAGAAGACCCAAAACCCCAGACTTTTGGAATCTTTCTGGAATCAAGAGGAACCTCTGCCCAGGAGAAGAGCTGAAGAGCTGAAGGAGGAGTACTGTCCCTTTGTTGTGTTGCTTTACTGGACTAGCCTGCAGTTGCTGCTTCTGCCTGAAAAGAGTGCAAAGGGTGAACTTTGCTGTGTGTCCTGCTTGAGAAAGTTCTCCAAGGGCTTGGAGTAGAGCTTGCCTCCTGTTGTAAGTCTCAGGGACACCAAAGACTTCAGTTTCCTCAACGTGCAGCACTGGGAACGGTGTGTTTTGTGCTGTTCAAGAGGAGAAACCACCTTGACGCTGCCAACGACACCGCTGGCCTGCACCGTTACCTGCTGACGCAGCACAGAGTCGCATTGCTCCGCTTTGCATCACGACCCTGGTCTCACGGACGGCGTCATCGGATGACTTCACCGGGCCGCTGCTTGCACCACAACCTGTGGGGCCCGCACTTCAGCATCGCTTGCTCACACCGCTGCCTGGGCATCCCCGATGATGCTGCTCCTGCTGACACCGGCGCCGCTGCCTGCATCTTGGACTGCAGACACTGCTCTTGAGGTACATGAAGCACTGTCCCGTCCTGCACTGCAGCCCCGGTCCACCAATGCCAGCACCATCGAATCCTGTGTCATCACCAGGCATCCTGCCTGCACCATGGCCAGTGGACACCGCTTGTGAGGGTCACAAAGCACTGTCCCGTTCCGCACCACTGGCTTGGACCTACCGACAACATTGCTTCAGCAACGATGATGCCGCTGGCTGCACCATGACCTGTGGACTCTGCACATTGCACCGCCCCACTTCACACCGCAGCCCTGGTCTCACCGACGCCTGGACGTTGTCACCGAGCCGCTGCCTGCACCGTGACCTGTGAGCACAGCACATCGCATTGTCCGGCTTCGCACCGCAGCCCCAACACCATCCAGGCCAGCGTTTTATATGTTGTCCAGGAATAGTATTTTCTACTGGAGGGGAACATTTACAGTACAAAACCTATGCTAGACTTTCTCCCAGTCATTCAGTCGATTCTAAGATTCTAGATATTTGTCCACAAATAACTGAGAATTAGCAGATTTTCTCACAAAGATGTTGCTCTCAGAAACAATGTTGGCATATAAGTTGGTGGACGTCCTGCTCATTGGACAATTTGGTCCTTCAAAAAGATTAGCACTTGTAGGAAAGTGCCCCTTTATGAATGGTCACCCCCTCACTTTTTGCTCCAATGCTGATGTGTATTACTCTGTGCACCAGAAGACTGCAAACCAGGTCCCAAAGCCTGTGCTCTCTCCTTAAATTGTTATGTCGTCATGGTAAATCCCTGATTGGCAAGACTTTACCCCCTTATAAGGCTCTGGTAAATGATACCCAGGTTATGAATGGTGAAGGGGTCTCCAGGGCTGCAGCACAAGTTTGTGCAAATTGGTGGTGGCCTGCCATTGCAGACTGCCAGAGTAGTACAAACTGCTCAAGTTTGACTGTGCCCTCACCATGAGTGGCACAGCCCCAAGCACTGCCTTTTATATATATATATATATATATATATATATATATATATATATATATATATATATATATATATATATATATATATGTCAGACACCCCTAAGGAAGCCTTCGCTAACCCAGGTTAAGGTGAAGACATGTAAGCATGAGCTTCTTGGCCTCTATAGCGTCTTTTCCATTGAGGTACACTATAAGTGCAGGCTGGTCCATAGGATAAAATGGGGCTTAATCTGCAGTGGACCAGGGTTACTAGCTTCATTATGGTACTGTCTAGATATGTTGAGTTTTTTACTTTTTCTATGTGTGTTGCATTCTGCAGCACGCATAGAAAGTGTCAGAGTCACCAGATCCTCGGGGTCTGTGCACGTTCCCAACACGTCCACCACTGAACAGCTCCAAGACTCTGATAGATAAATCACAGAGACTGAGAGAGTCCAAGAGGGGAAGAGGGGATTAGGAGGGAACAGCTGGGAAGGAGACCTGTAGTAAGAAAAAGGTTAGAACACACAATATGAAAATTATATCTCCTGAAATCAATACTAGATTATGATTCTAAGCCTAGTCACTCTGAAAACATGAACAATCTAAGAGTTAAGTTTAAAATGACTAAGTTTCAAGATGGCCGGATACCTGTAGGGGAATCAAGATGAATTAAATGAAAACTTTCTTATTCAAGTACTTTCCTTTACATGAGCATCAGAAAAAACATTCTAAATTTTAAACCAGGCATATAAATCCTGTTATGAGAATGTATACTAGGACCATACAATATTGCATCTAGAAACTCTGGCCTTCTGTGTACTCTTAAAATGGTTCAACACAAATTGCGCATATTGCAGATATATATATATATATATATATATATATATATATATATATATATATATATATATATATATAGTAAACACCATAAAAGGATTGTGCACCATGAATAACACAATATGGATTCAGGAAACAAATCACATAACTTGTCAACTTGAATATTACATAATAAATATCTTAGAATAGTAGCATACAATAAACAACATGAATTAAACTCGAGGAGAGAATCGTGCCTCTTGCCAATTCGAGTGTTACCATGTTAAATACCAAGAAATGGTAGCACGCAATGAATATCAAAGTCAAATCATCATTAATAGAATTGCGCGTCTTGCTGATTCGTAAAACACGATGTAAATGTCAAGGAATAACAGCTCACAATAAATAACAAGATTAAAGTACAATGAAACGAATTGCGCTTCTTTTGCCGATTCTTAAGCCACCATGTAAAATGTCAAGAAATGGTAGCGCGCAATGAACAACAAAGTTAAATGCTCATGAAACGAGTTGTGCATCTTGCCAATTCGTAAAACATCATGTAAATGTCAAGAAATAGTAGCGCGCAATGGACAACAATGTTTAAACACCATAAAACGAATCGCGCGTCTTGCCAATTCTTAAGCCACCATGTAAATGTCAAGAAAAGGTAGCAATGAATAACAAAGTCAAACCTTTATGAAATAAATCACGCGTCTTGCCTATTTGTAAACTACCATATAAATGTCAAGAAATGGTAGCGCGCAAGTAATCTGTTACTCATTTAGGAATTTAAAACAAGAATATGAAAATTCTAAATAACGGTGTCGGGACAGTCCAACCACCGTCTTACCGCCTGGAACAATGATCACCAATGAAGGATTAGGGCAGAAGACTGGAAGATCCAAATAGGCCGCTGGGACAGGAGCTCAGGAAGAAGCTGCTGCTCTGCACCGGGACCTCTGAGTAGTGAGCACTGGGAGTTGGGCTGGCTCTCTTTTATAGAGTCTTGGCCCAGCCCAGAACCATGCCCAGGCATGTTGCAGGGAAAGTCTCTGGAAGGCCCTGAAAAGGGGCCACACCCTAACACACTCTGAAAACCTGCAGCAATACATTGCAAAGGAACAGTATTTGTAAGCATATTAAAAATAAGTTTTCAGGATTGAACTCTGCAATGCAAAAGGTTAAACCACAACATATCATCACAATGCATAAATTACTTTGTTTTGAGAGTGCTGGGTTTTTGCATTTTTGTCACCAATAGAGCGCGTATTGCTCTGGTGTTGACAGAAAGAGAAAAATGCCAGAAATTATTGTTTATGTGCGGGAAGGTGTCCCTTCCTGTACACAAACAATCATTTCAAAATGATGCTTTGGCACTTCTGTGTGTGCTCTCACAGAAGTGCCAAATCGCCATTAGTGATTGTTTATGTGCAAGAAGGGACACTTTCCAGCACATAAACAATCAAACCCCTCAGCGCAGACATCCTTGCATGATGGTGCAAGGGTGCCTGCTTTGGCGCTAGGCTCAATTTAGCACCAGCGCTGGGGGAAACACATGGGTGCGCTGCATTATAGTAAATACAGCGGATCACTGTGTTTCTAAAGTGACGCAGTGCGGCGCTGCCAATTTTGGCACAGCACCGCGTTGCACCACTTTTAATTAAATCTGTCCCAAAGCGTTTACAACATAGTTTAGAACCTGAACCATATGATCTCCCCCTCTTGCCAATTTAGGTGTACCTGAATGATTGGTGTTTTAACACACAAGTTCGTTTTGGTTTGAGCAGTACATTAGTCTCTGTACTGTTCTCAAAACAAAGTGAGAAAGAAACATGTCTCCGATGACACCCCAGTTATCACTCGAATATCATAAAGAAGACTGGACTAATCTTATGATGACACATGACAAAAGCTTTACGGAGACAAAACTGAAATTCTGCCGTTTCAAACAACTGTATAACCTGTACCGGACCCGCTCATAACTACAGTTGTCTGCTCTGGGTCCTGAGTGACTGGGCCCTGAGTTGTGTTCATCCTACTGTGAATTGCTACATGTCATGGGCCTTCCCCATCCTGACACCTACTGGTCAGAAATGTGGAATGAGTCTATTACCTATGCCTTCCAAACCTTTGCACGAGTGGGAATGTATGAGAGGCTCACATGTAAGCTGAATGATCAATTTGCTCTTTTCGAGCCTGTCTGGGGCATGTTTCTAAATGACACAGGCTCAGTATCCGGTCTCATACTAGTGAATACTGCTTAGCGTTGTTTAATGTTAGTTAATTTTCCTGCCCCACCAACTCTGCTTTATACACTTCTACCCCACCACTATGCCCTCCCATCCACTACTTAATTTTCAACTTCTCTGTCTCACCTCGAATTTTCTTAATTCTTTCAACCTTCTTTTATCCTCTCCAACCCTTCTCTTCCCTTTTCATCCCTGATTGAATAGAATGGATTCTTCTTCCCCACTGATCAGGGCTTGTCTAAAGACTGTGTTCTGAATCTACTAGGGTTGTGATATACATTGTCTATTGAACTATAAATGTTAATGACAAAATGCATTAATAACTAATTAGTTTTACTTAAAAAAAAATAATAACTGAAATGTGTAACTCATTATGGTGGTCATTACAACTCACCACTGGTTCTGGAGGGGGCTTGGTGCTGTTCTGGAGGGGGCTTGGTGCCCAGAGTGCTTCATCCTGCCAAGGACAGAGGTAGTGGATGTAACTCTCCACTGGTTCTGGAGGGGGCTTGGTGACCAGAGTGCTTCATCCTGCCAAGGACTGAGGTAGTGGATGGGAATCTCCACTGGTTCTGGAGGGGGCCTTGTGCCCAGAGTGCTTCATCCTGCTTGTGACGGACTCAGTAGCGTCAATGCCCTTGGGGCTCATGGGCCAGCGGTGCTTGTTGCGCGGTGTCCTTGGGAGCGGTGCTTGTAGTGGCAGTGTCCTGTTCAGCGGTGCTTGTGGTGGCAGTGTCCTTGGCAGTGGTGCTTGTAGCAGCAGTGTCCTGTTCAGCGGTGCTTGTGGCTGCGGTGTCCTGTTCAGCAGTGCTTGTGGCAGGGGTGTCCTGTTCAGCGGTGCTTGTGGCGGCAGTGTCCTGTTCAGTGGTGCTTGTGGCGGCAGTGTCCTGTTCAGCGGTGTTTGTGGCAGCGGGGTCCTTGGCAGTGACTCAGCTGCTGGCGTTCCTGTCTGGCCCAGTGGGGCTGGTGCTCGCGGTCCTTTATGGCCCAGCAGGGCGGTGCTGGTGGTCCTTTATGGCCCAGCGGGGCTGGTGCTGGTGGTACTGTCTTGCCCAGCGGGGCTGGTGCTGGCGGTCCTGTCCTGGGCAGCTGGGCTGGTGCTGGCGGTCCTGTCCTGAGCAGCTGGGCTGGTGCTGGCGGTCCTGTCCTGGGCAGCTGGGCTGGTGCTGGCGGTGGCCTCCTGGGCAGCAGAGCTGGTGCTGGCGGGGGCCTCCTGGGCAGCGGGGATGATGGCGGTGGCCTCCTGGGCAGCAGGGATGATGGTGGTCTTCTCCGCTGTGCTGCTCTTCCCAGACTTGCTGAGTTTATTGTGCCCCTTCCCCACCTTGGAAGGTGTCGCAGCTGACTCCATACTCCCACCTGTACCCCTGGGAGCGGCATTGGTGGCTGGAGTCTTCCCCCTCTCCCACTGGGCACTGGCCAACTTTTGATGCTTGACAGGTGGGGGACTGTCCGTGCTGTGACTCCGTACCACATTGGCTGCCCTGCTGCCCGGTGCACTCCAGATTCCGGTGACTACAGGCACCACTGGTCCAGGAGATGCTGTGGCTGAGGTGCTAGGTTGGAACCTGGAGAGTTGGGCCCTAGGAGACTGACGGGGTGGGGGAAGTGAGGGAAAGAGGTCAAAGGAGGACAGGAAAAGTTTATTGTTTGGAACACTGGGACAGGTAGCTGGAGGGGGTTTGGGAGTGGAGGAAGAGGTTGTGGTTGTAGGAGGTGTTCGTTTGGTGACTTTGGGTGAAGGTGCATGCACTGTAGGCTGTCGTGAGGTGGATGGCTGTTGGGTGGGTGTGTGGCTGCATTTGTGTATCTTGGGAGGTGGCGTCACAGACACACTGGGAGAGGACACAGGGGATGTGTGAATGGTAGTGGGGGTGGTGACTGCACGTGAGCGGGGTGTGGTGGTGTGTGTGCTGGTGATGGAAGTAGTGGCTGTAGATGTAGTGCATGCAGGTATGAGTGGAGACAAGAATGGGAGGGAGGAGGGAGACGACGAAGAGGGGGACACAGTGGAGGCAGTGGATGTTGGTGTGTCTGCATGTGTGTGATGCTTGCGTGAGTGCCTGTGGGATGTTTGGTGCTTATGTTTGCCTGAGCTTCCCTTGTGTGTTGACCTGTGTGCATGCTGGTCTGAAGGTGTGCTTGGGATAGGCTGAGGTACAGGGGATTGGGTCTAGGTGGAGGAAGTTGGAGGGGGGAGGCTAGAGACAGGGACAATAGGTGCCATCAGTGCTGAGGCCAGAGTCTGAAAAGCTCGCTGAAGGGCCGCCTGACCAGAATGAATGCCCTCCAGGAATGCATTTGTTTGATGCAACTGCCTTTCTACACCCTGGATGGCATTCAAAATGGTAGACTGCCCAACAGTGAGGGACCTGAGGAGGTCAATGGCCTCCTCACTGAGGGCAGCAGGGGTGACTTGGGCAGGGCCTGAGGTGCCTTGGGCGAAGGTGATGCCCACCCTCCTGGGTGAGCGGGCACGGGGCAAAGGCTGAGAGGCTGCTGGGAGGGCAGTGCTGGTAGGGGGGGTGGCGGCTGTATCTGTAGATGTGATGGGCAAAGATGTGGCCGCCACCACAAGGGAGCTCCCATCAGAGGACAAGTCTGTATCACTGGTGTCAGCTCCTGACCCCGCCGTGGAGCTCCCCTCATCCTCCGTCCCACTGGTGAATTCCGAGTCCGTAGTGTCGCCCTCCAGGGCCATGTGGGATGCAGCTCCCTCCTGCTCCGGTGCCACTGCTCCTCCGCCTGATGATGCTAATGCACACAAGAACAGGGAGACCACAAAAAGTGGGGGAACGACAGAAGAAAGACATGTTAAGTGCATGCATTACTGCTACCGTTGGCGGACACGACAGACACAGAAGCCCCCTGCACTACGCCACGCACTTGGGATCCACTGTTCAATCCCTGTGACATAGCCTACAAGGCTGTGGCCGACATCTGCACACATGGATGTCATAGGAGCCTGACTAGGTGTACTTGGCACTGTACACAGGTGGGGTGGGGGGCCACAGGGTCTGCCAGAACTAGGGGACCTAACTAGCACACTCACCCTGGCCTAGGGAAACCCACAGCCCACCTCCCCCACCCAGACACCTAAACTGCATGCAAAATCAGCAGAATGAGAGTGTACTCACCCCCTTGTGGCTGCTGTGATGCCCTCAGGCGCCCATCCAACTCCGGGTACGCCACCGCCAGGATCCTGAACATCAGGGGGGTGATGGTGCGACGGGCACCCCTCCCACGTTGGGAGGCCATCCCAAGCTGGGCCTCCGCCGTCTTCTTGCTCCAGCGGCGAATGTCCTCCCATCTCTTACGGCAGTGGGTGTTCTGTCTGTGGTAGACCCCCAGGGTGCGGATGTCCTTGGCAATGGCACGCCAACTATCCTTCTTCTGGTGGGCGCTGACCTACATGAATTGTACACGGGAAAAAGAAAAGTTATTACCAACTGCACCGTCACAGTCATTGGCCCCCATCCCTACCCTTGCCATGTGGCACATGCACTCACCGTTGTTTCATGCACGCCTCAATCTCCCCCCCATCTTTCATCCCCCCCACTCCACACAGGCATAGCCCATACAGCATGCTCCCAGTGTACTTACCTGTTTGTCTGGAGGACCGTAGAGTAGCGTGTACTGGGGGATGACCCCATCCACCAGTTTCTCCAACTCCTCTGATGTGAAGGCAGGGGCCCTTTCCCCAGACGCACGAGCCATTGTCTCTTCCAGACTGAGGTCACAGCAGCATTTGCAGTGTAGGTCCTCTCCTGTTGAAGATCAGGTATCGAGTGATTGAACAGATAGAAAATGGCGGTCACGTCCGCGCCGGTGTGTACCGTCACCGCCGGCGTACATCGTCATTGGCTCCTGGGACCCATAGGGTCCAATGTTAACCAATGCAGAATTGCGCTGCGGTCTTCGACCGCCTACCGCGACGGTGTACAACGCCAGCGCAGTTACCTCACATCCCATTGTCCCACTTTACAGGTCAGGCAGCCGCCATTTCAGGGGCCCACATGGCTTAATTTTAACTGCGTCACACATACCTAGGCCTTTTCTCAACACTCATACAAGCCAAATTTCGGATTATGAATCGTGTTCTGTGTAAGCTGTGGGTACGTACCTCTGAGTTGGTTGACTCTGTGCTCGCTGTTGTCCTTCATAGGCACCGTCCGCTGGGACATGTGAGGACATGGTGGCATCCTCCGGTGTACAGACCGCTGGTGGACCTGTCGACAATGGAGGAAAGACATGTGATCATCACCTACAGGCTTGATCGTGCCACAATCCTGGAACTGTGTGCCCAGCTGGACCCAGACCTGATGTCAGCTATCCGCCATCCCACAGGAATCCCCCCGTAGTGCAGGTGCTGTCAGTACTCCATTTCCGTGCAAGTGGGTAATTTCAAACAACAGTTGCCATAGCATCAGGGATGTCCCAGCCTATGTTTTCCAACGTGTTGTCCAGTGTGTTCTCTGCCCTGCTGAAACACATGAGGAGCTACATCGTTTTCCCTCAGGTGGAGGGTTTGCCTACAGTGAATGGTGACTTCTATGCCCTGGGACATATCCCCAACATCATAGGTGCCATTGATGGGACACATGTGGCTTTGGTACCCCCCCCGCAGGAGTACAGAAACCAGACGACTTATCATTCCATGAATGTGCAGATGGCGTGTTTGGCAGACCAGTACATCTCCCATGTGAATGCCAAATTCCCTGGCTCAGTGCATGGCGCTTACATCCTGCGGAATAGCAGCATTCCTTATGTGATGGGTCAACTCCAGAGGCACTGTGTGTGGCTCTAAGGTGAGCACCTGGAAGCAAGTCAGTGGGAATGGTTGTCTGGGTCTGGGGATATCCCTACAGGTTAGTGTGTGTCTAACAGTTGCCCTCGCCATTTGCAGGTGACTCTGGTTACCCCAACCTGTCATGGCTACTGACCCCAGTGAGGAATTCCAGGACAAGGGCAGAGGAACGCTACAATGAGGCCCATGGGTGGACTCAGAGGACTATAGAGCGGACCTTCAGCCTCCTGAAGGCGAGGTTCAGGTGCCTCCATATGACAGGTGGATCCCTATTCTACTCACCAAAGAAGGTGTGCCACATCATCGTGGCCTGCTGTATGCTTCACAACTTAGCTTTGCGACGACAGGTGCCTTTTCTGCAGGAGGATGGTCCAGATGGCGGTGTTGTGGCAGCTGTGGAGCCTGTGGACAGTGAAGACGAGGAAGCAGAAGAAGAGGACATCGACAACAGGAACTCGGTTATCCTGCAAGACTTCCAGTGAGACACAGGTAAGAATACAAACCTGCCTACTGCATGTACTTTAACACTACTACCTCTCTACTGTCTGTCGTTTTCACCCTGTGTATGGTCACTGAGTTGTCACTTTCCCTTACGATATCACAGATGTGGGTCCCACTGTGTGACATCTGCTTTATTTCCTCATGGACTAGAGCTGTGTGATATAGGTATCTTGACATTACAATTGAAAGAGCAGTTTGTCACTGTAATTGCTAATACACTATTTCGAAATCACAGACAGACTCCAGATTGTTTTGTGCTTTAAGGGTGTTTTTTTCAGTGCTCAATATTGGAGGGGGTTGTAAAATGGTGAGGGGTGATGGTGGAGGAATGTCCATGGCAGAGTCCAGTCTATTAGTCTCACAGGTGCATTGCCCAAATGGGCTGGGGCAGTTTGAGGATGGACAGGGTGACAAGGTGGGACAGAAGGATGACATTCAGGGTGGTCTCATTTCTTGGCGGGGTGTTGGCATAATTCTCTGTCTTTGACCTGGATCTCAGGGAAAGTTTGCGGGGTGGTTCTCCCTCTGCAGGGGGTGGGGTGCTGGTGTGATGGTCCTGTGGCCGTGCCTCCTGTCCACTAGCGCTGGCGGAGGTGGTGGGCAGTTCATCGTCTAGGCTAGTGTCAGGGGCCCCTTGTTGTGCCACAGTGTCCCTCCTGGTGTTCAGTATCTCCTTCAGCACCCCTACAATGATGCCCAGGGTGGAATTGATGGATCTGAGTTCCTCCCTGAAGCCCAAATACTGTTCCTCCTGCAGGCGCTGGGTCTCCTGAAACTTGGCCAGTACTGTTGCCATCGTCTCCTGGGAATGGTGGTAGGCTGCCATGATGTTGGAGAGGGCCTCGTGGAGAGTGGGTTCCCTTGGCCTGTCCTCCCCCTGTCGCACAGCAGCCCTCCCAGTTCCCCTGTGTTCCTGGGCCTCCATCCCCTGGACCGTGTGCCCACTGCCACTGCCCCCAGGTCGCTGTTGTTGTTGGGGTGGTGGGTTAGCCTGGGTTCCCTGCAGTGGTGGACACACTGCTGCTTGACGTGTCCTGGGGACAGAGGTATAGGACCTCTCGGTGGGTGCTGTGCTGGTGTTTCCAGAGGGGGGAAGCTCTGTGGTGGCCTGTGACTGTGTGAGGGGAACCGAGTGTCCAGAGGTCCCAGATGGGCTGGGCTGGTCATCTAGATCCAGTTGCACAGAGCTGCTGTCATCGCTGTGGGCCTTTTCTGTTGGTGGTGTGGACATGTGTGGACCCTCCTGTCCGGTGACATTGGGTAGGGGTCCTGCAGGGGTATAAAAGGATGTTTATTACATCTGTGTGTGCCATGGTGTGCAATGGGTGGGTGACCCTGTACCCCAGTGCTTGCATTCCTGTGTGGGTCCTTGTGTGATGGTGGTTTAGGGGGGTGTATGGGTATGTGCAGTGGCCATGCTTTGGTGAATGGTGTCCATGCTGTGTTGTTGCATGCAGGGCTTGGTGTTAGGATGTGTGGTTTGTGATGTTGGGACATTTGTGAGGAGTTGGAGTGATGGGGGTGAGGGTGAGGTTGGGGGTATGTGATAGCATGCAAGTAGGGTGGGAGATGTAATAGTTAAGATTTGACTTACCAGAGTCCATTCCTCCATCTACTCCTGCGAGGCCCTCAGGATGCAGAATTGCCAAGACTTGCTCCTCCCATGTTGTGGGGGAGGAGGTGGGGGTCCGCCGCCAGTCCTCTGTACCACGATGTGGTGTCTTGAGACCACGGAACGCACCTTCCCCCGTAGGTCGTTCCACCTCTTCCTGATGTCATCCCTATTTCTTGGGTGCTGTTCCTCTGCGTTGACCCTGTCCACTATTCTGCGCCATAGCTCCATCTTCCTAGCTATGGAGGTGTGCTGCACCTGTGATCCGAATAGCTGTGGCTCTACCCGGATGATTTCCTCCACCATGACCCTGAGCTTCTCCTCAGAGAACCTGGGGTGTCTTTGCCGTGCCATGGGGTGGTGTGGGTGATGTGTGGGGTGGTGTGTGTAGTGATAAGTGGGGTGATATTTAGTGATGTGTTGTGTGAGGTGCGTGGAAGTTATGTGGGTGATGGTATTGTGTGCCTGTGGATGCTTGGTAGTTGTTTGTAGTGTCTCTCTCTGGCCTTCTCTCGGTCATTTTGTCGTAGGGGTTTGTGGGTGATGTGGGTGTGTGTTTTATATTGTAATGGGTGTGTGGGAGTGGTGTGTGTATGTGTATCAGGTGTGTGTATTTCGAATTGTCCAATTTGGTAGTGTTTTGTAAATGTGTGTGTATTTTGAGCGCAGCGGTGTGTACCACCAATGGAATATCGCGGTTGAATGACTGCCGCGTGGATTCGTGTGTCGTGATAGTGTGGGTGTATTTCTGTTGGCGTGACAGTGGAGGTTTTGTTATCACAAGTTTATCACTGACCTTTGGGGTGGCGGACTTGTGTGGGTGTCTGAATTTTGGCGGATTCCCACCAGTGGGTCATAATGACCGTGGTGGAATTCCGCTGCCACGGAGGTGTGTTGGCGGTCTTCTGCACGGCAGTAAACGGCTTTTGCCACCAATGTTGTAATGAGGGCTTATGTCTCTTCTGTTCCTGATAAAGTCAATATAAATAGAATGTTTGACCAATAATTTGGCTTAATATCTAGTCACTGAAGCGGAAAAATAATACGCTCGTAATAAAATAAGTAAAGTATCAGAGCCCACTTGTAGACATGACACTGAAAACAGATATAAACTGGTAAAGAGTATCAGTACAATTGTGTTATGATTGTTTTGTATAAAATCAAATTTCATTGTCCTATAAATGAAGGGCAATTATCCCATTGCACAAAAAAGGAGAACGAGAAGAAATATGTTACTAACTTCTAAAACTATTGACCTACAATGTAACAAAAATGTTTTCAAAGCGTGTGTATTGTTTTATTAAAACATCTTTGCAAACTATTAGTCAATTATAGCTGCTTGTCATGTTGTTGTTAAGCTGGAGGAAATCAGGTTTACCCTCAATTTTATTCTGTCTCAATAAGAAAGCACATGTATACCAATGGCAGCCACTCAATGTTTGCTTTATTTAGCATGTGCTGGGTTTTGAGTTACCACTTGATCCATCTCCCAGGCATTCTATGTCAGGGCAATTAGACTGATTTAACATTTTATAGGAAATGTGTCTACATCAGACTGCTGTTTTCTTCCATACAGATGGCAAACATTGCTGACTAAAAGCAAAATAGAGAAGGTTTGACCTCCATCTGACTTAGCTTGTAGGCGGGAATTAGTGAAGATGATTATGCGAATCTCAGTGTTCTTGATGACCTCGTTCCAATCCTAGTTGTTCATAGAATTTGATGGAATAATACCTAAAAATATGTGGAACAAAAGTAAACACCATATTAACTTAAATTAACTGAATACCTTCAAGCAAAGGATTGTGTTGTGTTTTGAATGTTTTGTGAAATTTTTCATGTAAAAAAAAGTGTGAATTTGATGGTCCAGAGCTCACATAATAATGTTGTCCGTGATTTTATCCTTTGTAAAAGAAAGCCTGCATCAGTTTTGCAGTTTTCACCAGATCTGGTAGAATATGTGCCTCCTTTTGCATTCTATAAATTACTTGCCAATACATACAAGTATTGCATTCACATTCATTTGAATGTAATGCAGCTCGCAATAGTACTACAATGTATGAACCTGCTGTGCCGACAGACAGAGAACCTCTGTAGGAAAGTACCATCTTGCCTGGCATGTTACCCCCATTTTTCACTGTGTATATGTTGTTTTAGTTGTATGTGTCACTGGGACCCTGGTAACCCAGGGCCCCAGTGCTCATAAGTGTGCCTGAATGTGTTACCTGTGTAGTGACTAACTGTCTCACTGAGGCTCTGCTAATCAGAACCTCAGTGGTTATGCTCTCTCATTTCTTTCTAAATTGTCACTAACAGGCTAGTGACCAATTTTACCAATTTACATTGGCTTACTGGAACACCCTTATAATTCCCTAGTATATGGTACTGAGGTACCCAGGGTATTGGGGTTCCAGGAGATCCCTATGGGCTGCAGCATTTCTTTTGCCACCCATAGGGAGCTCTGACAATTCTTACACAGGCCTGCCACTGCAGCCTAAGTGAAATAACGTCCACGTTATTTCACAGCCATTTTACACTGCACTTAAGTAACTTATAAGTCACCTATATGTCTAACCTTTACCTGGTAAAGGTTAGGTGCAAAGTTACTTAGTGTGAGGGCACCCTGGCACTAGCCAAGGTGCCCCCACATTGTTCAGAGCCAATTCACTGAACTTTGTGAGTGCGGGGACACCATTACACGCGTGCACTACATATAGGTCACTACCTATATGTGGCTTCACCATGGTAACTCCGAATATGGCCATGTAACATGTCTATGATCATGGAATTGCCCCCTCTATGCCATTCTGGCATTGTTGGTACAATTCCATGATCCCAGTGGTCTGTAGCACAGACCCTGGTACTGCCAGACTGCCCTTCCTGGGGTTTCTCTGCAGCTGCTGCTGCTGCCAACCCCCCAGACAGGCAGCTGCCCTCCTGGGGTCCAGCCAGGCCTGGCCCAGGATGGCAGAACAAAGAACTTCCTCTGAGAGAGGGTGTGACACCCTCTCCCTTTGGAAAATGGTGTGAAGGCAGGGGAGGAGTAGCCTCCCCCAGCCTCTGGAAATGCTTTGTTGGGCACAGATGTGCCCAATTCTGCATAAGCCAGTCTACACCGGTTCAGGGACCCCTTAGCCCCTGCTCTGGCGCGAAACTGGACAAAGGAAAGGGGAGTGACCACTCCCCTGACCTGCACCTCCCCTGGGAGGTGTCCAGAGCTCCTCCAGTGTGCTCCAGACCTCTGCCATCTTGGAAACAGAGGTGCTGCTGGCACACTGGACTGCTCTGAGTGGCCAGTGCCACCAGGTGACATCAGAGACTCCTTGTGATAGGCTCCTTCAGGTGTTAGTAGCCTTTCCTCTCTCCTAGGTAGCCAAACCCTCTTTTCTGGCTATTTAGGGTCTCTGTCTCTGGGGAAACTTTAGATAACGAATGCATGAGCTCAGCCGAGTTCCTCTGCATCTCCCTCTTCACCTTCTGATAAGGAATCGACCGCTGACCGCGCTGGAAGCCTGCAAACCTGCAACATAGTAGCAAAGACGACTACTGCAACTCTGTAACGCTGATCCTGCCGCCTTCTCGACTGTTTTCCTGCTTGTGCATGCTGTGGGGGTAGTCTGCCTCCTCTCTGCACCAGAAGCTCCGAAGAAATCTCCCGTGGGTCGACGGAATCTTCCCCCTGCAACCGCAGGCACCAAAAAGCTGCATTACCGGTCCCTTGGGTCTCCTCTCAGCACGACGAGCGAGGTCCCTCGAATCCAGCGACACCGTCCAAGTGACCCCCACAGTCCAGTGACTCTTCAGCCCAAGTTTGGTGGAGGTAAGTCCTTGCCTCACCTCGCTGGGCTGCATTGCTGGGAACCGCGACTTTGCAAGCTTCTCCAGCCCCTGTGCACTTCCGGCGGAAATCCTTCGTGCACAGCCAAGCCTGGGTCCACGGCACTCTAACCTGCATTGCACGACTTTCTAAGTTGGTCTCCGGCGAAGTGGGACTCCTTTGTGCAACTTCGGCGAGCACCGTTTCACGCATCCTCGTAGTGCCTGTTTCTGGCACTTTTCCGGGTGCTACCTGCTTCAGTGAGGACTCTTTGTCTTGCTCGACGTCCCTTCTCTCTGCAGGTCCAATTTGCGACCTTCTGGTCCCTCCTGGGCCCCAGCAGCGTCCAAAAACGCCAAACGCACGATTTGCGTGTAGCAAGGCTTGTTGGCGTCCATCCGGCGGGAAAACACTTCTGCACGACTCTCCAAGGCGCGGGGGATCCATCCTCCAAAGGGGAAGTCTCTAGCCCTTGTCGTTCCTGCAGTATTCACAGTTCTTCAGCCTAGTAAGAGCTTCTTTGCACCCACCGCTGGCATTTCTTGGGCATCTGCCCATCTCCGAGCTGCTTGTGACTTTTGGACTTGGTCCCCTTGTTCCACAGGTACCCTCAGTCAGGAATCCATCGTTGTTGCATTGCTGATTTGTGTTTTCCTTGCATTCTCCCTCTAACACGACTATTTTGTCCTTAAGGGAACCTTAGTGCACTTTGCACTCACTTTTCAGGGTCTTGGGGAGGGTTATTTTTCTAACTCTCACTATTTTCTAATAGTCCCAGCGACCCTCTACAAGGTCACATAGGTTTGGGGTCCATTCGTGGTTCGCATTCCACTTCTGGAGTATATGGTTTGTGTTGCCCCTATTCCTATGTTTCCCCATTGCATCCTATTGTAACTATACATTGTTTGCACTGTTTTCTAATACTATACTGCATATTTTTGCTATTGTGTATATATATCTTGTGTATATTTCCTATCCTCTCACTGAGGGTACACTCTAAGATACTTTGGCATATTATCATAAAAATAAAGTACCGTTATTTTTAGTATAACTGTGTATTGTGTTTTCTTATGATATTGTGCATATGACACTAAGTGGTACTGTAGTAGCTTCACACGTCTCCTAGTTCAGCCTAAGCTGCTCTGCTAAGCTACCATTATCTATCAGCCTAAGCTGCTAGACACCCTATTCACTAATAAGGGATAACTGGGCCTGGTGCAAGGTGCAAGTACCCCTTGGTACTCACTACAAGCCAGTCCAGCCTCCTACAACCTCCACATCCACATTGTTGCAGTGACAGGCGACACTCTGTCTTGCACATGCCACGTCTATCCAAGTTATTTTCTCCTATACCCAATGGAAAGAATCTCTGTGCCCTTTCTCATGTCATTCAACTGTTAGTTACAAGTAAAACCACTGTTCTCATCATTTTCCTTTTGTCCAGTAAATTTAGTATTTGTGCTAATCCTCTTTCTGTGATGTATGTGATTGATTTCTACAGGTCACTCTTTACAACCATATTCTATATATCTGCACCCCCCCATCCACCTTCTCATCCCACAGTATTGTAAGCCCAGAAGGACTTTCTGTGAGTCCCTAGAACTTGAACTCCAAAAGCTAAATCGATATCACACAGAATTATTTCCCAGTACTGATGAAGCTTGGTGGGGAACCATAGCACGAGCATGATGAGATTTTGGCAGAACCTTGCTGTAGGAGGCTGGACTGGCTTGTAGTGAGTACCAAGGGGTACTTGCACCTTGCACCAGGCCCAGTTATCCCGTATTAGTGTATAGGGTGTCTAGCAGCATAGGCTGATAGATAATGGTAGCTTAGCAGAGCAGCTTAGGCTGAACTAGGAGACGAGTGAAGCTCCTACAGTACCACTAGTGTCATATGCACAATATCATAAGAAAACACAATACACAGATATACTAAAAATAAAGGTACTTTATTTTTATGACAATATGCCAAAGTATCTCAGAGTATACCCTCAGTATGAGGATAGCAAATATACACAAGATATATGTACACAATACCAAAATATGCAGTAATAGTATTAGAAAACAGTGCAAACAATGTATAGTTACAATAGGATGCAATGGGGACACATAGGGATAGGGGCAACACAAACCATATACTCCAAAAGTGGAATGCGAACCACGAATGGACCCCAAACCTATGTGACCTTGTAGAGGGTCGCTGGGACTATTAGAAAATAGTAAGGGTTAGAAAAATAACCCACCCCAAGACCCTGAAAAGTGAGTGCAAAGTGCACTAAAGTTCCCCAAAGGACGTAGAAGTCGTGATAGGGGAATTCTGCAGGGAAGACACAAACCAGCAATGCAACAACGATGGATTTCCAGTCGAGGGTACCTGTGGAACAAGGGGACCAAGTCCAAAAGTCACAAGCAAGTCGGAGATGGGCAGATGCCCAGGAAATGCCAGCTGTGGGTGCAAAGAAGCTGCTACTGGACAGTAGAAGCTGAAGGTTCTGCAGGAACGACAAGGGCTAGAGACTTTCCCTTTGGAGGATGGATCCCCCTCGCCGTGGAGAGTCGTGCAGAAGTGTTTTTCTGAAGAAATATTGCCAACAAGCCTTGCTAGCTGCAAATCGTGCTCTAAGGGTTTTTGGATGCTTCTGTGGCCCAGGAGGGACCAGGATGTCGTCAATTGCGTCTGGGGACAGAGGGGGCGTCGAGCAAGACAAAGAGCCCTCTCAGCAGCAGGCAGCACCCGCAGAAGGGCCCGAAACAGGCACTACAAAGATGTGTGAAACAGTGCTCACCCAAAGTTGCACAAAGGAGTCCCACGTCGCCGGAGGACAACTTAGGAGGTCGTGCAATGCAGGTTGGAGTGCCGTGGACCCAGGCTGGACTGTGCACAAAGGATTTCCGCCGGAAGTGCACGGAGGCCGGAGTAGCTGCAAAAGTTGCGGTTCCCAGCAATGCAGTCTGGCGTGGGGAGGCAAGGACTTACCTCCACCAAACTTGGACTGAAGAGTCACTGGACGGTGGGAGTCACTTGGACAGAGTTGCTGGATTCAAGGGACCTCGCTCATTGTGCTGAGAGGAGACCCAAGGACCGGTGATGCAGTTCTTTGGTGCCTGCGGTTGCAGGGGGACGATTCCGTCGACCCACGGGAGATTTCTTCGGAGCTTCTAGTGCAGAGAGGAGGCAGACTACCCCCACAGCATGCACCACCAGGAAAACAGTCGAGAAGGCGGCAGGATCAGCGTTACAGAGTTGCAGTAGTCGTCTTTGCTACCTTGTTGCAGTTTTGCAGGCTTCCAGCGCGGTCAGCAGTCGATTCCTTGGCAGAAGGTGAAGAGAGAGATGCAGAGGAACTCGGATGAGCTCTTGCATTCGTTATCTAAGGAAATCCCCAAAGCAGATACCCTAATTTGCAAGAAAAGAGGGTTTGGCTACTTAGGAGAGAAGATAGGCTAGCAACACCTGAAGGAGCCTATCAGAAGGAGTCTCTGACGTCACCTGCTGGCCCTGGCCACTCAGAGCAGTCCAGTGTGCCAACAGCACCTCTGTTTCCAAGATGGCAGAGGTCTGGAGCACACTGGAGGAGCTCTGGGCACCTCCCAGGGGAGGTGCAGGTCAGGGGAGTGGTCACTCCCCTTTCCTTTGTCCAGTTTCGCGCCAGAGCAGGGCTGAGGGGTCCCTGAACCAGTGTAGACTGGCTTATGCAGAAATGGGCACCATGTGTGCCCAAAAAAGCATTTCCAGAGGCTGGGGGAGGCTACTCCTCCCCTGCCTTCACACCATTTTCCAAAGGGAGAGGGTGTAACACCCTCTCTCAGAGGATGTCCTTTGTTCTGCCATCCTGGGCCAAGCTTGGCTGGACCCCAGGAGGGCAGATACCTGTCTGAGGGGTTGGCAGCAGCAGCAGCTGCAGTGAAACCCCGGGAAAGGCAGTTTGGCAGTACCCAGGTCTGAGCTACAAACCTGTGGGATCATGGGATTGTGCAAACTATGCCAGGATGGTATAGAGGGGGCAATTCCATGATCATAGACATGTTACATGGCCATATTCGGAGTTACCATTGTGAAGCTACATATAGGTAGTGACCTATATGTAGTGCACGCGTGTAATGGTGTCCCCGCACTCACAAAGTCCGGGGAATTGGCCCTGAACAATGTGGGGGCACCTTGGCTAGTGCCAGGGTGCCCACACACTAAGTAACTTAGCACCCAGCCTTTACCAGGTAAAGGTTAGACATATAGGTGACTTATACGTTACTTAAGTGCAGTGTAAAATGGCTGTGAAATAACGTGGACGTTATTTCACTCAGGCTGCAGTGGCAGGCCTGTGTAAGAATTGTCAGAGCTCCCTATGGGTGGCAAAAGAAATGCTGCAGCCCATAGGGATCTCCTGTAACCCCAATACCCTGGGTACCTTAGTACCATATACTATGGAATTATAAGGGTGTTCCAGTAAGCCAATATGAATTGGTAAAATTGGTCACTAGCCTGTTAGTGACAATTTGTACAGAGAGAGCATAACCACTGAGGTTCTGGTTAGCAGAGCCTCAGTGAGACAGTTAGGCATCACACAGGGAACACATACCTATAGGTCACAAACTTATGAGCACTGGGGTCCTGACTAGCAGGGTCCCAGTGACACATAACAAACATACTGAAAACATAGGGTTTTCACTATGAGCACTGGGCCCTGGCTAGCAGGATCCCAGTGAGACAGTGAAAACACCCTGACATACACTCACAAATAGGCCAAAAGTGGGGGTAACAATGCTAGAAAGAGGCTACTTTCTCACACTTGCTTTCTTATTCTCAGTATGCTACCAGTGCATAAGGATTTTACATTGCTAATCCCTTATTGTTAGGTTTGGGCCGATATGCGAGCCTTGTTTAAAGCTCCCATTTTGTAGATGATATGATTACTCCAAGATCATCCTTCTTTCTCCTTTGGCTCAGTGTGTTTTTAATCGGGACAGACCCCAGCAAGTGCTTGGATACGCCCTTTTAGAAGATGCAATTTTGTATTTTAGATACATATGAGGTAATATGTTTTTCTGAAGAAGAGGATTTGCAGTAATACGTGGATTTGTTAATTTAAGGAATAGGCAGGAGTATCAGTGATTGATTTAAATTGTAGTTGTTATTCATGTTAGTTTGACAGAGCACAGGGGAGAAGGCAATGATACATCCTGGAAAGAGGAAAATTAATTTAGGCCTTTTGCTAAGAGCTAGCAGAATAATATATCAAATGTTCTGTAAACCATGCATCTTTGATTATGTAATATGAAACATGGAATGTGTTCAAGCCTGGCATTTCAAGGTCTCAGCTGTGGAACACTTTTAACTGTCTGTTGCCAAAAGACCTATGGTGTACAATCATGAGTCAACCCATTGCTTGCCCTGGTTGGTTTTTGGGTGAGTTGCATTTGATTTGTATTTATTGGCTTTGGCCGCTTCTATACTATTGATTGAGTGGCTGATTTGTAACCTTCCAACAGTGATATTCAGAGAACTATGGGCCTGATTTAGAGTTTGGCAGAGAGGTTACCCCGTCACAATGGTGATGAATATCGTGTCTGCTGAATTATAAATCCCATAGGATGTAATGGGATTTATATTTTGGGAATATCCGTCTTGTGACAGAGTAACCACTCTGCCAAACTCCAAATCAGGCCCTTAGTTTTTCCCTTTCAGACTTTGCATTCTCTGTGTTGCTTCGACCTTTCCAACATACCCATTGCAATCCCCATGGCTTCATGTCCTGTTAAGCTTTTATTCTTGCTGCTTTTTATTGTTCAAAACCTTAGCTCCTCTGTTTCTCACCGTCCACCCAATGATCGCCATCTTGTTGATTCCCACTGCACAACTCACCTGCCTTCTGCATCTTGGTTGCTCTCCCAGCCTTCCCCTTCTTGTGTTTTTTACAAAGGCAATTTGCTAATGCATTCAGAGCACTTACATTCTGCTTGTGAAATCTTTTTGTAATGAAAAAACATTTTTTAAAGGTGCTCACAGTCCACCCACCATTGTGTTCCCATCGGTTGGCTGTCAATTAACTTTTTCTTCCTTGCTTCCTATTGGGCAGCAGCTTCTCCTGGTCTCTGACTTCCTCCTTAGCTCTGGAGTTTTCATCCATGATGTGGAGCACAGACCAAGTACTGCTTCCTGTGGCCAGTGTCCACAGGCCACAGGTACATGTATTTTTGTTATTTTCCACATGCACTTTTAGAGAGTGCATGTGCCTGTAGTTTATCTCCTTCACTCCTACCCTCTGGCGTTGTTTTAACCCACCCCACTGTTGTTTTTAATCTACCCATTGCCATCCGCCTTCTCTCCTGTTTCTAAATCCCCCTCCTTCTTTCCTTGTTTCCAATTACCCCACCTTCCCGCCTCTTTCTGTTGTTTCTAACCCACCCACACTGTTTCAGCCACCCCATACCTGCTCATTGTATTTCCCACCCTCCTCCCTTGTGATGCTTGATCCCCCCGAGACCACACATTGGGCCATATTTATACTTTTTGACGCAAAACTGCGCTGACGCAGTTTTGCGTCAAAAAATTTAGCGCCGGCTAGCGCCATTCTGAAGTGCCATGCGGGCGCCGTATTTATTCAATGACGTTAGCCGGCGTTAGCCACCGGCACTGCCTGGTGTGCGTGAAAAAAAATGACGTACACCAGGCAGCGCCGGCGTAGGGGAATATGGAGCTTGGGCGCCAAAAAATGGAGCAAGTCAGGCTGAGGCAAATTTTTCGCCTCAACCCGATTTGCGCCATTTCTTTCGACTCCCAACCCCCATTGAAATGACTCCTGTCTTAGCAAAGACAGGAGTCATGCCACCTTGCCCAATGGCCATGCCCAGGGGACTTCTGTCCCCTGGGCATGGCCATTGGGCATAGTGGCATGTAGGGGGGCACAAATCAGGCCCCCCATGCCAAAAAAAAAAAAAAAAAAGACTTACCTGAACTTACCTTAATGTCCCTGGGATGGGTGCCTCCATCCTTGGGTGTCCTCCTGGAGTGGGCAAGGGTCGCAGGGGGTGTCCCTGGGGGCATGGGAGGGCACCTCTGGGCTCCTTCCGAGCCCACAGGTCCCTTAACGCCTGCCTTGTCCAGGCGCTAAAAAACAGCGCAAAAGCGGCTGGACGTCATTTTTTTTGACACGCCCACTCCCGGGCGTGAATTTTGCCCGGGAGTGTAAATACGGCGCACATGCCTCGGAGTCAATTTTTTAGACGGGAACGCCTACCTTGCATCTAATGAACGCAAAGTAGGTGTCCACGCTAAAAAATGACGCAAACTCCATGGACTTTGGCGCTAGACGCGTCTAACGCCAAAGTATAAATATGGAGTTAGTTTTGCGTCGGAATTGCGTCAAAAAAAACGACGCAATTCCGGCACAAACAGAGTATAAATATGCCCCATTGTTTTTTCACATTTTGCACAGCAGCCTGGGCTGCTGTGCAACATGGCTTACAGAAAAAAAACTGCTATGACACAGTAAAAGTTGGCGGCGTCTTAGTGCTTTCATTTTTTTTCTTTAAGGAATGCTGCACAGCAGCTGGTAATGCTGCCCAATGTGTAAAAACATTGACAAAGCCAATAGATTTTGCGTGGACAAAAACTATTGGCTTTGGCGATAGTTATTTTTAAGTACTTCCCCAGGATATGGTTTGTCATCTTAGAGCAGTACTTTAAACAAGCCAAAATGGCCACCACATTATGATTAATGTGTGCACGTGTGGTGTATCATGCTGGCATACACGCCATAAGGCAGGGTCATCTTTTAGAGAAAGAATAATTTTACCTACCAGAAAAAACATTTTCCCCAAGTTAATCCTGGTGGTAAAATTATCTCAATGCATTACCAACAGCAGTAATTACATCGCGAACAAAAGTCCCAGTTACAGGATGAAATACTTTTAAAAATTGTACCACTAAAATCACAATTGCTCTGAACTGCTCTTATGAATCAGAACTAGAGCCACCAGTTATTCACAGGAGTGAGGTTAGATGAGGTCACCAAACACACAGGTAATTACAAAGGAACCTTAAGCTACGTCTAAGTCACTGACAGATAATATACACATCTTTCTTTTTTTAAGTAGTTATTGTTTTCCCTGGCTGTAAACTTTTTTGTGCCTGATGGTATTTGTTTAGCTGGTGATTTGTCAGCAGCATGAAACAAAACGGTGCAAAGTTTGTGTTTTCCGCTCATTGTAATTACCACTGGCATGGGTCTATTGCTGCTGAGGTAATGAGCGAGTGGAGCTGACTTCCTACTGGTACAGTAATTTACCACTGACGGTATTCCTCCACCATGAGGATGACATGTGCTTTTGACATTAAGGCCCTCATCCGGAACTGTTCAAAGATGCACGTGAAAAAAGAAAATCATGGCTTTGATCTGGACGCACAGTAGCCTATTTAATAACAAACAGATATTCACATTGTGCGCTCGACGTACAGGGAGAAGCTAAGAATGAGACAGGACCAGGATGCGGGATTTATCTTGGACACATTCCAGCACCACCTGTGCTTGCTCAGCCTAACAAGCAGAGAATATTTTTCAGCACAGGTTAGCATCACCGTTTCCATTCGCGTGGTTCATTTAATGTGTTTTGCAACACACCTTGTGCATCAAGCCATACCGAAGCGGGCACTTTAAGTGTATGATGGACTATGTGCTGCTCAGCTGAAATTTCGATTAAACGGCCCAGAAACTACGAGGGAATTGCCTGCTCTGCGCACCTAGAGTAAATCAGAGAAAGAGACGACAGGTTTAACGAGTCATTAAGATATTTGTGGCCTGTCATCAAATGAGCCAAGCGGCATTCCCAAACTTACACCGGGCTGCAGGTTGCCACACTGAACAATTACCAGAGCCTTAATTCAACCATGAAAAAAACCCTCCTAACTCCCATATGGATCTGGCTTTACTAAATGTCACACAACGTTTGTATGTTTCCAGATGTGTGTAGGAGAGAATGAACTTTTTATGAAAGTGGGGGCTTTGGGTGACTGACAGATGTGAAGCGAGGGGGTGTTCAGCGTAATGTGTTTGGTGTGAGCTGTGAAGCAAAACAGTATGAGTTCTCTTGCTATGGTTATGCTTATTACGCTACTGACAACTTTAAATAATTTTGAGCATGCAAAGTGTCGGGGTGAAAAACTCCAGACTGAGGGCCAGATTTACAAAGCTTTTGCGTTTGCTTTGTGTCACAAAATTAATAGAAACCTGTAAAAATGTTGTTTGTTGGATTTACTTTCCAGTGAAACGTCAGAAAGCTTTGCTTTGTGTTGCTCTGCATCAAGGGGGCGTTCTGATGCAATCACCCATGGTTTTTGATGTAATATATACCCTGTCTAATAACAATAGCAGATAGGGTTTGGCACCAAAAAAATAAAGCCATAATGAAGCAGGTGTTAAAAAAGTGAAATGGTTTCATTTCGCTTAAATATTTTCACTTTGCATGTGTGCTGTACTATAGAGCACACATCTAGAGTGCTAAATATTTTGTTAATCTAATCATAGCGTTATATACTGGAAGTGTACCTTTCCAGTTCAAAACCTAAACTAGACTCATGCAGACACCTTTGCACTATTGTGCACATATGTGTGCATGGAGCTCAGCAGCCTGATTTCTTGCCAGCAGTAGGGAAAGACCAGGACAGTGCCATTTCTCTATAAATATGGGCCCATTTGTCTCTCTCTCCCTGTCACTCAACACAGCTCAGCAAAGCAACTTTGGTTGCTGTGCTGTATTGAGTGATAGTTTGGTTAATCTAGGCCTAAGAGAGCTCCCCTGCATCTTGTAATCCTGATAGGGATGGTAACTGTTATTACCCTATTACACCTCCCTTGCTTCAAGCCGTAGCAAATGAGATGTACCCACCTCTTCCAGATACTAATCCCACATTCTTCTGAAGTATAAAAAGCTCTCCCCACCACTCCTCATGTCTTCTTTTGTCTCCTACCAGGCACTGTTGGTGATGGCCGGCCTCGCTGAGGCGGCAACTGTCCTTCCACTTCCAGATCAGGTTGGAGAGCGCGAAGCATTTCGGAGGTTGGACGAGGGGGTAAGGTCCTGTTTAGAACATGATTTAAACTATTTTAATTCCTTACATAATTTGTGATTTGACGATCAGTTTTTAAACTTCAATAGTTGAATAATTCTGGGAGGTTAGGCCGACTGGGTTAGGTGTTAGTCCCAGCGTTATTGTTTAAAGACAGAGGTGGTCATTACAACCCTGGCGGACGGTGTTAAAGCGGCGGTAAGACCGCCAACAGGCCGGCGGTAAAAATTTAGCAATTATGACCGTGGCGGAAACCGCCAACAAAGACAGCCACTTTAACACTCCGACCGCCATTGCGGTACAAACAAACAGCACAGCGGTCACCGCCAACAGACAGGCGGAAGACAATGTACCGCCCACAGTATCACAACCTACCAATCCGCCACCTTTTCCGGGGCCGATTCACCGCGGATAAAAACACGGCGGAAACAGCCATTTCAAAGGGAAAACGCTCACTCCTACACACTCCATGAGGAAGGAGGGCACCATGGAGCTGGAACTTCACATTCTCCCAGCGCTAGTCTTCCTGCTCTTCTACGAGGAGCATCAATACCGGCGGCCAAGACCACAGTGAGTACTGCACCTACGACATAGGGGAGGGGGGAGGCAAAAAACAGGGACACACACACTCAACACCCCAACCCCCACCCCGACCCTCACCCACTACAACACACACACCAATGCTTATCTATACATTACAGTAACACCCCCCAAACCGCCCGGAAGAATGCAAAGACAAAAGGAAATGAGTGGAACCATTGTAATATATCAAAATACAGTAAGCAAATATATACATATATATATATATATATATATATATATATATATATATATATACACAATAAACAAAATATACTCCACGATTAGTAGTGCAGGTATTGCACCATTCATAGTCCGTGGACCACTGGGCCCAAAATGCATGGGCGAGGCCCACAAAAGATACCCGATCCAAACGGAGAGAACACTGCAGGGGCATCAGATAGAAATACAACAGGCACCTAAGGGGGAAGGGAAGGGGGGGCACCTCAGGCGGATGAGTGCACCACACCAGATCCACAAGGGGGCTCCATGCCCATTGATGTATCCTGGGGAGTGCAAAGCCACAGTCTCTCAAGACTCTACAGTGGGTGGGTTGCCCACTGTACCATCCTGGGGAGTGCAAAGCCACAGTCTCACAAATCTCTACAGTGGGTGGGTTGCCCACTGTTCCATCCTGGGGAGTGCAAAGCCACAGTCTCACAAGTCTCTACAGTGGGAGGGTTGCCCACTGTTCCATCCTGGGGAGTGCAAAGACACAGTCTCTCAAGTCTCTCCAGTGGGTGGTTTGCCCACTGCTTTATCCTGGGGAGTGCAAAGCCACAGTCTCACAAGTCTCTACAGTGGGTGGGTTGCCCACTGTTCCATCCTGGGGAGTGAAAAGCCACAGTCTCTCAAGTGGATGCAGGTGTTCACTGGTTCAGGAGGGGGACTGGTGCCCAGAGTGCTTCATCCTGTGCAGGACAGACGGAGTGGATGCAGGTCTCCACTGGTTCTGGAGGGGGACTGGTGCCCAGAGTGCAGCACTCACCCCGTGACGGTCCCAGTTGTGACACTGCCCCTCCCGCAAATGGGCTAGCGGTGCTTTCCATGGCGGTCTTTGCCCTGTTCAGCGGTCCTTGGCCTGTTCTGCGGAGCTTGAGTTGCCAGTGTCTGACCTGTTCAGCGGTGCTTTCCATGGCGGTCTTTGCTCTGTTCAGCGGTCCTTAGCCTGTTCAGCGGTGCTTGAGTTGCCAGTGTCTGACCTGTTCAGCGGTGCTTTCCATGGCGGTCTTTGCCCTGTTCAGCAGTGCTTTCCATGGCGGTCTTTGCCCTATTCAGCGGTCCTTGGCCTGCTCAGCGGTGCGTGAGTTGCTAGTGTCTGACCTGTTTAGCGGTGCTTTCCATGGCGGTCTTTGCCCTGTTCAGCGGTGCTTTCCATGGCGGTCTTTGCCCTGTTCAGTGGTCCTTGCCAAGGCGGTCCTTCATTGCCCAGCAGGGCTGTGGCTGGCGGTCTTTCATGGGTCATCTGGGCTGTGGCTTGCGGGGCCCTCCTGGCCAGCTGGGCAGTGGCTGGTAGTGGCCTCCTGGGCAGTGACTCTGGCTGGGGCCTCCTGGGCAGTGACTCTGGCGGTGGCCTCCTGGGCAGTGACGATGGGGCTGGCAGTGGCCTCCTGGGCAGTGACTCTGGCGGTGGCCTCCTGGGCAGTTACTCCGGATGGTGGCTTTGTGGGCAGTGACAATGGGGCTGGCGGTGGCCTCCTGGGCAGGGACGATGGGGCTGCTATCAGTGCTCCATTTCCTTGCAAGTGGGTCATTTCAAACAACAGTGGCCATGGCATCAGGGATGTCCCAGCCTATGTTTTCCAACGTGTTGTCCAGAGTGTTGTCTGCCCTGCTGAAACACATGCAGAGATATATCGTTTTCCCTCAGGTGGAGGACTTGCCTACAGTGAAAGGTGACTTCCATGCCATGGGACATATCCCCAACATCATAGGTGCCATTGATGGGACCCATGTAGCTTTGGTTCCCCCCCCACAGGAGTGAACAGGTGTACAGGAACTGGAAGAGTTATCATTTTCTGAATGTACAGATGGTATGTTTGGCAGACCAGTTCATCTCCCAGGTAAATGCTATGTTCCCTGGCTCTGTGCATGACGCCTACATCCTGCAGAATAGCAGCATCCCTTATGTGATGGGTCAGCTCCAGAGGCACCGGGTGTGGCTATTAGGGGACTCTGGTTACCCCAACCTGTCATGGCTACTGACCCCAGTGAGGAATCCCAGGACCAGGGCAGAGGAACGCTACAATGAGGCCCATGGGCGGACTAAGAGGGTGATCAAACGCACCTTCGGCCTCCTGAAGGCCAGGTTCAGGTGCCTCCATATGACAGGTGGATCCCTATTCTACTCACCAAAGAAGATGTGCCAGATCACCGTGGCCTGCTGTATGCTTCACAACTTGGCTTTGCGACGACAGGTGCCTTTTCTGCAGGAGGATGGTCCAGATGGCGGTGTTGTGGCAGCTGTGGAGCCTGTGGACAGTGATGAGGAGGAAGCAGAGGAAGAAGACATTGACAACAGGGACTCAGTCATCCAGCAATATTTCCAGTGACACACAGGTGAGAAAACATTCCTGCCTACTACAAGTACTTTAACACTTCTACCTCTATTCTGTCTGTTGATTTCACCCAGTGTATGATCACTGAGTTGTCATTTTCCCTTACGGTTTCACAGGTGTGGTTTCCAACGTGTGTCATCTGCTTAGATTCCTCATGGACTTGAGCTGTGTGACATAGGTATGTTGACATACCATTTGAAAAAGCATTTTGTCACTGTAATTGCTAATACACAATTTCGAAATCACAGACTGACTCCAGATTATTTTGTGCTTCAAGGGTGTTTATTGAAGTGCTCAATATTGGACGGGGTTGTAAAATGGTGAGGGGGATGGTGGAGGAATGTCCATGGCAGAGTCCAGTCTATTAGTCGCACAGCTGCATTGCCCATATGGGCATAGGAAGTGGAGCTGGGGCAGTTCCAATATAGACAGGGTTACAAAGTGGGACAGTGGTTTGACAATCAGGGTGGTCTCATTTCTTGGCGGGGGTCTTAGCATCGTGCTCTGTCTTGTTCCTGGATCTCACGGACCGCTTGCGGGGTGGTTCTCCGTCTGCAGGGGGTGGGGTGCTGGTGTGGTGGTCCTGTGGCGGTGTCTCCTGTCCACTAGTGCCGGCGGAGGTGGTGGGCAGGTCATCGTCCATGCTAGTGTCAGGGGCCCCTTGGAGTGCCACAGTGTCCCTCCTGGTGTTAAGTATTTCCTTCAGCACCCCTACGATGGTGCCCAGGGCGGAACTGATGGTTCTGAGTTCCTCCCTGAAGCCCAAATACTGTTCCTCCCGCATGCGCTGGGTCTCCTGAAACTTGGCCAGGACCGTTGCCATCGTCTCCTGGGAGTGGTGGTAGGCTCCCATGATGGAGGAGAGGGCCTCATGGAGGGTGGGTTCCATTGGCCTGTCCGCCCCCTGTCGAACAGCAGCCCTCCCAGTTCTCCTGTGTTCCTGGCCCTCCGTCCCCTGGACCGTGTGCCCACTGCCACTGCCCCCAGGTCCCTGTTGTTGTTGGGGTGGTGGGTTATCCTGGGTTCCCTGTAGTGGTGGACACACAGCTGATTGACGTGTCCTGGGGACGGAGGTATGGGCCAGCTGGGTGGGTGGTGTACTGGTGTCACCAGAGGGTGGAAGGTCTGTGGTGGGCTGTGCCTGTGTGAGGGGAACTGACTGTCCCGAGGCCCACAATGGTCCGGGCTGGTCATCTGGATCCAGCTGGACAGAGCTGCTGTCATCACTGTGGGCCTCTTCTGTGGGTGGGGTGGAGATGTCTGGACCCTCCTGTCTGGTGACGTTGGGTAGTGGTCCTGCAGGGGTGTAAAAGCATGATTATTGCATCTGTGTGTGTCATGGTGTGCAATGGGTGGGTGACCGTGTACCCCAGTGCTAGCATTTCTGTGTGGGGGCTTGTGTGATGATGGTTGAGGGGGGTGTTATGGGTATGTGCAGTGGGCATGATTTAGTGATGGGTGTCCATGCTTTGTTGTGTTGGAGTGATAGGGGTGGGGGTGAGGGTGGGGGTCTGTGATAGCATGCAGGTTGGGTGGGGGATATGGTAGTTAAAGGTTTGACTTACTAGAGTCCATTCCTCCACCGACTCCTGCAAGGCCCTCAGGATGCAGAATCGCCAAGACCTGCTCCTCCCATGTTGTTAGTTGTGAGGGAGGAGGTGGGGGTTCGCCGCCAGTCCGCTGTACAGCCAGGTGGTGTCTGGAGACCACGGAATGCACCTTCCCCCGTAGGTCGTTTCACCTCTTCCTGATGTCGTCCCGATCTCTTGGGTGCTGTCCCACTGCGTTGACCCTGTCGACTATTCTTCGCCATAGCTCCATCTTCCTTGCAATTGAGGTGTGCTGAACCTGTGCTCCAAATAGCTGTGGCTCTACCCGGACGATTTCCTCCACCATGACCCTGAGCTCCTCCTCCGATAACCTGGGGTGTCTTTGCCGTGCCATGGGGTGGTGTGGGTGATGTGTGGGGTGGTGTGTGTGGTGATAAGTGTGGTGATATGTAGTGGTGTGTGGTGTTTTGTGCGTGGAAGTTGTGTGGGTGATGGTGTTGAGTGCCTGTGGCTGCTAGCTTGTGGATGGTGGAGTCTCTCTCTGGCCTTCTTTCTGAATTTTTGGTCGTAGGGGTTTGTGGGTTATGTGGGTGTGTGTTTTATATTGTATTGTGTGTGTGGGAGTGGTGTGTGTATGTGTATCAGGTGTGTGTACTTCGAATTGTCCAATGCAGTGTTTTTTTTGTAGAAGTGTGTGTATTTTGAGCGCGGTGGTGTGTACCGCCAATGGAATACCGCGGTTGAAAGACCGCCACGTGGATTCGTGTGTCATGATAGTGTGGGCGTATTTCTGTTGGCGTGATGGTAGAGGTTTTGTTTTCGCCAATTTATCACTAACCTTTGGTGTGGCGGACTTGTGTGGGTGTCTGAATTTTGTCAGATTTCGAGATGTGGGTCATAATAGCTGTGGCGGAATTCCGCGGCCGCGGCAGTGTGTTGGCGGTCTTCTGCACGGCAGTAAGCGGCTTTTACCGCCAATGTTGTAATGACCCCCAGAGTGAGTTCTGGTTTCTAAAAGCTTCACAATGTCAAAACAACGAACGACAAAGAGAAAGCACGTAATTTATCCCTCATCCTCGGGTGATGAAGGCCACATTACAGCTAAACGTCTAACTGGAAGGAGGCATGTGTCTGGTTCACTTGCCACACTTGATGCCACAGTCAGACGTTCTGGATATGATTGAGGCTGCAATTTGAACAGCCTCTTAAATCTTATAGCTGTAAAAGGTCTTTACACTCTTCATCCAGTAATTCTGACGAGCCTTCCACATCTGGAGAGAAATATCTCAGGAGAGAAGAAATGTGGGACACTCTCTCATCTGAGACATAGGGGCTGATTACAACTTTGGAGGAAGGTGTTAATCCATCCCAAAAGTGACGGATATACCACCAGCCGTACTACGAGTCCATAATATCCTATGGAACTCGTAATTAACACCTCCTCCAAAGTTGTAATCAGGCCCATAATCTCGGTATTCCTCCATTTCAGCTGGAGGACTAAGATGAAGTTGTTTTCACACTGTTAGGCCTGTCAACCTTAGGGGTGCTTCCCCCAAGCTTTTTACCTTACTCCTGTTTGTGTGGAATTAGTTTTTGCTGGCTTCACACGTTACCACTAGTATTCAGTGCCAAAGTGCTTGAGCTCTCGCATTTAAATATGGCGAAATTGGCTTACCCCCAATTGGCATGTTTAATTTACTTGTAAGTCCCCAGTAAAGTGTTACAAGATCTACCCAGGGCCTATAAATTAAATGTCTAGTGAGTCTGCAAGACTGGTGGTAAAACATCTCTTAGATTCATTTTTTCACTACTGCAAGGCCTCCAATAGGATAAAATTGGATTTACTTAATTTACATAAGGGATAACTTTAAATTGTGAGCAAGTAGGAGTGTCGTGTTTGGCGTCTGACTTGTGAGTCACATGACTAGGGATAGCTGGCAGACAGTGAGACAAATGGGTAGTAGGTGTTAGCTGGATCACCCATCTATGACTTAATGAGGGGAGGAGCTGTTCTCTACCACACTTGCACATCACAAGGGACCTGTCTGGGCACACATAAAACGGGCTTGAAACTAGTATTTTGTGATCCTCAAACAAGTTGGGATAGGGCAGGGGGACAGGAAATTTCAAATGCTTCTGGGAGTGAAAACCTTCAAAGCCTTCACCTACTTCACAGCTCTCGCCAAGTTAAATTTTGGACCCTCAGACCCAACTCTTCAGTAAACCTCTGAAACTACTGCAGACGCAAATAACTGCTGTGTTGCTCTTCTGCAAGACATACTGCTACTCTGCTGCCCTGCTACTCTGTTACCTGAGTGAGAAGGACTGAACTTGCATCTTGAACCCAGGACCACCAGAGTGATTCCAAGCACGTGTTGGCTGGCTTCATGATCAGTTCCCTAGGGACGGAAAAATCTCCAACCATCTTGAACCTAGTACCTGGACTCTGTCCGCTGTAAGTATTGCCTCTGAGTGCTTTCACCCCAGTCCTGGACCCTTGGAGTGGGTCTGAGGGTAAAAAGAAAGTGCAGATGAGGATTCCATTTCAAGGCAAGATGCTCTTTGAGGAGCACTCTGCTTCAATGATATCAAAAGACGGTAAGCATTCTTGTCTGTACGAATGAATATCAGATAACAGGGAATTTTGAAAAAAGAAAGTTAGTTTCTCTGTTCAGTGTGATTTCAAATCTTATACATCTAAGAAATACCATCCAAGGTGGCTTTCTCCTAGGAATGATTTCACTAATAAGAGGTCCTGACAATTATGTCTCTTCCAGGATTCTTCCAGTGGTAGACTGTTGCACTTTTTTAAATCTTGGCTGTAGGATGTTACAGACAAATTGATTCGGGACATAATCAACACAGGTTATTCAATAGAATTTTGACAGTTGTCTCTGAGAATAGGAGTGAAGATCACCCATCTTCAGTAGCGGGCTCCAAGTGCTTGGCTCTGTTATCGGGAGTGAAACTGTTACTCAAGAAAAGAACATTTGTAAGAATGCCTCCAGAGGAAAGGGACACAGAGGCATATTCAATCCTATTTTTGGTGCAGAAGGTGCCAGGTGCATATTGACTGCTTTTGGATTTGAAGTGGGTTAATTCCTGGATTTGAAATCTTCATTTTTAAACAGTGACTCTGCAGGCTATTACTCTTTAATAAGTCATGGATTGGTTGACATCCTTAGATCTGGAGGATGCTTATCTCCATGTGTCTACAAAGAGACCGTACCAAAAATATTTGTGATTTTCTCTGGAAAAATATCACTGTCAATTCGGAGTTATTTTTTTGGCTCAAGTAATCCCCAATGGTTTTCACCAAAGTCTTGGGCCAATTAGAGGTGCTGCTTAACCCCATGGAAATATTTGTCCATCCATACCTTGATGACAGGTTGATTCAAGCTCCCTCAGAGTGCTTTCTGTTGTGTCATACAAACAGGGTACTGAATGCTCTTCAGGCTCATGGTCTTCTCATGAATTGGGAAACATCTAATTTAAAGTCTCTGCATTGTTTAGTATGCACTTCTTTATAGGGGTATGGATTCAGATTCTCCAGGGAAGAGTTCTACTCTTGTATGTTCAGATAGTCAAGCTTCAGAGGCACGGCATGGACCTGATGGCACACAAGCATCAAAAGGCCGTTTTGTGGCTCAGAATTCATGGAGATCTGGCCTCCATGATGTTCCAGGCTCCATGGACTTGATTCCATCTTCACAAACATGTTACTTGGATTCTCCTCGACTGGGATCTGGATTTGGCAGAACGTGACACAATCTATTCTCCTCACCCAGTAAGTAAAAGAGGATCTAGCATGATCGCTGGATCCAGACAATTTTTAAAAAGAGGTGCAGTTGAATTTCCCCATATCCAGTAATTTTTACCATGGATGCCAATCTGTCAGGGTGGGGAGATTTGGGGCAGGCTTTGCAGGCACATTGGTTCTAGTCTTGTAGGAATTAAATTGGAGGGAGCTGGAGGGAGTGATGTAGGCTCTTCTCATCTTCATCTCTTATCTTCAGAGGAAAGCCACTTTAGTGAGAACTGACAATGTCATGGCCAAAGTCTATGTGAACAGGCATGGATGAACACATTCCAGCAGCTTGAACAGGGTAGCCCACATTGTGTTTTCTTGGGTTCAGGGCTCCTTTCTGTATTTGAGTTCAATTCACCATCAGGGGGCACCAGCGTAGCACCAAATTTTCTCAGCAGGGAAATTAAATCTTCCCTGAAGTTTTATTTAGATCTGAAAGTTTTTTTTCTTTTGATGCTTCAATTGGGTCGTCAGAGCCGGATCAATTTTCCTCACATCTCAATACCAATATTCAAAAATGTTGTGCAAGGGAAAGAAACACTCATGCTTCGGCAAGAAACACACTTCCATGTCAGTGGCCGAAGGTACTTTTGTATGCCTTTCCTCTGATCCGCCCTTTTTTTGTGCAAGTGGGGAAGGCATGTGAGAGTGTGATTCTGATTGCTCCTCACTGGCCTCAAGCCAATTAGTTCCCTCTTCTATTGAGAATGCAGGTTCTCTGGAATGGTTCCTTCCTCTGGTTCTGTCCCCTCTGGGCTTCTCAAGTTTGAGAATCACGGCATTAGGGAAGCTCTGCTTGATGGCTTAGAGGTTGAGAGGAGGGGCTTTAGAGGTCCAGGAGTTTGGGAGGCTATGATAGCTACTTTACAGGATTCTAGGAAATGGTCAACTTGTAGAGTCTATAATAGGCTTTGGGGTTCATTTGCATGGCAGTGTGAGAAAAGAGGATTAAATTGTCTTTGCTCAGTTTGATCATGATTGTAGAGGTTCTGAAGGATGGTTCACAATTAGGTTTGACCATGGCTACTTTGTGAGTTCAATGGGGAGTGATCAAGGTTTTTTGAAGTCCACAGAAGAATTTGTCAGATGTATAGGGTTTAGTAGTCAGGCTATTAAAAAGTTTGTCCAATATCTGCTATAGGCCAATTAGATCTGTTCCGACCTACGATTTAACTTTGGTTTTAAAAGCACTGACTTCAGATTGGATTGGACCTTTGGAGAAAGTTGACTTGCAGTGGTTACCTCTTAAAATGATCTTTCTGGTGGCAATTACATCATGCGGGAATGTAGGGGAGTTGGGGGTCTTACAACTTTCCTTTCTGCAAAATCTTTTCAGACAAAGTGGTGTTAGTCATGGTCCCTTCTTTCGTTCCAAGAATCAATTCCCCGTTTCATAACCAGTGGCAAATTAGCAGACTTTTTGCCTTCTCATTCTTCAGAAGTGGAGTGTATGTGACACCTGTTGGGTGTGAATAGGGGTTTACTCATCTATTTGCAAAGTGTTCAGTCCTTTAGGAAAGTGAAGCAATTTTTTGTGACTTTTGGTCCAGAAAATAAAATAAAAAAGCCAGCTATGGCTACTTTGAGTAGACGGATGAGGTCCCTGATTGCGAAGGCCAAGGAAGTTCAGGGTCAGGTCCTGCCAATATGGAATCAAGGTAGCTGAAACTGCCTCATGTCTTCTACTGTGGAAGAACTGCAACTGGCTTTTTTATCTGAGATTTGCAGAGCTGCTACTTGGTCTGATTCCTCTACATTTTTCAAGCGTTGTAGGCTTTCAGAGGTTCAATGTATTCAGGAAGTTTTTGGATACACAGTTCTATCTTCTATGTAGGAATAGTATACTGTTGTTAGACATGGCCCTCTCTGCATGGTAATACCAAAATATTTTGCCTTCCTCCTCCTCTTTATGCTGAGTTTGTTTTTGTTGGCTTTAGGATTCTGTGCACGTTACCACTGCTAACCAGTGCTAAAGTGCAGGTGCTCTGTACTCTAAATATTGTGATATTGGCTTATCCACAGTTGGCATATTTATTTCACCTGAAAGTCCCTAGGAAAGTGCACTACAAGTGCCTGTAAATTAAATGTTGCTAGTGGGCCTACAACTCTGATTGTGCCACCCACTACAGTAGCCATTTAAACTTGTCTCAGGCCTGCCTGAGTCTGCAGTTGTAAACTGCCATTTTGGCCTGACAAGTACACCCACCTGCCAGGCCCAGACCTTCCTTTTTTATTACACATAAGTCACCCCCCAGGTAGGCTCTAGCAAGCCCTAAGGGCAGGGTGCAGTGCATTAAAAAAATTGGACATATACTTTTAGGTTAAACATATCCTGGTAGTGAAAAACTATTAAATCCATTTTTGACTATTGCAAGGCCTATCTCTCCCATAGGTTAACATTGGGATTACCTTGAGGCAGTCTGTGAGTGTAATTTTCAATTGGAAAAATATAGAAATTTGGAGTTTGGGGACTCTGGACTCACAATTTAAAATCATTACTTATGGCGAAGTTGGATTTTAAATTGTAAGTCTGAAAATCACACATTTAGAAACTTGGCATTTCCTTACTTTAACCAATTTGTGCCTCTGTCCATCTCTGAATACACGGATGGGGTGGTGACAACTGGGCTTTGTGCATTCCCTCTAGACAGTCGCACACAAAGAGAGGTTGGGTGTGACATTTACATCCTGATGGCCCTTCACCATTTTGATGGGCGTTCCTGGGCTAGATAGGAGGGAGGAGCTGACACTGACACATGAATAGGGCTGTGCCTGTCCCCACACAAAGAGTTGCATAACCCCCTGCATAGTGTCTTGAGCTAGGGAAGGAACTGCAGGGACCTTGTGCACTTCAAAAGCCTTTCTTTGAAGCCAGCCCCATTTCAAAGGCTGAACTGGGTATATGTACTGGACTCCGAACCCCACCAAATTAATTCACTTCTTGACCTGAGGACTTTCTGCCTGGAAGAAGGACTGGACTTATCTCTCTACATCCTCTAAAGAACCAAGTGACTCTAAGGGCTTGCTGGCTAGTCTCCTATTCTGAAGTCTCACAGCCACCAAAGACTTCCTCCAATTCTGCTTTAGCTTCTGGACTCTGCAAACGGTGAGTCCTGTCTTGCCAAGAGGAGCCAATCCAGTCCTGGTCCTGGGCCTCTGCAGCTGTACCCCAGCAAGAATCAACACAGCAACATTGTTGCACTGATTAAAACAGCCATATCCTCCCTCAACGCTGAAATGTTGCCACTGCGGCTGAGGTCGAGGTCTTTACATCGCCGACTGAGTGCCTCAGAAATGATGCATCACCACCAGCCTGGGCGCATCGCATTCGCTGGGTGGCTCAGCCACAACACATCGCCTTCATCGTAAGGGTTCAATGCTGCACCTTGACGACATCGCTTCGCTGACTACATGGCTCAATGATGACTCATCTCTTGGACTTTGTGGATAGGAACCAACACATCTCCTTTGCATCGTGGTAGGCCTGAACTTTGGATTTACTTCATTCTAGTGCGACCTCCAGGAATCTTTTATCGTTACTGACTCCTAAGCACTATATTACAATTTATTATTTAAAAAATCATAACTTGAGTTCTACATATTGGATGTTTGTCATTTTGGTCTTGTTTTACACACACACATATTTTCTATTGTTCTAAACTAGTGGGGAGTCTTTTGTGGTGTTACTGTAATTTAAGTTAATTGTTTTACAGATTTACATTAAGCCTGCCTGCTCTGAGGCAAGATACCAGAGGCTGATCACAGAATAATTTAGGTTGTGTATCTGACTTACCCTGAGTAGGATTGTGGTCCCTATTTGGAAAGGGTGCATACCTCTGTCAACTATGGAACCAATTTCGAACAACTGTGTTCTATTTTCAACAAAAAATTGGGGTTTTGTGAGGAAGGCATTGTTAGTTGTCGTAATTTCTTTGCTTGCCACTTCTCAGTAGGTATGGATTCAAGTAAGGGAGGGATGATAGGATGATGCTTAAATTACTTACCAGTTACAGCATTATATGACTCCCTCTATTGAATCTTTAGTTCCTCCTGCCCTACCTGTGGATACAACTGACAAATAAGTTGGTTGGAGCATGTTTACTGAGAAGGAGGTGTGGTTATGAGGGTTATTTTTCAGGGGTATGTGGGATTGGTTTTCTGGAGGAGGAGGGGAAACCTCAGTAGTTATGGTTTCAAGCAAGGGAGTCAGAATGATGCCATTACTAGGAAGTAACTTAAGCATTACTGGAATACAAGTAATAAGACCATGTGACTTTTAACAAACATGAATATTGCAAAAGTCAAAACGTACACTTCTGCCCTCAAATAAGAGTTGCAAGGTGCAGGCCTGCTAAAATGATCAGGTCTAGATTTAGGTCTAGATTCACTTATTATTGACAGTATCTGTCCATGTCTCATGAAATACAAGTGTTTATTCTCAGAATGGGCAACAACATGCCAACCCAAAATTACGGTGTTTGTTTTTCTTTGCAGGCTCATAACTCTGAGGACAATTCTTGTGACAACAGCCCCTGCCTGTTCCGCATTTGATTTTATTGGCCAGTTTTCCCTGCATGGAAAGTAGGGCCCAGTATTTCCACACCTGGTGCACTCACTCGGTCTGTCTCATAATCAGACCTAGAAACGTAATGGCTAATCAGAATCCACATTTAAATCTGAATGGGTATGGAAACATTTTTTCCAGGAGAACATAAGCAGCAATTCTAACAGAATCAATAGGAATTGCACATTTATATAGCCTCAAACAACTTGGATTTACACTTTATACAAATTAAAATTACAATTGCAATTAGCATTAGAAAGGAAGGAAACAAATACAATCAAGAAATTATCTACATATTCCTTATTATTGAAAACCCATTGCAATCTTGTAGGCCATGCCGGCACAGGTGTCTTGATGCATGCAGCCTTATTGAGCCAAAACGGATTGGCTTGTCCAATGCTTGTTCATATAGATGGGACTTCAGTGATGCCTAAAGAACCTTATGTCGTTTTGACTTATTTCCATGGAAATACCCAAGGTTTCTAATGTGAAGCTGCTGATAATTTGTGAGCCAGGTAGATGCAGAGATTACAAATTATCCTACCACTCCTGAGCAAGGTTCGATTCTAGCTATTATCATTGGGAAGAAAACACTGACTTTCCAACACCACCAAATAATTACTAAATTATGTGAATGATATATTTCTTCTTTATCTACTTTTAAATATTGTGAATTACTCTTTTGCTACAATTAAAATAAAAATGCCAACCAGATGCAATAAATTTGCACCAGACTGCCTATCATTCGACCTTATTGAAAAACCGCACCAACAGGACTTAGGGCCTGATTTAGATCTTGGTGGTAATGATCCCTCCTTTGACTTTTTGACTGAAAACCCATCCACCACCGCAACTTGGTGAAGTACACAGGGATCTATCTACTCTTCAGACACCAGGTGACTCCTCAATGTAGTCACACTGGCTCCTGTGTCTCTCAGAGCTTCAATCCTCTGTCCATTATTGGTCACCCACTACTTGTACTTTTTAGTGTTCTCAGGCACTAGGGTTCTCTGGACCATCTCACTGTCCCCTGGTGAGACAATGGTCATCTCAGCAGGCTCCCACCCACCTTGAACCAACTCCTCCCCAAGCGCTACACTAGCCAAACCCTGGGACTGCACACCAGTGGGTGCCAGTGTACTCTTGGGGCATTTGGGGTCCCCCCTCACATGACCCACTTGGTCACATGCATTGCACTTACGTGGGGGAACCCCTGCCACAGGTTTCCCTTTGAAGAACCATGGCTTCTTGTCACTGGGGGGCTAGGAATCCTTACCCTGGGAATCAGATTGGGGCCTTTTAGAGCACTCCCTCATTTACCCTTACCCCCCCTTTCTTCTGAGAGGGACCCTGCCCACCCTTGGCGTGGTCTCCCCCATACCTCTTTTGGACCATGGTGCTCTCCGCTTCCTGCACAAGCTTCCTGGGGTCAGTCAGCTTGCTGTCAGTGAGGCTGGCACAGCTCTGGAAAACATAAACTGTACAAGTGCTCCCAAACAATCAGATTGTAAAGCTCCTCATACGTCGCCACCTTACTGCCCTCCACTCAACCATCCAGTGACCTGCAGAATGAATCAACACATTCCAACCATGTTTGGGATTCCTTCTTCTTATAGGACCTAAACTTGTCCTTATACTGATCAGGGGTGAGACCATACCTAGTGATCAGGGTGTCTTTTATGATAGGGTAAGTGAGCCCCTAGGGATCCCCTAAGGATGTCAGAGTATCCCTTCCCTCTACCTCAAAGTGCTTCCACAGGCCCACCCTCCCAATGAACTTCAGGGACCAGATTCATATGGAGAGCAGACTCATAACCCTTAAACCACAATAGTATGTCATCCTCCTTTTTGTAATCTTTTACAAAGTCCTTAGGAATGTGCACCCTCCTCTCAGGCTGCACTATGATTTTGCTGCCACCATCCCTACTACACTGGCTCCTCTAATCCAGCTCCCTCAAGTTGAGCTCATGAGCCAACAATAACCTTTTCGCCTCTATGGCCATCTTCATTTTCTCCAACTCCAACTAGTGAGCCCTCTCTGCCTGTCTATCCTGCAACTCTTCAGGAGTCAGACCCTTCGATGAGACACTGCTACCTGCCCTGGGGCCCTCCCCTGGACAGAACAGGCCCACCCACAATACCATTGTGAATACTCTGCACCTCCTCCTCCTCCTCCTCACCCTCATCCTCATCTTCTGTGTGCCCCTCAGCTTCCTTAGCTGCCACCCAGGCCCTCAGTGCCTTTTGGAGCTCCTCCTTCCTGGTGGTACTCTTAATGGGTCAGGCAAGATCCTTACAGAACTGTTTCTATTGGGCCATTGTGTAACTCTCCAGTTTCCCTAAATCAAAAGCAGCTCCAGCTGATGCATCTCTAGACTGAGACATGATGAAAAGTCAACAAAAGTGCAAAGTTCCAAAGGCAGAAAAACAAGTTCCTAAATGGAGTTCAAAAGTCAATCAAGGATTACCACAAAATGGACGTAGGGAAAAAGCAACAAAATCACAAGACAAGTAGTATGTGGTCACGTAGTGGTCTGCACTGAAAACAGTAGTGTACACTTAATCACTGTATGTCAAGGATAAAAGTCCAATCCCACCACTGCCCCCAGTGTTAGGAATAGGATCTTTGGTTGGCAGTCAGGTTACCCCCTGTCAAAGCAAGGACCATCACTCTGGTCAGGTTAAAGGGGAATCACCCTCAGTTAGCCCCCGCTCACCCCCTTGGTAGCTTGGCACAAACAGGCAGGCTTGACTTCAGAGTCTAGGTGGATAGTATTTGTACCAACACACACAGTAACTCAGTGAAAACACAACAAAATGACACGACACAGGTTTAGAAAAATAGTTAATATTTACCTAAACAAAACAAGACCAGAACGGCAAAAATCCAACATACAAAAGTCAAGTTATTAATTTTAAAAGCAACAGAGTCTTAAATCCTTTGAGAAAACAGTAAAAACACTGTTAGTGTTGAAAAGTACCTGGGAATCGTCAAGTTAACATGCACGGGCGAGTGTGCGTCGGAAAAGGTTAGTGATGCATCGATTTCTCACCTGCAAGCAAGACCATGCATCATTTCTCCTCCTCCGGTTGGGTCGGTGTGCATCTTTTTTCCTCTCCGCAGGAGAGCAATACGTCGATCCAGGCAAACACTCGGGTCTGGACAGGCTTTGCGCCATTTTTTTGCACCAAGCTAGGTTTGCATCGAAAATCCTGCTGCATTGTGTCAGCAAAACCAGGCTATGTGGGTTGCGACCTTATCAGCCTCCATCAGCGGGTGTTGCGTGTCGTTTCTCCAGCTGCATGCATCGATCTTCCAGCTGCAATGCCGGTGGAGCATCGATTTCCGCCGCAAAGCAGGTGGCGTGGTGTTTTTCAGCCGCGTCCCGGAAGGTGCATCGATATTTGCCCCGCACCGTGGTCTGAGTGTGGATTTTCAATCCTGGTCGGCTAGCTTCACCTGTCAAGGCCCCAGGAGCTGGATAGGGCACCACTTGGCAGGGCAGGAGTCTCAGCAGAGAGTTCAGGTGCTGGCAGAAGAAGTCTTTGATGGCCCTGAGACTTCAACAACTGGAGCTCTTCTCTAGGCAGAGGTTCCCCTTGATGTCCAGAAATGATCTAATGTCTGTGGTTTTGGGTGCTCTTCTTGTACCCATTTTGGCCTTTGAAGTAGGCCTACTTCTAAGGAAAGTCTTCCTTGTTTGTGAAATCCTGCCTTGCCCAGGCCAGGTCCCAGGCACACACGAGGGGGTTGGAGAATGCATTGCGTAAGGGCAGGCACAGCCCTTTCAGATATAAGTGACCACTCCTCCTCTCCCTCCTAGCAGATGGCTCATCGGGATACGCGGGCTACACCCCAGCTCCCTTTGTGTCACTGTCTGGAGAGAGGTGCAAACAGCCCAACTGTCAAAATGACCCAGACAAGGAATCCACAAACAGGCAGAGTCACAGAATGGTTTAAGCAAGAACATGCCCACTTTCTAAAAGTGGCATTTTCGAACACACATTCTCAAAACCAACTTTACTAAAAGATGTATTTTTAAATTGTGAGCTCAGAGACTCCAAACGCCATATGTGTATCTGCTCCCAAAGGGAACCTACGCTATAATCATATTTAAAGGAAGCCCCAATGTTAACCTATGAAAGAGATAGTCCTTGCAACAGTGAAAAACAAATTTAGCAGTATTGCACTGTCAGGACATGTAAAACACATTAGTATATGTCCTACCTTAAACATACACTGCACCCTGCCCATGGGGCTACCTACGGCCTACCTTAGGGGTATCTTACATGTAAGAAAAGGGAAGGTTTAGGCAGTGCTTAATTTGTAAATAAAAACGTGCCGGTGCCCAAAGCCCTCCTCTTAAACATGCAGCTGCTGCGATTAAATGTGGTAACACGGAATACTGAGGTAGCGTAATCCTGAAGCCACCTTAGACCTTTTCAATCCATGTAAAGCCACTCCCTGCCCCTTCAGCTCTCTTTTGCAGCCTTCTACTTTCTCTCTTTGTGACGCTTTTTCATTTTTGCCCTCCTCCATCTTTCCCATATGTGTCTTTTTCTCGCAGCAAATACTTGAGGCAGAAGAATAAGTCCCAGCCCTCAAAAATAAGTGCCGGTGCTCAGCACCCCAAACAACAAGCACAAATTAAGCACTGGGTTTAGGCCTGGCAAGTGAGTACACTTGCCAAGTCGAATTGGCAGTTTAAAACTGCACACACAGACACGGCATTGGCAGGTCTGAGCCATGTTTACAGGGATACTAATGTGGGTGGCACAACCAGTGCTGCAGGCCCACTAGTAGCATTTGATTTACAGGCCCTGGGCACCTTTAGTGCACTGTACTAGGGACTTACCAGTAAATCAAACATGCCAATTATGGAAAGCCAATTGAAAACACAATTTATATAGGATCACTTGCACTTTAGCACTGGATAGCAGTGGTAAAGTGCCCAGAGTAACAAAAACAGCAAAAATCCAGCACACATCAACAACCTGGGAAACACAGGCAAAAAGTTAGGGGAGACCACGCCAAGGATGCCAAGCCAAACAATTACATGTGTGGACATCAGTGCTATTTGTAGCTATTTAAAATATTGGTGTAAGTTATATGTATGAAGATATTGTGTAAACCTATCTATTTACCTTGCTACTGCATAATGATCCACATAATTGCATACACCCACATGCACATCATCTTCCCCAGTAAAACAAATCTACACCTATAAAAATTTAAATATTTTATTTTGATTTTCAGTTTTAGTGATAGTCCTTAGAATTATGCAAAATGAATTAAAAGTATGTCTTTCTTCTTGTGTAAAAAGTTAAAATTGGGGGGAATAGTTAAACATGTCAGGTACATCAAGAAAAACAGTAGTCGAAACAATATTACTACTAAGTCGAAACTAAACAGTCTAAACACATACTAAAAACAAGTTGTAAACAAAATCAAACGTATAAAACCAGGGGCCAGATGTAGGAAGCAGTTTGGCTGTTCGCAAATGGTCCATCGGGGTTGTGGCCGTGTACCATCCATATTTTGCATGTCGGTAACTGGTTATCGACTTGCAAAATAGGGATTGAGATTTGCTATTACGAAGGGGCGTGCCAAGGGCATCCATTCCTAATAGCAAGTCGCAGGGCCATGTAAGAATGCTTTGCAATCGGGAATGCAGTTACAAAACATTATCAGTTACCACCAACTTCAAGTTGGTGGTAACCCATTCGCAAAACAGAAGGGGTCACTAAGGAGCCCCTTCCCCTTTGTGAATGGGTGTGCAAACATTTTTGATTAGCAGGTAGTGGTCTCATGGACCACTGCCTACTCTTCAAAAAAGAAAAGAAGACTTTACTACTTTTTTTTGTAATGCATCCATTTCCTTTCAGGAAAACAGGCTGCATTACAAAAAAAAAAAAAAAGTCTGCTTTGTTGAATAGCAATCACAAACACAGTGGTGTGCTACATCCAGCAGGCCACCATCCCTGTGATTGTGGCCATTCCCAAATGGGTTGAAAATTGCAACCTGCCTCATGAATATTAATAAGGCAGGTCTCTTGCGACCCATTTGGGGATCTCAAACAGTGTCAAACACACTGTACTACATTCCAGTTTGCGATTTCCTATTAGGGAGTCGCAAAACAATGTTTACATACATCTTGCCCTAAGTCATTTGTCAAAATAATGATGAAATCAGTCTCCTATGGCAGATGGATTGTCAGAGTTCAATATTTATTTAATAATTGTTTCAGCATAAAAGTATAAGCCATACAATATTAAAAGAAACTGTTAAGATCCACAAAAGTAATACATAAGGCACTATAAAATGTAAGTAGAAAAATGCAAAAGATATTCAGCTATATAAATAGATAACTGCCAAATAACTTGTAAACATAGCACAATCCCTTTCTTGTTCTGCCAGAGCCGCCCTGAGTTTCTAGTAAAGTGCTAAGTGCATAAATTCAGTAATTTATTCTGCAATTCTTCATAACTAATTGAAACGGTTGGGTTAAAAGAGTTTTGAAATAAGGACTAACATACTTATAAGCCTGTTAAAATCTTAACTATGGAAGTTTAAGAAGGTACGGTGTATCCAAACTAAAGTGTTTAGTGTATTTACATAATAATTGTAAGACAGTTCTATATCAATGAGTCTAATCACTTAAAGCCATTGTGCGTAAAATTATCATAAAAAGCACTATCCACACAGGGATTGTTTTTATCCCTCTCTTCCAACTCCCTGGCAGGACTTAGGGCCAGATGTAGGTAGCTATAAAATTGCGAGTCAGAAATTGTGACTCGCAAAATGGTATCCAACAAGAAAAAGCGACTTCGTTGTGCGACTCGCAAATGAAGTCGCACCGCAGATTTCGAGTCCGCTGTTTGCGAGGTTGCTTTTTGCGACCTCGCTAAAAAACGGACTCGCAAATTGCGAGTGGGTGTCGCAAATTGCGACTGTGCCGCAAATTGCATGCAGGTGCAGCATAACAGTTTGAAAAACACTTCCTGGCTCTTGCTGATGACATCACAGCCAGGAAGTTAACAAATACACCTGGGAGGAGGGAGGACCACACCCTTTTCTAACTGCTGAGAAACCACCTGGAGGAACAGCAGCAAGAATGGAAGACTCTGGCAGTGCAGGCAGGAAGAGAAAACTGAAGTTTTCTGAAAAGGAACTTGAGGTGCTGACAGAGGAATACTGCCAGCACCATGGCCAGCTTTTTGGAAGGGCTGCCCTGAGTGTTCCAGACATGGAAAAAAGGAGGATCTGGAATGACATCCAGGAGAGGGTCAACAGCATAGGGGTGAGCCACAGGAGTATAGAAGAGATAAAAAAGAGGTGGTATGACCTGCGCTCCAGGACCAAGGAGAGGGTTGCAGAGCGCCTCCGGGAGATGAGGGGCACAGGAGGAGGCCCATCCACCGTCCCACCACCCACACCCATGGAGGAACTTGTGGAACAGACCCTTGAGCCTGAGGCAGATGCTGGAATGGGAGTGATGGACACGTCAGTGCCAGGGACATCAACAAGTGAGTACCATGAAACATGCATGTACACCCATAACTGCCATATCCCCACCCACCCAGTACACAGCAGCATGCACAACCAAACTAGCTCCATTCCAGACTTGCAACCACCAGAATGGTGCATTATGGGCAATGTAGTTCAGTAGTCATCTGATAGGCAACAGTTTATCAGGAGGCATAAAACAGATGTTAGATACTGACAGTGTGTTCCCTATGTCCCACAGGTCTCCCACAAGACACCCCACCAGCCAGTCCATCCAGGGTACAGAGAGCAGCCAACAGGCAGCACAGGAGTCCGAAGCAGCCACTACAGGGCCCAGCACCACACCACCACAGTCCCCTCCAGCTGCACCAATGGACATTGTGGAAATCGACACAGCACCTGGTCCCAGCCACAGTGTCATACAGCAGGACCCTGAAGCTCCACCGCGTCGCAGACGCAGACTCCATGTCCCAGCAGTGTCCCAGGAGGATGTAGGTGACTCACCTATGTCCGCCGTGGAGGCAGCCCTCATATCTGGTCAGCGCCTGCAAACAAGGCAGATGAGAATAATATCAGGGGCAATGCAACGGATGGAGCGTAATTTCACCACAGGGCTGGCACAGGCGAACACACAGTTCACACGTCTGAACGAGAATGTCAGTGACCTTGCACTCTCCATACGTCAACTCGTGACAGAACTTGTGTCAGAGAGACAGAGTGCAAGGCGCCGTGAGCGGCAACTCGTACAAAGGTTGGACCGCATGGCTGCATCCATCATCCGCCTGGCAGTCAACACCACAGGGCTGTCACGCCGTACTGTTAGTTTGCAGTTGGACTTGGGCCACTTTGCAGGGGATGTGGCTCGGGGACTGGGTCGCATCAGCCACGCTGTGGACATGCTGGAGGCTAGACAGATGGCTAGGGGCACGGCAGAGACACCTCAGGATAGTGAGGAGGGGTCCACCATCAGCAGTGCATCTGCCACAGACACACGAGTCTTGAGGAGGGCAGTGCACGTCAGGGTTCTGCTGACACACCGAGCACTAGCCATGTTGGGAGTCCCAGGCGGAGGTGTTGAGCCCATGCACTGCAGGACACATGAGGCACATGAAGTGAATGTGTCCTCATTGCAGGTGGACATTTACAGCCCCTTCACAAAAGTTCAGTTCTTCACTAATTAGGTTCACTTAATAAAAGTTCTTGTGTGTTCCACTTCACAACTGGGCTCTTTGTGTGTGACATTAGTGTGTGTGGTGACAGTTACCACGTACCTTCCAAAGTACTGGTTTGCAATGTGGTCCTGTCTCTGTCTGCCTTGATTTGCAATGCTTCTATCCCCAGGATGGCGATGTGGTAGCTCTTGCTCGTCATCCTCCGAATCTGGGTCTTCAGAGGTGAGATGTAGCCCACGTCTGGTGGCAATGATGTGTAGTATAGCGCATGCGGCAACTATCTTGAATGCTGTTATTGGGGCATACTGGAGCGCACCTCCACTTCTGTGGAGGCATCGAACTCTTGCCTTTAACAGTCCAAAGGTCCTCTCAATGACATTTATGGTCCTCCTATGTGCACTGTTATATCGCCTCTCATTCTCATTGCTGGGTGTTAGGTACGGGGTAAGTTTCCATGGTCGTAGCGCATATGCACTGTCACCTGTTTGGCAAAAATGGACAATGTTAGCAGGGCATGGATGGTTTCTACTGTGACCTGTGTGTATGTCTTCAGGGTGTCTGCATCAATACCTAAGAGATATCAGTCTCCAAACTCCCCACGTTCTAGGCGTTGGTGTATCCACTGTGCCTGAAAATGTAAGAGTCATGTGTACTCCCTGGAAATTTGGCTACCATGTCAGTGATGACATAATGGGCTTCACATACCACCTGGATGTTCAGTGAGTGGGTACACTTCCGGTTGCGGAACAGATATTCCAGATTTGCAGGAGGACATATTTGTATATGTGTCCCGTCTACACACCCTATTACATGAGGGAAGTTGGCAATCCTGTAGAACTCCAACTTGGTGCTGTTGATTTCTGCCTCATTCCTGGGTAGGTATATGTATCTGGACATGTGTGTGAGTATGGCATCTAAGAAACATCTGAAGAACCGTGAGAGTGCACTTTGGGATACCCCATCTGCCGCAGCAATGACCCCCTGATAGCTACCTGAGGCCTAGAGGTGCAGTGAGCATAGCACTTGCACATGTGTGGGGATGGCGTTGCCGCGCACAGTCTGGCGTTGCAGCTGCGGATTGAGTAAATCTATTAATTCTAATATTGCTGCACTGCTGAGTCTGTATTTATCATATATCTCCTCCTCTGTTTGTTGGAAAAGTGTCTGCCTGGTTCTGTATATCCTCTCCTGTCTCTAGCTCCTCCTCCTCCTCTGCTGTGCGGCGTGGACTCTCCTCCTCCTTGCTATCACATATATCTCCGCCATCTTGAGTAATCCAGATGCCTTCTGGGTCTCCTTTTATACTTTGGTTATGGTTACCACCTGCTCTGAGTTAATGGTAAATTGGGTGTGCAAAATGGGCTTTTTGCGACTAGTCGCAATTTGCGAGTGGCTTTTTCATATGGTTTGTGACTCGCAAATTGCGTCTCCCTATTTGCGAGTCGCACAATGGGGTCGCAGAATTTGTGAGTCGGTAATGGCTCGCGTTGCAATTTGCGATTCGGAAATGGGGTTTTTGCATCCCATTTCCGATTTTGCGGGGTCGCAAATTGCGATTCGGGCCATTTGCGACTCGCAAATTTTTGCTACATCTGGCCCTTAATTCTTTCAGTTTAACCACTCTGGCCCTCATTACAACATTGGCTGTAAATGCCGCTTACTGCCCTGCAGAAGACCGCCAACAAACCGCCGCGGCCGCGGAATTCCACCACAGGTATTACGACCCACAGCTCGGAATCCGCCAAATTCTAGGCACCCACACAAGTCCGCAACACCAAAGGTCAGGGATAATCTGACGATAACCAAACCTCCATCGTACCGCCAACAGGAATACACCCACACTATCACGAACCAAGAATCCACGAGGCGATCTTTCAACTGCGGTATTCCATTGGCAGTACACACCGCTGCGCTCAAAATACACACACATCTACAAGACAATACCACATTGGACAGTTCCAAATACACACACCTGACACACACACCACTCCCACACACCTAATACAATATAAAACACCCACCCACATTACCCACAAACCCTTACTACCAAAAATGCTGACAAAGTCCAGAGAGACAGCACATCAAAGACAACACCAGCATACAGAGCCACACAACACCATCACACATACACATCCACGCACAAAACACCACACACCCCTAAACATCACTCCACACATCACAACACACACCACCTCACACATCACCCACACCACCCCATGGCACCGCAAAGACACCCCAGGTTTTCTGAGAAGGAGCTCAGGGTCATGGTGGAGGAAATCATCCGGGTAGAGACACAGCTATTCGGATCACAGGTGCAGCACACCACCATAGCTAGGAAGATGGAGCTATGGCGCAGAATCGTGGACAGGGTCAACGCAGTGGGACAGCATCCAAGAACCCGGTATGACATCAGGAAGAGGTGGAACGACCTACGGGGGAAGGTGCATTCCGTGGTCTCAGGACACCACATCCCGGTTCAGAGGACTGGCGGCGGACCACCACCTCCTCCCCCACAACTAACAACATGGTAGGAGCAGGTCTTGGCTATACTGCATCCTGAGGGCATCACAGGAGTAGCAGGAGGAACGGACTCTGGTAAGTCAAATCTTAACTATTACATCCCCCACCCTACCTGCATGCTATCACATACGCCCACCCTCGCCCTCACCCCCATCACTCCAACTCCTCACAGATGTCCCACTATCACAAACCACACATCCCAACACCAGGCCCTGCATGCAACAACAAAGCATGGGCAACCATCACCAATGCATGGCCACTACACATACCCACACAGACCCCTAAACAATTAGCACACAATGTCCTAGACATGAATGGAAGCACTGGGGTACAGGGTCACCCACCCATTGCACACCATGGCACACACAGATGCAACAATCATGCCTTTACACCCCTGCAGGACCCCTACCCAACGTCACCGGATAGGAGGTTCCAGACATTTCCTCTCCACCCACAGAAGAGGCCCACAATGATGACAGCAGCTCTGTCCAACTGGATCTAAGTGACCAGCCCGACCCATCTGGGAACTCGGGACAGTTGGTTCCCCTCACACTGGCACAGGCCACCACAGACCTTCCCCCCCTCAGGAAACACCAGCACAGCACCCACCCAGCGGGTCCATACCTCTGTCCACAGGACACGTCAAGCAGCAGTGTGTCCTCCACTACAGGGAACCCAGGCTAACCCACCACCCCAAGAACAGCAGGGACCTGTGGGCAGGGGTAGTGGGCACACAGTTCAGGGGACAGAGGCCCAGGAAAACAAGGGAACTGGGAGGGCTGCTGTGCGACAGGTGGAGGACAGGACCAGGGAACCCACTCTCCACGAGGCCCCCTCCAACATAATGGGAGCCTACCATCATTCCCAGGAGACGGTGGCAACGGTACTGGCCAAGTTTCAGGAGAACCAGCGGCTGCAGGAGGAACACTATTTGGGGTTCAGGGAGGAACTCAAATCCATCAATACCACCCTGGGCACCATTGTAGGGTTGCTGAAGGAACTCGTGAACACCAGGAGGGACACTGTGGCACAACAAGGGGCCCCTAACACTAGCCTGGACGATGAACTGCCCACCATCTCTGCCGGTGCTAGTGGACAGGAGGCACAGCCACAGGATCACAACACCAGAACCCCACCCCCTGCAGATGGAGAACCATCCCGCAAGCAGTCCCTGAGATCCAGGACAAAGACAGAGAACAATGCCAAGACCCAGCCAAGAAATGAGACCACCCTGATTGTCATCCTTCTGTCCCACTTTGTCACCATGTCCATCTTTAAACTGCCCCAGCTCCACTTCCTATGCCCCTTTGGACAATGCACCTGTGAGACTAATAGACTTGACTCTGCTATGGACATTCCTCCACCATCACCCCTGACCATTTTACAACACCCTCCACTATTTAGCACTTAAATAAACACCCTTAAATCACAAAACAATCTCGAGTCAGTCTGTGCTTTCACCAATGTGTATTTGCAATAACTGAGGGAAATAGCAATGTCCATTGTATTGTCAACATACCTATGTCACACAGCTCTAGTTCTTGGGGAAACATAGCAGAGGTAACACAGTAGAACCCATATCTGTGAAATCAAAAGGGAAAGTGACAAATCAGGGTCCATACACTGGGTGAAAGTGACAGACAGATGAGAGGTAGAACAAGTGCATCAGATGTAAGAGGCAGGGATGTCTTCTTACCTGTGTCTCACTGGAAGTATTGATGGATCACGGTGTTTCTGTTGTGTTCTTCGGCCTCCTCTTCTTCTGCCTCCTCTTCTTCACTGTCCACAGGCTCCACAGCTGCCACAACACCTCCTTCAGGACCATCCTCCTGCAGAAAAGGCACCTGTCGTCGCAAAGCCAAGTTGTGCAGCATACAGCAGGCCACGATGATCTGGCACACCTTCTTTGGTGAGTAGTATAGGGAACCACCTGTCATATGGAGGCACCTGAACCTGGCCTTCAGGAGGCCGAAGGTCCTCTCTATAACCCTCCTAGTTTGCCCATGTGCCTCATTGAAGCGTTCCTCTGCCCTTGTCCTGGGATTCCTCACTGGGGTCAGTAGCCATGACAGGTCACCTGCAAATATCGAGGGACAACTGTTAGACACACACTAACCCTTAGGGACAACCCCAGACAACTATTCACGCTGTATAGGATCCATGTCCTCACCTAACAGCCACATACAGTGCCTCTGGAGTTGCCCCATCACATAAGGGATGCTGCTATTCCTCAGAATGTAAGCGTCATGCACTGAGCCAGGAAACTTGGCATTCACATGGGAGATGTACTGGTCGGCCAAACACACCATCTGCACATTCATAGAATGGTAACTCTTCCGGTTTCTGTGAACCTGTTCACTCCTGCGAGGGGTACCAAGGCCACATGTGTCCCATCAATGGCACCTATGATGTTGGGGATATGTCCCAGAGCATAGAAGTCACCTTTCATTGTAGGCAAATCCTCCCCCTGAGGGAACACAATGTAGCTGCACATGTGTTTCAGCAGGGCAGACAACACTCTGGACAACTTGTTTGAGAACATAGGCTGGGATATCCCTGATGCTATGGCCACTGTACTTTGAAAAGACCCACTTGCCAGGAAATGGAGTACTGACAGGACCTGAACTAAAGGGGGATACCTGAGGGATGGCGGATAGCTGACATCAGGTCTGGCTCCAACTGGGCACACAGTTCCTGGATTGTGGCACGATCAAGTCTGTAGGTCACTATTACATGTTGCTCTTCCATTGTCGACAGGTCTACCAGCGGTCTGTACACCGGAGGATGCCGCCATCTCCTCACCTGCCCCAGCGAACATGCTCTATGGATGAGAACAGCGAGCAGAGGGTCAGCCAACACTGAGGTACGAAAACACAACTTTATTGCACACATTTGTCAATCCGCTATGTGCCTGTCTTAGTGTGTATGCAAGGCTTAGATATGTGTGACGCATTTAAAATTAATGCCATGTGGCCCCCTGAAATGGTGGCTGCCTGACCTGTAAGGTGGGACAATGGGATATGAGGTAACTGCACTGGCGTTGTACACTGTCGCAGTAGGCAGTCGAAGACCGCAGCGCAATCCTGCATTGGTTAACATTGGACCCTATGGGTCCCAGGAGCCAATGACGATGTACGCCGGCGGTGACGGTACGCACCGCCGGGGCGGGACTGCTATTTTCTGTCTGTTCACTCACTTGATACCTGATCTTCGACAGGAGAGGACCTACACTTCAAGTACTGCTGTGAACTTAGTCTGGAAGCGACAATGGCTCGAGTGTCTGGGGAAAGGGCCTCTGCCTTCACTTGGGAGGAGTTGGAGAAACTTGTGGATGGGGTCCTCCCCCAGTACATGCTACTCTACAGTCCTCCAGACAAACAGGTAAGTACACAGGGAGCATGTTGTATGGGCTATGCCTGTGTGGAGAGGGCTGGATGCAAGAAGGAAGGGGAGAGTGCTGCGTGCATGAAAGACGGTGAATGCATGTGCCAAATGGCAAGGGTAGGGATAGGGGCCAATCTGTTTGACGGTGCAGTTGGTAATTACTTACTCTTCCCCCTGTACATTTCATGTAGGTCAGTGCCCACCAGAAAAAAGATATTTGGCGTGCCATCGCCAAAGACGTCCGGACCCTCGGGGTCTACCACAGACGGAGCACCCACTGCCGGAAAATATGGGAGGACATTCGCCGCTGGAGCAAGAAGACGGCGGAGGCTCAGTTGGGGATTGCATCCCAACATGGGAGGTGTGCCCGTCGCACCATGACCCCCCTGATGTTCAGGATCCTGGCGGTGGCCTACCCGGAGTTGGATGGACGCTTGAGGGCATCACAGCGGCCACAAGGGGGTGAGTACACTCTCATTCTGCTGAGATTGCGCACAGTGGAGGTGTCTGGGTGGGGGAGGTGGGCTGTGGGTTCCCCTAGGCCAGGGCGAGTTGCGTAGGCAAGGTCCCTCTGTAAGGCAGGCCACGTGGCACCCCACCCCACCTCTGTAGAGTGCCAAGTACACCTAGTCATGCCCCTGTGTCATCTATGTGTGCAGATGTCGTCCACAGCCTTGTAGGCCATTTCCCAGAAATTGAACAGTGGAGCCCAAGAGCGCGGCGTAGTGCAGGGGGCTTCTGTGTCTGTCGTGTCCGCCAACGGTAGCAGTAATGCATGCACTCAACATGTCTTTCTTCTGTCCCCCCCCCTTTTTGTGGTCTCCCTGTTCTTGTGTGCATTAGCATCATCAGGCGGAGAAGCAGTAGCACCGGAGCACCAGGGGGCTGCATCCCACATGGCCATGGAGGGACTCGGACTTCACCAGTGGGACGGAGGGCGAGGGGAGCTCCACGGCGGGGACAGGAGCTGACACCAGTGATACAGACTCGACCTCTGATAGGAGCTCCCTTGTGGTGGCAGCAACATCTGTGCCACCCCCATCTACAGGTACAGCCGCCACCCCCCCTTCTAGCACCGCCCTCCCAGCAGCCCCTCAGCCTTCGCCCGGTGCCCGCTCACCCGGGAGGGTGGGCATCACCTTCACCCCAGGCACCTCCGGCCCTGCCCCAGTCCCCCCTGCTGCCCTCAGTGAGGAGGCCATTAACCTCCTCAGGTCCCTCACTGTTGGGCAGTCTACCATTTTGAATGTCATGCAGGGTGTAGAAAGGCAGTTGCAACAAACAAATGCATTCCAGGAGGGCATTCATTCTGGTCAGGCGGCCCTTGAAAGAGCTTTTTAGACTCTGGCCTCAGCACTGATGGCAGCCATTGTCCCTGTGTCTAGCCTCCCCCCTCCAACTTCCTCCACCCCGACCCAATCCCCTGTACCTCAGCCTATCCCAAGCACACCTACAGACCAGCATGCACACACGTCAACACACAAGGGAAGCTCAGGCAAACATAAGCACCATACATCCCACAGGCACTCACTCAAGCATCACACATATGCAGACACACCAACATCCACTGTGTCCCCCTCCTCCTGATCTCCCTCCTCCCTCCCAGTCTCGTCTACACTCACACCTGCATGCCCTACCTCTACAGCCACTACGTCCCTCTCAAGCACACCCACCACCACACCCGCTCACGTGCAGTCACCACCCCTACTACCATTCACACGTCCACTGTGTCCTCTCCCAGTGTGTCTGTGATACCCCCTCCCAAGATATACAAATGCAGGCACACACCCACCCAACAGCCATCCACCTCACGACAGCCTCCAGCGCATGCACCTTCACCCAAAGTCACCAAACGAACACCTCCTACAACCACCACCTCTTCCTCCACTCCCAAACCCCCTCCAGCTACCCGTCCCTGTGTGTCCCAAAAACTTTTCCCGTCCAACCTTGACCTCTTTCCCACACCTCCCCCACCCCGCCCGTTTCCTAGGTCCCGAACTAGCACCTCAGCCACAACATCTCCGGGACCAGTGGTTCCTGTAGTCACCGGAATCTGGAGTGCACCGGCCACCAGGGCAGCCAGTGTGGCACGGAGCCACAGCACAGACAGTCCTCCACCTGTGAAGCATCAGAAGTTGGCCAGTGCCCGGCGGGAGAGGGGGAAGACTCCAGCCACCAAAGCCGCTTCCAAGGGTCCCGGTGGGAGTGTGGAGTCAGCTGTGACACCATCCAAGGTGGGGAAGGGCCACAAGAAACCCGGCAAGTCTGGGAAGAGCAGCACGGCGGAGAAGACTGCCATCATCCCCGCTGCCCAGGAGGCCACCTCCAGCTCCAGCCAAGCTGCCCAGGACAGGCCTGCCAGCACAAGCCCAGCTACCCAGTACCGGACCGCCAGCACAAGCCCAGCTGCCCAGGACCGGACCCCCAGCACCAGCCCAGCTGCCCAGGACAGGCCCGCCAGCACAAGCCCAGCTGCCCAGGACCGGACTGCCAGCACCAGCCCAGCTGCCCAGGACAGGCCCGCCAGCACAAGCCCAGCTGCCCAGGACCGGACCGCCAGCACAAGCTCAGCTGCCCAGGACCGGACCGCCAGCACCAGCCCAGCTGCCCAGGACAGGCCCACCAGCACAAGCCCAGCTGCCCAGGACCGGACCGCCAGAACCAGCCCAGCTGCCAAGGACAGGCCCGCCATCACAAGCCCAGCTGCCCCGAACCGCCAGCACAAGCCCAGCTGCCCAGGACCGGACCGCCAGCACCAGCCCAGATGCCCAGGACAGGCCCGCTAGCACAAGCCCAGCTGCCCAAGACCGGACCGCCAGCACCAGCCCAGCTGCCCAGGACCGGACCGCCAGCACAAACTCAGCTGCGTAGGAGGGGCCGCCAGCACCAGCCCAGCTGCCCAGGACCGAACCGCCAGCACAAGCCCAGCTGCCCCGGACCGCCAGCACCAGCCCAGCTGCCCAGGACAGGCCCGCCAGCACAAGCCCAGCTGCCCAAGACCGGACCGCCAGCACCAGCCCAGCTGCCCAAGACCAGACCGCCAGCACAAACTCAGCTGCCCAGGAGGGGCCCGCCAGCACCAGCCCACTTGCCCAGGAGGCCACCGCCAGCACAAGCCCCGGTGGGCCATTAAGGACCGCCAGCAAAAGCCCCACTGGGCCATGAAGGACCGCAAGCAAAAACCCCGCTGGGCCATGAAGGACCGCCAGCAAAAGCCCCGCTGGGCCATGAAGGACCGCCAGCCACTGAGACCCTGCAATGGAGACCGTCATCTCAAGCACCGTTGCACAGGGCACTGCCATCTCAAGCACCGCTGAACAGGGCACCGCCATCTCAAGCACCGCAGAACAGGGCACCGACATCTCAAGCACCGCTGAACAGGGCACCCATGAGCTGCAAGGGCACTGACGCAACTGAGTCCGTCACGTGGTGAATGATGCACTCTGGGCACCATGCCCCCTCCAGAACCAGTGGAGACTGTCATCCACTACCTCTGTCCTTAGCAGGATGAAGCACTCTGGGCACCATGCCCCCTCCAGAACCAGTGGAGACTGTCATCCACTACCTCTGTCCTTAGCAGGCCTCCTCCAGAAACCAGGGGAGACTGTTATCCACTTGAGAGACTGTGGCTTTGCACTCCCCAGGATTGAACAGTGGGCAAACCACCCACTGTAGAGACTTGAGAGACTGTGGCTTTGAACTCCCCAGGATTGAACAGTGGGCAAACCACCCACTGGAGAGACTTGAGAGACTGTGGCTTTGCACTCCCCAGGATTGAACAGTGGGCAAACCACCCACTGAAGAGACTTGAGAGACTGTGGCTTTGCACTCCCCAGGATTGAACAGTGGGCAAACCACCCACTGGAGAGACTTGAGAGACTGTGGCTTTGCACTTCCCAGGATTGAACAGTGGGCAAACCACCCACTGGTGAGACTTGAGAGACTGTGGCTTTGCACTCCCCAGGATTGAACAGTGGGCAAACCACCCACTGGTGAGACTTGAGAGACTGTGGCTTTGCACTCCCCATGATTGAACAGTGGGCAAACCACCCACTGTAGAGACTTGAGAGACTGTGGCTGTGCACTCCCCAGGATTGAACAGTGGGCAAACCACCCACTGTAGAGACTTGAGAGACTGTGGCTTTGCACTCCCCAGGATTGAACAGTGGGCAACCCACCCACTGTAGAAACTTGAGAGACTGTGGCTTTGCACTCCCCAGGATGGAACAGTGGGCATGTGGCACCCTCGTGGATTTGGCGTCGTGCACTCAAGCGGCTGACATGCCCCCCCTTTCCCTCCCCCTGAGGTGCCTGTTTAGTTGCTCTCTGATGCCCCTGCAGTGTTCTCTCCATCATGGTCGTGGATCTTGTGTGGGCCTTGCCCATACCGTGTGGTCCCAGTGTTCCACTGACTTTATTAGAGCACTACCTGGACTACTATGCTTGGTATATATTTTGTACATGGTGTATATATATATTTCTGCCTACTTGCTTTTAATATATTACAATGGTTACACTCATTTTCTATTGTCTTTGCATTCACCTGCACACACCGGAGGGAATGTTATTTGTACACACAACACACACACATGGCACGGCAAGCCACGCCACCACACACACACAAACAAACACCCGTACCAACACACACACACATACACACACTCACACATGCCCAATCGAATATACATCACACATACATGTGGAAGGAAAGCCAGGGCAGGGTAGTTACTAGCTACACCAAAGGGGCAGTGCTGTAACAATATACATAAATAAATATAAAAACAACAGAAGCAACAAATTAAACAATGTGCAATGGGGCCCAAGCCCCAGTCCATCAAGTCAATTGTGCCCCTTGCACACTGGGCCCTGAATGATTATCCAACTTGACCCCTGACTGAAAACTGGTGGCCAGGGGGTCCTTAGGCTTGGAAGGGGCGAGGGTTGGCATGCATTTTGATTTAGGTGGAGTGAGTTTGGGTCTGGCCTTGGGAGGGATGACAATTGACTTGGTGGGCTGGAAGTCTTAGGTGGGGAAGGGACAGGGCGACTACCAGGGGAGGTCTGGCAGGTGGAAGGCAGGGGTGTGGAGATGATAACAGGGCACTTGGGAGGGCAGGGACAAGGTCACTGGTGGGGAGCAGGGAAAATTCTATTAGGAAACATTTCTTATGGTCATGGGAGTAAGGAATGGGAGTGGGGTTAGAGGGAGTGGTTGAGAGGTTAGTAAGTGGAGGTGGTTTGGATGCAGGTGCGTGCTTGGATGCTATGTGTGTGCTGCTTGATTGTTGGGTGTTTAGATGTAGTGGGAGGAGTGGGGAGAAGATGCAGGGAGATGGCAGGGGGATGTGTGAATGTATGTTGTGGTGGTGTCTGCAGGTGGGGTGGGTGTGCTGCATGTTGGGGTGTTGACAGTTGTGCTGAGTACGCATGTGGTTTAGGGGGTGCATGTGTGCAGATCTGATGTTGTGGTGATGGTGGCAGTGAGGGCACTTGTGGCAGGAACTGGGACTTATGAGGTGGTGATTGCAGGTGTGAGTGGTGTAGTGCTGGTGAAGAGAAAGGTATTGGGGGAGTCAGTGTAGGGAGTGGATGTTGTCATGTCTGCACCTGAATGTTGTACGTATGCATAGGGGTGGTGGTGTTTGTGGTGCTTATGTCTGTAGTTGCGTACCGTGTCTATTGATGTGGATGCATGTGGGTCAGGAAATGTGCCTTGGATGGGTGAGGGGAGAGGAATGTGGGAAAGGGAAATGGTAGTTGGAGGGGGGACGGAAGAAGCAGGGACACTGGCTGCCGTTAATGATGAGGTCAGAGCCTGAAACCATCTCTGCAGGCCAGCCAGGACACCGTGAATGCCTTCCAGGAATGCATTGGACTGCTGCATCTGTGATGCCAGTCCCTGGATGACATTCACAATGGTTTACTGTCCCACAGAGATGGACCTCAGGAGGCCAATAGCCTCCTCATTGAGGGCACCAGGGCTGATTGGGGCGGGGGCAGAGGTGCCAACGATGGAGATTCCCACCCTTATGGGTGAACAGGCAAGGGCAACTGGGTGGGGAGCTACAGGGAGGGCAGTGCTGGAAAGCGGGGTGGCGGACAAGGATGTAACTGGAGTGGTCACAGATATGTCCGCCACTGCCATGGAGCCGCCATCGGAGGAGGAATCTGATGATGGTGTGGTCGATCCTGTCTTCCCTGTGGCACTCACTTTGCCATCCGTCCCACTGATCCCTTCAGCTCCACTGAAGTCAGCCTCCTGGGTCCCGTAGGCTGCTGTATCCCCACTCACTGGTGCCCCTTGTCCTTCGCTAGATGATGTTGATGCACACAAAGACAGAGGAGGAGAGGGAGGGAAATAGGGTGGGAAAGAGAGACAGGGTGTAATGGGTCAATACAGGCACAACAGTGAAATAACATAATCATCTGCTGCCATGCCACGCTATGCCCTCACCTATAATGCTACAACAGAGGGACACCATGGGCCAAACTACAGCAACGCTGATCTGTACTGCTGATGGTGCTACAATTGTATACATGTATTTGATGTGACTCACACTAGTCACCCATGTCCAGTACGTGCTAGCTCCACGTGGCCATTTAGGGAAACAAAACCTGTACACCTGTATCACCTAAATCCTACATGGGTAGGCAGCATGTCCACTATGCCAGTGACATCTACAACACTGACATCTTGCACTACTCTGCCTGACTACACATACCATCCAGGGCAGCAGAATGAGGACTCACTCATCTCCCCTGGTACAGTTTTGGGAAAACACAAATAACAATGACCTGACACCTCAGATGAACTGATGACGTTGGTAGGAGCTGGCTACCAGAACATGTTTGTGGGTGACCACACACATTACGCATTGGATGTACTTGCCCTCATAAGCCACTAACTGAATGGAATTGTCACACATCTGTGATACAAATCCTGTCAGGGTGACTGAGACTCATAGTGAACAGGCATCTACCTGGTATTTATGCTACAGCTTCCCACTAGTCCACAACCCAAAAGCACCAAAGCAACACATTACCAAGGTGGGAGTTTGTACTTACCCCCTTGTGGCTTCTGTGCTGCCCTCAAGCCCCCATCCACCTCGGAGTAGGCCACCTCCAGAATGTGGGCCATTAGGGGGATGAGGGTCCGACGGGCACCCCTCCCTCATTGGGAGGATGTCCCCAGCTGGGCCTCAGCGGTCTTCCGGACCCAGCATCCTTCCACCTCTTTCTGTAGTGGGCGATCCGCTGGGCATGGACCCCCGGCGTCCACACTTGTTTGGCGATGGCCCTCCAAATCCCCTTCTTCTGATGGGCACTGACCTGCATGGGTGACACAGACAGAAGGACAAAGCCATGTAGAGTGGCATCAAAGGGACAGCAGTGGCCACACACATCTTACACATCGCATGGCAACACACACATGTCTACATACCAATGACAGTCACACTCCTCACCCATCTTCATGCATCCACTCTATCTGCCACATCCCAAAGCCTTACATCCACATACACATCTCTAGACTCACTTGCTGCTCTGGTGTCCCATACAACTGTTCATACAAGGGTAGGACCCCACCTAAAAAGCTTCTCTAGTTCCTTCTGGGAGAAGGCTGGGGCCCTATCACCTGCAGGGCATGGCATCTCAGCAATAGAGTCAGAACACAGCAGCACACGCAGTGGAGGTCTTCTGAGCAGGAGTGTCAGGAGTCAAGTGAGCATTGCCACATGAAATAGCGGTCACGTCAGCCACAGACATCACCATCACTGCCGGTGGTGATCACCATTGGCTCCAGTCTCCCTTAGACAACCATGTTATCCAATGAGGAGTTGCATGGCAGTTGAGCCCGCCTACCGCATGACACCTAACGTCGGTCAGATTAGGTCACTTCCCTCTGTCCTGTGCATGCAGGACAGGCAGCTCATATTTTATGTGTTTGTTGTGAATAGGGGGTGAATGTTAGCAGCTTCATAGGTAAAATTGTGACTTATATTCAGCTTTACTGTGTCCACACAGTCAATGCAGCTTTTTTCTGACTTCTCCCCCTCCCAGATACGTTGCAATGTGCAGGATGAGGCATGCTCTGTGTACTGGGCCCTAGCGACCTTACCGTCATGGAGGTGCAACACATCATTCGGACGTATCACCTGAACCATCAGGCCATCATAGAGTTGGTGACCCAGTTGGAAATGATGTATTGCCTTGCACCAATCATCCCAATGCTATTCCCCTCATAGTACAGGTGTTGTCAGTCCTCCACTTTCTTACCACAAGGTCGTTCCAGATGACAGTGGGCTTGGCAGCAGGGATGTCTCAGCCTTTTTGAGACATCTGCCCTGCTACATCAGGATCCCCCAACATGCGCAGGTGGTGTGTCTCGCTGACAAAATTATCTCACAAGTGACTGCTGAGTTCCCAGGTTCTGTATGTGACTCCTACATTCTGTGATACAGCAACATCCCACATATGATGGGACCACTACAGAGGGACCGGGCCCGGCTCATCGGTATATATCCAAATGTATGTGTGCCCCGGTACACTCAACTCTCTTCACACCCTTGCCTATCTCCCTCCTGGACTTGACATGGTTCCTGCCTCTGTCCACAAAGGTGACTTTGGTTATCCCAACCTTCCCTGGCTACCTACACCTGTGAGCTATCCAACTGCAGATGCTGAAACTGTTTCAATGAGACCCACGGTAGGACAAGGCGTGTGATTGAGAGAACCTTTGGGCTACTGAAGGCCAAATTCTGGTGTCTACATATCTGTGGAGGGGCCCTACTGTACATATCAAAGAAAGTGTGCCAGATCATGGTTGCCTGCTGTATGCTACACTGTTATAATTGGCATCCTTGGCGTGGTCCCCCCTAGCGTTTTGACTCTGTTTCCCAGGTTGTTGAGGTATGCTGGACTCTGTTTTTGCTGTTTTTGTTACTTTGGGCACTTTACCACTGCTATCCAGTGTTAAAGTGCAAGTGCTCCTCTGTAAAATGTATGTGTAATTGACTTTCCATGAATGGCATATTGATTTACTGCCACACCACCTCACTGCCACCATCCCCACACAGTCACCCCCAAATGCACAGATACCAAGCACAATGCCAAGCACCACAACTACCACAATGCAACACCCCCAACACATCAGAGGAAGACAGTCGCACTTCACAGTGCAACCCCTGAATGGACAACCAATCCACATGCCATACCAACTGGTAGGCCCGACTGCATTCTAACACATGGCAATGGTATCCACTATCCTCAACCCTCAATGGCACATGAAAACAATGGCCCAATCCGCATCCCCAAACAACATCTGCATCACTGCAGCTGTCATTGCCATCACTGGGAAGCAAGTCAGGCTACACCAAGCATCACACGATGTGGCCAACAAAGACATATACAATATTAAACTAACTCCCTTCCCATCCACAGGTCATGCTGCCACACACCAGCGGATGCCAGGGTCAAGGCCCCAGTGGATGTCCGGACAGTGACGACTTGCCTGACCCATCATGGATGACTCGTCAGTCCATACCCAGCAGCCCCACCCTGGACATACCTGACTCCCCATCCCATGTGATAGCCCCACCTCAGCCAGGCTCACCTCCCCAAACCAGTGCACGAAGGGACAGCTCAATCAGAAGTGAGTACCACAGTACAGAGGCCAGAGTCAAGGCTACACACTCAGGACAATGAAGGTCCAGGTGCTAATGGGAGTGGGCACACTGTGCCACAGGCACAGGGGACCAGGGGTAGTGGGAGGAAACCTGTGGTCCAAGCAGTGGGGCAGGCACAATAACAGACTGCGCAGGTGGCCCTCTCTCAAGTCCCAGGTGCATTCGGGCCAGATACTCACCACTGTGCAGGAGAACCAGAGGCTGCAGGGGGAACACAATCAGGAGGCCATGCAGCAATGGCAGGCCCTCAATGCCACCATGGGTACCATTGCAGTGCTCAAGGAACTGACCAGCATCCTGCGTGAGTCCTCCACCCACCAGCAAACCCCTTCCACTAGCCACATACCAAAAGAACCCTTCACTACAACAGCAGCTAGTGGAATGGAGACCATGCTTGAGGACCCGCAGACCACCAGCACCCCTCCCCCTGCAGCTGAAGGATCCCCACGCAAGCAAGGACGTCCAACCAGACATCATGCAGGAACTGATGCTAAGACCAACACCACCACAAGGAAGTGACCTTCTCCTGAACTTTCTCGCTTGTATGCCACAGAGACACCCGGTTGACTGTCCACTGTCATCTCTCCGTTTTCCCATCGTCCCCTATACTAGACTCGGACTACACACAGCGGGCCAGACTACTCTGATGAGTCCACCCACCATGACCCAACATATTCCCCTTGCATGTGTCAGTCACAAATAACACTATTGATCACAGCTACTGTTTGCATGCTTTATTGCAAATAGTAACATTTACTGTGGCATTGCATGTTTAACTGATAACCAACTGTTCTGCCGAAGCATGTGTAAGTGACAGAAGGGGGACCAATATGCAGCATGGATTATAGTGGAGCAGGCAGGGACTGGACACATGTCAAGGGAAGTAACGGGTGATGCAGGAACCAGAGTACACCACACCAATGCCCTGCAAGTAGAACAAGACAGGAACAACATTTACTGTAGGAGCTAAGAATGTCCATACAAAACGCATATACCACAATAACTATGTGCTAAGGGTGATCTGGCAAGTGTCAGCTCTGGCCATGTGTCCATGTGAGACCCACATTACCAAGACAACCATCCCCAATGGTCCCTCCATCACAGCAGACAAAGCTAAACACAAGGCATGTACCACAGTCAAAGCAGGAATGTTGCACTGCCTCCCAATGTGTACTCTTAGGAGGGGCAGCAATACTGTTGAAACCTCAATGTGTAGCACTGACATTGCAGCTGAAGAGGCAGTACAGGGAACAATGGTAAAGCACAAACATGTCACATGTGTAGCAACACAAAAGCAGGGAGATGATTGAACTGAAGTGTGTACAGTAACAACACTACTGATGGTGACATGTGACCCCCTCCAAACCGCCCAGATGCAGGGCTGAACCCAATGACACCAGTGCTAACAGACACCAGGAGGATCAATGTCAGAAGGCAGCCAGGAGCACAGGTCACATTACATACTCCTGACACATACCTGTGGCTCAGTAAAAGTATTGTTGTATCATTCCTACTCTAGAGTCAGCTGCATCCTCATCCTCATCCTCTTCACTCCCCATGTCCCATTCATCAGTCAATGGCCCAGCTGCCACCTTCTCTGCATCCAGCAATGGGTTGTGACGTCTCAGGGCCAGATTGTGTATGTTAGATATTAGGTCTTTGGTTGGCAGTCAGGTTACCCCCAGTCAAAGCAAGTGCCCTCACTCTAGTCAAGGGAAAGGAGAATCTCTGTCAGTTAACCCCGATCAGCCCCTTGGTAGCTTGGCATGAGCAGGCAGGCTTAGCTTCAAAAGCAATGAGTAAAGTGTTTGTACCAACACACACAGTAACTAGGTGAAAACACTACAAAATGACACAACACAGATTTAGAAAAATAGGTAATATTTAAGTCAAGATATGAATTTTCAAAAGAATAAGGGGGTCATTACAACCCTGGCGGACGGTGTTAAAGCTGCGGTAATACCGCAAACAGGCCGGCGGATCAAAAAAGGGAATTATGACTGTGGCGGAAACCGCCAACATAGACAGCCACTTTAACACTCCGACTGCCACCGCTGTACAGACAAGCAGCGCGGCAGTCACCGCCAACAGACAGGCGGAAGACAATGTACCGCCCACAGTATTACAACCCGCCAATCCGCCACCCTTTCCGGGGCGGATTCACCGTGGATAAAAACACGGCGGAAACAGCTTTTGCAATGGGAAAAAGCTCACCTTAACACACGCCACGAGGAAAGAGGCCACCATGAAGCCCGAACTCCAAATACTCCCTGCGCTTGTCTACCTGCTCTTCTACGAACATCAGCAACATAGGTACCGAAGACAACGGTGAGTACTGCACCTAAGACATAGGGGAGGAGGGAGGCAAAAGTCAGGGGGACACACACGCAACACCCCCACCCTCAACCCGACCCTCACCCACTAGAACACACACACCAATGCATTTCCAAACAGCACAGTAATAACCCACCCCCCCCCCCCCCCGGAAGAATGCAAAGACAAAAGGAAATCAGTCCAAACATTGTAATGTATTAAAATAGAGTAACCAAATATATACAGATACATATAAATCATACATCACGAGTAGTACTGCAGGCATGCACATATCAATGTCTGTGGACCACTGGGCCCAAAATGCATGGGCGAGGCCCACACTAGATACCTGTCCACAAACGGAGAGAACACTGCAGGGGCATCAGATAGAAATACAACAGGCACCTCAGGGGGAACGGTAGGGGGGGCACCTCAGCCGGATTGCAGCACCACGCCAGATCCACGACGGGGCTCCACGCCCATTGATGTATCCTGGGGAGTACAAAGCCACAATCTCTCAAGTCTCTACAGTGGGTGGGTTGCCCACTGCTTTATCCTGGGGAGTGCAAAGCCACAGTCTCTCAAGTCTCACAAGTGGGTGGTTTGCCCACTGTACCATCCTGGGGAGTGCAAAGCCACAGTCTTACAAGTGGATGCAGGTCACCACTGGTTCTGGAGGGGGACTGGTGCCCAGAGTGCTTCATCCTGTGAAGGACAGACATCACGCTCCCCGTGACGGTCCCAGTTCCGTCACTGTCCCAGCTGCACATGGGCTAACGATACTTGATTTGGCGGTCTTTGCCCTGTTCAGCGGTCTTCACCATGGCGGTGCTTTGCATTGTTCAGCTGTGCTTGCCTTTGCTGTCTCTGACCTATTCAGCGGTGCTTTGCCCTGTTCAGCGGTCTACACCATGGCGGTCTCTGGCCTGTTCAGCTGTGCTTTGCCCTGTTCAGCGGTCTTCACCATGGCGGTGCTGTGCTCTGTTCAGCGGTGCTTGCCTTTGCTGTCTCTGACCTGTTCAGCCGTGTGTGGCATTTCGGTCCCTAAGTGCCCAGCAGGGCTGTGGCTGCCGGTGCCCTCCAGGTCACTGACGCTGGCGGTGGTCTCCGGACCAGTGACGATACTGGTGCCCTCCAGGGCACTGACTCTGGCGGTGGTCTCCGGACCAGTGAAGATACTGGTGCCCTCCAGGGCACTGACTCTGGCGGTGGTCTCCGGACCAGTGACGATACTGCTGCCCTCCAGGGCACTGACTCTGGCAGTGGTCTCCGGACCAGTGACGATACTGGTGCCCTCCAGGGCACTGACTCTGGTGGTGGGGTGGTGTATGTGTTGACGAGTGTGGTGATCTGTGGTGTTGTGGGGTGTTTTGAACGTGGATGTTGTATGGGTGATGGTGTTGTGTGCCTCTGTGTGGTGGGGTTGTCTATTGCTGTAGTGTCTCTCTGGCCTTCGTCTCTAATTTTTTGTCGTAGGGGTTTGTGGGTGATGTGGGTGTGTGTTTTATATTGTAATGGGTGTGTGGGAGTGGTGTTTGTATGTGTATCAGGTGTGTGTATTTGGAATTGTCCAATGTGGCGGTGTTTTGGAGATGTGTGTGTATTTTGAGCGCTGCGTTGTGTACCGCCAATGGAATACCACAGTTGAAAGGCCGCCGTGTGAATTCGTGGGTCGTAATAGCATGGGCGTGTTTCTGTTGGCGTGACGGTGGAGGTTTTCTTTTCTCCAGTTTATCACTGACCTTTGGTGTGGCGGACTTGTGTGGGTGTCTGAATTTCGGTGGATTCCGAGATGTGGGTCATAATAGCTGTGGCTGAATGCCGCAGCCGCGGCGGTGTATTGGCAGTCTTCTGCACGGCGGTAAGCGGCTTTTACCGCCAATGTTGTAATGACCCCCTAAGAGTCTTAGGCACATATTTATACTTTATGCGCCGCATTTGCGTCATGTTTTGACGTAAAAGCGGCGCAAACTTACAAAATACAATTGTATTTTGTAAGACTGCGCCGCTTTTGTGTCAATTAAATGACGTTAAGTGCAGCGCTAAAAAAGTATAAATATGGGCCTTAATGCTTAGAAAACAGTGAATGCAGTTATTTCACCAAAGTACTTGGGATGCGGCAAGATAAAGCCGCACGGGCAAGTGGGCATCGAAAAATGCCAGCGATGCTCCGATTTCTCACCTGCAAGCAAGGCAGTGTGTTGTTTCTTCTCTCCCACAAGAAAGCGACGTGTTGATCCAGACAGACACCTTGGGTCCGGGCAGACTTTGCATTGATTTTCCATGCCACGTGATGTTGCGTCGAACATCAAGTCGCACTGTATCCCAAAACTGCGCTGCGTGAGGTTTTTGTCATTATTAGCCTCCGTTAGTGGGTATTGTGCATTGTTTGTCCAGCAGCATTGTGTCATTCTTCCAGCCGCGATGCAGGTCGAGCTTTAATTTCAGCCGGGCAGCTGGTGGCGCTTCATTTATCAGCTTCATTATGGAAGGTGCATCGAAAATTTCCCAGCACGTTGGTCTGTGCATGGATTTTTAGCTCTTGTCTGCCAACTTCACCTTTCAAGGGCCCAGGAACTGGATAGGGCACCACTGGGCAGGGCAGGAGTTTCAGCAGAGAGTTCAGGTGCTGGCAGGGGAAGTCTTTGATGGCCCTGAGACTTCACCAACGGGAGGCAAGCTCAGTTCAAGCCCTTGGAGATTCTTCTCAAGCAGGAATGTACAACAAAGTCCAGTCTTTGTCCCTTTTCATAGGCAGAAGCAGCAGCTGCGGCATAGCCCAACAAAGCACAGTCATAGCCAGAGGCAGCACTTCTCCTCAGCTCTTCAGCTCTTCTCCTTGGCAAAGTTCCTCTTGATTCCAGAAGTTTTGGGGGCTCTTCATATACCCCTGTCTTTCAAGTGGGCATACTTCAAAGAGAAATCTCTGTTCTTTTCAAGATCCTGCCTTGCCCAGGCCAGGCCCCAGACACATACCAGCGGGTTGGGGCTGCATTGTGTGAGAATGGACACAGCCCTTTCAGGTGTAAGTGACCACTCCTCTCCTCCCTCCTAGCACAGATGGCTCATCAGGATATGCAGGCGACACCCTAGCTCCCTTTGTGACACTGTCTAGAGAGAGGTGCATACAGCCCAACTGTCAAACTGACCCAGACAGGGAATCCACAAACAAGCAGAGGCACAAAATGGTTTAAGCAAGAAAATGCCTATTTTCTAAAAGTGGCATTTTCCAACACACAATCTAAAAACTAACTTCACTAAAAGATGTATTTTTAAATTGTGAGTTCAGAGACCCCAAACTCCACATGTCTATCTGCACTTTAATAATGTTTAAAGGCAGTCCCCATGTTGACCTATGAGAGGGATAGGCCTGGCAACAGTGAAAAACGATTTGGCAGTATTTCCCTTTCAGGGCATGTAAAACTCATAATTACATGTCCCACCTTTAACAGACACTGCACCCTGCCCAGGGGGCTACCTAAGGCCTACCTTAGGGGTAAGGCCTACCTTAGGGGTTCCTTACATGTATAAAAAGGGAAGGTTTAGGCCTGGCAAGTGGGTACAAGTCAAATTAGCGGTTTAAAACTGCACACACAGACCTTGCAGTGGCAGGTCTGAGCCATTTTTACAGGGCTACTTAGGGCTACTTATGTGCCACAGGCCCACTAGTAGCATTTGATTTACAGGCCCTGGGCACCTCTAGTGCACTGTTCTAGGGACTTACTACATTAGGAGATGTACATATGTACTGGAACGTAAATGTTGAGATACAGCAAATATAAGTGTGTATGTGCAATCAACATACGTACGTTTGAATTTGACCTATCGCTTTTAATGTACTCATTGGTCTCCACTTCTTGTCCTAATATGTAAACAAGTCACAGTGGGCCTGATTCTAACTTTGGAGGACGGTGTTAAACCGTCCCAAAAGTGGTGGATATACCACCTACCGTATTACGAGTTTCATAGGATATAATGGACTCGTAATACGGTAGGTGGTATATCCGCCACTTTTGGGACGGTTTAACACCGTCCTCCAAAGTTAGAATCAGGCCCAGTGTCTGGTTAATATGTAAACAACATTAATCTTGTGCTTTACGTCATATCTTTACACAGATTATTTCTGCCATGTCGATTGCACATACACACTTATATTTGCTGTCTCTCAACATTTATGTTCCAGTACATATGTACATCTCCTAAACCCAGTACTATGGCCCTCATTCTGACCTTGGCGGGCGGCGGAGGCCGCCCGCCAAAGTCCCGCCGTCAGGTTACCGTTCCGCGGTCGAAAGACCGCGGCGGTAATTCTGACTTTCCCGCTGGGCTGGCGGGCGGTCTCCTTCAGACCGCCAGCCAGCCCAGCGGGAAAGAGGCTTCCACGATGAAGCCGGCTCGGAATCGAGCCGGCGGAGTGGAAGCTGTGCGACGGGTGCAGTTGCACCCGTCGCGTATTTCACTGTCTGCGCAGCAGACAGTGAAATACATGTAGGGGCCCTCTTACGGGGGCCCCTGCAATGCCCATGCCAGTGGCATGGGCACTGCAGGGGCCCCCAGGGGCCCCGCGACCCCCCCTACCGCCATCCGGATCTCGGCGGTCCGACCGCCGGGATCTGGATGGCGGTAGGGGGGGTCGGAATCCCCGCGGCGGTGCAGCAAGCTGCGCCGCCGCGGAGGATTCAATGGGGCCGCGGTACACTGGCGGGACCCCGCCAGTGGTGCCGGTCCGACCGCGGCTTTACCGCCGCGGTCGGAATCCCCATTGGAGCACCGCCGGCCTGTCGGCGGTGCTCCCGCGGTCCTCCGCCCTGGCGGTCAAAGACCGCCAGGGTCAGAATGACCACCTATATGTATCTTTACAGACTTGATAAAGTCACATTTGTGACGAAACACATGTTGGCTGTGCCGTTTTTGACTGTGCTGTGGGATTCGCGATTAACAATCCGAATACAAGACCTACTGGAACAAAAAGAAGGTTGTTGATTGAATTTCTTACTCAACTACTACTCTTGGACATTTACCTACATTCATCCGAGCTATACGCTATCTCAGTGCTGTGGTCACTTCCTGCTCATTTCATGTTGTGTATTTTTATACACTATACTGTGCCTTTTTGGTAGTAGGGCACTTGGCCACGCGCACCTATTGTATATTTCCAAATACTAGTCACCACTGAGGACACCGTTTAGATGTGCGATCTATACCAATTACTACCTTTCTTTGTATTATATAAACATGCTGTAAAGAAATGCAAAGTAGCAGATTATGCTACTTTGTGCTGCTTTTCTTCAAGGGGGCACCCCATGGGTGGCACATGGGAGTTCCCGTGTAACCATCCACAGATTGTGATGCAAAACCTTAGATACTAAAAAGGTAGGGAGAGATTTTTGCACAAAAAAAATGGATGTCTCCTTGATGCAGATATAATATTTGAGAAACGTCTTATTTTCTCAAAGCTTTTATAGCTTTGCATGTATGCTGTGTATACTACACATCACACCCAGGTATGTGCTTCTTGCAAGGCAGCCTTAAGTGTGCCAGTTCAGGGGGTAAAAGTAACAGCGTCATGTCTCAATAGATGTCTGCTGTCCTGCTGTATTCCTTTCACTCACCGCCGTGCAGCAAATTTGGTTGCTGCACTGTGTTTTGTGAAAAAATCTTTTGATTGCCCCTAACAGTGGTTGGTTTGATACGTAAACTGGTTTAAATGAAAATTGTTTCTAGGGGTTATGAGTATTGTTGCCCCTTTGGGGCCAGTACTCTAGGGTTTGAATAGTAGATGTGCTTGAAAGTAAAGAAGCAAGAACATTATGTTTATTTATCTGAGCTTGCTTGCTTCTTTATCTGTTGATGATAAGGAGTGGGTGGAATCCAACAAGGAGCTACTTGGGGCAGGCAGAGGTCATTTACAGTTCCTGCAACCTTAATTATTTAATTAACAGTACCAAATCTGAAACAGAGATAAAGAACTGCTAGATACAGTGGCAGCCAGCAGCACTAGTGGTGGGGTGGGCAAATGGGTGTTGAGCGGGTAACTGCATGCATATCCATATATACTTACTAAATTATGAAAAGAAATAGGCACTTACTTTCATGCATGAATGTCTTCCTCGCTCCAATCTGTTTTTTTTGTGCTTGGCTGTGCCTCCAGTGCGGGACCTTCAACAACTTCCCTAATCGATCCAGGTGCTGCTCTCATTCTATTAACCAGCATGAGAGAAGCTCCTGGATTGGAGGGAGAAGCCTCTCTCAGTGCTCTCAATAACACTGGAGGCCTGTGCTTTCACCAACTCAGCTGTTTAGGGCGGCTGGTTTAAAGAGGTTTAAAATGTGCATGTCTGGCTCTCCGTCACAAGACAGTTGGCGAAAGAGACATGCTTATTTTAAACTTACGTGCACAACTCACTGCTGCCACTTAGCAGCAATGGTTCTGCCCGGTCCTGACACTGGGTTCGGTACAGGTTTGTGAAAAATTAAATTGTAATAAATTAACTTTGTTACTATTTTATTTTTCATTGCTGGGCCTTTTCTGGGAGCATTTTTTAGTGGGGAAATACTCCTCCGCTATAATGAAGGAGCCACTCCTGGCCAGATACATACGCCACACTCAGCCAACATACCATTGCCGTGGCTACCAGCCGCCTACCCGCATTATGACCGTAGACTGAATTCCACCAGAAGGCTGGCGGAATACCATCAACGGTCATGGCGGCAGATGGCGGTAAGGTGGGGCTGTTGTCAGCAGCAGCGCCACGCCATCAAAACGACAGCCGACCGTATCATGAGCAATGTTACGGCGTGGCAGTGTTTTTCTGGTGGACACTGCTGCTGGCAGTAGCGCCGAGTCCCATCTCCTGCCGGGGGACCCCCTGCAAGCAGGTATGGCGGGTTCTCCAACAGGAGAAGGGGGTGGGGGGTGTTGTGTGTGTGTGTAGGGGGTGTGTGTGTCTGTTTTTGTATGCGTGCATGCGGGTGTGAGTCGCGTTGAATGAGTGCGTGAATGACTGAATGTGAGTGAACGTGTATGTTATGTGTTGTGAATGCGTGTGTGCGACAATGTATGTTGGTGTGAGTTGCGGTGTGTGGGTATGTAGGAGTGCATGCGTGGGTGGATGTGGGTATGCATGTGTGTATGAGTGTGTATGTGTGCGCGTGTGGGTGCATAGATGTGTGAGGGCAGGAGAGGGAGGGGGAGGTGGGGGAGCACTCTGGGGAGTGGGAGGGGGTGGGGGAGACCCCTATCGGTACCAGGGATGGAATTCCCTGGCACTGATAGTACCTACTGCCATGGTTTTCGTGGCAGTACGCTTGCCACAAAAACCATGGTGGTAGGCGGGGTCATAATCCCGAGGGTGGGATCGTGATGGCCGCCTGGCTGGAGACCGAAGTCTCCAGCTCAGCGGCCGTTACCGCCCTGGTGGACAGCGTGGTACATGGGCGGTTTGGCTTGAGCCAAACCGCCAATGTCATAATTTGGGAAAAGGTACCGCCAGCCTGTTGGCAGTACCTTTCTCCAAATTACCGCCGACCACCAGGTTTGTAATGAGGGCCTATATCTTCATGTACTTTTTACTTGATGCTTCACTCCTTTAAAAAAAGATTAACCAGTGAAGGTTTGTAATAGAGGTCGGAAACCATATTCTTCTGCATCTTTCGTTTGAAAGACAAGCTCATGTCTTTAAAACATACTATCCTAATAAAATAGTTGAACAGCGCTCAGACAAAATACTCCTAGATGTAGGAGGCTGGCCTGGTGTGTGGTGGGTACCTATGGTACTTACACTTTATACCAGGTCCAGATATCTCTTATTAGTGTAGTGTAGTCAGTGTTTAGAAGGCAGGCTCTCTAGAGGTAGCTGTGGATGAGCAGCCAAGGCTTATCTAAGAGAAATGCAAAGCTCATGCAGTATCACTGTAGTCACACACAGTACTTACGCACATGAAAGAAAACACTCAGTGTCACAAAAATAAAGGTACTTTATTTTGGTGACACAAATATCAAAAATACCATAGAGGCTATACTCCCTTAGGAGGTAAGTAGTACACAAATTATATATAACAGTATGCAGAAACAGGCATAAAACAGTTAGAAAACAGTGCAATTAGTGAAAATCACAATAGAGAGAAATAGCCCTAGAGGGAGCACAATCCATTTAATAAAAAGTAGAATGAGAGAGTTGGTTCCCCACATAGATAAGTGGAGTGTGTAGAGGGGAGTACTAGGAAAGCCCAAAGATAAGTACCACAACACCCCTCTGCGACCAGGAAAGCAGGAGTAAATCACTATAAATTCCCCAGAACACCCACTTGGAAGAAAAGAAAAATAATGCAAAGCCCAGAAGAGACTGCGAGGCACAACAGTGAATTACTGGACAAAAAGACCTGTGGCAGAAGAGGACCAAGTCCAACAAGCACAGCAGAGTCCAGGAAGGGCAGAAACCCCTACCCACCAAAATGAATGTGCCAGAGATGAGTTGACAGTGAGGAAGGAGAGTCAGCACTTCGCCCAAGAAGAAGAAGTTGAGTTTTTGGAGGATGCAGGTGATGTCCCACACTGGAAGGAGGATTGCAGTTGGGTTTGCATCTTCGGATTCCACCAACAAGCCTTGGCACACTCAAAACCCATGGTGAGCAGAAAGTGCAGCTGCCCGGGACCAGGAAGGACTAGGTGGACTCTACCCAGAAGGAGGAGTCAGAGGGGGCCCTGAAATTATACAACCAATGCTTGCAAAAACATTTGGGTATGATTCCAACATTTTGATACCAAACATGCCTATGTTCATAGTTACCATTATGTAGGTGGACATAGGTATTAACCTATGTCCAGTACATGCGTAAAATGGCATCCCCGCACTCACGAAGTCTGGGAAAATGGGCCTGGAGTCCATGGGGGCACAGCTCTCTCTTCTGAGGTTTCTATCATGGTTCCCTCCCCAGAGTCAGCAAGGCCTGCTCCCTTTCACCCACTATCACAAACTGGTCCTAACGAAACAAATAAGGACCTCTCTGTCCCTAGTCATAGGAATCCTCCACCATCTGTCCCTACATAAATCCTTCATCTGGTATATGGACATAGTGCTGAGGTCAGTTCCCAAACCTATGTTCTCAATTGTTTGTGCGTGCCACCTTTGTGCCTAGAAGGAAAAAAAACTGACATTGCAGTACTGATGCAAAGTGAAAATGGACAATGCCACCTCTGTATCTTTGGCTCCTAAACGTTTGGTGCCTCACCCCTTGCCACCAATAGTCAGAAATCCTTTCAGAGGGCCATGCGGTACAAAGGGACTACTGAGCCCAACCGTGGTGGTTGAGGCTTTTTACTCTTGATATCCCGGGACCTGACCTACTAAGGATCCTGCTGAACTGGGCCAGGTACCCCTTCTGCACTTAACTCTCAGTGGTAGCTTTGGTTGAGCAGTCAACAATCCCTTGGGGGCCAGGGGGTAGTTACAGGTCAGCAAACATGACTCATAACTCAAAGTGCAAGCAGTTCGAACAATACATCAATGTAAAGCCAAATTCTTGCTTTCATAAGAAAAAGTAGTATTTGATTTCTCACTCTACACAGGCAAAGAAATGCGACCTTCAAATGCAACAACACAATTCTCCTTGAGGTCAGGGCTCTAGTAGTTGTCAGGTGAATTCCTGTCCCACCCTCCTTCATGTAACACGTTCAGCGTTCTTTCTCATTCACTGGTGGCCCCATCAGAGAATGCAAACTATTAGGCCACACTCAAGAATTTTTCCTTGTGACCCTTTAGGAGCTTAGTCAATAGTGTCCAATATGCCTATGATTCCGCAGCACCATTAACAGTAAGTTCCACTGGACCCAAAAGGCCCAGTTCACCTCTTGCCTATCTAGCAACACAGAAGACTTCGACAATGCAGTGGGTGTCTTCAAACATGCACCAGTGAGTTCTACTCAGTTCGGAGAGGCTGGGGTGCTCATCTGGCATACGGGGACCTCTAGAAACAATCTTGCACCCAAGTGATGACCCAATCAGTGCTCAGCCAAAACCTCACACCTCGCACAATTAGTTTTAACAGTATGGCTCCCCACTGAATCTAGCTCCCTCCAACACTTTCCTCTTCCTTAAAGAACACAGTGGTATTGGCAAGAAGGCAGGCTCCAGGGCAGGTGGTCTTCGTTTCCCTGGTTGATGTCCTTTCACCCCACAGGGAGACTAGCAGGACTTGGCCCCTAGTCCTGGTCACAGGCAGTGGTCTTGCAGAGCTTCAGCTTCTCACACAGCCAGTCTGGCTGTCAGCTACAGTGATATGTGCATCACAATGTTAATCTCAGACCCACAGGCTTATTCTTTATGATTCTCTTCAGTGTCATCTCCCTTCCTGAGATGTGCCAAGATCCCTTCCTTGTGTTCTAGCACTGAATCAAAGAGTAGTCTTCTGAAATATAAAAGGAGTCTCTTCACTTTCCCTCCATTGGGTCCGAACTAGGTACACAGGCATATGGCAAAACACAAATCTGTCTGGGGTATTCTCTCCTCCTCATTTCTTTACCGGGCAGGCCTCGGCTTCCCAAAATGGAACCTAGGGTTCTCCCTACAATGTACCATTGCAGACACACTCATTCGATGTACTTTCACAACACACTTTCATTGTTCCACCATGCATTATACCTATCCATGTACCCATGCATCCAGCACACACACTCAGTCTGCACTCATTCTTCAACACTGAAGCTTTTCTATATTGAACATGGATGTGCTCTTTACAAACAAAAACACTGCCAGCACACACACTCACTATGTACGTACTGCTCAACACTTCACCTTTCATATTGTACTCCACACAAGCACACTTACACTCAGCACACACTCTATCCACACAGGCAATACATGGCACTACATCTCATGTAAAGTATTCCTCTTGGCACACATGTACGCAGTACATGTATTAGCCATACATACACTGCACAGTACTGTTCCATCCTTGTACTGTACCCTTCCCAGGCATGCATACAATTAACGCAATGTCACAAATGCTGCACTGAGCAGAGGTCCACAACTTACCTGACAAAGGCCATTGGTGAGTTAAGCTTACAGCAGAGGAACTTTTTAAAAAGGTAAGTGAGCCTGCAGGCCTCACTTCAGTGACACAAGGTAAAAAGGCCCGGTTCACTCCTACTGATCACTGCATGGTACTCTGTCACCATTGCGCTCATGTTGCTTAACTCCTGGTAAAGGTGATAGCCTTCCATCACTATCAGGGTGCCATTTTGGGCACCCCTCCTGGTCCAACAAGATCACAATCTGTGAGACACGCCTATGGTGTGGAACACACGCATGAGCCATGTTTGTTTGTACAAAGAATCAGCATTAGGAATCCAGGCAACAGTACAATTGGGCAATTACGGCAGGAGTACAAGTCTTTACCATGCAGAGAACATTCCCGTCCCAATAGTGAGGGTATGTTTCAAATTTCTGACAAAAATGTATTTCTTATCAATGTATTTAACAAAATTAATTTATTTAATGTACATTTTGTTTGAGGAGACAATATGCTGCTGTAAAATAGCATTTTATTTTTTCCGGGTTAATAATACATAATTGAAATTAATTTACATTTATAGTATAGATTATTTTTTTTCAAAAATGATAAACTCTTTTAAATTTCTCTTTAACTTCCAATAGGGAGATATTAATGACTGTACAGAGATCACCATTTAATACAGAATTAATAAAGTAGATGTAAAGTTACTTGAAGCAGCATTACTGCCATAAATGCCATTGTAGGAGGCTCTACTGCCTCAGTGGAGGTGGGGGAGACAAGTGAGCATGTACGTAGGTGTAACTTCGCTCGAAAATAGTGAATAGTAAAAATAGGTGAGAGTTACAACTAGGTGTAGATGTAACTATACATGTGAGTAAATATACACATGTATGTTTACCGTTGTGCAGTGTGCTGCGGTGTGCCTTCTACTGCCGCATGTACATGGAGTGTTCAATTTGTTATAAAAATAAGTCCTAGGGCCCGAGGTTTTGCTTTGCAGCTCACATCTGGTGCTATCAAACGTCATGGGTGGCGAATACCAAACGCAGTGTCACCTGCATTTCACCTTATGCCTCTTTATCCCACCACCAGATCCCATTTATCTCATGAAATCGTTTTTTTCATGATTTCTTTCTTTGTTACTATTTTTCCATCCTTCTCTTTCTCCTTTTTTCGGCTTTTGTGTTTTACTTTCTCATGATGATCAAAAATAAGTGCTGGCCCATAAAAATGAGCTCTGCAATCAGTGACGGTTGCCCCAGCTGCAACCACTGGCTCAATGTATTATGGGGCGTATTTGAGAAAAGTGGCGCTCCACACAGTGCTGTGCCACCTTTCTTGCGTCCTTTAGCGCCCTCCTACTGCCACCATGTGTGCGCCGTATTTAAAGTACAGTGCACCATAGCGCAGGGTAGGGGGCAATGACGTCATGTTTCTTGACGCTATTGATGTACTCTGAATCTGCAGGAGTAGGCGCAGCGTTTTCCCCTTCCAATGCCACATTAGCGTAAAAAATATGATGCTAATGTGGTGTTGGAACAGCGCAAGGCCAGCATAAGTCTGGCCCTATGTTCATGACAGGATCATATTTGTTTTGACAGAGAGAAGAGTTTGACCATTGGTTTACCACTGGCACGTACTAAGTGAATGAAATGAATACCAGTCGTGATGATGTCCATGGCAGTTGCTACACTGCCTCTCTCAAACCTTGCATGACACATTTATTTTTGACAGCTTGACATTTGACAGAATGGGTCTAGCTTGCTTCTTTCTGGTGGGTACAACATTTTCCAGAGAAGATTAAAAACTCTTGGTACAGCCAGTCGAAGGAGCTCCCTTACCAGCCTGTGGTTTTATAATGACACACTATCGGGCACCAGGGCTCAGTTCTCTACATGAAAGAGGAAGTTCGCCTTTGGAATCAAAGTCTCTTCCCCGCGAGCCACGAATCCGTGATGACTGCTTTTATAACATACCCCCCCAGACATGGTGAAACACCAAGGGAGATTGTTTAAGAAGGCACAGTCTGGTGCCATGCATTGATGGAGCACACTGTTTCTCAACTGAAGTTTAACAAACACCCTCTTTTTCGTGAGCTGTCGTTTTCAGTTGCAAGTCAAGACAAAATGCCAGCTCTAAATCACATTACTTTGACATGCCATTACAGACACAGAACACTGCAAGCTAGCTTTCATTTTACAATGTTGGCTATTGTGCCACTTCCAAACCTCAACAATAGAATAGTCTTTTGTCCTCACTCCTTCCATCTTGTTTTCTTCAACTGATGAGCACGTCTGCTGGTTTTCTATCAGTGCAAATATTTAAAGACATAAATTATTTGAGTGTAAAATACAGTATTTTCTCAGAGCAATGCAATGGTGCAGAATTATAACGACGGAAGTTCATACTTGGTAATTGAAATAACAAAGATAATCAGTAGTTATGACACTTTTAACTTTACAACCCGTTTGCATCACTTCAGCAGTGATACATTTTGGAAGTAGGATGTTTATTTGAAGTACACAAGAAGTTTATTTCTTTTGACGGGGATGGAGTCACCCGCAGAATTTGTAAACTAGGCAGTATTACAAGATTCACTTTCTTGAGATATATTTCTTCTGAAAGACCTAGCACATTTTCTTGTATTAATTGATAGCTGCGTAGAAGCGTAAACCACTTAACCTTAGCTCAACTAAATGCATGAGAGAAAGCTGTGTGGAGATACAGTATAAAAAGGATGAAGGAATTTATGGCATTTTGTGGAAGCGTTAAAACTGACACTAGATAAATTCGCTGATTGATTCTACTGAATTATATGCCCCCTTCTATCAGTTTATCTCCCTTGATGACTGGTAGTTTGTGAATATTGAGGAAAGTTGTGAGTTAGCTGCAAGAGGATCAATGAGGGCTAGGTTTGTCACACATGACTCTCCCCCCTGCCACCTAGGTGTGTCCAACTGAGGCCCATGATGGCTGGATCCATGCCATGTTTTCCAGATATGCAAATAGGAAAGCCTACTATTATACAGTGAGTGGTCATTCTTAAAATCTGATATGTATATGGCCTTAATGCACGTATTTTGAACGCTATTGTTTTATGCTAATTGCTTCGTCAGTTAGTGATTAAACAATTTCATGGAGTAATAGGAGTAACTGAAATTCTTAGGAAACCACTTTCTGACATGAAGGAGCCTGTAGAACCATCATCTAATGCCCCCGTCCCTGCTTCAAAATTACCACTTAGGACAATCAGCCTCTTTCCGCCCACCCATTAAAAGAGGTTGTATGATGGAACCACGCATCCTGTAACCACGCATGCCTTGACAAAGTGATTGGAACAATGACCACATTGTTTCCACGCATGCCTTTACCACGCATGCCTTTACAACGAATTGTCGTTGTAAAAGCCTTCCTACTACAGGCATGTGTGGAAACAGCATGCAAACTGGCATGTGTGGTTCTATCATACCACCCCACCACCCGCCCTGAGGCCCATAACTACACCACCCTAAAACCTAAACTACCCTGACCCCCCCCCACCTGCACTAAACCTAGAAAAAAACGACCCTAACCCACCATCCCTAAAAACTAAACTACCCACCACCCGCCCTGAAACCCTAAAACCTTCCATTCCTAATAAGTAGCCTAGCCCGAGAAGTCCCACCCTAAACACTAAAAAAAATAAACTAATAAACTATCCCTACCCTGCCACCCGAGCCCCTAAGAACTAATGGCCAGATGTGCCAAGCTATTTTGCATTCGCAAACGGTGCGAATCGCACATTTCCACCATTTGCAAATGCAAAATAGACTTCTACGATGTATGAAAGGCATTCACAGTGTATTTTTAAGGAATCGCTTAAATAGCGATTCCTTAAAAATGTGACTAGATTTTGCGAATCGCAATTTACGATCACAAATAAGGAATCACAAATTCAGTGTATGAAGCAGTCGCAAATTGCAATTAGTCGCAAAATGGGGATTTTGCAAGTGCAATTTACCACTAAATGAAATCAGGTGGTAAACAGGTGCAACCTATACAAAGAGGCCCTGAAGGCATCAGCCCTTTTCAACAATGGCTGAACTCTACGTCATGGCGAGGAGGATGAGGATCCTGGCAGGTTTGAGGAGAGGGAGGAGGAGACAGGAGCAAGTTTTCAGAGTGCGATTTACTCTCTTTGATCAGACAGAGGAGGAGATTTATGACAAGTACAGGTTGAACTCTGCCATGATACTTGACTTAATAGCAGATTTACAACCCCTACTGCAGTGACACACACACACACACAACCAATGCCATACCCATGCATATGCAAGTTATATGCTCCCTGCACCTCCTAGCCTCAGGAATCTATCAAGGGGTCATAACAGCAGCTGGAGGTGTGTCTCAAAGTGTGCGCTCACGCTTCTTTCATACATTCCTCAATACCATGTTAACTAAACTTCATCTGCACATAAAATTCCCCAACACCCCACAGGATTTGCAGCTAACTAAATTAGAATTCTACCAGGAAGCCCAATTTCCACATGTCATTGGCTGCATTGATGGGACACATGTAGCAATCTGTCCACCATCTGCAACAGAGTATATTTATAGGAATTGAAAAAATAGCCATTCTATAAACATCCAGGCCATATGCAATGCCTCCCACATCATACCTGATCTAGTGACCAGATATCCTGGTAGCACACATGGTTCTTACATATTCAGGCACAGTGGAATTCACACAAGACTTCTTGCTGGGGAGTTTGGCAAAGGATACCTACTTGTTAATGTAAAAGAGAACAATGCTGCATAATGTATAAGTGATGTTACAGACACCAATAACTAATATGGTACTCCTGTCATTCTAGGAGACAGTGCATATGCAGTGCTATCCCTCATCCTGACCCCGTACCTCAATTCTACCATGCCAAGTGAACGGAGATACAATGCGGCACATAGGAGGACACAAAGTGTCATTGAGAGGACCTTTGGCCTGCTGAAGAGTCACTTCCGGTGCCTGCATAAAAGTGGGGGTGCACTCCAATACACTCCAAAAACCTCCTGCAACATCGTGGCCACATGTGAAATGTTGCATAACATTGCAACAACAAGAGGCATACCAGCGGAACCCACAGAGACAGATTCTGAGGAGGATGGTGACCCCTTGCCACCCCTTCTCCCGGAAAACAGAACCAGAGCAGCAGAGGGCAGGCAAAGACGTGCTGAGATTACGCACAACTATTTCTGATGTAATTAATGACAACGCCACATCTTGTTTAATTTTTGCTACAGGTATCACATTTATTGCCTTAACCTCGGGACACATATGTGTGAATAGGACATAGGTATTCCAAAGGCACAATAAGTTCCCAATTACAGTGTCATACTATTGATATCATAGCATCAATCTATTGCTACAAAATATGCACATTACTTTTTACATCCACTCACTCCGCTTGAATGCTCAGTGGGCTCAGTGGCACCTCTTGTTACAGGTTCTGAGACAGTACTGTGTCTGGAACTGTGATGCGTAGAATCCATCACAGTGGCTGTGACACTGCTGAGGCTAGAGAGCTCCTCACTATCCCCACCACCCAGATCGCTGTTTGCAGCACTCCAGGCTGTCTGTATTGTCTCCAATACATTGCTGACTTGCACCAATCCTTGTGCAACATCCTGACTGCAATGTGCCATTTCCACTTGCATGCCCACAGCACTTCGTGACAGCAAAGCAGTTGTGTTAGTGAGCTGATTAACAGATCTGCTGAACCCATCCAACCTACCCATCAATTGGTGATGCCACCTATGGTGGTTGACATGCTCCTGCTGCATCACAGTGCAGAGTTCCTTAATGGCATTTGTCATCTCCCTTAGGTTTTTTGCTGTAGCTTGCGGTCCTTCATGCAGCTTGTACATGTTATGATTGAGAAACACCAACTGCCTGTGCATTGATCTCATGTGTTTACATTGTAGGCACTGCACTTTCAACATGGATTCCTCAAGACCACCAAAGAGTGATGAGCCCTCACCTTCCTCTGTGCTCTGTCTGATATCTTCACAACGCCTCCTGAGGGGAGTAGCCTGGCGCCGGAACAGGGACTGCTGTCTGTGGGTGCGTCTACCATACAAAGGTGGTGTGGGTACATCTTCCTGTAATTCATGGGAGTCCAGAGTAATCTCAGGGAGGGGTTCCACTCTTGCCCTATGTCTGGTTGGTGCTGGTATGATGGACTCAATGATGTTGGAATCAGACTGTGGCTGACTTTCGTTATTCCCCCGTTCCAGTTTCTGCTGTGTCAGGTGCAGGAACATCTGCAACAACAATGTGCAGCATATCTTTCATAATGTTCTTTTTGCATGTGTAATTTCACAGTTACTTTAGTATTAAACATTTCCCCTGGCATAGTGTCTCTAATTGTCTGTTGTGTTGTCTCTCTGTTTGCATTTACACAATACTGCTATTTATGTAGTAGATGCACTTTTGGCGAATGGACTTACACTCCCATAAGGCATTGTTGTGTTGAATGGAAAATGTGGCATGGACTATTTCTCACAGTGCATGGTGTCATTGCAATTTTCTAAGGGACAGTTGTACATGCACATATGGTGATTCAAATCATTACTGCCCTTACCTTTGCTGTTGCCTGGTGTGTCTGAGGTGTCTATGTCAATGACACAACCTTCTGCTTCAGGCAGCAGTGTTGACTCCACCATGTCTTCCAAGTGGGTGGACGGTGTCTGGATGGATTGTCCACCACCAGTGCTCCTTGCTTCCTTCAGCCTGCTTGCTACCCTCTCCTTTGCACGTGATCATAAGTTGTACCAGCACTTGCGTATCTCCTCAATTGTACGCTGCACAACACCCACCGCGCTGAATTTGGTCTGGATGTCAGTCCACAATTTCCTTTTCTCACTTTCTGGGACATGTAGAGAGTGTTAGTGTTTGCCAAATAACTGGTCATGGTTCATGACCACCTCTTCTGTGAGCACCTCCAAGTCCTGCTCACTGAATTTCCGTTTTCTTTTTCTCCCTCCTGTGTCCTTGCCATTTCCATCAGTGGCCATTGTGCTCACCTGGTCCTGGCTGACTCTACTGAGTGCCTCCCTAGTGCTGTGCTGGGTCTCTCTGCCTGCTCCTGTGGCTCAAGCTTCTGGAAACAGCATGCACTGACTCACTTCCTGTTTGTGATGTCATCATGCTGCTCCAGAATACAAAAATCGCAATTTGTGATTTCCAAATACCACTTCGTTATTTTACCGAATCGCTATTTGTTTCTCACCATTTGCGATTCCGAATTTTAAGAAATTGCTAAAAATTCAGCAATTGCTTTGTTACATCGTGTTTTGCAAATCCCTGTTAGCAATTCAGGATAAAACGATATTTGGAACTCGCAATCGTGAACCTTCATGCATCTAGCCCTAAATTACCCCGAACACCCCCACCCACCCAGAGCCTTAAAAGAAATACCCTGACAACTCCACCCCTGCCCCTAAAAACTAAAGAACTCTGACACCCCCCACCCACCCTAAGCCCTAAATCAGCCCCACCATTAAAAACTACCCACCAACCTAGCCCCATCCCCACTTTCCTCACTGTGTCGTCTCCCGATAATTCCTGCTCTTCTCTACGCCACCCTCCCTTCCTTAAACTTTCCCCCACCCCTTTAAAATAAACTACCCTGCTCTGCACCCAGTATAAAAAATATACCCAAACCCCCACTCCCTCCCTCAAGAAACAAAAAACAGCCCCCAGTCTAAGCTCCTAAAAAAATACCCAAACCCCCACCCCTTAAAAAACAAATAGCCCACCCGAGCCCCCCATCTACTCCAATACCTTAATCCACCCCCATCCCTGCCCCAGCCCTATTTACCTCACTGCGTCACTCCTGGCCCTAAAAAAAAATGGCCCAACCCCACCCTAATTCCTTAAAAAATACCCAAACCCCCACCCCTTAATAAAACTATATACAGATGAGGCCTAGTGGCCAGTCCAAATGTCTGATGTGCTCCAAGCACATTGGGCAAAGTCACATGCCCCAACTTGACTCCTGACTGCAAATTGGCCTCCACATGGCAGGCACATCAATGTGGCAAGCAGGCACCTCAGGGGTGAGGTGGGGAGGTGGTTGGGGCTTGGGCTTGGAAGGGGGGTCTTTGGGTTTAGGTTTGGGACTGGGTGGGTTTAGGTTTCAATTTTAATTGTGTGGGAGGGGGGTTTGATTTTGGGGTAGGAGCAGGGACCTTTTTCTTTGGAGGGGTTTTTATCTTAGCAGGTGCAGGGCATGGGATAACTGGGAGGTGGAAGGTCTGGGTTGAGGCAGGGGGACATAACGCTTAGGGGCGTCACAGGGTGGGTCAGGAGCAGAGAACAGGTTAAGACTGGAAATTAAAACTTTTGTAGGTATATGGGGATGGTCATGGACAAAAGATTTAGGAGTGGAGGGAGAGGGAGTGGTTGTAGGTGGTATAGGTGTGCTGGACCTGGATGCAGGTGTGTGCAATGTGTGCTTGTGTGTGGTGGGTGTATTTTGGGTGGGTGAGTGAGAGCGTTCATGTTTTTGGGAGGGGGAAGAGATGCAGGGAGATGTAATGCAAGATGTGTGAGTGAATGTTGGGGTGGTGGCTGCAAGTAATGTGGATGCTCTGTAAGTGGACAGAGGGTTGTCATGGTGAGTGCAGATGTGGTGTGTGAGGTGGATGTCTGCGGGTCTGCTCTTGTGGTGTCTGCGGGTATGACAGGACTGGTGGCAGGACCAGGGAATGTTGGTATAGTGATGCAAGGTGTGAGTGGTGATGTGACTTTGAAGGAGGAGGTGGAGGGGGAGACAGTGCAGAGAGTGGATGTTGTCATGTCTGCAGGTGTGTGTTGACTGTGTGCATGCTTGTGGTGTGTCCTGTGGTGCCTGTCTTTGTCTTTGCACACATTATCTGTTCTAGTGGGTGAATGCTCTCTGTATGTGTGCTCTGGATTGGTGAGGGGAGAGGGGTGGTGGATTGAGCACAGGTAGCTGGAGGGGGAACGGAAGACAAAGGGACACTGGCTGCTGCCAAAGAGGGAGCCAGAGCCTGTAACAATCTCTGCAGGCCAGCCAAGGCACTGTGAATGCTTTCCAGGTAGGCATTACTTTGTTGCATCTGGGTTGCCAGTCCCTGTATGGCATTCCAGATGGCTGACTGCCTCACAGAGATGGACCTCAGGAGGTCAATAGCCTCCTCAATGAGGGCAGCTCAGCTGACGGGGGCAGGGACAGAGGTGCCGCGGAAAAGGAGATGCCCACTGTCCTGGCTGAGCAGGCACGGGCAACTGGGTGGGGGAGCTACAGGACGGGCGGTGCTGGTAAGGGGTGTGGCAGACAAGGATGGTTCCATATAGGACCACCACCGTCAGGCAGCTTCCATCGGAAGAGGAATCCGAAGATGATGTTGCTGTACCGGTGTCCCACGTGGTGCTCCCCATGCCGTCTGTCCCACTGGTCCCTTTGGCGTTGGTGGATTCTGCCTGCTGGGTCCCGTGGGCTGCAGATTCCCCCCTCACCAGTGCCCCTTCTCCTTTGCCTGATGATGCTGATGCACACAAAGATAAAAGAGGATAAGGAGGGGGTGTGGGAGAGAAAGAAAGGGAGGAAAGGTTCAATGCCTACCCATCTAGTACACATACCAACAAGTAACCTACTCCTCCTCTGGCATGGCAAGGAATGGCTATGAAATATTATGCTCAAATATTGGTCACGAAGACAAAACCCAATTTGCAAGCTGTTACCTACTAATTCCAACTAAATGACTAGTTTGGACATGTCTGTCATCAGTCGTTCTACAATGCTAACAACTACCAACTACCCACATATACTTACCAATCTGACACTTTTGACACATTGTTTTTCACATGTCCTGGATAGGTTAATTGCACACAAATGATTGGAAATCATGATGTACAGAAGTCCATTGAGAATTCAATGATTGCACAGTAGAAGTTCCCTGCCCACAGAACTCATAACCCAATATCAGCCCTGACTACATGACAATGTCTATCTAAAGCAAACCCAGGGATAGGGAAATAAGGTTTGAAAACCACTCAACTTAGGAGTGTGTCTAAATGTTCCTAGACAAGGAGGCATGGCACCAACATATTACTGCAAGCATGGTGTTCAAAAGCTAACTCACACCACTTCTAAACAGTATAAGTAATAGCCAGGGTTATGATCGTAGTCAATGTACACACACCTCATTAGTACCTATGTAATCCAACTGACACAATAGAAGCCCATACAACTAATATGAAACAGTCAGTACTCACCCCCTTGTGGCTGTTGTGCTGCCTTCAAGTGCCCATCTAACTCCGGGTAGTCCACTGGCAATATGCGGGCCATTAGGGGGATCAGAGTCTGACGGGCACCCCTCCCTCATTGGGAGGAGGTCCCCAGCTGGGCCTCTGTGATATTCCAAGCCCAGCGTCTCAGGTCCTCCCACCGCTTTCTGCAGTGGATGCGCTGCCAGCTATGGACCCCCAGGATCCACACGTGCTTTGCGATGGCTCTCCATAAACCCTTCTTCTGATGGGCACTGACCTGCATGGGAGACACAGACAAAATGAAATATTCATGTAGAGTTACAGTACTCCTACAGCAGTGGCCTACACACAGCATGCACAGCACATGTTCATACAGAGTCCACAAAATGCCATTATCATTCATACAACACAACCCCAGCAGTCAATCATGCCATGTCGATATTCACGTACTTTCGTCGTCAAACAACACACTAGCTGATAAGCATACCCCATTATACTGACCTGTTTATCTGGAGAACCATACAACTGTTCATAATGGGGTAGGACCTCTTCCACCAGTTTCTCCAGTTCCTCATGGGTGAACGTAGGGGCCCTATCTCCTACAGGACGTACCATTGTGGCTTCCAGATACAGAACACAGCAGCTCATGCAGTGGAGGTCTCGCTTGCTCAAGGGCCAGGAGCCAAGTGAGCTGGGTTATGGAAAATGGCAGTCACGGCTGCCACGGTCACAACCGTCACCACCGGCGGCACTCATCAATGGTCCCAGTTTCTCATGGACATCAATGTTAATCAGTGAGGAGTTGCACAGCGGTCATGACGACTAACGCCGGTGGAATGAGGTCACTTCCATCTTCCCTCTGCATGCAGGACAGGCAGCTGCCATTTCACATTTTCTAAAGATTTCTATTTCATCCTAGTGCATCATAGCATTAAGTTAAAAAGTTAAACACTAGTTGTTTGATTCACAATGTCAACTCATGTGAACACACTAGTGAAGTGAGTGACACCTGCCAATATGTCTGATGTAAAATCTTTTCAATGTGTGGAAGATTGATAACTGTATCCGACTTAGGGACGAGTTTACTACGTCTGACATGCATCTCTGTACAGACCCTTTGTGACAAGTAAATCAATGGAATTGATAGTCAGGATGTCGCAGTTGTGTAGTTTGTCTATAACAGTTTCCCTGTGTCTGGTTTCAAATACCTTACATGACTTGTCCCGGTAACCACTTCTATGATGTACTTTAACAACGACAGTGTAACAGATGTCCTGAAATGTGTTTTGTCCTATGCCTAGATACCATCCAATGGGGAGATTGAGAAATGCACCTGTCTACTGGCCCCTAGTCGACATTGCTACCATGGAAGAAAGATACATAATTCAGACTTATCGTCTAAACTGTCAGACCATCAGGGAACTCTGTGCCCAGTTGGAGCCGGATCTCCTGCCAGCCATCCGTAATCCACATGCCATCCCACCAACAGTACAGGTGTTGTCTGTCCTGCATTGCCTCGCCTCAGGATCTTTTCAGGTGACAGTGGGACTGGCTGCCGGAATGTCACAGCCGATGTTCAGTTTTGTGTTACAGGATGTACTGCCTTACTCAAGCACATGAAGAGCTACATCAGGATCCCACAACGTGCTGATCTGTACACTGTGAAGTCTGCCTTTTCATGACATAGCACACGTTCCACATGTCAAAGAGGCAAGTGATAGCACCCACATCACTTTAGTTCCTCCCAGGGCCAATGAGCAAGCCTACAGGAACAGGAAGAATCACTATTCGATGAATGTGCAGGTGGTGTGTCTTGCCGACCAACATATATATCCTATGTGACAGCTAAGTTTCCTGGATCTGTACATGATTCTTACGTCTTGAGGAACAGCAGTGTCCCACATATGATGTTGTGACTATAGGAGAGAGGCCCTGGCTCATTGGAAAGTGTACCACTGTCTTTGTCTACTTCACTTCACTTCAGAGTCAGCTCTGTGCCTCTCATGGTTCCCTATTGATCCGTACCTTTGTGGACACAGGTGACTCTGGCTACCCCAACCTGCCCTGGCTCCTGACTCCAGTGAGGCACCCTACAACTTATAGAGGGGACAGTAACAATCAGGCTCCCGGCCAAACGAGGCAAGTAATCGAAAGGACATTTGGGCTACTGAAAGCAACATTCAGATACCTACATGTTTCCGGCGGTGCCCTTCAGTACAGACCACACAAAGTGTACCAAATCAATGTAGCATGTTGCATGCTACACAATCTTGCTCTGAGAAGACACATTCCACTGTTGGATGAGGAGGAGGTGGCAGCTGGACCAGTGGCTCAGGCTGATGACTCTGGAAGTGATGAGGAAGCAGATGAGGAGGATGCAGTTGACTCTAGGGCTGAGTTGATTCGGAAACGTTTCCAATGAATGTCAGGTATGTGTGGTCTGAAGTTTATGGGACCTCTATCCCTGTATGCCTAGTGATATTGTCCCTCCTTGAGTTTTGTATCAGGGGATGTGAGTGTACTACATCTATCCGTCTGTGTAATGCATTTTGATGGGATGCTGGATTACCATCAGGGGAGATGTAACTGCTACACTGCCAAAGGCATGTGGTACTTGCTGTTGGCATGGCATGAATTCAGCATAAGGTTCCCCATGGTGCATGGTTTCAATACTGTAGATTGGATGTGTATGGTCTGTCCTAAACCTATCACATGACAGTCCAGCTACCAATCCACATTATTTCCAATCCCGATGTCAGGTAACTAACTACCTCTAATGCACATTGCAAAATAGGTTGTCTGTTGTGGATATTAGTCTTGAAGAATGGCTTTTTTACTCTGCATGTGTGTGATATACAGACCTACTTTGCTGATATGTGGTGATTGCCCCACTGCAACATGATTCATGAGGAATACATTGTGTCCTGTTTGTGTATTAGATGTGCAGCATAGGAGACATCATTGAAGCTTTACCCTATTTTGCTCTATCTTCAGGTCAGATGTGTGGTCCCACTCTGCTTTCTGACACAACTGTTGGCACCCTTGGCATAGAATTACAGCACAGGAAGCATGTTATGACAAACCTGCTGGACATTCCTGCCACATCTGCCCAGCTGTCAGATGTATTGACACATACATGTGCATTTCTAATTATCTCTTTCACATTAAATGGAGCTGATGACAATGATGACACATAAGCAATTACTGTGCTAAAATGTGTTTATTGTGATTCAAAGCACATTTTCTGAGGAGTGGGGTCAGTGGAAGCATCAGGGTAGATAGACCAACTGTTGTATTCACAGACCCAGTCTCCAAGGGCCAATGGGAGATGGTGTTTTGGCAATGGATAGTCAACTGGGTGTCTCAGTGGCACACAAGGGAGAATGTTCAGGGGAGAGATCACTTCCTGGCTGTGTTTTTGGTCTTGGCCTCAGGTCCTGAAGGATGCCTGGATGGATGACCTCATTTGTGTGGGGGATCCTCAGCTAAAGGAGCAGGGGTGCTCATAGCCTGTGGGTCCTCTGTCTGTGCCTCCATTGCAGTGGCTGTGGCAGATGTAGGTGGCACAGGTGTGGCTTGGCTACTGGATGGGGCCTGCTGGTGGGTGGAGGACACAAGCAGGATGCTGGTGAATTCAGTGAGCACCCCACAAATGGAGGCCATGGTGGCATTGTGTGTCTGGAACTGCTACATGGCCTCCTGGTGATATTCCCCCTGCAGCCTCTGGTTCTCCTGCAAGGTTGTCAGTATTTGACCCGTACTGGGATTGCTGGTATGCTCCCAGGACTCTGAAGATGGCCTCCTGCCCAGTCTTGTCCCGTTAGTACCTCATCCCTTGACCCACAGTTGCCCTCCAACTGCCCCTTGCCCCCCGTGCCTGTGACCCTGGAAAAGTGTGTCCACTCTCACTGACACCAGGACCTTCATCGTGTTGGATGTTAAGCATCAACTCAGGTCCCTGTACCATTGGGGACACTGTAGATTGATCAGTCCTTGGGACACAGGTTTGGGGAGGAGGGGTTTCCTGTGCTATGGTAGCCATAGAGGTGGGGGACTCAGATGTGGGCAGGGTGAGGCTGGTGGTGGTGGACTGACCAATCATCCTGGATGAGCGAGGTAAGGCATCCCCTTCCAGACATCCAGAGTTGTAGTCCTCAATTGGGCCTACTTCCATGGGCTGACTGTCTGTCTCTGGTATCCTGTGCTGGGTGGCAGTTGTAAGGATACCTGTGGATGGGGAGGAGATGTGTTACATTGATGAAATGTACTTCTTGTTCACATGGTTGCTTGCAACCATAGCCTTGACATGCTTCCCAGTGTTGGCAATGACAGCTGCTTGACTACTGGCAATGTTTAAGCTGATAGATGGTGCTGTTGTGTGCTTGTAGCATAGAAGGTTTTGGTCATCAATGCTGTCATTGCCATGTACTAATGAACAGTCCAGGTATCCTGCAGGTGACGGGGGTGACATGGCTATATGTGCAGGTGTCCTAATGTGAAGTGGAATTAGCAGCTACACAAGGGTGGGGAGTGTTGCCTTGTGGTAGTTGTAGTACTTGCTAAGGTGGGGGATATCTGTGCACTTGGTGGGCCTGTGTGGGATTAGTGGTAGTGGGGAGGTGTGGCATGTGAGGTAGGGTATTGAGTTCAGGGTGGATTGGTGCAGGTAAGGGTGCTGTGAAGGGGTGTAAGGGTGATGGGGGTACATGCTGTGCAGGAGTACATGGTGCCCGGGGTGTGTTGTTGACTTACCAGAGTCCAGTCCTCCTAATATTCCAGTCAGGCTCTCTGTGTGCAGGATGGTCAAGACCTTCTCCTCCCACAAATTTAACTCTGGGGGAGGATGTGGGGGTCCACCGCCAGTTTTGTTAACGGCTATCTCGTGTCTTGCCACCATGGACCAGACCTCCCTCTGTAGGTTGATCCACATTTTCCCGAGATACTCCCTTGTTCATGGATAGTTTCCAACTGAGTTCACCCTGTCGACAATCCTCTGCCATTACTCTGTTTTCCTGCCTATGGATATTTGGTGGATATGTGCTCCAAACAGTTGTGGCTCCACTCTGACGATTTAGTCTACCATGACCGTCAGCTTCTCGTCTGTGAATCATGGGTGTTTCTGTTGTGACATGGTGGATGTGCTGTGGTTGGTGGGGTGTGTTATGTGCAGGGATGCGAGGTGTGCTGTTTGGTGCAGTAGGGTCGGGTGGTTCGGTGTGCTTGTGGTATGTGGTGACTGTGTGCAGTGGTGAGGAGTTTGTTGTTTACAGGGGTGCTGTTGTGTAGTGTGTGCTGTGTGTTAGGTGTGCTGGTGCCTATGGTAAACAGATGCAGGGCATCCTATTTGTGTGTTCTTCCTTTTATCAGTAAACAAATCAGGATGCAAGGGGTTATGGGTATATGTGGTGGGGTGTTTTATAGTGAAGTAATCAGGTGTGTGTGTATGTGTGTAAGGTGTAGGGTATTCGTACTGTCCAATGCGGGGGGGTGTTCAGGTGGAGTTGATTTTTTGACCGCAGAGGTTCGGACCGCCAATGGCTTGCCGCAGTGCAAAGAACGCTGTATTGATTTGTGGGTCATAATTTGGAGGGTGGGATGTTGTTGGCGTGACGGTGCTGGCAGTGGTACCGCCTCTCTCCCACCCTCGGTCAGGCCAACTGTGTCGGATTTTTGCCTGATTTTGGCCAGTCTGTAGGTTGTGCCTCGTAATATGACACTAGCAGTCTTTTGGCCCACACACATACGTCGGTCTTCTGCTTAGATTGCCAAAGTCGTAATGACCACCTGAGTCAAACATCTCAGCACCTACATGCAATCAGATGTGAAAATTAAATAAACCAAATAATAACACTGCTTCCTTGTAGGACCTAATCCCTCCCTTACAAACAATTCACACAGTCATAACTTTCTTTTCTTAAGCAAAATACAACAAACACAGGGATCACAGTAACCAAATCTGCATGAATTGGTCTTTTTTTAGCATTCAGATTTTAGAAATAATGGTCAAGGGTATAAGCTGCAATCTGTCTCCTCACAAAGCCACAGTGCGAATAGACTGCAGTTGTTTCTGGTATTTGGTGGAAATGGCTGCTGTTGTCCTTGTACTAACAAATGTAATATTCTGCACTGAAACGTTTGTTATGTATGCCGGAACCTGAAAGTGTATAAGTTAAGGCTACTTTGTAAATAAGTGGTGTAGAAGCTGAGCATCAAAGCTGCTGGGCTTTGGTGGTATTATAAATGCCCTAGAAGGGGCAGGCGAAGATGTGGAATATCGCCGCAGCAGCTTGAGGGAGCTCCATGCACGGCCCATTGGATGCTGACTTTTCTGCAGTGCAGAGACCTATGGGAGCTCCTCAACTGACTCCTTGGTGTTCTGGAGACCGGCACTGACCCTTCAATCACTGCAAACTGCATTTGTGACTCGATGGGGGCACTGGGGACAGTCTTGCCAAGTAGGTTGTGCCTCCGCACTGATGCCTCGAGATGTGACAGTTGGAGGAGGTCAGTACTCTACTCTTCTCCTTTCAGTCAGTGGTGCTTCACCAATTGTGGTGGCCGGAGGCGGTGCTTGAGGCTTATTTCTCCTGGGAGCTAGGAAGCCTGGGTCAGGGCCAAGCAGACCACATGCTTGCTTGGGGCATTATTTCCCCTCAACTGGCCGGTGTACTATTGTGCTGGAGTTAGAGGACCCATGGCTGCGGATGATCGCCTCGCAATAGGCTGAGTGACTTGTTCTTGCTTACCCCTAGCCAATTTTGCAATTATCGATGATGACCTCCTGCCATCCTGCATTGTGTATCAGTTACTCTTGGGTTGTTCATGCTCCTCTGTGACCTCAAAGGAGAGTCGGGCCCTACAGGATGGAGTGACCCAGTGACCCCATAATTTCAACAATTTTTCAACAAACACCAACCGGGAACTTGGTTTTCAGCCACAATATCCACATCTTTGGCTTATACACGTGGTCACCTGATCACCATAGGACCAGTTTAACCCCTGGGATCCCAGGCTGAGAGTTCCCCCTGCTGAGCCCATGTTTTTCCACATGGGGTGGTGTGGGCCAAGGCTCAATAAGACCTACAGCTTCACTGAATACAGACTGAATTAGATCGGGGTTGACATAGCAGATGCTTCACATTAAGCTCTCTCTTGTATGGGTAGAATGTGCGGCTCATGGAGATACACCTACCATTCCTTAGCTGGCTCACAGGCTGGGACGTTGACCATTTCTTCACCAGATCGCCCCTCCAAGAACACCCCATTGCCGCAGCCGGTTACACTGGACACATTTTTGGTCATGACCACAGTCTCCTGGACCATTTTTGAAGCCAAACTCAACACCTTGCCTATCAATTTTACATTACTTTGTGAAAACCATAAGAAAATGTCTGAAAAAGAATCACAAATACAACAGCCATAGATAGTTTTAACTCCGCACACTGCTGACTTATCACCATGTACCCAGCATGTGATCGAACAAGTGAAATCCTGAAAAATAGACTTGACGATGTGAAAGGTCAGTCTTGAGACAATAATATTTGCCTTACTGGCACCCCACATGAGGAGCCACATGATTTATGGAAGCCTCTCTTTAGCAGCTGGTGGTCCTGACCTTATTTATTGTCCTCTTGTTTTGCTGTGGAGAGGGCTCACAGGGTTTTGGCCTGGCGCCAACCTCCCGGAGTACCTCGGTGACCTCTGATAGTGTGCTACTTAACTTTAGAACAGGACCTGATCCTATCCAAAGCCTGAAAAAAGACCAGATCCATGTAGAAAATGAAAACGTCATGCTATTTCCTTACTATACACTTTCTATTCAATGCTAATGTTCCTCGTTCATGCAGGTTAAAAAGAGGCTGCAATCCTTGGGATATATACGTCCACTACTATTTTCTGCTAAATTGCGAGTTATGGCTGACCAGAAGTCAAATTTTTTCCTAACTTGGGACTTTTCATGGAGTCCATAACAGGATACATTTAGGCCCTCATTCGGACCTTGGCGGGCGGCGGAGGCCGCCCGCCAAAGTCCCGCCGTCAAAATACCATACCGCGGTCGCAAGACCGCGGCGGGTATTTTGACTTTTCCCCTGGGCTGGCGGGCGGTCGCCAAAAGACCGCCCGCCAGCCCAGGGAAAAACTCCCTTCCCACGAGGATGCCGGCTCGTAATCGAGCCGGCGGAGTGGGAAGGTGCGACGGGTGCTGTTGCACCCGTCGCGTATTTCACTGTCTGCCAAGCAGACAGTGAAATACTGGTAGGGGCCCTCTTACGGGGGCCCCTGCAGTGCCCATGCCACTGGCATGGGCACTGCAGGGGCCCCCAGGGGCCCCGCGACCCCCCCTACCGCCATCCGGTTCCCGGCGGGCGGACCGCCGGGAACTGGATGGCGGTAGGGGGGGTCGGAATCCCCTCGGCGGCGCAGCTAGCTGCGCCGCCTTGGAGGATTCAAAAGGGCGGCGGTACACTGGCGGGAGACCGCCAGTGTTGCCGGTCCGACCGCGGCTTTACCGCCGCGGTCGGAATGCCCTTGGGAGCACCGCCGGCCTGTCGGCGGTGCTCCCGCGGTCCTCCAACCCGGCGGTCATTGACCGCCAGGGTTGGAATGACCACCTTAGTGAGTAGGACTAAAAGTCTGCTTGGTGAAACACAGGAGACACTCTAACAAACAAACAGACTGGCAGGATCCTCTGTCCTCTGCCCTCCTCATCAGCTTGCTTCTGGCCGAGGAACTACCCTCATGGTGGTTCTTTGTTAGGCCTTAACCATTAGTTGTGTTGTTGAGGTTTGTTTTATTGTGGGGTTCTTTGACACACATAACACACACAATAAGAAAATGTATATCATTGTGCCCTAGCTGACTTTGTCTCCCAGTCCAACCCTATCTGGGCTTTATGACTAATAGTTTTGCCGTCTTGAGGGCCCACCAATTCACCAATTACATTATTTGCTATTCAATATAAATTAATGATGTGAAACATCGGGTGGATGAATTCTCCTCATAAATGTCATAAATTTCGCCCTTCTCTGGTCCAATGGAAAACACATAGAGCTATTTTACAGGAAACTCATACATTGCCCTCCAGGGATATCCAGATTCAGTAATACATGGTGAGGTCAAGTGTGGACTAGCTTGTCTGCATATTCATGGGGTTTTGTACTCTGGATCTGACCGAGAGTCCTGTTTGGGGCTGAAGAGACCACAGATGTAGTTGATGGCCATTATGTACTGGTGTGTGACCGGCTGGATGGCTTACCCCTGATACCGAGAGGTATATACATATGCCCACCAAGTAGCTCAAACTGGCTTCTGGGTCTCTTAGTCTGATTGCTTGCTTGATTAGGCCGGATCCCCTTGGATGTTGGGAGGAGACTTAAATTGTGTGATACATAGGGTCAGATTTAACAGAAAATGACGGTGTGCATCGCTGCGCCAAATTTGGAAGCGTCACGCACTGTCATTTTCAAAACACAGGGAAGTGTCATTTTTAATAGAATATGGCGCACCCCTGTATTTCCCCCTGTGCCGGCATTACATTGGCTGCAGTGCGCCAACGCAGCAACCCTTGCTCTATAGTGCAAGGATGGCTGTGTTGAGGGGGAGATTGTTTTTGTGCAGGAAGGACCTTCCTGTACAAAAGCAATCTTACATAGTTATTTGAGGAGAAGTTAATGCAATTCTCCTCATTGAGCCATGCTAACGCCAAGTTACGAACACTTGTAAATCAGTGGCAGCCTCAAAATGCAATGAGTGATGCTGAGGCACGGCCATAGCATCACCCATTGCATGTCCCTTCCACACAAAGTCATGTGTTTGAAGGGGCCGTGGTTACAAGGTGGCGTTAGGCCATAAAAAGTGGCTTGGCTCCACCTTGCAAATAAGGCGCAGGGCATTGTGCCACTGGAGCGTTATGAAAACTGACCCTCCTATGGTGCTAGGGGCCCTTAAATATGCCCCATGGTCTTTAGGTTGCACTACACCTCCCATCCCTCAGACTTTGGCCATCCCAACAGCTAGACTGCTCTGGGCTTTGCTTGAGCGATGCCAGCTTAGAGATCATTGGCGCTTGAATTTCCACTTCGGAAGGACTACTCTTTTTACTCTTCAGTGAACCACAGTCATTCTAGAAGACAGATTTATAGGCATCCCAGACATTCACTCGCAAGTGGTGGTTAATTCTTACTGTGTTAGGTTTTTATCAGACCATAACCCTCTGCAGGTGGAACTGGCTTGGAAAGGCAACTGATGCCAATCCTGACCTGGTGTCTACAGACGTCATTAGTGGATGATACAGTGTTTCCCCAATTGTTACTTGATCATATTGATTTCTATTTTGCTGATATTGAGGGTTCTGCCTCCTTCCTCTTACTGGAGTTGGAAGCGTTTAAGGTTGTCACCCAGGGATTTTGTATTAAATTAGTGGTGGAGGTTCGAAGAGTATTAGATGGGAGGCTTACTTGACTGCAAGCCTCTTTACAGGTCCAAGGGAGTTACTACTGACAAACCTGCAGAAGGTAACTAAGGTATCCTCAGGCACAGGTTTTCTCTTTGACACCCCAGGAAAAATGTGCTGCTTCAGTTAGGCCACCCACTGCGCTAAAATTCACAATGAAGTTGACAGAGTGGGCTGGCTTTTGGCACACCTAGTCAATCCAAGGCCTTCAACGTCAATTCCGCTCAGACTGACTCTCTCCCCTGGAAAAGCGCTGACCATACAGTCGGACATCAATGATGTTTTTTTACCCACTATGAAACCCACCAGCTTTTACCGCTGTGGCACAGGCTCTTTTTATTGACCCACTTCCACTATCTTGCCTCTCGGCAACAGCAAGGCAGAATCTCAATCTCCCCTTGACGCTGCATGAGCTTAAAAGCATTTTGTGCAATCTGCCCTAAGAAAAGGCCATTGAAGCAGATAGACTTCCTTCAGAATTCTACACAATCTTTGCCTCCGAACTGGTGTTCTCCTGCTTCAACTCTATAATGCCTCTCTTTAGCAAGGAGATGTCCAAAACTCCTTAAATGAAGTTATCATCTTCATGATGCTCAAACCCTATAAAGATCTGACAGACATGTCTTTCTACCATCCACTATCAATCCTTAATGCTGAATTTAAAGTTCGTACTAAATTGCTAGCTCATTGATTACTTCTGACCCTCCCATTCCTCATACACCCGACCAGTCAGTCTTTATTCCAGGCCACAACACCTCCCACAATCTATGGCAATTTTGGGATGTCATGACTAGCCGATCAGATGGATTCCTGAGGGCTGTGTGCATTGCCACTAATCTGGAGAAATCATTTGACTCTCCCTGCTGGAGGTCCTGAACAGGATGGGTGCATGTACAATCTGATGTAAATGGATTTGTCTTTTGTATACCACCCCAACTGCCAGATCTAATATGGAATTCTCTATTTCATGCCCCTTTACCATAGGTAGGGGCACCCATCAAGGATGCCCCCTCTTGCCTTTATATTTGTGAGTGTGATTGACCCACTAACCATCCCACTGAGGCAACAGGGAATACACTGAAGCACCCTTCTCAGAATGCCCCTCCATGCAGCGTCTCTGTACGCAGATGATGTCCTTCTATATGTTAGGGATACCCAACCCATGGATTTGTAAGAAATTTTGGGCCAGATTTACAAGGCCCTATCGCCATCTCCGTTAACCCCAGCAAGTTGGTTTGTGGTCAGGCAGGCTCTGCAGCCCAGGCCTGAAGGTCACAGGTGGAGTAACACTTAGCCAAAGGCCAAACACTCAAGCTTAGATCAGATCCCATAGATAGACAGCAATACCACAATGGACCCCAGGGATTGGCTCCAATAAAGCACAGGAGGCAAAAGGGACACAAGCATTCCCAAAAAACCATAAAGTAAGATGCCACATGTCTTCAGGTACACTTAGCCAATCAGGACACAGCACACAGAGCACCCACAGTGACCACGGGCCCCTCAGGCTGGACATCTGGACACATACTAACTGGCCATGTAGTGTTCATGCCAGGTCAAGGCCCACCTGCATTCCTTATCTGGAAATTGTATCTACGACTCCTTTTCAACTGTTTGCATATTTTACCATGGAAAGATTGTCTTATGTGTTTAGTGCTCCCCGAGAAATGCCTATAACGTGGATCATTTCAATGTACTATGAGAGACAGCCTTCAGACCTCAGTGATCTATTTGCTTTTCCGGCCGTAATGATTAGCTAAACAACCATTTCCTGTTTTGCGAGACACCTCTTGTCTCTTATTTTGTAAGGTAAATTCTCATTCAAGCAACATTTTGGTGAGCCAGATAAGAGCTGATTTGTTTTTCAAACTCATCTGCTACCAAAGAAAGGAGATCTCACCTGGATGGATTTATATTTGCACAAGCAAGAAAGGTGAGGAGATACTACAACTGACTGAAAGTTCTGCTGAATGCGCAGGGCAGAGGTCTGACCTGAAGCCGCCATCACAAGGGTAAGAGACTACATCAGAGCTGTGGTATCTACAGTGAAGCTTGCTCTGCATCTTTCAAGTGGTGGAATGTAAAGGTAAAGAGATTCTAGATTCCTGGGAAGTAGAGACTGTGAGAGGCTGGGGAAGGAGTGGAAGGGAGCAGAGCTGCTGATGGAACCTATGTGGATGAGATATTATTTTGGAAAACAATAAAATACTATTTTGAAGATCTATTTCCTACGGACTTCCTTTTCTACAAGAGCCTTAGTCCTAACATTTGGGGTGTGGGAAACTAGAAAAATCATAATCCATGGAGCTCACTTTCTTGATTGTCAGCATCGGGAAGGGTGATTGCTTGGACCACTGTGTGTAACCCAGCCAGTCCGCCTGACCCTTCGGTGTAATACAGGGATTTTGGGGTGCTGGCTGCTTGGACTGCTGGGCATGACACAGATGATACGGATAAGGTTCTGGGTGTGACATATGGCCTGCTCTGTGCTTTAAGAGGTGCCTTTGCTTGGACCGCTGGGTGTGACGCAGTCAGTACGCATAGGCTCTGGGTGTGATATAGGGCCCACATGTCAATCTTATTAGTCTATCCTGGTTTTCTGACTGGAACCGGTTTCTTAACACTGGTGGTATTTGAAGGAAGTGAGAGGTGTGCTTTGCTGGGACCGTTAAACCTAAACATATCCTTACCACCCAAAATCCCATAATCACGCTGAAACTTAAAAATCCATCCTAAAACCCCAAAAATGCCCTTACCACCCCACAACCCATACCCCCCCTAATACCTAAAAATGCCCTTACCACCCAAAAACCCATACCCACCCTAAAACCTAAAAATGCCCTTACCACCCCAAAACCCACACCAACCCTGAAACCTAAAAATGCCCTTACCACTCAAAAACCCAACCCACCCTAAAATCTAAAAATGCCCTTACCACCCCAAAACACATATCCACACCAAAACCTAAAAATGCCATTACCACCCAAAAAGTCTTACCCACCCTAAAACCGAAAAATGCTGTCACAACTCAAAAAGCCCACTCTAAAACCTAAAAATGCCCTTACCACCCTAAATCCCATACCCTCCCTAAAACTTAAAAATGCATTTACCACCAATAACTGTTACCCACCCGAAACACTACATATATATATATATATATATATATATATATATATATATATATATATATATATATATATATCACTCAACCCACTTAATACTTACCTGTACTTACCTTTAAAACTTTTACCACGCATAGACCTTTAACATTCTTGCCCTTACAACAAAATTAATTGCAAAGGCATGCGTGGTATAGGTGTGTTTGTGGTAAAGGCATGAGTGCTAAAGCCATGTATGGTAAACACATATGCGTTGTAAAGGTATCACAGTAAATGCATCTTGTTGCATTTGCCATGTTGTAAGTGATGTTTCCCACAAACATCTGTGATCAGTCAATCACACATGGTCTCAGATAATGTAGACCCACAAACCTACAAACCATCACTGTCCCTGACACTCCTGTGGTGCTTCTCACTGCACCATTAATACATGGCATTGTCATGCAGGTGTCTGTTAGCTCTACACCTCCATGACCACATGGGACTGCTGGACACTCTATATTGCATCTGAGCGGGAAGCAATGGTTGTTGCAGTGGCTGTCCCATTGTGACACCCATAGCATTTGATGCTGCCTCGGATGTCGTAGACATCTACCTCATTGTCACAGCAAACTGACAAACTACTGCCCAGGGGTTGTGTGGGTGTTCCAAGGTGTTGAGGACTGACGTGATACATCTTTCATGTTTTGTAAGTAAGGTTTGTTTGCCATCGCAAGGCACACACATTAGCAATAATGTTATGGGAGTATACTAATGTGAGGATAGTTGTACTTACCTGCACATTGACTGATTGAAATCAAGGATGTCTTGCTAATAGTGTGTAGCCAGACATTGTTGTCTTGGTATACCATTATTTGTCCATGGAGGGATAAGGACATGGGCAAAGAAAATACCTCAACACAGAAACACCTGCTCTGTGGAGCAAAGATTCATGTGTTTGTGCAGGTTACTGAATAATGTGCCAGTGAAGGAGAAGATGCAGGGCAGCCCATACTGTCAGTGAGAAGTGGCAGGGCTGTGGAACACACTCTGCACATGTGTGTGGTAATACACATAGTATAGGGCGTATGTGATACACAAGGAACTGGAACAGGGAAGTACTTATAGTCTGGACCCAGTGCATGGTCAAGCTCCCTTACATGGTCTTGGCCAATGACACAAAGGGGGCAATAGAACAACAGAGGTGCAGCACCAATTGCATCAATACAGTCCTTGTGTCCCTCAATGCACCCCTTACTCAGCCTTGTGTGCGTCTAATGAGAATTAAGGCACAGCATGATGTAGGTAGGGTCTAAATGCATCTATTTCTGTGTAGGTAAATGATGTACTTTGCAGAAGTTGCAACAGATCCTCACAACGTCTGCTGAGAATATTGGGGGCCCATCTCATACATTTTCATCCCCCCATATCACACCTGCCATCAGCAGCCATTCAGAGTGCTGGAATAATTGTACTATGGGATTTCTCATCTTAATCATGGCTTATACATATGCCACCCATACAGGTTTAGGGACCACCTTCCATACATAATGCATAGCGCAGGGCTCATTTGGTGCTGCTCATTAACAAGTTACCCTATGCATGCATCACATCACTTTGTAATGGTTGTGTAGGGAAAATGGTGCATCTGCCCAGCATCGGCTTCATCATTGTACATCTGACTTGCAGGACTAAGGTGGTGCTGGGACTCATCATACAGGTAGAATACAACATTTCCATATTCATAAGCATTACATGCAGCACTCAACCGTATCTGCAACTGTCATGCATATGCAAAAGTAAGGACTTTGGGGGTGATTCTGACCCCGGCGGTCAGAGACCGCCGGGGCCAGGGTCGGCGGGAGCACCGCCGACAGGCCTGCAGTGCCCCGCAGGGCATTCTGACCGCGGCGGTTCGGCCGCGGTCAGATGCGGAAAACCGGCGGTCTCCCGCCGGTTTTCCGCTGCCCATGTGAATCCTCCATGGCGGCGGAGCGCGCTCCGCCGCCATGGGGATTCTGACACCCCCTACCGCCATCCTGTTCCTGGCGGGTCTCCCGCCAGGAACAGGATGGCGGTAGGGGGTGCCGCGGGACCCTGGGGGCCCCTCTTTGTATTTCAGTGTCTGCTATGCAGACACTGAAATACGCGACGGGTGCCACTGCACCCGTCGCACCTTCCCACTCTGCCGGCTCAATTCTGAGCCGGCGTCCTCGTGGGAAGGATGATTTGCCCTGGGCTGGCGGGCGGCCTTTTGGCGGTCGCCCGCCAGCCCAGGGCAAATCCCAAAATACCCTCAGCGGTCTTTCGACCTTGGAGCGGTATTTTGGTGGGGGAAGTCTGGCGGGCGGCCTCTGCCGCCCGCCAGACTTAGAATGACCCCCTTTGTTTGGAAATGTGAGACTTACCAACGACTCCACCAATCTCAATTCTCAGATGATCCAGCAAATCCTGCTCGCTTGTAACCAGATCTGCTCATCGATGTTTCAGTTGGTTGTCATTCCTTCCATTGCCAAAGATCCTTGTGAGGTGGTGGAGCACCTTGCCCCACCACACCCGCCATGCCTCTGTGGGGTAGCCAAGGATTACATGGCCACCCAGTTACAGCATCAAAGGGATGTAGTGCTGAACAAGCCAGATGAACCCTCCCAGCTCATGGGCAGACATCAGCGGCATCCTCCCCTTCCCAGACATACTGCAAATGCAGTTCACCCAAAACTAAAAATAAAGTAAACCTAACACCTAACCCAACCATCCCATCAACTATTCTGCCCCAGACAAACAGACCACAATACAGAGACAAAAGCAGTACAATTACACTGCAAAAGACAAGTTGAAAGACAACTAAGGACAACACCTATAAGACACAGCACAAGAAACACTACAAACACTCCAAAATACACCAATCCACCTTCCAACACCAGCTCCACTCACCCTCACTCAGTCATGGACAATAAGACTGTGAAGTGAAAGTGAACTCACTGTACCATGTTTGGAGGCAGGATGTCCTGTTTCATCACTTCCTGGACGTGTGCATCATGTTTCCAGTCATGCATCGTTTTTTTTTACGCATTATGGTTATGCGTCATTTTTTTCACCATTAGCATGAAAAGGCCTGTAAACTTGCGATAGACGCTCAGGGGCTAGAAGTCTCATAGCTTAAGGAGTACTGTATAGTATATGCGTATGCGTGAAAAAGTTTGCCGCATGACGGTCATGCGTGGATTATACACCATGGTGCATTCAGAGGCGTGTGGACGGGTAATTGACACTCAGGGCCCAGGCATCATTTTACAAATGTTGCAATGTATAGCTGATGCGTTTGCATCATACATTTTTGTCTCATAACGATATTGCGTGGATTTTTGCATTGAGGCCTTGAGTGCACCCTCATTAACTTACCATTTTACATGGGCTCTGCAGCAATGTTGTATATGTGGTAGTGGTGGAGTGGTGACACAGACTGCTTGTGGCATAGTGTATGTTCCTGTTCTTGTGAAATGGTTTCATTGGACTGTGTTGATGGGCATGACAATTTTGGGTAGTGGCTCAAGGGCCTGGGAATATTTATGTTGATCCCAAAATGATGGTTATAATTTAGGTAAATGTGAATGTGTGAATGTCCAGTACTGTCATTACGGTGACAACTGGATGTTGAACCTATAGGTTTGTTTATGAGTCTGCTGCATGCGACTACTCATACCTTGTGCATATGTGCATGTGTAGCTACACTATGTCCACATACATGTTGGCACATGTGTGGTATGTGTGTACACATGTGTAGGTATACTAATTTGTTGGTGGAGTTCATTGTTATGTCTGAGATACAAATGTACACATACATAAAACATAATATATATGGTGACCTATGTCCAACACATGGAAAAGCATGTGACAACCATGATAGTTTCTACTCATAGGTTTCAGTTGACTTAATTTGTATTGACATCACGTAAACCCTGCCAATTTGCATGTGCAAGTGTGTCCACTCTGTGGTGTGTTGTTGGATTTTACTTCATGTTGCTCTTCTACAAGAGTGCCATTTGGTCCCTCATGCATCTTAGTTGCAGGAGATGTTATGTACACACGTTTTGGTGAAGACTGATATGTGCTTTGTGTGAGTGTTTTGTAATATCTGTAACATATGATGTCAATGGTGTGTTCATGGGATGTCAAACCTCCAATTACTATCTTCCTGCATAGACACATGTTGGCATTTGACAAATGCATGCATTGTCACATCACTGCCACCTATGTTTCTGTATGTCAGAACACATGTGAAGGTCATTTCTTACAGTCACTGATCTTGTGATACCTATGCCCTTACTATTGTGCTAGGTTGCCTTTTGTTCCGAATCCATACATATTACCATGCCTGATCCTTTACAGTGGTACATGTTTGCTGAGATATGTGGCACATGGGTGCATGCCATAAACTAGGAGCTCACATTTGTCCACATCATGTTTGTTATGACTGTCACAAACAATGGTATACCACTGTGTAACAGTGTTGCAGTCTGGCATAAAGGGCAGCCTACTCATCATCACAACCGTGTGAGTTTGTATGGGAATACAAACCCATGGTTGCATGTGAAGGGGCAAGTTAATGGAGCTCCATTTTACTCAGCCCCCTGTGCACATGCATCAGGCCCCTGACAATGAAATTCGGTAAGGCAACGAGAGCAGTGATGCGTGGATTTATTGAGCAGGTACCTAGCCTCTTCATAATTGCTACTCAGCTGAACTATGCACACTCCCCAGCAGACAGACACATGTACAGTCCAGGATATCACATTTTCCTCTGCGTACTTGATGTCAGCTTTCCCCTCTCATGTACTAAGCTTGGGTGCTTGCACATGTGGGACATGCGACATAATTTGATGTCCTTAGTTGTTTCCTTGGGCAGCTTTTTGGGTTTGTATATCCGTTGTGACTTCAATATTGGAAGCATGCCAGGGTACAGATGGTGTTGTCTTTCATAGCCTCCTGTCACGGTTGCATACGATGGGCAATTACCATAGTATGCTATTGCCCAACATGACTGAGTTATGTACTGACCTGCCCACCCTCTCTGTACATATGTGAAATGTTGCAATGTAGACATTGATGTGTTGTACAGCCAGAGTTGGTCTATGTGTGTCCCTTCTCCATGTATTCCTGTACTACTGGTAAGGCATGTATTGTCACCTACATTGCTCCCATTCTTTAGGCTTCTTGCACCTTGTACACATCTTCTACAGCAACATTGTCTGGTCATACATGGACATGATGCAACATGTGACTTGTGTAATTGGAAGATATACACATTTCCTTCTACTGGCTACTTGATAGTTACGGTTCTATTGACGGTATTCATGAGATGTCATGAGTTACACACACATATGACATTACTCCTGCCACAGTACTTGTGTTGTCTCCATTTCACCCCGTGTTGTATTTGCAAGTATCTGTGGGTGTCTCAAAGCTGTCCATCCACAACCTCCATTGAACATGGGCATGCATTTCTTTCAGCATGCCACAACCTAGGTAACTCTTACCATGACTGAATGATATAGAGATGTGTAATCATCTCAGTGCTGTACAGTTCATTTGCAAATTGCTACATATATGGCTAGGTCTACTCACACTCAGATTGTTGTTGTGCCTCAGACATTTTTCAACAATGCTGATCAAAATAGCACATCCCATACCTGATTGCGATGTTGGAGGACATAACATGTATGGGACAATTTGTTACTGTTGCTTTCATGCACTTGTTCTGTCATATGAGTGACAATGAGCGGTGTGTATTGCTTTGTGCTGTGTGATGTTGAAACTGGCAAACCCGTTGCTACCTAGAACAGACACCCGTACATCAGTCTTCACATGTTTGAATGGTTTTGCTCTAGGCATGTGCCAAGACAGCAGATTTGTGTGCCAAGAGTGTACATCATGTACATAGTGAATATTAGACATTCTGCCTACATTCGACCCACATAAAAATTTGGTGGTGCATTGTCCAAATAAATCTATGGATCGTGACTATGGGTCATGTGTTTGAATAGTGATTCTGTACAAATAGCTGATCATTTAGGCAGGCAACCTATTGCGCACTCCATAGCCAATGTATGTGTGCCATACATGAGGTACAATCCTCAATGTGCCAGGGTTGTACCCGATGGCAGTGAAAGGACACAATCCAATGGATACATTGTTCAGGCTCAGCATGGGGCATTGGTTACAATCCCCGAACACTTACTGAAAGACCACAGTTAGCAATGATGTTCCACCCTTGTCATACATGTACCATGCAGGCAAAGCTACTGTCACAATGAGTTGTGACATTGTTCTGTTCCTACATAACTTGATATCCATTTGTTAACAGCCCCTGCCTTATGTTTGCCCCCCTTGCATACATCCTGTTATGTATTGTGTTGTTGTGGTGAATAGGCTAGGTATTAGCACCTTGCCCACTTGACGGAACAATATAAGTAGTGGTGCATGGATCTAGACCTTCAGGAGTCACATGGCCGCAAATTGTGTATCTCTGATATGTGAGATGGTGACAGTAGACCCTCTTATGTCACAAACAATGTTGCTACTATACTGGCCACCCTTGTGTTACTTACCTCCTCACTGAGGTTTGAGTCACATTCCAATGGTGTATATAGTGGAGAATGAGTAGACCAAGGAGAATCAGGTGCAAATTGGTTTATTTGTGCTATTTACAATGTGATGTTAATAGTATAGTGACTATGGCCCTCATTCCGAACCTGGCGGTCATAGACCGCCAGGGCCGCGGGTGACGGAAGCACCGCCAACAGGCTGGCGGTGCTTCCTTGCCCATTCTGACCGCGGCGGTAAAGCCGCGGTCAGAAAACCGGGTCCGGTGGTTTCCCGCCGGATTTCCCCCGGCTGGGCGAATCTGCCATGGCAGCGCTGCAAGCAGCGCCGCCATGGGGATTCTGACCCCCTTACCGCCAGCCTGTTTCTGGCAGTCTTTACCGCCAGGAACAGGATGGCGGGAACGGGTGTCCTGGGGCCCTTGGGGGCCCCTGCAGTGCCCATGGCATGGGCCAGTGCCAATGGCATGGGCAGTGCAGGGGCCCCCTAACAGGGCCCCAGCATGCTTTTCACTGTCTGCATAACAGCCTCTGTGGCATCGGTGCTTGCGGCGGCCTCTGTGGCATCAGTGCTGGCGGCGGGCTCTCTGGTGGCAGTGCTGGTGGCGAACTTTGTGGCGGCGGTGCTGGTGGCGGGCTCTGTGGTGGCGGTGCTGGTGGCGGGCTCAGTGACTGCAGTGCTGGTGGCGGGCTCAGGGACTGCGGTGCTGGTGGCAGTGCATGTGGTGGTGCCGGTGGCGGTGCAGGTGGCGGTCTTCTCCGCCGAACCGGTTGGCGTCGACGTGGACAGAAGGTGTGACACTGGTCCCATAGTCGGTGCCACCATGCCCTCTCCTGACCTGCCCTTGATTTTCTGGCCCTTCCCCACCCTGGATGGTGGCGCAGCTGTCTTGCCACTATCCTCTTTTGTTTTCCCTGAGCCCTTGGTGGCAGGTGTTTTCACCTTCTCCCTCTGGGATGTGGGCAACTTTTTTACTTTTGCAGGTGGCGGAATGTCCTTGCCCTCGCTCCGTGGCACACTGGCTGCCCTGATGTTTGGTGCACTCCAAAATCCCCGCTGTTGCTGGGACCACAGTGCCCGGTGATGTGGTGGCTGAGGTGCTGGGTTGGGACCTGGAAAGCCTGGCCCTAGGGGGCGGACGGAGGGGAGGTGTAGGGAAAAGGTCAATGTTAGCCAGAAAGTTTTTTTTACACACACTGGGATGGGTAGATGGAGTGGGTTTGGGAGTGGAGGAAGAGGTAGTGGTTGTAGGAGGTATACGATTGCTGAATTTGGGTGAAGGTACATGGGCTGGAGGCTGTTGTGAGGTGGATGGCTGTTGGGTGGGTGTGTGCCTGCGTTTGTGTACTTTGGGAGGAGGGCTCACAGACACACTGGTAGAGGACACAGTGTGAATGGTAGTGGGGGTGGTGAGTGCACGTGAGCGGTGTGTGGTAATGGGCGTGCTGGTGATGGAGGTAGTGGCTGAAGATGTTGTGCATGCAGGTGTGAGTGGAGACGAGACAAGGAGGGAGGAGGATGACGTGGAGGAGGGGGACACAGTGGAAGCGGTGGATGCTGGTATGTCTGCATTGGACTGATGCTTGTGTGAGTGCCTGTGGGATGTGTGGTGCTTATGTTTGCCAGAGCCACCCTTGTGTGATGAGGTGTGTGCATGCTGATCTGATGGTGTGCTTGGGATAGGCTGAGGTACAGGGGATTGGGTATGGGTGGAGGAAGTTGGAGGGGGGAGGCTGGACACAGGGACAATGGCTGCCATCAGTGATGAGGCCAGAGCCTGAAATGCTCTCTGTTGGGCTGCCTGGCCAGAATGAATGCCCTCCAGGTATGCATTTGTTTGTTGCAAATGCCTCTCGACACCCTGGATGGCATTCACAATGGTAGATTGCCCAACAGTGAGGGATCTCAGGAGGTCAATAGCCTCCTCACGGAGGGCAGCAGGGCTGACTGGGGCAGGGCCTGAGGTGCCTGTGGCGAAGGAGATGCCCACCCTCCTGGGTGAGCGGCCACGGGACACACGCTGAGGGGCTTCTGGGAGGGCGGTGCTGGTAGCGGGGGTGGCGGCTGTACCTGTTGATGCGGGGGCACAGAGGGGCCCACCACCGCAAGGGAGCTCCCATCAGTGGAGGAGTCCCTGTCACTAATGTCACCTCCTGTCCCCGCTGTGGAGCTCCCCTCGGCCTCCGTCCCACTGGTGGCTTCAGACTCTGTTGTCTCGCCCTCCAGGGCCAAGTGGGATGCAGCTCCCTCCTGCTCCGGTGCCACTGCTCCTCGGCCTGATGATGCTATTGCACACAAGAACAGGGAGTCCACAAAAAGGGTGGGTGAAAGACAGAAGAAAGACATGTTCAGTGCATGCAATACCACTACCGTTGGAGGACACTACAGAAACAGCAGCCCTCTGCACTACGCCATGCACTTAGAGTTCCTAGATTAATCACAAGGCCATGGGGTACAAGGACTATGCCTGATTGCTGCACACATGGAAGTCACAGGAGCCTGACTCAGTGTAGATGGCTCTTACCACTGGTGGGGTAGGGGTGCCAAATAGCCTGCCTCACAAAGGGTCCTTGCCTACAAAGCTAGCCCTGGCCTAGGGTAACCCACTGCCCACCTTCCCCACCCAGACACCTCGTAATGCGTGCAGAGTCAGATGGATGTGACGGTACTCACCTCCTTGTGGCTGCTGTGATGCCCTCAAGCGCCCATCCAACTCCGGATACGCCACTGCCAGGATCCGGAACATCAGGGAGGTCATGGTGCGACAGGCACCCCTCCCACATTGGGAGGCCATCCCCAGCTGGGCTTCCGCCGTCTTCTTGCTCCAGTGGCGAATGTCCTCCATCTTTTCCGGCAGTGGGTGCTCCGTCTATGGTGGACCCCCAGGGTCCGGACGTCCTTGGCGATGGCACGCCAAAAATCCGTCTTCTGGTGGGCGCTGACCTAGAGGAATAGTACAGAGGGAAAGGAAAATCATTACCCGGCCGGACCGTCATACTCATTGACCCACGTTCCCACCCTTGCCCTGACACACAAACACTCACCGTCCACACATGCAGGCCTCAGCCCCCCCATGTATCTTCCATCCACAAGATTCCAAACAGGCATTGCCCATGCAGCATACTCACCTGTTTGTCTGCAGGACCGTAGAGTAGCGTGTACTGGGGGAGGAACCAATCCACTATCTTCTCCAACTCCTCCGAAGTGAAGGCATGGGCCCCTTCCCCAGACACATGAGCCATCGTCGCTTCCAGACACAGCAGCACTTGCAGTGTAGGTCCTCTCCTGTCGAAGGTCAGGTATCAAGTGAGTGAACAGAGAGATGGTGTAGAATGCGATGGTGTAGAATGCCAGCGCAGTTACCTCATAGCCCCTTGTCCCACCTTACAGGTCAGGCAGCCACCATTTCAGGGGGCCACAGGGCATTAATATTAACTGCGTCACACCTATCTAGGCCTTGCATACATACAGTAACAGGCACATTGCAGATTTACAAATGTTTGCTAATGACATGTAGTAATACCTCAGTGTTGGCTGACTCTATGCTCGGTGTTTTCCTCCAATGGGCACGTCCGCTGGGGCAGGTGGTGAGGTGGCGGCATCCTCCGGTGTACAGACCGCTGGTGGACCTGTCGACAATGGAAGAGAGACACATAATAGTCACCTACAGACTTGATCGTGCAACAATCCATGAACTGTGTGCCCAGTTGGAGCCAGACCTGATGTCAGCAATCCGCCATCCCACAGGAATCCCCCCTCTAGTGCACGTCCTGTCAGTACTCCATTTCCTGGCAAGTGGGTCTTTTCAAACAACAGTGGCCATTGCATCAGGGATGTCACAGCCAATGTTCTCAAACGTGTTGTCCAGAGTGTTGTCTGCCCTGCTGAAACACATGCACAGCTACATCGTTTTCCCTCAGGTGGAGGATTTGCCTACAGTGAAAGGTGACTTCTATGCCCTGGGACATATCCCCAACATCACAGGTGCCATTGATGGGACACATGTGACCTTGGTACCCCACCGCAGGAGTGAACAGGTGTACAGAAACCGGAAGAGCTACCATTCAATGAATGTGCAGATGGTGTGTTTGGCTGACCAGTACATCTCCCAGTTTCCTGGCTCAGTGCATGACGCTTACATTCTGAGGAATAGCAGCATCCCGTATGTGGTGGGGCAACTCCAGAGGCACCGTGTGTGGCTAATAGGTGAGGACAAGGACCCTATACCCTGTGAATAGTTGTCTGGGTCTGGGGTTGTCCCTAAGGGTTAGTGTGTGTCTAACAGTTGTTCCTCTACATTTGCAGGTGACTCTGGGTACCCCAACCTGTCATGGCTACTGACCCCAGTGAGAAATCCCAGGACAAGGGCAGAGGAACGCTACAGTGAGGCAGATGGGCGAACTAGGAGAGTGATCGAAAGGACCTTCGGCCTCTTGAAGGCCAGGTTCCGGTGCCTCCATATGACAGGTGGTTCTCTCTACTACTCACCAAAGAAGGTGTGCCAGATCATCGTGGCCTGCTGTATGCTGCACAACCTGGCTTTGAGATGACAGGTGCCTTTTCTGCAGGAGGATGGTCCAGATGGGGTTCCTGTGGCAGCTGTGGAGCCTGTGGACAGTGAAGAAGAGGAGGCAGAAGAAGAGGATATCGACAACAGAAACAACGTTATCCAGCAATACTTCCAGTGAGACACAGGTAAGACGATGTCACTGCCTCACACCTCTCATCCAATTGTTAGACCCATCATATGTCTGTCACTTACACCAAGTGTATGGACCTTGACTTGTCACTTTGCCTTTCCATTTCACAGATGTGGGTCCCACTGTGTGACCTCTGCTATATTACCTCATGGACTAGAGCTATTTACATGGGTATGTTGACAATACAATTGACATTGCTATATTCCATAGTTATTGCAAATACACATTTGTGAAAGCACAGACTGACTCCAGCTTGTTTTTTGATCCAAGGGTGTTTATTTCAGTGCAAAATAGCGGAGGGGGTTGTAAAATGGGCAGGGGTGATGATGGAGGATTGTCCATGGCAGAGTCCAGTCTATTTGTTTCACAGGTGCATTGTCCAAAGGGGCAGAGGAAGTGGAACTAGGGCAGTTGATGGATGGACAGGGTGACAAAGTGGGACAGAAGGATGACATTCAGGGTGGTCTCATTTCCTGGCGGGGGTCTTGGCATTGTTCTCTGTCTGTGTCCTGGACCTCAGGGACCGTTTGCAGGGTGGTTCTCCATCTGCAGGGGGTGGAGTGCTGGTGTCATGGTCCTGTGGCGGTGCCTCCTGTCCACTAGCGCCGCCGGAGGTGGTGGGCTGTTCATCATCCAGGCTAGTGTCAGGGGCCCCTTGTTGTGCCACAGTGTCCCTCCTGGTGTTCACAAGGTCCTTCAGCACCCCTACAATGGTGACCAGGGTGGTGTTGATGGACTTAAGTTCCTCCCTGTCCCCAGATACCCTTCCCTTCTGTGTCACTGAGGCTGCAGGGGCCTGTATTATGCCCCTGCTACTCCCCTGGTACTTCCTATATAGAATTGCAAATAAATATTCATGAAATATGCCACCACTCCATAGGCTCCTCCAATAGTGTGTCATCTTCACCTGAAGGTGCATACAATTAAGGCTCAGATTTATGAGATGTGGTGCAGGGCAGCACAGCAAGTCAGCTTGCTGTGCTGCCCTGTGTCAAATGGCAGCAGTGCACTTTATCTATGGGATACAGTAACTCTCTTTGGAGAAAAGCCCTTGTAATCCCACTGGACCTTGGCTACAGAATAACAGTAATGAAATGGTATGAAGTAGGGAAAAATAGAAGACATGTGATTAGAATAACAGTGAAAACCTTAATTGATCACTGAAGAAGGTCTCATTACATATATCACTAGTGCTCATACAAAAATGTATTTTTGTCACACACTGTCCCACCTCTCATCATAAGAACATAAAAATTGAATTGCATATAGTGTAAGACGCAACAATTTTCACACTAGACTTGTCACAGGACATTACAATGAAACACATAAATACAATCATGTACCAATAGGTTAGTTTTATCTTGAAAGGTACTGGTGAAACAATCACCACACTTCAGTCTTCCTTCATATATAGAAGAAAAGGCTGCCAGTCCAACTTATCAAAATGCAGTCCACCACAGGAGGTAGTAATGAGTACCGCAAGGGGATCATAATTTATCCAGAATGATTAAATACGGTGCAATCGTATTCTGTGAATCTCATTCCTAGGTTCTTAACACTCCTCAGCTTATATGTTGGCACGTTTCGGCCCATTAACATATATGTGCCTCATCCTGATATTGGAAGAAAGAAGTACCTAATGCAAAAACAACAAGTGTATGTACTTAAGTTTATATATATATTTACACATACCCCCAGCGTAACAAGAAACCTTGTTCATCCATTAGCCACCATATAAGAAACAATTAACAAAAAATTATCTACCATGTTCCAAGATTACAAAAAGAGCCATGAACATGTCGAACAAAAGTGTTTGGTGAGGTTGGTACTCTAAACCTTGACAACCTGGTGTTAGGAGGTGCATCATCAAGGAATAAAACAGATGTCGAATGCAAAAACCTAAAATAATAATAAAATATGATAAAAAGGCACCTTCACTCATGCTTATTATTGGGGAGGGGCATTAAACACTAAACTTTGCAAGATCTATGGCACTGGAAGATAGCCTACAAATCATTAATTTGAATATGCACAGCTATGTGTAGCAATGTGTGCGCTGATAAAACCATCAGTTATCAGAATGAACCTTGTTCTTGCAAAGACTCATGCATGGAGGGGGTGCCCACCTCAATTGGTACTGCTCAGATTGATCTGGGGATGCAAATGAGAATGGGAAACATGTGGGCAACAGAGGAGCTCCACATAAGTATTGCCCATTTCATAAGCGGTGTGCACCGCGCTTACCTCGAATGGGCTATGGGGGTCAGTTTCTCAAAGTCTTCTAAATCTGAGGATGCGTCAAAATCCATGGGTGTTGCTTGTGAACACCTTCTGCAACTTCCATGGAATGCCTCCCTAGTTCAAAGTAAGGTAAGTCAGGTGGTCATTCCGAGTTTGTCGGTAACCTGACCGCCACGCTGACGGCGATGTTGCGACCACCAGGGTAGCAGTGCAGACCGTCATATAATGAGTAAGGCATTGAACCCAATGCAACACAGACAACTGACCGCCAGTACCGCCACCGCCAACGAGCAGCATCCTGCTGTGGTAGGCAACTTCAGACTGGCAGAAACATGTGTGCCGCCCACCACATTCCCAGTCACCACACCGCCAGGATATCGGGGGCGGGCTGGCCGCGACAAAAATCCTGGCGGAAATAGAAAGTACAAAAGGAGATACCCACCTCCAGGCTCAGAGACGTGTCCATGGCCACCATGGCTAACAAACCGATTGTCTTCCTATTGTTGTATCTCGCCAAATACCTTCAGCGCCAGTGACAAAGATGAAGACGACAACTGTGAGTACACCTGGCACAGAGTGGAGGAATTGGCAGTGATACACACCCTCATAACACACATTCCCGGCACGGACAGCGAAGGCCACTCACACACACACACACATACAAATGTACCGTAACAGCACACACATCCACACACACACACAGGCACACACAAAATACGTCAAAGCCAAGTACCCAGTGCACAACAAAGCCAAGCAGATACATGCCAAACATAAAGCACAAAGCACACCAACACAGTCATACACATCCATGCACAACACCACATAACAACAACTAGACCACAAACAGGCATAGACAGGCACGTTGTGAAACACCAGACATGCACACCATAAACTGTATGTAGCAGTGACACACAATCAACAACAGTGAACACACATCCAGACAATGACACAGGTGACACGTCATGTACAAACAACATACAAGGAAATCCATACATGCAGCATCATACACATGGAGGCACACAACACCCCATACAATCCCACAAGCAAGTAGTCAGATATATAACAACATGCACACAGCACAACCCATACACAGACCATACACACCATTCCACACAGATGACACACCACCATGTAGAAGGAAACTAGGTATCTCAGCTTGCCAAGCACAGCAATGTGGGCAGATGTATTTAAAAAATAAATTATGACAGTAAACTATATACAAAATGTGGCAAATGGCAAGTTCAATGTCCGGTAATGCAGTACACATTGTCCATCTTGACTCATGTGAGCAAATAGGCCTCCAAGGCATAGGGGCATCAATGGAACAGGCAGGCACCTCAGTGGTTTGGGGGTGGTGGGGGGGTGGGTGACTTTGATTTGGAAGGGGCATGTCTCACTTTGGGCTTGTGAGGGGGGACTTTGGGTCTGGGAGGGGTGGATTTTTTGCTGGATGGAGGAGCAGGGGAAACACCAGAGGGAACACCAGAAGAATGGGAGGTGGAAGGGCCTAGGAGGGGCAGGGGGACACAACATTTAGGGTGAAACACGGGTGGGAGGGGAGTCGGGAAAGGTCTAGGGTGGAAAGGAAGACTTTTTTAGGTACACGAGGACGGCTACATGATTGAGGGTTGGGAGTGGAGGCAGAGGGAGTGCTCGTCTGATGTGTTGGTGTGCTGTACGTGCATGCTGGTGTGTGCAATGTGGCGGGTTAATGTTGGATGGATGAGTGGGTGCCTGTGCTTTCACTGGGAGGAGGGGGCTAGAGATGCAGGGAGATGGAATGGGAGATGCGTGAGTGACTGTTGGGGTGGTGTGTGCAAGTGAGGTGAATGTGCTGCAGGTGGCAGAGAAGGTAGTCATGGTGAGTGCAGATGTGGGGTGGGTGTCTGTGAGTCTGCTGTTGTGGTGATTGAGGGTATGACAGGAATGCTAGCAGGACCAGTGTGTGATGAGGCAGTGCTGGCAGGCGTGAGTGGAGAAGTGACTGTAAGGGAGGAGGTGGTGGGGGAAGTGTCTGTATGCAGATGTGTGTTTTGTGTGTGCATGCCTGTGGGTTCATTTGTGATGCTTATGTCTGTCTTTATTCACCTTGTCTGTCGTAGTGGGTGTATGCTGGTCTGTCTGTGTGCCCTGGACGGGAGTAGAGAGAGGGATTGTGGATTGGGAACAGGTAGCTGGAGGGGAGAAAGAAAGAAGATGAAGGGACACTGGCTGCCATCAATGAGGTGGGTCAGAGCCTGAAACAATCTCTGTAGGCCAGACAAGGCACTGTGAATGCCTTCCAGGAACACATTGGACTTCCGCATCTGGGATGCCAGTCCCTGGATGGCATTCACAATAGTTGTCTGCCCCACAGAGATGGACCTCAGGAGGTCAATAGCCTCCTCATTGAGGGCAGCAGGACTGACAGGGGCAGGGTTACAAGTGCCTGTGGCGAAGGAGACGCCTACCCTCCTGGGTGAGCGGGCACAGGCAACTGGGTGGGGAGCTACAGGGAGGGCGGAGCTGGTAAGGGGGTTGGCAGACAAGGAAGGTGCTGGAGTGGTCCCAGATGGGTCCACCACTGCCAGGGAGCCACCATAAGAGGGGGAATCTGAATCTGATGTGGTGTTTGCTCCAGTCTCCCCATGGTACACCCCTCATCTTCCGTCCCACTGGTCCCCTCAATTTCTCTCGTGCCAGCCTCCTAAGTCCCGTGGGCTGCTGCATCCCCACTTGCTGGTGCCCTTCCTCCTTCGCCAGATAATGCTAATGCACACATAGACAGATGTGATGAGAGAAGGAGGTTCGGAAAAACAGAAAGGGAGGAAATGGTGATAACCCACACATCCACTTCACATACAAACCATACATAAATTAGCCCCTGCCGGGTAAACAAGAGAACATTTTGCAATCAATAACATTGAAGTCATGCAAGCGATACCCAAACTTATCAACGATCACTTCACCCCTGCAGCCTATATATCTGATTGAAAATGACTACATGCCTGTCAACTGGCTAAAAGACTGATCCAACAATTCAACCCAAGAACATACTCAACCACATGTCATCCATTACAGGATGAAACAATTCTGAGCTCAGAGGAACTGTGCACGCAAACCTACTGACAGGACTGTCTGGAGTACATGTGGTACAGAGGTCCATTGATGTTGCAATTGAAGCACTTGCATTGTTAACAAATCATTCCTGTCATTACCCAAATACAGTGCCAATATGATCACCTTGTACTACTACAGTACACGTAGAGATGGAGGATGCAGCCAGTGACATGATAAAACATTTTAGAGACTCATACGTACAGTTGAATGTGTGTCACAGTGCCACCACTTCTGTTACTGCATAGCTCTACATAGCTAATGTGTCACTCTCCAACAAGATTGGTCTGACAACCAGGACTGTACACTCCCTAAATCTCATCTTACCACGTAAATCTCAAGTCCAGTGAGGATCACAGTACACAACCATGCAGAAGTCACCTAACAGTCTACACTTACCCCCTTGTGGCTGCAATGCTGCCCTCAAGCGCCCATTCAACTCTGGGTAGACTACCGCCAGAATGCGGGCCATTAGGGGGGTCAGAGTCCGACGGGCACCCCTTCCACGTTGGGAAGCCATCCCCAGCTGGGCCTCTGCGGTCTTCCATGCCCAGTGTCTCAGGTCCTCCCACCAATTCCTGTAGTGGGTGATCTGCCGGCTATGAACCCCAAGGGGCTGCACTTACTTGGCAATGGCTCTCCACAACCCTTTTTTCTGGTGGGAGCTGACCTGCATGGGAAACATTTAAAAAATGGGGGACAAGCTGTAAATTATACCAATACAGCTGCAACCTTTGGCGATACACAACATACACGGACCATGCACACTGCTAATATTCCACACACGTCATGTGCATGCAAAATCCCAAATCAGACATTCCATCTCAATGTGCACACAAATTCATCCTCAAACACCACAAGAAATGCGGGACAAAGGCTGTTGTACTGACGTATTGCCCTGGAGCTTCCTACAACCGTCTGTACAGGGGTAGGACCCCATCCACCAGTTTCTCTACCCCCTCCCTTGTGAAGGCTGGGGCCCTATCCCCTGAAGTGCATGCCATCATTGCTCCAAGAATCAGGACACAGAAGCATACGAAGTAGAGGTCTTCCTTGGCCGAATGCTAGGAGTCAAGTGAGCTGGCCCACACAAAATGACAGTTAGGACCACAGCGGTCATGACCGTCAGCACCGGCAGTGATCGGCCTTGGTCCCAGTTTCCCATATACGTCAGTGTTATCCAATGAAGAGTTGCATGGCGGTTCCAACTGCCTTCTGCCATGAAGACTGCCACCGGCGGAATGAGGTCACGTCCATCTATCCAATGCATGCAGGACAGATGGATGCCATTTTAGTATGTCACATGACCTTCCTGGGTTCACACTGCGTCATCACGTGCATATTGTCACAAATTCATTCATTTCGGTTAAACTTTGTGGATTATCACATATGTAGTGAGTGTCAGGTGACATCACCACACTTGTCACTACCTGTGTCATTATTGACAATCCATATGGTGGAAACTTTTTGCCTGCCTCCTTCCACTTTTGAGATACTGTTTTTGCTGGTTTTTAGACTCTGCGCACTTTACCACTGCTAACCAGTGCTAAAGTGCATATGCTCTCTCCCTTTAAATATGGTAACATTTGATCATACCCAATTGAGCTAGTTAATTTACGTATAAGTCCCTAGTAGAGTGCGCTATTTGTGCGCAGGGTCTGTAGATTAAATGCTACTGGTGGGCCTGCAGCACTGATTGTGCCACCCACTTCAGTAGCCCCTTAACCTTGTCTCAGACTTGCCATTGCAAGGCCTGTGTGTGCAGTTTCACTGCCAATTCTACTTGGCAGTTAAAAGTACTTGCCAAGCCTAAAACTCCCCTTTTTCTACATATAAGTCACCCCTAAGGTGTGCCCTGGATAACCCCTAGGACAGAGTGCTGTGTAGGCAAAAGGCAGGACATGTACCTATAAAGTTTGCATGACCTGGTAGTGTAAAACTCCTAAATTTATTTTTACACTGCTGTGAGGCCATCTCCCTTCACAGGCTAACATTGGGGCTGACCTCATACATTGTTTGAGTGCTAGCTGCTGATCTGAAAGGAGTAGGAAGGTCATATTTAGTATGACCAGAATGGTAATACAAAATCCTGCTGACTGGTGAAGTTGGATTTAATATTACTATTTTAGAAATTCCACTTTTAGAAAGTGAGCCTTTCTCTGCACTAATGGGGTCATTATGAGCTTGGCGGCCGGCAGTACACTGACAGTAACACCGCCAACAGGCTGGCGGTGTTCCGCTAGCGTATTATGACCTTGGCGCATTACCACGGCCATAACGTCAGCCCCTCCACTATACCTCCAGGCTTCCACCAGACGGTCATAATCCCCAACCGCCAGCCTGTCCTTGGCGGTAAACACCGCCATGGAAAGGCTGGTGGTAATGGGGACTCAGGGTGCCCCTGGGGCCCCTGCACTGCCCATGCACTTGGCTTGGGCAGTGCAGGGGCCCGCAGGCACAGCCCCATTGCACATCTCACTGCCCGAATTTCGGACAGTGAAATGCACGGCAGGTGCTGCTGCACCCGCTGCACATCAACATTGCCGCCGGCTCTAGTATGAGCTGGCTGCACTGTTGATGTGACTTTTCCGCTGGGCCAGCGGACGGACACGCTGTTTCCGTCCGCTGGGCCAGGGGAAATGTCAAAATAGGGTGCCACCAATACCGCCAGCACTGGCAGTATTGTGTCGCCCGTGGCTTCGGCGGTCTTTTTTCAAGACCGCCAAAGTCATAATGAGAGCCTAAATCTTTCTGTGCCTTACAATCCACGTCTGGCTGGGCTTAGTTGACAACTCCCTTGTGCATTCACTCAGACACACCCCAAATGCAGGATACTTGCAAATATCTGCACTTTGAATGGGTCTTCCTGGGCTGGCAGGGTGGAGGGCCTGACACTTGCATGTCAAAGGACAGTAGCCTGCCCTCACACACAGGACTACCACACCCCCTACTGGGACCCTAGCAGACAGGATTGAACTGAAAGGGGACCTTGTGCACTTCTAAGCCACTCTTTGAAGTCTTCCCCACTTCAAAGCCACAGTGGGGTATTTAAACAAGCCTCTGCCCCTACCAACTAAGACACTGCCTGGAGAAGAGAACCAGAACCTGAATCCTGCCAAGAAGACCTGTCTGGCTGCTCAAAGGACTCACCTGTCTGCTTTCTGTGAAGGACTGCTGCCTTGTTGTTGCCCTGCTGCCTTGCTCCTCTCTGGCTGTGGTGAAGAAGTGCTCTCCAAGGGCTTGCATAGAGCTTGCCTCCTGCTCCCTGAAGTCTCAGGACCAAAACGACTTTGGCCCATATTTATACTTTTTGACATGAGGGTTTGCGTCAAAACATTTACCGCCGGCTAACGGCGTTCCAACGCACCAGGCGGGCGCCTTATTTATGGATTGACGTTAGCCGGCGCTGCGTGCTGGTCAGAGTAAAAGAAAATGACTCTAACCAGGCAACGCCGGCGTAGGATGAATGGGGGTTGTGCATCAAAAAATGGTGCAAGTCAGGTTAGAGTAAAAAAATCATGGCTCTAACCTGACTTGTGCCATTTTTTGACACACAACCCCCATGGAAATGACTCCTGTTTTAGCAAAAACAGGAGTCATGCCCCCAATGGCCATGCCCAGGGGACTCCTGTCCCCTGGGCATGGCCATTGGGCACAGTGGCATGTAGGGGGGGCCCAAGTTAGGCCCCCCATGCCACATTTTCTTTTTTTTTATTCCTTACCTCAACTTACCTGTACTTACCTGGGATGGGTCCCCCCAATCATGGGTGTCCTCCAGGGGTGGGTGGGGGTGGCAGGGGGTGTCCCTGGGGGCAGGGAAGGGCACCTGTGGACTGCTTCCATGGTCAGAGACCATGGACATGAGCCCACAGGTCCCTTAAAGCTTGCCCTCGCCCAAGCATTAAAAAATGGCACACAGCAGGCTGGGCGCCGTTTTTTAAGGCCCGTCCCCTCCTGTGCATCAAAATGACGCGGAAGTATAGATAAGGCGCACAGGCCTTAAAGTCATTTTATGGACGGGAACGCCTACCTTGCATGCCATTAACGTAAGGCGGTTTCCTGCATCAAGGAAATGATGCACACTGAGGAATTTTGATGTTCGCGGGGTCGGGCATCATAGTATAAATATGGTGCAAGGTTTGCTCCAAATGTGCGTCTACAAGAAGGACTCCTTGTGCGGCGCAATTTGACGCACAGCCTGCCAGAAACAACACACAATCTGCACCGCTGTGAAAATTTCACCACACGCCGAACTGGAACAACGCAGCCCGAGAAGATCAACGCAGTGCCAGCATAGCGACTGGATATTTGACGTATGACGCACAGCCCAGCTGGAATGACGCAGCCCGACTTCCAGAGAGGAATGGATGCAGCGCCTGCCGTGCAGTAGAAAATTTGACGCAAAGCCTACCGGATCGACACAGCTCCTGTGACTTCGTCCTAGCAGTGCCGGAAATCCACGCATCATCCCCGGCTGTCTGAATACCCCGCAACCCAAAGAGGATCCACAACCGGGTGCTGGAAATCGATGCACAGCCACCCCTGCGAGAAAACTAAACGACGCATCACTGTGTGCTGCCCAAAAAATCAACGCACACCCCTTTGTTTCCACGCATCTCCTCCTTTGTGGTCCTTACAGAGATTTTTATGCGAACGCGGTACTTTGTGCTTGAAAGAGACTTTGTTTGCTTTAAAAAGACTTGACACTTTATATCACTTTTCAGTGATATCTCAACTTATACTTATTGCATTTTAATAGTTTTGACCTTCATTTATCCAGATAAATATTATATATTTTTCTAAACACTGTGTGGTGTATTTTTGTGGTGCTATATTGTGTTATTGTATGATTTATTGCACAAATACTTTACACATTGCCTTCTAAGTTAAGCCTGACTGCTCAAGTGCCAAGCTACCAGAGAGTGGTCACAGGATAATTTGGATTGTGTGTGACTTACCCTGATTAGAGTGAGGGTCATTGCTTGGACAGGGGGTAACCTGACTGCCAACCAAAGACCCCATTTCTAAAAGTGTATGTTGACATGTCCTGTACATGTCCATTGTCACAAGGGTTATGTGGCACTGTCTGGTTGGGAATGAAGTGTGGAGTAATGTGTCTTCCCACAACATGACATCTAACTCACATGACCAATTATTTATGATTGTTGTATGTCATACTTGGTGCTCAACATTGTGAGATGTTCCCAGATTTCTGTTTGTCTCCCTACCTAGATATCGCTAAAATTGAGTGATGAGGAGTGCACCAGTTAACCGGCCACTCATAGATCTTGAAAACATGGAAGAGCATCACATGATCCTTAGCTATCGACTTAACTGTTTGTGCATCAGTGAACTGGTCACCCAGTTAAAGGACAGACCTCCTGCTGGCTTTGAGAAATCCTCATGCCATCCCTCCAACATTCCAGATGTTGTCAGTCCTGCATTTTCCGGTGAGCGGCTCTTTTCAAGTGACTGTGGGACTGGCTGTAGGGGTGCAGGATGTGCTGAATGCCCTACTCAGGCATGTGCACCTGTACATCACGTTCCCACAACATGCAGAATTGGCCACTGTCAAAGCAGCCTTCTACAATATATCCAATGTCCCACATGTAATAGGAGCCATTGATGGGACTCACATCACCTTGGTACCTCCGAGGACCAATGAACAGGTCTACAGAAACCGGAAGAGTACATATTCACTCAATGTACAAGTGGCGTGTTTTGCAGACGAGTACATACCACATGTAAACGCAAAATTCCCAGGATCAGTACATGATTCCTACATCCTGGGGAACAGCAGTGTCCCTGCATTGATGTCACAGCTACAGGGAGAAAGGGTTCTGGCTCATAGGTATGTGTACTGCTCTCCATGTCAGACGCTTATACCCCTCCCTACACAGTCTGCACTCTGCCTGGTATTGTTACCTGTAGTCATGTCCCCTTTTCCACACAGGTGACTCCGAATACCCCAACCTGCCTGGCTCCTGAAATCTGTTAGACGTCCAAATACCGGAGGGGAGAACAGGTACAATGAGGCACATGGCTGGATGATTGGGAGGACTTTTGGCCTCTTGAAAGCTAGATTTTGTTGCCTCCATGTGTCCGGTGGTGCCCTACAATACTGACCACGGAAAGTCTGCAAGATCTTTGTTGCATGCTGCATGCTCCATAATCTGGCCCTCAGAAGGCACATCCCACTGTTGGAGGAGGGTGACATTGATGTTAGAGTCGTGTTTGGGGCCGGTGACTCTGATGCTGAGGAGGAGGCAGACAAGGATGAGGCACATGACAACAGGACTGTCCTGATTCATCACTACCTTAGATGATGAACAGGTATGTGTGATTCGTATGTCATCTGCACTTGAAATATGTATTGGTAATGCCAGTCTGTACCCAGATTTTGCATGCATCAAGGTGTGTGTGGGGACCACAGCCTTACATCTTATTTTCGGACCCTGAAAGGTAGCTGACTTACCATGAGGAGTAGTGGAAATGCATTGCTGCTATAACATGTGTGGCATGCTGGTGCCATTACGGAACATCCTAATGGTTATACCAAAGGTTTTGAGTCCTCAGTCTGCCTGTTTGGGTTAATGTAAGGGGGACCTATCAGTCTAGTCCTGCTGTGTAGGCATGTCATGCTGCATTGTCAGCTGCTGTGTGGCAACTACCTGTTCCTGACTACTCAGGGAGGTGGACAGTAGAGGATGTTACCTATGTGACATCTTTCCTGTTCAACACATGTGTGTGAGTGACAATGCAGGCCCTTACATAGGTGCTATTATAGCCGCTGGGACAGTCATCCTGTATTTGTGTTCAACTGCTGTTGATGTATGACTGTGGATTACATACAATAAAACATTGTGCCTAATTCAATTTAATTTTCCCTCTTCACGTCACATCTCTGTTTGCAATCTGCTTACTGAATTGCCTGTTGAAGGTAGCTAAGAAAGCACCATTGTAACTGCCCTTTAATCGTTAGTCAAGCAATGAAAAGCGGATGATAAAGAGTAGAAGTTCAGACTGTGGACGAAGTTTGAGTCAACATTAAAAGGCTTTGGTCTCCCCAATAGTCCTGAGGAGGCCCAAATGTATGGGGGCCGAAACTCGTTGACTTTTTTGATACTAAGAGAGGTTTAAGGAAGATTTAGTTTACCTTTAAGGATTGTGAAACACATCTCTTTATGAAGAAGGATGGACAGTATAAAGGCCAGAGATGTGTTAGGTAGTACAACCATCTCATAGATGTGGATCTGTTGTATATTATGTGTATATAACCACATTGTCTTTAAACAATGAGACCAATGAGGAATTTTTCTTTGGCACATATGTTTTGGCAGTATGGGCCTTATTCCAACTTTGGAGGAGGTGTTAATCCATCCCAAATGTGACGGATATGCCACCAGCCGTATTACGAGTTTCATAGGATATAATGGACTCGTAACACGGCTGGTGGTAAATCCGTCACTTTACCGTCACTTTTGGGACGGATTAACACCTCCTCCAAAGTTGGAATCAGGCCCTATGTGTTTATATAGTTTTGTTTATATGTATCAATGGTGATTTTATACCACTGTTTTTTGTCCTTTTTGTGAATAAATGCATTAATAAACCTGTAATTAATTTGCATTGTCTATGATTGATCAAGAGTTTCATTGATTGCAAATTAAGTATAGATTTTTTCCTGCTATTTGACCAATTGTTTACACTATGTTTATTCTCTACCCAGCTATAGTAGGGTTATAAGGGTAGATTTCTCTATATTCATTATTTACTGAATTGCCTGTTGGCATCATTGACAGTGGATGTAACAACACTATGGATGTACTTAAACACCTGCTGGAGTATCCCACTACATGGTCACTTTGACATCATTGTTGTGTTGACATGAGTGTATATTTATTGCTTGTAAATAGAATTGTCACTACATACAATGAAGAAACATGCACCATTGACTTGTGATAATTGCTGTTTATTTAGTGTTTAAAATCACAGTCCAGAGGAGTGGGGTAATTGTCTAGGTGTAGATCATAGTGGGTGGCACAGCTGTTTGTTTCACAGATCCTGTATCCATTTGCCTCAGAATGATGGGAACTTGGTATTAGACAGCCAACAGGGTGTAACAGTGGCACACATGGGTTACAGTTCAGAAGAGGGATCACTTCCTGGTGGGGGAATTGATCTTTGCCTCAGGTCCTGCAGCATGTCTGGATAGCCGACCTCTTTTATGGAGGGGTCCCTCAGCTGCAGGGGTAGGGGTGCTGGTGGCCTGTGGGTCCTCCTGCTGGGCCTCCATTCCAGCAGCAGGTGCTGAAGATGAGGGCAGTGGTGTTGACTGACTACTGGATGGGGCCTGCTGTTGGGTGGAGGATGTCTGCAGGATGTTGTTCAGTTCCTTGAACTCCCCTAAAATGGAGACCATAGTGACATTGAGTGCCTGCCACTGCTGCATGGCCTTCTGGTGGTATTCCCCCTGCAGCCTTTGGGTGTCCTGCAAGGTGGCGATTATCTGGCCCATCTTGTCCTGGGATTGCTGGTAGGCTCCTAAGGCTCTAGAGACAGCCTCCTGGCCAGTCATGTCCTGAACCTGCCTCGTCCCTTGGCCCGTGATCACCCTCCCACTGCCCCTTGCAGCCTGTGCCTGTGCCCCTGGTGCAGTTTGCCCCCTCCCACTGACACCAGGACCGTCATTGTCTTTGGTTTGCACCAATGATTCTTGCCCCTGTCCTTTGGGGCACACTGATGATTGATGTGACCTTGCAACACAGGTTTGCGAAGGTGGTCTCTGCTGTTCAATGGATGCCACAGGGGAGCTTGTTTCAGTTGTGGGCAGGGTGAGGCTGGTGTTGGTGGTGGACTGACCACTCATGCCTGATGGGCCAGCTTCGTCATCCATATACAGACATCCAAGTGATTTGTCCACTATTGGACCTGCTTCCAGGCCTGGGCTTTCTGTCACTGGCCTCCTCTGCTGTGTGGCAGTACTTGGGAGACCTGTGGAATGAGAGGTATTGAGTCACATGATGGTATTGTAGAAGAGATACACATGGTTTTTATGCCATCATTTACTGGATTTGCAGGACAGTAATGGCATTGCCAGTTATTAGACCACTGATTATGATCACTGATTCTGTTTCCATCAGTGGAATGTTGCAATGGTCCTATTTTGAGGAATATTTTATATTTGTCTTGCTACTGTCATTGCTATGTACTGCTGTGTATTCCAAATAACTTTTGGTGACGGAAAGTGACATGGTTTAACGTGCAAGTGCTGAGATGTAAAGTGGTTGTGGCAGTAATGCAAGGGAAGGGAGTGTTGCATTGTGGTAGTTGTAGTACTTGCTGCAGTTTGGGGTATGCTTGCACTAGACGGGCCTGTGAGGGAATGGTGTCAGTAGGGAGCTGTGCCATGCAAGGGTGGGCATTGGGTCCATGCTGGGTTTGTGCACTTTAGGGTGGTGTGAGGGGGTTAGAGGGTGGTGGGGGTACATGCTGTGCATGGTTACATGTTGTCCATGGTGTGTAGTTGACTTACCAGTGTCCAGTCCAATAGGATGTAGGAGGCTGGACTGGCTTGTAGTGAGTACCAAGGGGTACTTACACCTTGCACCAGGCCCAGTTATCCCTTATTAGTGTATAGGGTGTCTAGCAGCATAGGCTGATAGATAATGGTAGCTTAGCAGAGCAGCTTAGGCTGAACTAGGAGACGAGTGAAGCTCCTACAGTACCACTAGTGTCATATGCACAATATCATAAGAAAACACAATACACAGATGTACTAAAAATAAAGGTACTTTATTTTTATGACAATATGCCAAAAGTATCTCAGTGAGTACCCTCAGTATGAGGATAGCAAATGTACACAATATATATGTACACAATACCAAAATATGCAGTAATAGTCTTAGAAAACAGTGCAAACTATGTATAGTTACAATAGGATGCAATGGGGACACATAGGGATAGGGGCAACACAAACCATATACTCCAAAAGTGGAATGCGAACCACGAATGGACCCCAAACCTATGTGACCTTGTAGAGGGTCGCTGGGACTGTAAGAAAACAGTTAGGGTTAGAAAAATAGCCCACCCCAAGACCCTGAAAAGTGAGTGCAAAGTGCACTAAAGTTCCCCAAAGGACATAGAAGTCGTGATAGGGGAATTCTGCAGGAAAGACACAAATCAGCAATGCAACAACAATGGATTTCCAAATGAGGGTACCTGTGGAACAAGGGGACCAAGTCCAAAAGTCACAAGCAAGTCGGAGATGGGCAGATGCCCAGGAAATGCCAGCTGTGGGTGCAAAGAAGCTGCTACTGGACAGTAGAAGCTAAAGATTCTGCAGGAACGACAAGGGCTAGGAACTTCCCCTTTGGAGGACGGATCCCCCACGCCGTGGAGAGTCGTGCAGAAGTGTTTTCCTGAAGAAAGACTGCCAACAAGCCTTGCTAGCTGCAAATCGTACAGTTAGGGTTTTTGGATGCTGCTGTGGGCCAGGAGGGACCAGGATGTCGCCAATTGTGTCTGAAGACAGAGGGGGCGTCGAGCAAGACAAGAAGCCCTCTCAGAAGCAGGCAGCACCTGCAGAAGTGCTGGAACAGGCACTATGAAGTGGAGTGAAACAGTGCTCACCCGAAGTTGCACAAAGGAGTCCCACGCCGTCGGAGGACAACTTAGGAGGTCGTGCAATGCAGGTTAGAGTGCCGTGGACCCAGGCTGGACTGTGCACAAAGGATTTCCGCCGGAAGTGCACGGAGGCCGGAGTAGCTGCAAAAGTCACGGTTCCCAGCAATGCAGTCTGGCGTGGGGAGGCAAGGACTTACCTCCACTAAACTTGGACTGAAGAGTCACTGGACTGTTGGAGTCACTTGGACAGAGTTGCTGGATTCAAGGGACCTCGCTCATCGTGCTGAGAGGAGACCCAGGGTACCGGTGATGCAGTTCTTTGGTGCCTGCGATTGCAGGGGGACGATTCCGTCGACCCACAGGAGATTTCTTCGGCGCTTCTAGTGCAGAGAGGAGGCATACTACCCCCACAGCATGCACCACCAGGAAAGCAGTCGAGAAGGCGGCAGGATCAGCGTTACAGAGTTGCAGTAGTCGTCTTTGCTACTTTGTTGCAGTTTTGCAGGCTTCCAGCGCGGTCAGCAGTCGATTCCTTGGCAGAAGGTGAAGAGAGAGATGCAGAGGAACTTGGATGAGCTCTTGCATTCGTTATCTAAGGAATCCCAAGAGACAGAGACCCTAAATAGCCAGAAAAGAGGGTTTGGCTACGTAGGAGAGAGGATAGGCTAGCAACACCTGAAGGAGCCTATCAGAAGGAGTCTCTGACGTCACCTGATGGCACTGGCCACTCAGAGCAGTCCAGTGTGCCAGCAGCACCTCTGTTTCCAAGATGGCAGAGGTCTGGAGCACACTGGAGGAGCTCTGGGCACCTCCCAGGGGAGGTACAGGTCAGGGGAGTGGTCACTCCCCTTCCCTTTGTCCAGTTTCGCGCCAGAGCAGGGCTAAGGGGTCCCTGAACCGGTGTAGACTGGCTTATGCAGAAATTGGCACCATGTGTGCCCATGAAAGCATTTCCAGAGGCTGGGGGAGGCTACTCCTCCCCTGCCTTCACACCATTTTCCAAAGGGAGAGGGTGTAACACCCTGTCTCAGAGGAAGTCCTTTCTTCTGCCATCCTGGGCCAGGCCTGGCTGGACCCCAGGAGGGCAGAAGCCTGTCTGAGGGGTTGGCAGCAGCAGCAGCTGCAGTGAAACCCCGAGAAAGGCAGTTTGGCAGTACTAGGGTCTGTGCTACAGACCACTGGGATCATGGGATTGTGCCAACTATGCCAGGATGGTATAGAGGGGGCAATTCCATGTTCATAGACATGTTACATGGCCATATTCGGAGTTACCATTGTGAAGCTACATATAGGTAGTGACCTATATGTAGTGCACGCGTGTAATGGTGTCCGGGGAATTTGCCCTGAACAATGTGGGGGCACCTTGGCTAGTGCCAGGGTGCCCACACACTAAGTAACTTAGCACCCAACCTTTACCAGGTAAAGGTTAGACATATAGGTGACTTATAAGTTACTTAAGTGAAGTGTAAAATGGCTGTGAAATAACGTGGACATTATTTCACTCAGGCTGCAGTGGCAGGCCTGTGTAAGAATTGTCAGAGCTCCCTATGGGTGGCAAAAGAAATGCTGCAGCCCATAGGGATCTCCTGGAACCCCAATACCCTGGGTACCTCAGTACCATATACTAGGGAATTATAAGGGTGTTCCAGTAAGCCAATGTAAATTGGTGAAATTGGTCACTAGCCTGTTAGTGACAATTTGAAAGAAATGAGAGAGCATAACCACTGAGGTTCTGATTAGCAGAGCCTCAGTGAGACAGTTAGTCATAACACAGGTAACACATTCAGGCACACTTATGAGCACTGGGGCCCTGGCTGGCAGGGTCCCAGTGACACATACAACTAAAACAACATATATACAGTGAAAAATGGGGGTAACATGCCAGGCAAGATGGTACTTTCCTACACAACCCCCCCCCAAACGAAGGACAATAAGACTAGCCATGACCTGATGAGTCTTCATTGTCTAAGTGGAAATATCTGGAGAGTCCATCTGCATTGGAGTGGCTACTCCCAGTTCTATGTTCCACTGTATAGTCCATTCCCTGTAGGGATATGGACCACCTCAACAATTTAGGATTTTCACCTTTCATTTGTTTTAGCCAAAGTAGAGGTTTGTGGTCTGTCTGAACAATGAAGTGAGTGCCAAACAGGTATGGCCTCAACTTCTTCAGTGCCCAGACCACAGCAAAGGCCTCCCTCTCAATGGCAGACCAACGCTTTTCTCTAGGGGTCAACCTTCTACTAATAAAAGCAACAGGTTGATCCTGGCCCTCAGAATTAAGTTGTGATAGGACTGCCCCTACTCCTAATTCAGGTGCATCAGTTTGGACATAGAATGTTTCAGAGTAACAAGGGCTTTTCAGGACAGGTGCAGAGCACATGGCCTGCTTCAGCTCCTCAAAAGCTTTCTGACAGTTTGCTGTCCATAATACCTTTTTAGGCATTTTCTTGGATGTGAGGTCATTAAGAGGGGCTGCAATGGAACCATAGTTCTTAATGAACCTCCTGTAATACCCAGTGAGGCCTAGGAAGGCTCTCACCTGAGTCTGAGTAGTAGGGGGAATCCAATCTATAATAGTTTGGATTTTCCCCTGAAGTGGTGCAATCTGTTCCCCACCAACAAGGTGTCCCAGATAAACCACCTTCCCCTGCCCTATCTGGCACTTTGAAGCCTTGATAGTGAGGCCTGCCTTTTGCAGGGCCTCTAAAACTTTCCATAGGTGGACCAGGTGATCATCCCAACTGGAGCTAAAGACAGCTATATCATCCAGATATGCTGCACTAAAAGCTTCCAGCCCTTGCAGGACTGTGTTCACCAACCTCTGAAAAGTGGCAGGTGCATTTTTCAATTAAAAAAGGCATTACTGTGAATTGGTAATGACCTCCAATGGTTGAAAATGCAGTTTTAGGTTTAGCATCTTCTGATAGTTTGATCTGCCAATACCCTACAGTCAAATCAAAAGTGCTTAGATACTTGGCAGATGCCAGTGTATCTATGAGCTCATCTGCCCTGGGTATAGGGTGAGCATCAGTTTTGGTTACCTGGTTGAGACCTCTGTAGTCTACACAAAGCTGCATTTCCTTCTTTCCATCCTTGGAATGAGGTTTTGGTACAAGTACCACAGGAGAAGCCCATGGACTTTCAGAGTGCTCAACCACTCCCAGTTCTAACATTTTCTGCACCTCTTGCTTTATGCAGTCTCTGACATGGTCAGGCTTCCTATAGATTTTACTTTTGACAGGCAAGCTGTCTCCAGTATCTATAGTGTGCTCACACCAAGAAGTGGTACCTGGCACAGTAGAGAAGAGTTCAGAAAACTGACCCAGGAGATTTATGCAATGGTCTTTCTGCACAGCAGTAAGACAATCAGCAAAAACTACACCTTCCACTAGAGCATCTTGTTCTGTGGAAGAGAAGAGATCAGGTAGAGGATCACTGTCTTCTTCCTGTCCCTCATCAGTTGCCATGAGCAGGGTGAGATCAGCCCTGTCATAGTAGGGTTTCAGGATATTGACATGGAGCACCCTAAGGGGACTCCTGGCAGTGCCTAAGTCAACTAAGTAGGTGACTTCACCCTTCTTTTCAACAATTATGTGGGGTCCACCCCATTTATCTTGGAGTGCTCTTGGGGCCACAGGCTCCAAGACCCACACTTTCTGCCCTGGTTTGTACTGAACCAAAACAGCCTTCTGGTCATGCCATTGCTTTTGGAGCTCTTGGCTGGCCTGAAGGTTTTTACTGGCCTTTTTCATGTACTCCGCCATCCTTGATCTGAGGCCAAGTACATAATCCACAATATCTTGTTTTGGAGCTTTTAAAGGTTGTTCCCAACCCTCCTTGACAAGTGTTAGTGGACCCCTAACAGGGTGTCCAAAGAGGAGTTCAAAGGCGCTGAAGCCCACTCCTTTCTGGGGTACCTCCCTGTAGGCAAAAAGGAGGCATGGTAAAAGGATATCCCATCTCCTGCGGAGTTTTTCAGGGAGTCCCATAATCATGCATTTGAGAGTTTTGTTAAATCTCTCCACCAGTCCATTTGTTTGTGGATGATAGGTGTAGTGAACTTGTAAGTCACACCACACTCCTTCCACATGGCCTTTAAGTAAGCAGACATGAAATTGCTTCCCCTGTCTGATACCACCTCTTTTGGGAAGCAAACCCTGGAAAATATTCCCAGGAGGGCCTTTGCCACTGCAGGTGCTGCAGTGGTCCTTAGAAGAATTGCTTCAGGATATCTTGTGGCATGGTCCACTACCACCAAGATAAACCTATTGCCTGAAGCAGTAGGAGGGTCAAGGGGGCCAACTATGTCAACCCCTACCCTTTCAAAGGGAACCCCAATCACAGGCAGTGGAATAAGGGGTGCCTTTGGAGTGCCACCTGTCTTGCCACTGGCTTGACAGGTTTCACAGGACTTGCAAAATTCTTTTGTGTCCTCAGACATTCTAGGCCAATGAAACAAGGGAACAAGCCTGTCCCAAGTTTTCATTTGTCCCAGATGTCCAGCTAGGGGAATGTCGTGGGCTAGAGTTAGGAGGAACTTTCTGTACTCCTGAGGAATCACTAACCTCCTGACAGTTCCAGGTTTAGGATCCCTTGCTTCAGTGTACAAGAGGTTGTCCTCCCAGTAAACTCTGTGAGAGTCATTGACATCCCCATTAGCTTGTTTGACAGCTTGCTGTCTTAGACCCTCTAGTGTGGGACAGGTTTGCTGTGCCACACTCAGCTCCTCTCTGGCAGGCCCCCCTTCACCCAAAAGCTCAGCAGTGTCTGCTTCCAGCTCCTCTGGTGTAGGTTCTGCACAGGGTGGAAATTCTTCTTCCTCAGAAGTAGAATCCACTGTAGAGGGAGGGATAGTAGGAAGTGCTTTACTTCTACTAGCCCTAGCTTTAGGGAGCCCTTGGTCCATTGTTCCAGGATCCAAGTCACCCTGTCCTTTTTGCTTTTTGGCCTGAGCCCTGGTTAAAGCAAAAATATGCCCTGGGATGCCCAGCATTGCTGCATGGGCCTCCAACTCCACATCTGACCAAGCTGATGTCTCCAAATCATTTCCTAGTAGACAGTCTACAGGTAGATCTGTGGCTACCACAACTTTCTTTGGACCAGTAACCCCCCCCCAGTTGAGATTTACAACAGCCATGGGGTGGCTAAGTGTGTTGTTGTGAGCATCGGTTACTTGGTACTGGTGACCAAGTAGGTGTTGTTCAGGGTGGACCAGTTTCTCTATCACCATTGTGACACTGGCACCTGTGTCCCTGTAGGCCTGAACCTAAACACCATTTATTAGGGGTAGCTGCTTGTACTTATCCATGTTAAGGGGACAAGCAACTAAGGTGGCTAAATCAATAGCCCCCTCAGAGACTAACACAGCCTCTGTGGTCTCCCTAACAAGACCAACCCCAACTAAGTTACCAAAAGTGAGCCCAGCTACTCCCTTGGATTGGCTATTAGTAGGTTTGCTCCCACCACCACTGCTATTAGTAGGGACACTAGGTGTAGCAGTAGGGGTTGTAGTGGTAGGAGGCTTGGTGCTTTTCTTTGGACAACTGGGATCTGTTGTCCAATGGCCTTTTATTTTACTTAAATAGCACCATGGTTTCTTTTCTTTGTTTTGATTAGAAGAGGATTTGGGCCCACCACCCCCACCAGAGTGTTTTTGTGGGCCTGATGAAGACTCATTTTTAGATTTGTCCCCACCCTTGTCAGAAGACTTACCATCCTTCTTCTTGTTGCTATCTTTGTCACCCCTTGTATGAACTTTTCTGTTCACCCTTGTTCTGACCCATTTGTCTGCCTTCTTTCCCAATTCTTGGGGAGAGGTCAGATCAGATTCCACCCGGTACTGGTGCAGCAAATCAGACACACAATTATTAAGAATATGCTCTCTCAGGATCAAGTTATTAAGGCTGTCATAATCAGTAACTTTACTGCCATGTAACCACCCCTCCAAGGCCTTCACTGAATGGTCAATGAAATCAACCCAGTCTTGTGAAGACTCCTTTTTGGTCTCTCTGAACTTTATCCTGTATTGTTCAGTGGTTAAGCCATAACCATCCAGGAGTGCATTCTTAAGAACTGTAAAATTATTGGCATCACTTTCTTTCACAGTAAGGAGCCTATCCCTACCTTTTCCACTAAATGATAGCCATAGGATAGCAGCCCACTGCCTTTGAGGGACATCCTGTACAACACAGGCCCTCTCAAGTGCAGCAAACCACTTGTTAATGTCATCCCCCTCCTTATAAGGGGGAACTATCTTCTGCAGATTCCTGGAATCATGCTCTTTTGCAGGATGACTATGGGGAATACTGCTGCTGCCACCATGGGTTTCAAAACCCAACATCTGTCTTTCTTTCTCTAGTTCTAAGGACTGTCTATCCAAATCCAGCTGTTGCTTCTTAAGCTTCAGTCTGGTTTGTTCCACTCTCAACTTATTGAGTTCCCTTTCTAACATTCTGTCATCAGGGTTGGTGGGAGGGACATGTCTTGAAACAGAGGTATGATGAGAATTGACAGAAGGAGACCTGTCCCTTACAGAAGGCACCCTAACAGCTTGGTTAACAGAAACATCACTTCTACTGTGGTGAGAATGAATGCTCTTGCTATGATGTGAGACAACACTATCTGTATGGTGTGACTCAACCTCAGTACCAACTATGCTAGGCTGTCTAGTATTGGGCAGGCTAGGAAGTTTCTTTCCTGAATCTTTTCCTAGTGGAGTCCCTGGATCAGATTGGGAACCATTAGCTACTTTTTCAACAGATGGGGCCCTTTTGGCCTTATCTTGTTCTCTACGCATGTTAAGCAATAATTCCAAAGAAGGATTCTTCCCTACACTCAAACCTCTTTCTACAAAGAGACTCCTTGCTCCTTTCCAGCTAAGGTGGTCATATGCAAGTTTGGACAGATCAACATTTTGGCCTGTGCCAGACATTTTTAGAAAGGGAGTTTAAGTGATAGAAAAAGAGAAAAAAGTTTTCAGAACTTTTAGAAAGACAGAAAAAAAACTTTTTAAACTTTTAAGACTTTTTTAGAAAGTTTAGAGGTACTTTTCAGCACTTTAGAAAAGAGGTGAGAAAAGAAATGCAAAACTTTTTGGTTAGGTGTACATACACTGAACTTGTTTTGTATATTTTTCTCTTATGAAAAGTACACTGACAAAAGTGGTAAGTAGTCTCAAAGCACTTATCCCACCGCTGCACAACCAATGTAGGAGGCTGGGCTGGCTTGTAGTGAGTACCAAGGGGTACTTACACCTTGCACCAGGCCCAGTTATCCCTTATTAGTGTATAGGGTGTCTAGCAGCATAGGCTGATAGATAATGGTAGCTTAGCAGAGCAGCTTAGGTTGAACTAGGAGATGTGTGAAGCTCCTACAGTACCACTAGTGTCATATGCACAATATCATAAGAAAACACAATACACAGATATACTAAAAATAAAGGTACTTTATTTTTATGACAATATGCCAAAAGTATCTCAGTGTGTACCCTCAGTATGAGGATAGCAAATATACACAAGATATATGTACACAATACCAAAATATGCAGTAATAGTCTTAGAAAACAGTGCAAACAAGGTATAGTTACAATAGGATGCAATGGGGACACATAGGGATAGGGGCAACACAAACCATATACTCCAAAAGTGGAATGCGAACCATGAATGGACCCCAAACCTATGTGACCTTGTAGAGGGTCGCTGAGACTGTAAGAAAACAGTTAGGGTTAGAAAAATAGCCCACCCCGAGACCCTGAAAAGTGAGTGCAAAGTGCACTAAAGTTCCCCAAAGGACATAGAAGTTGTGATAAGGGAATTCTGCAGGAAAGACACAAATCAGCAATGCAACAACGATGGATTTCCAAACGAGGGTACCTGTGGAACAAGGGGACCAAGTCCAAAAGTCACAAGCAAGTCGGAGATGGGCAGATGCCCAGGAAATGCCAGCTGTGGGTGCAAAGAAGCTGCTACTGGACAGTAGAAGCTGAAGATTCTGCAGGAACAACAAGGGCTAGGAACTTTCCCTTTGGAGGATGGATCCCCCACGCCGTGGAGAGTCGTGCAAAAGTGTTTTCCTGAAGAAAAACTGCCAACAAGCCTTGCTAGCTGCAAATTGTGCAGTTAGGGTTTTTGGATGCTGCTGTGGGCCAGGAGGGACCAGGATGTCGCCAATTGCGTCTGGGGACAGAGGGGGCGTCGAGCAAGACAAGAAGCCCTCTCAGAAGCAGGCAGCATCCGCAGAAGTGCTGGAAAAAACACTACAAAGTGGAGTGAAATGGTGCTCACCCGAAGTTGCACAAAGGAGTCCCACGCCGCCGGAGGACAACTTAGGAGGTCGTGCATTGCAGGTTAGAGTGCCGTGGACCCAGGCTGGACTGTGCACAAAGGATTTCTGCCGGAAGTGCACGGAGGCCGGAGTAGCTGCAAAAGTCACGGTTCCCAGCAATGCAGTCTGGCGTGGGGAAGCAAGGACTTAACTCCACCAAACTTGGACTGAAGAGTCACTGGACTGTGGGAGTCACTTGGACAGAGTTGCTGGATTCAAGGGACCTCGCTCGTCGTGCTGAGAGGAGACCCAGGGTACCGGTGATGCAGTTCTTTGGTGCCTGCGGTTGCAGGGGGACGATTCCGTTGACCCACAGGAGATTTCTTCTGAGCTTCTAGTGCAGAGAGGAGGCAGACTACCCCCACTGCATGCACCACCAGGAAAGCAGTCGAGAAGGTGGCAGGATCAGTGTTACATAGTTGCAGTAGTCGTCTTTGCTACTTTGTTGCAGTTTTGAAGGCTTCCAGCGCGGTCAGCAGTCGATTCCTTGGCAGAAGGTGAAGAGAGAGATGCAGAGGAACTCGGATGAGCTCTTGCATTCGTTATCTAAGGAATTCCAAGAGACAGAGACCCTAAATAGCCAGAAAAGAGGGTTTGGCTACCTAGGAGAGAGGATAGGCTAGCAACAACTGAAGGAGCCTATCAGAAGGAGTCTCTGACGTCACCTGATGGCACTGGCCACTCAGAGCAGTCCAGTGTGCCAGCAGCACCTCTCTTTCCAAGATGGCAGAGGTCTGGAGCACACTGGAGGAGCTCTGGGCACCTCCCAGGGGAGGTACAGGTCAAGGGAGTGGTCACTCCCCTTCCCTTTGTCCAGTTTCGCGCCAGAGCAGGGCTAAGGGGTCCCTGAACCGGTGTAGACTGGCTTATGCAGAAATGGGCACCATGTGTGCCCATGAAAGCATTTCCAGAGGCTGGGGGAGGCTACTCCTCCCCTGCCTTCACACCATTTTCCAAAGGGAGAGGGTGTAACACCCTCTCTCAGAGGAAGTCCTTTGTTCTGCCATTCTGGGCCAGGCCTGACTGGACCCCAGGAGGGCAGAAGCCTGTCTGAGGGGTTGGCAGCAGCAGCAGCTGCAGTGAAACCCCGAGAAAGGCAGTTTGGTAGTACCAGGGTCTGTGCTACAGACCACTGGGATCATGGGATTGTGCCAACTATGCCAGGATGGTATAGAGGGGGCAATTCCATGATCATAGACATGTTACATGCCATATTCGGAGTTACCATTGTGAAGCTATATATAGGTAGTGACCTATATGTAGTGCACGCGTGTAATGGTGTCCGGGGAATTGGCCCTGAACAATGTGGGGGCACCTTGGCTAGTGCCAGGGTGCCCACACACTAAGTAACTTAGCACCCAACCTTTACCAGGTAAAGGTTAGACATATAGGTGACTTATAAGTTACTTAAGTGCAGTGTAAAATGGCTGTGAAATAACGTGGACGTTATTTCACTCAGGCTGCAGTGGCAGGCCTGTGTAAGAATTGTCAGAGCTCCCTATGGGTGGCAAAAGAAATGCTGCAGCCCATAGGGATCTCCTGGAACCCCAATACTCTGGGTACCTCAGTACCATATACTAGGGAATTATAAGGGTGTTCCAGTAAGCCAATGTAAATTGGTAAAATTGGTCACTAGCCTGTTAGTGACAATTTGAAAGAAATGAGAGAGCATAACCACTGAGGTTCTGATTAGCAGAGCCTCAGTGAGACAGTTAGTCATAACACAGGTAACACATTCAGGCACACTTATGAGCACTGGGGCCCTGGCTGGTAGGGTCCCAGTGACACATACAACTAAAACAACATATATACAGTGAAAAATGGGGGTAACATGCCAGGCAAGATGGTACTTTCCTACAGTATTCCCGTCAGCCCTTCTGGTTGTAGGATGGCCAAGACATTCTCCTCCCACAGCTCCACTCTTGTGATTTTGTCAACCATTACCCTCATTGGTGAATCTGTTTTTTTTTGTGGTGCCATGGTGGTTGGGTTGTGGGTGGGGGGAGTGTTGTGCAGGGATGCTGGGTGTGCTGTTTGTTGGTGTGAGTTAGGGTAATGAGATGTGTGTGTGGTTTGTAGTGTTTGTGTGCAGTGGTGTGTTGTGTGATGCGTGTTGAGTGTTGAGTGTGATGGTGCCTGTGATATCTAGGTGCAGTGCCGTCTTTCTGTGTGCTCTTGTTTCGCTATCACAAAGTTTCTGGGTGCAAAGGGTGCTGGGTATGTGTGGGTGTGTGCTTTGTAGTGCTGTGGTCAGGTGTGTGTATCAGGTGTGTGGTTATGGTATTGTCCAATGTGGTGCAGTGTTCTGGTGGAGGTGCATTTTTTCCTGCGGCAGTTCGGACCGCCCATGGAATAGCACCAGGTTGAGACAGCGGTGCAGATTTGTGATTCGTTATTTGGCAGGTGGGATGTTTTTGGCGTGGTGGTGCTGGTGGTGCAGACGCATCCTTCACACCGTCATTTCACCAATGGTGTTGTTTTTTGGGTGAATTTTAGGCAGCGTTGTGTTGGTGAATCGTAATGCGGCGGTCGTCAGACCACCATCACTGGTGGTCTTTCGGCAGCTTCTTACACAGCGGTCTTCGGTAAAGACCGCCAAAGTCAGAATGACCACCTTAGTGATTTATGCTGCCTTGCACTGCCTTGCCTTACTCCATATTTGTGAGGCCATTTGAAGTCACACTAAGGGGTTTTGTGTGGCCTCATAAATATGTGTTAGTGGTTTGCCACTCCATTGCGTCACAAAAAGTGACTCAATAGCAGAGCAAGGGCCTCCTCAATATAAGCCTAAGTGTGATTGGTGAACCTTTGCACCTTTACATCTTACATTTTGCATGAGCTACTGTGAGTTACTTTTTTCTTTTGAGTCCTGGAGTACTTGATGGTTACTGTACAGTATCTGTGGTGGACACTGCATTTTACCAAACATGCTCTGGGAAATTATATGTCAACGCATGCCAGTCATATACCAATAACTCCCTGTGCTCTTGATTCTCAAAGCTGACCAGATCAAATAGTAGATGCTTATTCCATGAGGTGGTAGGGTCTTGAAAGTTAATAAATTAGAGGTTATTCTGTGAACTAATGCAAGAATAGTGTCCCGCAAGGGACAGCAAAAATCTGTCATACAGTATGCATTTCCAGAATGAAAAGTTTCTTATTGAAACTAGCCAGGTGCCTTGAAGGGACAGATGTTGCTGTAAAAAAAAAAAAAAAAAAAAAGCTTCCATGCTGCTAATGGCATCACCGGAAGCATGCAGTGGTGCCCTCCAATACTGTCTGCTCCCTTGAGACCAAGGATCATGATTCCCAAAGAGGACGTTGCCCTACAGGAACAGCTATCGCAAATCAGTTACCTCAGGGTTCGATAACAGATCAGTGGTTTGTGACAGCAATTTTAGTCACAAACCATGTATACATACCTTTGTAAATCACAATAGGGAAATCATTATTTCATGGCTGGCCTTTTTGCGATGTTTGCTTTTGTAAGGCACCTCTGACTCGCAAAAGGGCAATCGTACATTGTAAAAAGGTGGATTATCTAATCCCGTTTTTTTTGTGAATCACAAGTTTAGAGGCTGAAAACACACTTCTACATTGGGTCCTTTGGACAAATAAACTAATATACAATTATGTATTTATTGCACAATCCACATTGTCTATTTTTGATATAACATGTTCATCGGTGTTTTAACCTTTTAATGTGCTAACATTTAGAGTTATTGTTTTTTCTTCTGTTTTACCTTCCAATATAAGAGGTCCAGATATTTCCTTAAATTCCTTCAGTCAGTAATCTGCCTTTACAGTGATCGTCAGTAACTTTCAATTATGTAGCTGAAGTCCCAGCTAAGAGGAATCATCTATATTTGGCACCAGATTAATAATATACAGAATTATAAAGATTGTAAATTATTATAAAAATTCGATTGCATGCACTGTCCAGAGATTGCAATTAGACAGATTTGCCTACGGCAGAATATTTTACCATATCAGAATTATCCTTAGTTGAATATACCATTAAATATTTAAATGATCTCTATAGGTACAGAAATAGAACCTTGCACCGGTGAAAATATAAATCCCTTTCAATGCATAAAAATGCATATATGCCTAATATAATCAGTGAAAAATGTATGTCTGATCTGGGTCGTTGAAACAGTGGGAGTTATATAAATGTAATGAAAACAACTGTAATCATAAATATTAGTCTTTCTGTCTGGTGTAAGGCTTTATTTGTCTACATAAAGACTGTATTTAGAAATGTAATCGCATACTGAACTAAGAGAAATGTGATAGGGTAAAATATTTCAGCATTAGCTTTTTGTGCAACTGTACTTTGAGTTATTTATTTTTATTCCGTAGTTTTCAAAGATCACACAATTATTCAATATGAATTCTGTAGATTTTGTACTTTCTGTTGTCAGCTCCAGTATCTTTATATCACCGGTGTCTTGAGGCAACTTTAAGTACTCGCGGGGGTCTAGTATCACCACCTCTAAGTAAGGCTCTGGTGCCCAAGTGACAGCTTTGTATTGCACGCTTTACACTTCAAGCTGAAGAGAAGTAATTATCAGGTGTGCTGCAGAACGACCCAGACATTCTCAAATTGTACTTAAAATTGAAACTCTGTAGTCATGGGGCAATCAGCAGGTGTTTCGTATTAATTGTATTCCTATCCTATTTTATAATAAGTTGAAAAGCTCGCTGTTCAATGCGGGGTTTTTAGGCTTTACCTCGAGCTGTTTTACTCTGGCGAAGTAATTTAGCCGAGCCAGCAATTTCCCCTCGCCTTCATTTTACAAGTAATCCTTTCCAAATCCTGGCGGAAAAAAGTAAGGCAGGTTTGTAATTAAAAAGGTGTGAACACAGGGGAAGTTGCCAAATGTGTCTTAGTGCTCAGTGCAAGACTTTTCATAGACACTGTCTTGATCAAAGCCCATACTGATGAAGTGACCATTGGATTGGCTGTGGAATGAGTCATAAACCTGTAGCCATTGTGCAGAGCTTTGGAGGGAGTTTAATTATGCAGGAGAGTTACATCATCAGACAAAATCTTTTCAGCACAATTGAGGGCACTCTTTGGAAATGATGCTCCTGGCAAAAGGGAGAGACCAAAGACGTTTTGGGGATTATATACTACAGGGTGACTGTTAGGGCTTCATGGCGTGGGGGCTGGAGGACGAGGAAAGGTAAGTGGGAACATTGAGTTGCACATTTCTGAATAAAATATAACCCACAATGACTTTTAAGAACGGCCCTGCCAGAATTTGTCTTAATACACTTGCTTGACTTCGTAAAGTCCTGTTTACTAACATTTTCCTCGGAATGTTGTGCAAATGATTGAAGAATGTCAGATTTCGTTGGCATTTTTTTTTTCTCATTCGGTGATTCTAAGTGCATTTTTTTCTTTAATATTATTTGCACTTTGGTATAATAGATTCATTTAAGGGATTATTTTCTGTTTTCCATTTTCACAAATGTGAGCAAACTCTAGGACCTCTATTAACCAAAGTGATACAAGTATTCAAAGTGACATCAGGCAACCGTTGAGCTTTAAGTCAAAATGAATTGCCATTTCAGTCCCCAAAGAAAGCTGTAAACGTTCCCGTCTATCCCCCATGTATGCCTCTCTTTACGGGTTGTTACACTAGATGAGGGTATTAGATTAACGTCTTGTCTTCCTGTGTGTAATGTGTGTCATTCCCATGACCCGACTCCCTTAAATAATTTTGTTACCAAGCAATGTTTGGACTCACTTTCTGTTAAGTCTTACTTCTCTCACAAAAGTGAACACATTTTCCCAGTAATGTCAGCCAACATGAACATCCCTAGGCATTTACCGTCTTTCTGGAAACTCTTATAGGAGCTGGGATACAGGAATGAAGGGTAGAGGTTTGCCAGTTGGAAAAAGGCCTCTGAGTTTTAAAGTGAGAAATGAAAACAACTTTTTGTGTTAAAAACAAGCTATTATGCAAATTCTTGCTAGTAGGAAGTGCGTGATAATGGGCAACCAACACATTTTAGTATCAGTACTTTCAGTGAATGGCTAATGGTAGCCATTATGAAACATCGTGCTAATCTTTGCACAGCACAGAGAACTACATTAAACGTCAAAGAAGCAGTGGAATGTGAAATTAAGAGTTCTAAACGGGCCAATTTAGGAATCTATATTTTAAATAAATAGCTAATATGGTGTCATTTTCAAGAAAAGGGTTCAGCTCTGAACACTGCAGAGAAGCAGAAAATACACTATAAAGTTAGAGACCCTCGAAAATGGGAAAGGGATTCCGGCTAGGATTTTTCGCCCTGAAGCACTGAGACAAACAGGATACACTTTTATTTTCATTTTATTTTATTTATGAGGTTTTATATAGCGCGAACACGACCACTTGTGGTGTCAGAGCCCTATACAATGGAATAGCAGAGAATGTACACAGGGTAATACAAAGAATCATGGGATTATATCAAAGTGCTGTACAATGGAGAATAAGATGAAATCTACACAAAGTAGTATATAGAGTCACAGGGTGCTATCAAGATGCCAGACTATTACGGGCAGCGGGGCATTGTAATGCAGTGCACCCATAAGTTATGGTGAGTGGGATATCTGTAAGAAGATAATGGTAGTGTTGCAAACGTAAATGATAGAGTCCGACAAGGGAAAACAAAGAGAAAAGAATTGTCAGGAACAACTGGATTCAAGGTTGCATCAGAGAGGAAGGGGACTATTCAGTTGCATCATGTTAGCTTCTTTTTTGAAGAGGGTTTTTGAAGGGCTGGCCTGATTTCCGGGAGAAGAGAGTTCTGAACTTTAGGGGAAATTCCACAGAAGGTTCACATGCAGGTTTTCTTTTTGTTTATTTTTCGGGGTTTCAGCAGTAGGGAGCTTGTGCTATGAGAAGATCTATTTCCTCCAGAAAGATCCAGTTTCTGGGCCAGGTAGCAAGGATTGTTGTGGTAAATGGCTTTGTGCGTCATGTAGGCAATTTGTACATCATTCTTAGATTCAAACGTAAGCCAGTTCAGAGTATGTAGGCATACATGGGGGATATGATCACTTTTTTTGGTGCCTGTAATGAGTTGAGAAGCCGCTTTTAGGGTAGCCCTCAGAGATGCTAGTTTTATTTTCGGTAGGCCCACAAGGGTAGCATTCCCATAGTCGAGTTTGGAGATGAGTGCTTGGACCGGTACTTTGAGATCTGCAATGGGCCGAAAGGTTTTCAGTTTCCTCAATGCATGAAGTTGCTAATTGGCCCCTCTAGTGGAGGCGTTGATGTGGTTCTGCAAGGAGAGGTTGTTGTCCAGTATAATTCCTAGGGATTTTGCGGATTTGACCATATGAGGGGAACAGTTCAAGGCTGTAAGAAGTGGGAGCCAGCCATTGATGTTAGAGGTGGAATTGGGTGGAGAGATTAATAGGAATTTGGTTTTGAGCTTAAGTTTGAGGTGACTGTGAGTCAGGAAATGTTGAGTTTTTGTCAAAGTGATGTTGAAGGTGATGTTGTCTTCGGGTGATGCAATTTTCAAGTAAAGTTGTGTATTATCAGCGTACATTTGTTGGGAATTGTTAGACATTTTGAGGATTTCAGTCATGGGTTCCAGGTACAAGTTCAACAGGATGGGGGAAAGAGTAGAAACTTGGGATACGCCAACCAAGACTAGCATCTGGTCGGATACAGTGTGGTTGATCAGGAGTCTTTGAGATCTGTTTTGTGGGAATGAAGTAAAATATTTTAATACAATGCCAGCAATACTCATCCTGTGTTCTAAGAGGTTCACAAGAATCTTGTGTTTGATCCACTTGTTCAGTTATTCCACCTGATTGATAATACATTTTCTACTGCAATGTGACTTGAAGCCCCACATTCATGAAGCCTCAAAAAAGAAAATCAGTGGCACAAATTAGGAGTTTAAACTGGTATGTGATAAATGCTTGGTAAATGTTGACAAAATGTGAATAATAAGATTATCTATCTATCTATATATATATATATAAATATATATATGTATGTATATATATATATATATATTTTCGTTTTTTTAATATATATGTATCTATACACACATACACACACATAGATATACACACACACATATATATATATACATATATATATATACAGACACACAGTATCTATACGTTATAGATAATCTCAGACACCGCTGCAAGTTTTGCCAAAGAAACATGTTTATTCCTGGCTTCACCCAATGCAAGTCTTTCACCTATTCTTTATCAATGATTGAATATTTGATATGCCCACATGGGAGAGACACATGCAGTCAATGCAAACTTTGGATGTTTACATTTGGTTTAGCAGGGTGTTATTATATTATTTATATGATCAAGATGTATTGATGTGAGTGCTATTCCATCACTTGGACCAATGGATGATAGTGGGTAATTGCTTTGAAAAGCTGGATAATGTTTCTTTACTTATAAAATGCTATAGCCCGACTTAATACATGATATTGCACAATGAGTTTAGAGATTTTACCACCACTCTAGATATGGGTAATTATTGTTTGCAATGCTTTTGCCATCCTCTCTATATTTTTCATGCACTGACGGAATATCGTGTATTGGTGTAACAAATTAAGTTGGCCTTTTGTGGGGGTGGTGAGCTAGACCGTGCTGTTCCATCTTTGAATTTCATTTATTTTGAATTTATTTTGATTATTTATAGAACTGCTGTTTGAGGGAGTCTTTGTGTGTGTTGGTATTCAGTTGATATATCACTTTGGAGTTATGGTTTAGGATCACTTTAAGATGGTGACTGCATAATGATCCAGCCTGCAGGATTGTTAGCCCTTTGTTTATGTTCATTACGTTGTCTTTTTACTCTGAGGTAATGCTGAACTCCTGTAACATGTGACCAAGGCCCGACTGGGCCGAAATGCATCAGGAGAAGCCAGCAATAAACACCTTTTTGGTAAAACCTACAGCGTGTCTGAGCATATCTACAGTGTATAGATACTGTGTGTGATTGTACTGTGGCTGTTGGAAGCCTGTTCAGACTGCCGTGTTTGGGTCACAGAACACTGGCGCTAAGGTGAATTACTAAACATATTCATATATATATACTTTTTAGATATACAGTGTAGTGACCAGATATAACCCTAACACCTTCAGGAAATATAATAGCAAAAGTATTATCCAGAAATGGATATTTATCCAGTGTTAAAGTTTGTAATCTGAGTTTCCAATTTATTGCCATCTGGCCTGCATTCATGTAGGATTAAAATAAGAGACTTGCCCCTTCTTCATAAATGTAAGGAGACAAGATCTGTTCTGGGATTTGGAAATATATTGTGTTGAATTGCTTCTTTCAACAATTTGTCAGAACTCACTGTTTGCAATGTTAAATAAATGAAACATTCCAAAGCTATCTCCTTTTCTTGTAGAACCCCAAACATTACCATGAATAACTCATATGCATCCTCTTGAGTGTTTCGTGTGAATTGTACACATCCGGTACATACACTGACAAGGTCTTGAATATGTGAGACACAATGGACTCCATTACAACCCTGGTGGTTGGTGTAAAAATGGCAGTAATACCGCCAACAGGCTGGTGGTAATTGCTGCCAAATTATGACCATGGTGGATAGATCTGAGATAGACAGCCACTTTAACATACCGACCACCAGGGCAGAAACAACAGTCACCGCGACGGTAGCTGCCTACAGCCAGGCGGAAGTCAATGTTCAGCCCACCGTATTATGACCCTGGAAACCGCCACCTCTTCCGGGGCGGTACAAATGACATCAAAAGCCTTGCGGAAACTGAGATCATAAGGGAAAGGAATCACTATTGGAGACACAGGGAACAACCACTCCGCCATGGATCCCGAGCTGCATGTCTTCCCCATACTCTTCTATGTGCTGCTCCACCACGAACACCAACAACCACAAAGACGACGACGATGAGTACAGCTCCCTTGCACACAAGGGAGGGGGAGAGGAAAAAGAGAGTGACACACGCACAACACACACCCGACATACACACACCATACACACAACCAGATGCACAAGGAAACAAGTTATTCCCCCTAAATCAGATGAATAATACAAAATGAATTATACTAAAGCGAGTGTAATAATATCAACACAGTATAAAAATAACTTAGCCAATGTTACAGATATTTACAATTGTACAGTTCAAGGGACACTGCCCAGACCTCAGTTTGCATGGGCCACATGGCCATAGGCCAAAGTCCAAGGCCCCACTTGTCACCTGCATCAACACAGAGAGAACACTGTAGGGGAATCAGTTGGTAAATAGGCAGGCACCTCAGGGGGACGGAGGATGGGGGGGCACTTCAGCCGCGAGATGGAACAAGACCACTGGTTCTGGAAGGGGCAACATGCCTGTGATTGGTCCTGGGGAGTGCATGGCCACAGTCTCTCGAGTGGGTGACTGCCCACATGCTCTGGAGGGGGAAACGTGCCCTGTGCTTGGTCCTGGGGAGTGCAAGATCACAGTCTCTCAAGTGGGTGGCTTGCCCACATACTCTGGAGGGGGCATTATGCCCTGTGCTAGATCCTGGGGAGTGCAAGGCCACAGTCTTGCAAGTGGGTGACTTGTCCACCTGCTCTGGAGGGGGCAATATGCCTTGTGCTTGATCCTGGGGAGGCTGAGGTTGGTGGGTGTCTTACCCACTGGTTCTGAAGGGGGCATCGTGCCCTGTGCTCTTGATCCTGGGGAGGCTGGGGTTGGTGGGTGTCTTACCCACTGGTTCTGGAGGGGGCATCGTGCCCTGTGCTCTTGATTCTGGGGAATGCAATGTCACAGTCTCTCAGGTGGGTGTCATACCCACTGGATTAGCAAGGGGCAGGCCGCACAGCAGCCCATAGAGGCAGGACTACATACCATCTGCCGGTGGTGACGGCTGCTCAGTGGTGGTAGTTGTGGTGCTGCAGCCGCTGGTGGGGGGAAGCTCCAGCCCAGTCCCTGCAGCCTCAAATGGCTGCCCACTGGTGGTGGTGGTACTGCTGCTGGGGAGAGGCTCCAACCCATCCCCTACACCCTCGGATGGCTGCACAACCATGGTTGGTGGTGGGGGCTCCGTCAGAGTTCCTGCCCCAGGCCCCTTGCCCTTCCTGCCTGCTGGTGCTGACTCCTTGGTCTTCCAGGCAGCAGCTGGAGCAGGCTCCTGGTCTTCCTGGCAGCAGCAGGGGCAGGCTCCTTGGTATTCCTGGCAGCAGCTGGGGCAGGCTCCTAGGTATTCCTGGCAGCAGCTGGGGCAGGTTCCTTACCCTTGAGGCTGCCTGGTGCAGGCTCCTTCACCCTCAGGACATGAACCCTGGTTCCTTTCCCACCACAAGTGGGTGTGATGACTACTGGTCTCCGTGGACTGGGTGGATGAGGTGCTTGGCTGGGTTTTTGCCACCCTGGCCAGACGTGCAGGACGGGGGGGATGGGTAGGGAAGAGGTCAAGTTGGGCAAGGTAAAGCTTTTTAGGGACACTGGGGTGGGAAGAGGGAAAAGGTTTGGGAGTGGAGGAAGAGGGAGTAGATGTAGGAGGTGTTTGTCTGCTGAGTTTGGGTGCAGGTGCATGGGCTGGATGCTGTTGTGAGGTGATGGCTGTTGGGTGTCTGAGTGCTTGGTTTGTGTACGTTAGGAGGGGGGACAGACAGAGTGGGAAAGGACACAGGTGATGTGTGCATGGCTGCTGTGGAGGTGTCTGCCAGTGAGGTGTGTGTTGTGCTAGGTGTGGTGGTGATGCTGGTAGTGGATGAGGATGTAGTGCATGCACAGTGTAGACAAAACTGATCTTTCATATGTGCTCATTTACTGTATAGTTGAATTGTAATGTTTGTACATGGTTAAACGTATACATACTTAAAAAATGTGACATACTCCATAGTTCTATTTTTTTCAAGGGTGTTTATTGACGTGCTAAGATATTGAGGGGCAAGTGCAATGGGATGGGGTGATGATGGAGGAAATTCCAGGGTCTAGTTCCACTCTGTAGCATAGGTGCATTGTCCACGGGGACATAGGAAGGGGAGCAATGGCAGTTCAAGGTGAACAGAGTGACAGAGTGGGACACAAGGGTGACAACCAGGAGAGTCTCATTTCCTGGCAGGGGTCTTGGCAATAGTCTCTGGCTTCTGCCTGGATCGCAAGGAACGTTTTTGGGGTGGTTCTCCTTCTGGAGGGGGAGGGGTGCTGGTGGCCTGTGAGTCCTGTGGTGGGGCCTCCTGTCCACTAGCGGCAGCGGAGGTGGAAGGCAGTTCAGATGTCTGGCTAGTGGCCGGGGCCTGCTGTTGTGAGACTGTCTCCCTCATAATATTGGCCATGTCTGCCAGCACCCCTGCTATGGAGACCAGGGTGGTGTTGATGGACTGAAAGTCCTCCCTGATCCCCTGGTACTGTCCCTCCTGCAGCCGCCTGTTCTCCTGCACATTTTCCAGGATCTGGCCCATCGTGTCCTGGGAATGTTGGTATGCTCCCATGATCTCTGCAAGTGCCTCCTGGAGACTCGATTCCCTGGGCCTGTCCTCCCCCTGGCGCACAGCACTCCTTCCAGTTTCCCTGTTGTCCTGTGCCTCTGTCCCCTGAACCGTGTGCCCACTGCCACTGACCCCAGGTCCCTAATTTTCATGGGTTTGAGGTGTGCCCTGGGTCCCTGTAGAGGTGGACACACTGCTGATTGACGTGTCCTGAGGACAGAGGTGTGGGTACACTGGGTGAGTGCTGTGGTGGTGTTTCCAGATGGGGGAGGCTCTGTGGTTGTCTGTGACTGGGCTTGGGTAACCGACTCTCCAGAGGTCTTTGATGGGTCAGGTTGGTCATCCAGATCTAGGTGACCAGAGTTGCTGTCATCACTGTGGGCCTCTTCAGTTAGGGACTGGATATTGCTGGCACCTCCTTTCAGGTGGCTGGGATACCTGTGAGGATGGAAATGATGTGTTATTATTTCTGTGTCTGACAAATTGTACATCAGTGGCTTGCCCTCTTTGGTTCGATTTTCCCTGGCAGCTTTCACTTGTGTAAGTTGGTATGTGGTGGGCTAGCTGGTTCTCTCTAGTGTGCATGCTTTAGTGATAGGTGTCCATGCAGGGCTGAGAGTGGTGTCCATGCATTGGTATGGCATGCAGGGCTTGGCATTGTGATGAGTGAGATGTGATGGTGGGGTGTGTGGGAAGTGGTGGAGTGATGGGGGTGAGGGTGGGGGTATGTGATGGCATGCAGGTAGGGGGGTGATAGAAGTAGAGAGTTGACTTACCAGAGTCCAATCCTCCTCCTACTCCTGCAAACCCTAAGGATGCATGATTGCCAAGACTTGCTCCTCCCATGTTGTTAGTTGTGGGGGAGGAGGTCAGGGTCCACCACCAGTCCTCTGTACAGTGAGTTGTTGTCTTGCTGCAATGGAATGTACCTTCTCCCGTAGGTCGTTCCACCTCTTCCTGATGGCATCTCTGGTTCTTGGGTGCTGTCCCACGACGTTGACCCTGTCCACGATTCTCCACCATAGCTTCATCTTCCTAGCGATAGATATCTGCTGCACCTGTGCTCCAAATAGCTGTGGCTCTACCCTGATGATTTCCTCCACCGTGACCCTTAGCTTCTCCTCTGAGAATCTGGGGTGTCTTTGTGGTGCCACGGGTGTTGTGTGAGTTGTGTAGGTGAGGGTGTGTAGGGTGATGTGTTGGGGTGTATTATGTGGGGTGAATTGTTTTGTTTGAGTGTGTGTATTTTGAGTGCGGCGGTATGTACCCCAATTGTTTACTGGTATTAAATGTCCGCCTTGGTGATTCGTGGGTCATAATATGATGGACATTGTTCTGTTGGTGTAACGGTGTGGGTTTGGATACCGCCAGTTTATCACTTACCTTTGGTGTGGCGGATTTGTGTCTGTGACTGAATACTGACGGATTGGTGTGTGTGTGTCATAATATGGTGAACGGATATCCGCCACCGCGGTGGTATTTTGGAGGCAGTCAGCATGACAGTAAGTGGGATTTACATCCAATGTCATAATGAGGGCCAATGTATTTTAGTTCCATCACTACACAAATGTTGCAGCAAAGCATACAGTACAGAAGACAATGCCTACTGTTGCTTTTGTTGAATTGCATATACAACATGAGGTAATGCAAACAGTATGCTTAGAACAACATTAGTATAGCAGTTGACATGAGAGACGTTTGACAACTGGTGACTAACAATTTCTCCCTCACTGTCAATTTTTTGTTTCTTAGAGACTTCTCCGGACTCTTCTTTTCTTCCTTTTTAACAACACCACTATACTGCTTTGAAAGTTTCCACTTTGAACAGATGCTGCATTTTTCATAAACTGTATGCTGTCCTAAATGAGGAGCACAAAGAATTCTTAATCAGTTGTATTCTTTTGCACAACTTAGATCTGCATTTACTTTGCTATCATCAAAGGCAAATAGATACAAACTGGGCAATGTCCTAACCCGAGACAAGGCTACATAGGACATCCCCTCCTTAAACACTGTATTATGAATATTAATAAATACTGCATCTCTTCCTTGAGATTTATGAATAGTAGTAACATCAGCCAGAGAAACTGGAAACTGTCTCCATCGAACTTATAAGTCTTTCACTAGCAAAAAACGTACAATGGAACTTCTAATCTGCTTTACCCTATCAATCTGATCAAATGTAAACATTAGAAATTCCACCTTATTCCTATTAAAAAAGGTAATGAAATCAATAACTTTACCCATAGCACCATTAACTAACCCTTCCTCAACATTTAAAATCCCATGCAAAATGACTCAACAGTTCTTGCAAACACTCAGACGCTTCTTCAATCTAGCAGTTCATTAAACATATTTTTCTGTGAATCCAGTTTTGCTTGTAGTTTTTTTATTTACAAATACTATCACACCCTGTTGTCCATTTTTGTCTATTGCTATACATTTAAATATTTCTTGTTTATCTAATTCCAGCCAATTCTTTGTTGGGTGAAGCACACTTCTCCAATGTAGGCATTAGGCACATAATTGGTTTTCCATCTTCTATGAACGTTTTTTAATGAGCCACCTTTCTAGCAGGTGCCTTCACTCTTTTGAAAGCAAACTTACTATAATATCCTTCAGAATATTCCCATATTCAATGTCATATGCTTGTCACATATCCCTAAGTAAGAATTTGTATTGGAAATGTAACCAAAATTCACATTTCCAATACTTTCCAATAAATTCTGAGTTTCATCAGGAAGCAGTACTTTAAACACAGGCTGACCTTTGACGGGTGTAAGTTGCAGTTAATATCTGAAAACAATCAAGTGTTTTCCTCCAAATAGGACATCGTAGTCAGGTCTTAAAATCTGTTGCATCCTCAAATGTACAAAGGCAAGCATTAAGTTTGAGGCCATGCTCACCTCATCGATGATTAAAAGCTTTAACTTTTTTTTACACTCTTGATACTTCATGGCAAGCTTTACCGCATAACGTTTGGTATTCCAGTTTGTTGTCATGTTCCACAGGCAGCATCAAAAGTCAATGTAAAGTAATTGCTAATATTGTGTGGAAGTAACTACTGTCAAGGTTGACACAATGGATCCATAGCCCTTGACAAATCTACGGTACTATCCTGTGAGGCCTAAGAAGGCTCTCACCTCTGTTTGTGTTCTAGGTGGTTGCCAGGCCTTGATAGTTTCAATCTTGGCCTGGAGTGGCTGCACCTTGCCACCACTTACTAGGTGACCTAAGTACACCACGGAACCCTGCCCAATCTGGCACTTATTAGCTCTGATGGTCAGGCCTGCCTGTTGCAGGGCCTGAAGCACCTCCTTAAGGTGGAGCAGGTGTTCCTTCCAGGTGGAACTTTAGACGGCAATGCTGTCTAAGTAGGCTGCACAGAAGGCATCTTTGCCAACTAGGACCCCGTTAACCAACCACTGGAAGGTAGCGGGGACATTTTTCAGCCCAAAGGGCATCACCCTGAATTAGTAATGGCCCTCTGGTGTGGAAAACGCAGATCTCTCTTTAGCCCCCTCAGTCAAGGCGATCTGCCAGTCCCCTGATGTGAGATCAATAGTACTGAGGAATTTGGCAGCGCCTAGCCTGTCTATGAGCTCATCAGCTTGGGGGATGGGGTGAGCGTCAGTCCGTGTGACTGAGTTGAGACCCCGGTAGTCCACACAGAACCAGAGTTCTGGCTTGGCACGGGGTGCAGCAGCCTTGGGTACCAGCACCACAAGGCTGGCCCAGGGACTACTGGACTCCTCAATAACCCCTGGGGCCAGCCTCTTGGCAACTTAATCCTCCTTAATGCTGGCCTTCACCTTGTCTGAAAGCCTGTAGATTTTGTTTTTTACAGGGAGACTGTCTCCCGTGTCAATATCATGGACACACAGGTGTGTGAGTCCAGGGGTGAGGGAAAACAAAGAGTACTGTTCCAGTAAATGGTAACAGTCCCATTGTTGGTCCAGGGTCAGGGAGTCAGAGAGATTAACACCCTCCACTGACCAATCACCTTCCTTGGCAGAGAGGAGGTTGGGGAGAAGTTCATTCTCCTCTTCCATACCCTCATCTGTCACCAGAAGCATGTTGACCTCCGACCTCTGAAAATGAGGCTTCAATCGATTGACATGGAGCACCCTTAGGGGTGCCTAGGTGATTGGAGGTCCACTAAGTAAGTGGCCTACCCTTTTCGCTCCTTTACTTCAAATTGGCCAATCCAGCGATCCTGGAGAGCTCTAGGCTCGACTGGCTCCATTACCCACACTTTGTCTCTAGGTTGAAACTCCACCATGGTTGTCTTCTGGTCATATCAATGTTTTATTACCTCTTGACTGGCCTCAAGGTTACTTTTGGCCGTCTTCCAGAAGCGGTGCATCTGGTTTCCGAGGGCCAACATGTAGCTGACCACATCCTGAGAGGGTGCCTTGGGAACTTTCTCCCACCCCTCCTTGACAATGCTTAAGCGCCCCCTGACATGGTACCCATAGAAAAGCTCAAAGGGACTGAACCCCACCCCCTTCTGAGGTACCTCTCTGTAAGCAAAGAGAAGGCATGGTAAGAGGACGTCCCATTTACGCCTCAGGGACTCAGGGAGGCCTGTGATCATGCCTTTCAAGGTCTTGTTGAATCTCTCCTCAAGACCATTAGATTGGGGGTGAAATGGTGTGGTGAACTTGTAGGTTACCCCACACGCATCCCACATGGACTTCTTGAATGCAGACATGAAGTTAGTGCCTCTGTCAGACACAATCTCCTTTGGGAATCTCACGTGGGTAAATATCCCCATCAGAGTTCTGGTCACCACCGGTGCAGTTACTGTCCTCAGAGGGACTGCCTCTGGGTAGCGGGTGGCATGGTCCACCAAAACCAGGATAAACCAGTTGCCTATGGCAGTTTTGGGGTCCAATGGACGAACAATGTTGATTCCCACCCTTTCAAAGGTGGTGTCAACGACAGGGAGTGTGATCAGGGGGGCTTTTAGCCTTTTCCTTGTTTTCCCATTAGCCCGGCAGGTGGTACAGGACCTACAGAACGCATCTGAGCTTGTCCTCATCCGGGGCAAATAGAAGTGAGTGACAAGCCTGGCAAAGGTCTTGTCTTGCCCCAAATGTCCTGCCAGGGGAATGTTGTGAGCCAGACCCAGTAGGAAGGCCCGGTAACACTGGGGGACCACCAGCACACATGCTGCCACAGCCCCAGGAACCTTAGGCTCACTGTAAAGGAGAGGCTTCACCTGCTGCTTGGGCTGAGGCCTGTTACCTCAAGCCCACAAGAGTGGGACGCACTTTCTGCACCTTGCAGAATTTCTCCCAGGTGGGCCCACCCTCAACTTGCCAGCCAGCAAGCTCAGGTAGGTCACCTAGGGTGACAATGTCTTCCCCAGTTGGCTCAGGGGCCTCCTCCTCGAGAACCCCGTCAACCACCGTGGGAACTTCTGGGACTGCTTTCCCGCACCCCTTGCCCCTCTCCTTGGCAGCTGCCTAGGCCATTTTTCCAGGCTCCAGACACCCTTGACTTCTCTCCCAGGCAGCCATGGACTCTGTGATCATGCAGACCCACTCAGGCAACCCTAACATCTCCAAGTGAGACCTTAGCTCTACCTCCTTCTAGGCAGTGTGCTCAAGTCATTGCCTAACATACAATATACAGGCATGGCAGGACTCATAGCTACTTTCAGAGTACCAGAGACCCCCTCCCCCACTCAAAGGGAACCAGAGCTACCGGTAGGTGGCTCTCACGATTTTCGGCGACTATGACTTGGTGGAATGTATTAGGGAGTACCTGCTCTGCTGACACCAGCTGACCATTGACAGTGGTCATGCGGGCTCTTGTATCACGCAGAGCCTCCACTCTTTGCCCCTGGATGGTGACCCACTGCCTATACTTGGAAGAATTGGCAGGCATGTGGGTTTTAGGCACCATCTCTGCATCCCCCAGGGACACTAGGGTCACCTCTATCTGTTCCCCAAAACTAACTAGGAGTACCTCCGCCCGAGCGCTACGCTAGCCAACCCAGTTGTAATTGGAATTCTCTCTCCTCCCGCCTTTCCTCTGTGGTCTGGCCTTGGTCAGAGACACTGCTCCCTGGTTTGGCAGGGGGCACAATCACAGTGGTAACATCGACCACTACTGGCACAACATCCTTTGAGGGGCCCTCCTCTTGCTCCTCATCCTCAACATCCTCCTCTGAATGGGCTTCTGTCCAGGCCCTCAGCTCCATTTGGTACTCCTCCTTCCTGGAGGCACCCTGGGTGGTTACTCCCAACCATTTGCAGAACCCTTTCAGCTGTTTGACAGTGAATGTCTCCAGCATGGCTAGGTCAAAATCTTCAGCTCCTGCTTGTGACCCAGCCAGAGACATGTTGAATGAGGATTTTAGTTAAAAGTGTCAGGCAGAAAAACGAAATTGCAGAAAAAGGTAAAAAATCAAGTTGACCTTCAACTGTGGGTAGGTAATGAACACTTAGCTAATGTATGTCACTGCACAAATACAAATCCTATCCTCACCGCTGATCACCAATGTTAAAAATGGGGTCTTTGGTTGGCAGTCAGGTTACCCCCTGTCCAAGCAAGGACCCTCACTCTAGTCGGGGTAAGTCACACACAATCCAAATTATCCTGTGCCCACCCTCTGGTAGCTTGCCACTGAGCAGTCAGGCTTAACTTAGAAGGCAATGTGTAAAGTATTTGTGCAATAAATCATGCAATAATACAGTAGAACACCACAAAAATACACCAAACAGTGTTTAGAAAAATATATGATATTTATCAGGTAAAATGCAGCTCGAAACGATTAAGATGCAATAAGTATATGTTGAGATATCACTGTAAAAATGATGTAAAGTGTCTTTAGTCTCTTAAAAGCAAGAAAGGCCTCTTGCAAGCACAAAGTACCTGGTTTGCGGGCAAAATCTCCGCAAGGAACCGCAGAGAAGCGTGGAAAACAGGGAGGTGTGCGTCGATCTCTTGGGCCAGCTCGGATTTGGCTAGCTCTTCGGGTTGCAGGATTTTCGGATGTCCCAGAGATGATGCGTTGAAATCCAGTGTTGGCAGGACGAAGTCATAGGGGGGGCGTCGATCCGGTAGGCGTTGTGTGGAAAATTCTACCGCACGGCAGGCGCTGCGTCAATTCCTATCAGGAAGTCGGACTGTGTCGTTCCAGCTCGGCTGTGCGTCGATCCAGTGTGTCGTGCGTCGAATTTCCAATCGCTACTCTGGCACTGCATCGATCTTCTCCTTGGGAACTCGGGATGCGTCGTTCCGGTTCGGCGTGCAGTGGTTTTCTCACCGCGATGCAGGCTGTGCGTCGTTTCTGGCAGGCGGTGCCTCGATTTTGCAGGAGGCAAGCTCTATCCAAGCCCTTGGAGAGCACTTCTCAGCACAGCCAGAGAGCAGCAAGGCAGCAAGGCAACAGCAAGGCAGCAGTCCTTCACAGAAAGCAGTCAGGTGAGTCCTTTGGGCAGCCAGGCAGTTCTTCTTGGCAGGTTGCAGGTTCTGGTTCAGGTTCTCTTCTCCAGGAAGTGTCTGAGTTGGTAGGGGCAGAGGCCCTGTTTAAATACCCAAATGTGCCTTTGAAGTGGGGGAGACCTCAAAGAGTGGCTTAGAAGTGCACAAGGTCCCCTTTCAGTTCAATCCTCTCTGCCAGGGTCCACATAGGGGGTGTGGCAGTCCTTTGTGGGAGGGAAGGCTACTGTCCTTTGACATGTAAGTGTCAGGCCCTCCATCCTCCCAGCCCAGGAAGACCCATTCAAAATACAGATGTACAGATGTATGCAAGTGAGGCTGAGCATCCTGTGTTTGGGGTTTGTCTGAGTGAATGCACAAGGGAGCTGTAAACTGAACCTAGCCAGACGTGGATTGTAAGGCACAGAAGGATTTAAGTGCAGAGAAATGCTCACTTTCTAAAAGTGGCATTTCTAAAATAGTAATATTAAATCCAACTTCACCAGTCAGCAGGATTTTGTATTACCATTCTGGCCACACTAAATATGACCTCCCTACCCCTTTCAGATCAGCAGCTACCACTCAAACAGTATATGAGGGTAGCCCTAATGTTAGCCTATGAAAGGAGCAGGCCTCACAGCAGTGCAAAAACAAATTGAGGAGTTTTACACTACCAGGACATGTAAACTACACGGGTACATGTCCTGCCTTTTCTCTACACAGCACCCTGCCCTATGGGTTACCTAGGGCATACCTTAGGGGGGAAGTATATGTAGAAAAAGGGGAGTTTTAGGCTTGGCAAGTTCTTTTAAATGCCAAGTCTAAATGGCAGTGAAACTGCACCCATAGACCTTGCATTGGTAGGCATGAGACATGGTTAAGGGGCTACTGAAGTGGGTGGCACAAACAGTGCTGCAGGCCCACTAGTAGCATTTAATCTACAGGCCCTGGGCACATATAGTGCACTTTACTAGGGACTTACAAGTAAATTAAATAAGCCAATTGGGTATGATCCAATTTCATCATGTTTAAGGGAGAGAGCATAGGCACTTTAGAACTGCTTAGCAGTGGTAAAGTGCGCAGTCCTAAAACCAGCAAAAACAGTATCCAAACAGTGGCGGAAGGCAGGGAAAAAGTTAGGGGTGACCACCCTAAGGCTGTCAGGTCTAACACTAATCCAGTGGGTGCAGTAATTACACATGTCAAATTACACTCTGTAGTCTTCTGTAGGAAAGCAGTGAGAACCTTTCTTAAAAAGCTTTTACCGGTATGCCCCTCATGGAGCACCTCAGCTTCTGACTCCAGACCAATGGCAACAAAACGATATGAGGCACCCTTGCGTAGAGACCCCTGGGACCATGCCCAACCTTCTGCAATGCCATCGCCATCCTCATCGCCCCCCTCACCATTGACTCCCTCCACTATGTCCTACGCGGCAATCTCAATTTCCGCCTTAACGATCCCAATGACAAAAACTCCACTTCCCTCATAGAGAACCTCAGCAACATTGGCCTCAGTCAGCTAGTCAACAAACCCATGCACAAAGCCGGACACACACTGGATGCCATCTACACTTTAGCGATCAAATCAATTTCACCCACGTGACTGAACTCACCATGACTGACCAGAACCCGACCTCGCCATAGCCATACAAGAAGGTTACAAAATCACCCGTAGAGACCGCATAAACAAACCAGGAGGAGGTATTGCCATAATACACAAAAACACCATCAAAATTTCCACCAACACCAACGATACCCTAGACAATGCAGAACACCTACACTTTCAAATACACATCAACGCCAACACCACCCTTAGAGGAACCCTCATCTACAGACCACCAGGAACCCGCCCCCCATTCTGCAACTCCATCGCAGATACCATCAGCTCCCACGCCCTCACCTCCATAGTCTACATACTCCTTGGTGACCTCAACTTTCACTTGGAAAACACCCACGACTGCAACTCCCCAGCCCTGCTGGACAACCTCACGAACCTCAGCCTCAAGCAACTGGTCACCTCACATACTCACTCTGCTGGACACACGCTAGACACCATCTTCACCTCCAGCAGCCACATCACCTTCACTCACACCACAGAACTCCACTGGACTGACCACCACTGCGTCCACTTCTCCTTCATGAAACCCCCCACCCACCACCAACAACACACTACACCCTACCGCAAGTGGAACAAGATCTCCAAAGAACACCTGCTCGCCAACCTCACACAAGCTCCACCTCCCATCACCAACGACCCCAACACTGCCGTCCACAACCTCACACAATGGCTAGCAACCTGCGCAGACTCCCTCGCCCCTTTGAAAACAAACAACAACACCCGCACCATCAAGACCGCCCCCTAGTTCGCCACAGAACTCCAGGCCTCCAAACAAGAATGCCGAAAAATTGAGAAAGCCTGGCGCCAAGAACCCTCAATGAGCAACTCCTCCGTCCTCAAAACAGCCATGCGCAAACACCACCAACTCATCCGGACAACCAAACGGTCCTTCTACAATGAACGCATAGACAACAACACACACAACAGCAAGGAACTCTTTGCCATCGTCAAAGAACTCCCCAAACCCAAATCCAGCACCATCAACCCTCCACACTCCCAAAATCTCTGCAACTCCCTCTCCAACTACTTTCACTGCAAAATCGCAGACATACACAACAGCTTCACAGCAGCAGCACCCACCATCACCACCACCGACACAACCAACACCACAACACCCCCCACACCAACCAACTACACACCTGGACCCCCACCAGCGATGAAGAAGTCGGCAAAACCATGAACTCCATCCACTCAGGCTCCCGAACAGACCCTTGCCCCCACCACATTTTCAACAAGGCCAACCAAATCATCGCTCCCCAGCTCCGTGACGTCATTAACAGTTCTTTCGACACCACAACCTTCCCAGACATTGGGAAGCACGCCAAAGTCAACGCTCTTCTCAAAAAACCCAAAGCAGACCCGGAAGACCTCACAAACTACCGTCCCAATTCTCTTCTCTCCTTCCTCGCAAAGGTCGCTGAGAAGATAGTAAACGCTCAACTGTCTCGCTTCTTAGAAGAAAACAACATACTTGACGCCTCCCAGTCTGGATTCCGCAAGAACCACAGCACTGAGACCGCCCTCATCGCCTGCACAGACGACATCAGGACCAGAGTGGACAAGGGCGAGACCGTCCCCCTCATCCTCCTAGACCTCTCTGCAGCTTTCAACACTGTATGCCACCAAACCCCCCACGCATGCCTTTTCGACGCCGGAATTTGCTACAAGGCCCTGGACTGGCTCACCTCCTTCCTCACCAAAAGAACCAAAAGAGTTCGCCTCCCTCCTTTCTGGTCTACAGCCACCAAGATCATCTGTGGGGTCCCCCAAGGATCCTCCCTCAGCCCCACCCTCTTCAACATCTACATGGCTCCTCTTGCCAACATCCTCCGCACCCACGGCATCACCATAATCTCATACACAGACGACACCCAGCTCATCATCTCCCTCACCAGGAACACAACCACCGCCAAGATTAACCTGCATGCCGGACTCCTCGACGTCGCCAAATGGATGACAGCAAGCTACCTCAAATTAACCTCAAACAAAACAGAGATCATCATCTTCGGCCCCAACAAGACAGCATGGAATGACTCCTGGTGGCCCACCACCCTCGGACCATCCCCAACACCCACCACCCACGCACGCAACCTTGGTATCATTCTATACTCATCTCTCTCCATTACCCAGCAAATCAACGCCATACCATCCTCCTGCTTCAACACCCTTCGATTGCTACGCAATACTTTCAAATAGATTCTGTTAGAAACAAGAAGAACAGTCACCCACGCCCTCATCAGCAGCAGACTGGACTACGGCAACGCCCTCTACACAGGGACCACAGCCATGCTTCAAAGAAAACTCCAGCGAATTCAGAACGCAGCCGCACGTCTCTTCCTCAACCTCCCTCGCCACAAAAACCTATCAACCCACCTCAGATACCTACACTGGCTGTCCACCAACAAAAGGATCATTTTCAAAGTCCTCGTCCACGCTCACAAAGCCCTCCATGATACTGGACTGGCCTACCTCAACGAATAAGTAAACTCCCACATACCAACTCGACAGCTCTGCTCCACCGACCTCGTCCTTTCTACAGTCCCCAGCATCCAACGCACCATCTCCGGCGGCAGATCCTTCTCCCACCTCGCCCGCCAAGACCTGGAACTCTCTCCCCACCAACCTACGCAAGACCCAGGACCTCCTAACCTTCAGAAAGAACCTTAAAACATGGCTTTTTGAGCAGTAACCGGCAACCTCTCTCCCTCCTACCAGCGCCTTGAGACCGTAACGGGTGAGTAGCGCGCTTAAGAAACTATTTGATTGATTGATTGACCACATCATCATCCATTTTACCATCTCCAATTCATAGCACACAACCTCCAAGCACCTCAGTACCCCACACTACAGCTCGGGCAAGGTAACTGAGACCCTATGGGTTCAAGCTCTAGGCACCGCACAACCCAAGCCAACGGCAGACCTCGACCTCAATCAGGCTGTCCAAAACTTCAACCCCTGGATCACCAAATCCGCCAACAGTGTCGCCCTGCTGAACCCAACTAAAAACCACAACATCTCCAAGCCAGCGCGATGGTACACTCCAGAGCTCAGAAACTCCAGTGACTGCCACTGACTCGAGAAACAATGGTGCATGACCAAGGACATCAAGGCAGCAAAAAGAGCAGGAATTCTTCAGCCGGACAGCCATAGAGACCACCATCTACTCATCCCAGGAACTCTGCAACACCCTCTCAGACTACTTCCACAGCAAGATCACCACCATATACAATAATTTTGACCCCAACCCCCACCCCCATCCTAGACAACATCTCTCAAGCAGCGAACGGCAGCCACATGATAACCTCCTATTCCCCAATTACCACACAGACCACCACAGCCATCATGTCATCCATCCACTCCAGGGCACTCATTGACCCTTACTCCCACCAGCTTTTCAACCTCAGATCTAACATTATTTGCACAGAACTAACTTGTATCCTCCACACCTCCATCTACATGGCAACCTTTGAGGATGAACCGAAGCACGCAGAGGTCAGACCCCTCTTAAAGAAACCCTCTGCCGACCCCAGAAACCTCAAAATGTACAGACTGATCTTCCTGCTCCCCTTCCTGGCCAAAGTCCTCGAAAAAGCCATCAACCAGCACAGAGACTGCACTAATCGCCACCACGGATGACATCAGGACCCTCTTTGACTGTTGAGAGTCACCAGCTCTAATCCTTCTGGACTTCTCTGTAGCATTGGATACAGTCTCATACCATACTCTCCTGAATAGACTCCACAACATATACATTCAACAAAACACCCTTAAGTGTGTCTCCTCTTTCGTCTCAGGCTGCAAGCAGAGCATCCACTTTCCTCCCTTCACTTCCACACCCAAGAACATCACCTGTGGCATACCCCAAGGATCCTCCGTTAGCCCAATCCTGTTCAACGTCTACATGACCCCCCTCTCACACATCGTTAGATCCTACGGACTCAATGTAGTCTCCTGTGCCAACAACACTCAACTAATCCTCTCACTCACCAAAGACCACCACAACGCCAAAACCAACTTCTGTAATGCCATGGCCAACATAGCAACATAGATGAAAAATAGCTGCCTTGAACTAAACACAGACAAAACAGAAGTCCTGATATCTGTGAAGAACACCTCCATATGGAACCACAGCTAGTGGTCAGCAGAACTCAGACCAATTCCCTCTCCATGCGACCACATAAAACCTTGACATCATCCTCGACTGACAACTATCCATGAACTGACAAATACACTCAGTTGCCTCCTCCTGTTTCTACATCCTCCGTATGCTCTACTGAATCTTCAAATGGATCCCTACCAACACCAGAAAGACAATCATGCATGCCCTGGTCACCAGTCACCTCAACTATGTCAACGATCTCTATACCGGAGAACACCACAGCCAAACTCATCCTTAACATCTCCAAGTGCTGAAGAATCACCCCACACATCAGTAACCTCCAGAAAAGAACCCAATTTGAAATCCTAACACTTGCATACAAGGCTCGCTGCAACTTATGGCCTTCCTACATCAACCACCGACTGAGCTTCTACGTCCCAGCAAGACAACTATACTCCACCTTGCTAAATATCGCACGCACACCTGCATCCATTGCAGCCACAGTGCAGGCCGCTACTTCTCCTACACAGCAGCCAAGTCCTGGAACAGCCTGCCCCTGCACCTCCAAGCAGCTCCCTCCCTGGCAGACTTCAGACGGAGTCTCAAGATGTGGCTTTTTGACTGAGACATGGCACCCTGAGCACCCAGATATCCTTAGGGGTGATAGTGCTTGCCTTTACAAATGCCATGATTGATTGATTGGTACCAGCTTGACCATTGACATACAACAGTATAGTTTTAAATGATATGAATATACACTCTTTCATGTCATGGAGCAATCCATGCTCAACTCTGGCTTTCACCTCCATGTATATTTCTTTTTGCTTGTCATTTAGTTGTCCAACTAAGTCTTCCTAATCTATTGCTTCCCATCTTTTTTGTTCCATTGCAGTCTCCAACTCATTCATTGCAATAGCAGCTTCATTTTTAATTATTGGCTGTCCAAATTGATCTTGACTTAAAAGACCTGAACTTGGGCTGCTTTGTGATCTCTCCTTAGCTATTCCAGCAACAGTTGTTTCATCCTGTTCAATTACATCATTTAGCATTTTCAAATAGTTAGGAAATAGTGAAAACTGGATGTTATTCTTTACAGCATTAATTAAGAGTCTTCATACCAGTCAGACTCTCCCAGTAATTCTGAATCAGAACTCCAAGACTTAAACAGTTGTAGAAGTGCCAAATAGCAAAACTCCCTTTTTCAGCAGTCTGGCATCTCAGGCGCATATTTATACTTTTTTTGCGCTGCGTTTGCTTCATTTTTTGACGCAAAAGCAGCGCAAACTTACAAAATACAATTATATTTTGTAAGTTTGCACCACTTTTGCATCAAAAAATGGTGCAAATGTGGTGCAAAAAAAGTATAAATATGGGCCTCAGTGTTCTATGGTTAATTAGATTGCCTTTATTGTGGCGTACCAAACAACTGACACAACCAATTCAATAGTTTTAAAGTATTTCATAAAAACAAGCATATTCAAGATGTGGACTCCTTTATGGATAGTACATGTCCAATATGTTTGTTTTGACGATGTCTGTATTTCTGGATTAAATTCTGCAAGGTAATGAATTTCTGGAAAATACTTCAACACTTTATTTCGACAGATGCTAGGCCGAGACTTAACCAAATATTTCCTCTTGACTTAGAGTATAAACTAGGTGCACTCAACTAATCTCAGCACTTATAGGATCCAATTTCTCTGTATGAAAGCATCTTCAAACTGAAGCTAAATAATATCTTTGTTAGAGACTTTACAGCAGAAATCTCTTACTATATATCTTTAATCTTGTCTTCTCAGACTTTGTTATGTATGAAGTTACATAACGAACAGCAGCTATAGAGTTGTCTGCAACAAATTGAATCTCCATATTAGAATTCAAAATTTTTAGAATGTCAGGATTGTAGTCATTAATATATTTTGAAGCCTCTGTTCCCCTGAGGTTGTAAGTGTTATTGAGTGATTTTCAAGTAAGTGTATGTCTCACTGCAGATAACAAAACTTGACTCTTTTTTTTTAAATATCAGGTCTAGGAAATCCAAAGCAACACTTTGTGTAAAATGTTTGTTTTGCTCTGTATTTCCAATGACAGTACTTCCCACATCTATATGATCAAAAATTCAGAAGTTGCTGTTTTACGCGTTTTTCGTCACTGTGTTTTGGGATGCTACATGTAACATACTGCTCTATAAAAGTAAGTACAGACTCACCTGTGTCTGTTCCAAATGTTGGTGCTTCTTCTATTCACAACAGCATACCAATATGAGGAAACTCTCTTGCTTGGTACTCATTATGTCAAAAGAAATCAGTAACTTCTCCAAGAGGTGGATTTATTGTGTTGCAGACGAAGGAGAGCATGATTTGAATTCTGAGTTTAAAACACCTATAAATGTTTGCAGGATCCGAAGAGCAAAGTTCTCCTGGTGTCTTTAAAAGGATGTTACAGTTTGCTTCTCTCAAAATGTCATCCTGTGCACACACAACTCATGATCATAAACCAGGTTGGTTTATCTAAATTTTGCAACATACATTTCAGTTCACCAGGACGACGATACCAGTACTCATTGGTCCCACATTGACATGCCATCAAATGTATCAAATTATACTCTAACTTCTCATATGAACTTTTTCTACAGTCTGTTGCAGACATGTTTTGTAGATTAACTTCTGCCTTAAGAATATGATTAACAGCATTTGATAGTCAAAACAAATTAGTTTCAAATAATAGCTGGAATATATATATATATATATATATATGGAATAATTTGCTGAAATCTAGGGTCCTCTGAATATAATCTTGTGGACCTCAGTGTCTGTGATACTCAGCCGCTGGTCTGTGCAGATGACGTTCATCATACCATCCACCAACACCAGTTGGAAAGTATCGTGGAAAACATCAAGCCTCTAAACTTTTCTCCCACACACTCATTGGAGCTCCTTTTACATGTTTCATCTGATACAGTTCAATGGTATCTCCCATGATTTCTTTAGAATGCAGTGGATAGACACCATAGTCTTCATATATTTCTTCATATCTACTTTTTTCCACTTTTTCAAACTGTTCTCTTGAAGTGAAGATTTCTTCTTCCATGCAACTTCCATGTGTACAAACATCTACATCTCACATATACACATTATTCTGTTTTAGATAGAATACAGCTTTCTTCACTTTATTCACATCCACTAGTTTCTGCCAGATTCTTTTTATTTTTTGAGGGCACACCATTGACTAGGATAACAAGTGGTTCTTCCAAATCTCTCTCTACACCCACAGTTTCAATATTGCATTTAAAATCTAAAGGTAAGTTCATAACTCTACCTTTAAGGCCTTTCTGTAGCTCAGTGGGTGACTGTTTCTCAGTCTTTGGTTCCATACGATGTATAGCATCAAAAGGTTGTTTAGATTGTGCTAATATTGATTCATAAACATTTTGATGTCGAAGTTCATCTGGAATTTAAACCCTTCTGTGCCCAGGACGTAATGGTTACGTCCTGAGGCACAGTGCTGCTGTGCCCAGGACGTAACCATTACTTCCTGTGCACAGAGCCCAGAGGGAGCGCTAGCGCTCCCTCTGTGGGGTTCCCCCCCACCCCCCCAAGTCAGGGATGGGGAAGCCCTTCCCCTCCCACCCCTGACCCCCCCAATCCCCCCTGCTTGCGCGCTGATTAGTCACAGGGTCTCCCCCATTGCGCTGGAAGCAGAGCTTCCAGCGCGATTGAAAGAGAAATGCTTTTGCATTTCTCTTTCAATGCCATGGGGGAGGCCCCGAGAGAATTCAAAGGGAAGGAAATGTATTTCCTTCCCTTTGAAGTCTCTCACAGGTTTCAAAAGCCGGATTGCTTGCAATCCGGCTTTTGAAACCCCACTAGACACCAGGGATTTTTTTTTTTTCAATGAAATTGGCAAAAGGGAGCGACCCCTTGGGCAAGGGTCGCTCCTAGGGGGGGCATTTTTTTAGGAAGGCCTTTTCTGCCCCCCCTGGGGGCAGATTGACCTAAAATCAACCACTTCTGCCCCCAAGGGGGGCAGAAATGCTCTAATTACAGTTTGCCCCCCAGGGGAGCGACCTTTGTCTGATGGGTCGCTCCCCATCTCTAAAAAAACAAAAAAAAAAAAAAAACCCACCAAAAAAAAATTTGCCCTGGCAACAAGAGGTTTCTGTCCCCCCGGGGCAGATCGGCCTAATAATAGGCCGATCTGCCCCCAGGGGGGGCAGAAATGGCCTAAAATAAATTTGCCCCCCCAACCCCCACCCCCCCACCAGGAGCGATCCTTGCCTACGGGGTCACTCCCCCTGTGTGACATTGGCGCCAAAAAACAAATCCCCGGTGCCTAGTGGTTTCTGCCCCCTTGGGGGCAGATTGACCTAAAATCGACCACTTCTGCCCCCAAGGGGGGCAGAAATGCTCTAAATACAGTTTGCCCCCCAGAGGAGCGACCCTTGTCTGATGGGTCGCTCCCCATCTCTATAAAAACAAACAAACAAAAAAAAAACACAAAAAAAAAATTTGCCCTGGCAACAAGAGGTTTCTGCCCTGGCCGATCTGCCCCCAGGGGGGGCAGAAATGGCCTAAAATAAATTTGCCCCCCCAACCCCCACCCCCCCACCAGGAGCGACCCTTGCCTATGGGGTCGCTCCCCCTGCGTGACATTGGCGCCAAAAAACAAATCCCCGGTGCCTAGTGGTTTCTGCCCCCTTGGGGGAAGATTGACCTAAAATCGACCACTTCTGCCCCCAAGGGGGGCAGAAATGCTCTAAATACAGTTTGCCCCCCAGGGGAGCGACCCTTGTCTGATGGGTCGCTCCCCATCTCTAAAAAAACAAACAAACAAAAAAAAGAAAACACAAAAAAAAAATTTGCCCTGGCAACAAGAGGTTTCTGCCCCCCCGGGGGCAGATCGGCCTAATAATAGGCCGATCTGCCCCCAGGGGGGCCAGAAATGGCCTAAAATAAATTTACCCCCCCAACCCCCACCCCCCCACCAGGAGCAACCCTTGCCTACGGGGTCGCTCCCCCTGCGTGACATTGGCGCCAAAAAACAAATCCACAGTGCCTAGTGGTTTCTGCCCCCTTGGGGGCAGATTGACCTAAAATCGACCACTTCTGCCCCCAAGGGGGGCAGAAATGCTCTAAATACAGTTTGCCCCCCAGGGGAGCGACCCTTGTCTGATGGGTCGCTCCCCATCCCTAAAAAAACAAACAAACAAAAAAAAAAAACACCCAAAAAAAATTTGCCCCGTTGTGTCCACGTTGTGTTTTGGCCCATTTCCTTTCGTGGGCGCTAGGCCTACCCACACAAGTGAGGTACCATTTTTATGGAGAGACTTAGGGGAACGCTGGGTGGAAGGAAATTTGTGGCTCCTCTCAGATTCCAGAACTTTCTGTCACCGAAATGAGAGGAAAAAGTGTTTTGGGGCCAAATTTTGATGTTTGCAAAGGATTCTGGGTAACAGAACCTGGTCAGAGCCCCGCAAATCACCCCATCTTGGATTCCCCTAGGTCTCTAGTTTTCAAAAATGCGCTGGTTTGCTAGGTTTCCCCAGGTGCCGGCTGAGCTAGAGGCCAAAATCCACAGATAAGCACTGTTTTCTAAGAAAAAATTTGATGTGTCCACGTTGTGTTTTGGGCCGTTTCCTGTCGCGAGCGCTAGGCCTACCCACACAAGTGAGGTATCATTTTTATCGGGAGACGTGGGGGAACGCTGGGTGGAAGGAAATTTGTGGCTCCTCTCAGATTCCAGAACTTTCTGCCACAGAAATGTGAGGAACATGTGTTTTTTTAGCCAAATTTTGAGGTTTGCAAAGGATTCTGGGTAACAGAACCTGGTCCGAGCCACACAAGTCACCCCATCTTGGATTCCCCTAGGTCTCTAGCTTTCAGAAATGCACAGGTTTGGTAGGTTTCCCTAGGTGGCGGCTGAGCTACAGGCCAAAATCTACAGGTAGGCACTTTGCAAAAAACACCTCTGTTTTCCTTCAAAAATTTGGCTGTGTCCACGTTGCGCTTTGGGGCGTTTCCTGTCGCGGGCGCTAGGCCTACCCACACAAGTGAGGTATCATTTTTATCGGGAGATGTGGGGGAACGCTGGGTGGAAGGAAATTTGTGGCTCCTCTCAGATTCCAGAACTTTCTGCCACAGAAATGTGAGGAACATGTGTTTTTTTAGCCAAATTTTGAGGTTTGCAAAGGATTCTGGGTAACAGAACCTGGTCCGAGCCACACAAGTCACCCCATCTTGGATTCCCCTAGGTCTCTAGTTTTCAGAAATGCACAGGTTTGGTAGGTTTCCCTAGGTGGCGGCTGAGCTACAGGCCAAAATCTACAGGTAGGCACTTTGCAAAAAACACCTCTGTTTTCCTTCAAAAATTTGGCTGTGTCCACGTTGCGCTTTGGGGCGTTTCCTGTCGCGGGCGCTAGTCCTACCCACACAAGTGAGGTATCATTTTTATCGGGACACGTGGGGGAACGCTGGGTGGAAGGAAATTTGTGGCTCCTCTCAGATTCCAGAACTTTCTGCCACAGAAATGTGAGGAACATGTGTTTTTTTAGCCAAATTTTGAGGTTTGCAAAGGATTCTGGGTAACAGAACCTGGTCCGAGCCACACAAGTCACCCCATCTTGGATTCCCCTAGGTCTCTAGTTTTCAGAAATGCACAGGTTTGGTAGGTTTCCCCAGGTGGCGGCTGAGCTACAGGCCAAAATCTACAGGTAGGCACTTTGCAAAAAACACCTCTGTTTTCCTTCAAAAATTTGGCTGTGTCCACGTTGCGCTTTGGGGTGTTTCCTGTCGCGGGCGCTAGGCCTACCCACACAAGTGAGGTATCATTTTTATCGGGAGACGTGGGGGAACGCTGGGTGGAAGGAAATTTGTGGCTCCTCTCAGATTCCAGAACTTTCTGCCACAGAAATGTGAGGAACATGTGTTTTTTTAGCCAAATTTTGAGGTTTGCAAAGGATTCTGGGTAACAGAACCTGGTCCGAGCCACACAAGTCACCCCATCTTGGATTCCCCTAGGTCTCTAGTTTTCAGAAATGCACAGGTTTGGTAGGTTTCCCTAGGTGGCGGCTGAGCTACAGGCCAAAATCTACAGGTAGGCACTTTGCAGAAAACACCTTTGTTTTCCTTCAAAAATTTGGCTGTGTCCACGTTGCGCTTTGGGGCGTTTCCTGTCGCGGGCGCTAGGCCTACCCACACAAGTGAGGTATCATTTTCATCGGGAGACGTGGGGGAACGGTGGGTGGAAGGAAATTTGTGGCTCCTCTCAGATTCCAGAACTTTCTGCCACAGAAATGTGAGGAACATGTGTTTTTTTAGCCAAATTTTGAGGTTTGCAAAGGATTCTGGGTAACAGAACCTGGTCCGAGCCACACAAGTCACCCCATCTTGGATTCCCCTAGGTCTCTAGTTTTCAGAAATGCACAGGTGTGGTAGGTTTCCCTAGGTGGCGGCTGAGCTACAGGCCAAAATCTACAGGTAGGCACTTTGCAAAAAACACCTCTGTTTTCCTTCAAACATTTGGCTGTGTCCACGTTGCGCTTTGGGGCGTTTCCTGTCGCGGGCGCTAGGCCTACCCACACAAGTGAGGTATCATTTTTATCGGGAGACGTGGGGGAACGCTGGGTGGAAGGAAATTTGTGGCTCCTCTCAGATTCCAGAACTTTCTGCCACAGAATTGTGAGGAACATGTGTTTTTTTTAGCCAAATTTTGAGGTTTGCAATGGATTCTGGGTAACAGAACCTGGTCCGAGCCACACAAGTCACCCCATCTTGGATTCCCCTAGGTCTCTAGCTTTCAGAAATGCACAGGTTTGGTAGGTTTCCCTAGGTGGCGGCTGAGCTACAGGCCAAAATCTACAGGTAGGCACTTTGCAAAAAACACCTCTGTTTTACTTCAAAAATTTGGCTGTGTCCACGTTGCGCTTTGGGGCGTTTCCTGTCGCGGGCGCTAGGCCTACCCACACAAGTGAGGTATCATTTTTATCGGGAGACGTGGGGGAACGCTGGGTGGAAGGACATTTGTGGCTCCTCTCAGATTCCAGAACTTTCTGCCACAGAAATGTGAGGAACATGTGTTTTTTTAGCCAAATTTTGAGGTTTGCAAAAGATTCTGGGTAACAGAACCTGGTCCGAGCCATACAAGTCACCCCATCTTGGATTCCCCTAGGTCTCTAGTTTTCAGAAATGCACAGGTTTGGTAGGTTTCCCTAGGTGGCGGCTGAGCTAGAGGCCAAAATCTACAGGTAGGCACTTTGCAAAAAACACCTCTGTTTTCCTTCAAAAATTTGTCTGTGTCCACGTTGCGCTTTGGGGCGTTTCCTGTCGCGGGCGCTAGGCCTACCCACACAAGTGAGGTATCATTTTTATCGGGAGACGTGGGGGAACGCTGGGTGGAAGGAAATTCGTGGCTCCTCTCAGATTCCAGAACTTTCTGCCACAGAAATGTGAGGAACATGTGTTTTTTTTGCCAAATATTGAGGTTTGCAAAGGATTCTGGGTAACAGAACCTGGTCCGAGCCACACAAGTCACCCCATCTTGGATTCCCCTAGGTCTCTAGTTTTCAGAAATGCACAGGTTTGGTAGGTTTCCTTAGGTGGCGGCTGAGCTACAGGCCAAAATCTACAGGTAGGCACTTTGCAAAAAACACCTCTGTTTTCCTTCAAAAATTTGGCTGTGTCCACGTTGCGCTTTGGCGCGTTTCCTGTCGCGGGCGCTAGGCCTACCCACACAAGTGATGTATCATTTTTATCGGGAGATGTGGGGGAACGCTGTGTGGAAGGAAATTTGTGGCTCCTCTCAGATTCCAGAACTTTCTGCCACAGAAATGTGAGGAACATGTGTTTTTTTAGCCAAATTTTGAGGTTTGCAAAGGATTCTGGGTAACAGAACCTGGTCCGAGCCACACAAGTCACCCCATCTTGGATTCCCCTAGGTCTCTAGTTTTCAGAAATGCACAGGTTTGGTAGGTTTCCTTAGGTGGCGGCTGAGCTAGAGGCCAAAATCTACAGGTAGGCACTTTGCAAAAAACACCTCTGTTTTCCTTCAAAAATTTGTCTGTGTCCACGTTGCGCTTTGGGGCGTTTCCTGTCGCGGGCGCTAGGCCTACCCACACAAGTGAGGTATCATTTTTATCGGGAGACGTGGGGGAACGCTGGGTGGAAGGAAGTTTGTGGCTCCTCTCAGATTCCAGAACTTTCTGCCACAGAAATGTGAGGAATATGTGTTTTTTTAGCCAAATTTTGAGGTTTGCAAAGGATTCTGGGTAACAGAACCTGGTCCGAGCCACACAAGTCACCCCATCTTGGATTCCCCTAGGTCTCTAGTTTTCAGAAATGCACAGGTTTGGTAGGTTTCCCTAGGTGGCGGCTGAGCTACAGGCCAAAATCTACAGGTAGGCACTTTGCAAAAAACACCTCTGTTTTCCTTCAAAAATTTGGCTGTGTCCACGTTGCGCTTTGGGGCGTTTCCTGTCGCGGGCGCTAGTCCTACCCACACAAGTGAGGTATCATTTTTATCGGGACACGTGGGGGAACGCTGGGTGGAAGGAAATTTGTGGCTCCTCTCAGATTCCAGAACTTTCTGCCACAGAAATGTGAGGAACATGTGTTTTTTTAGCCAAATTTTGAGGTTTGCAAAGGATTCTGGGTAACAGAACCTGGTCCGAGCCACACAAGTCACCCCATCTTGGATTCCGCTAGGTCTCTAGTTTTCAGAAATGCACAGGTTTGGTAGGTTTCCCTAGGTGGCGGCTGAGCTACAGGCCAAAATCTACAGGTAGGCACTTTGCAAAAAACACCTCTGTTTTCCTTCAAAAATTTGGCTGTGTCCACGTTGCGCTTTGGGGCGTTTCCTGTCGCGGGCGCTAGTCCTACCCACACAAGTGAGGTATCATTTTTATCGGGACACGTGGGGGAATGCTGGGTGGAAGGAAATTTGTGGCTCCTCTCAGATTCCAGAACTTTCTGCCACAGAAATGTGAGGAACATGTTTTTTTTAGCCAAATTTTGAGGTTTGCAAAGGATTCTGGGTAACAGAACCTGGTCCGAGCCACACAAGTCACCCCATCTTGGATTCCCCTAGGTCTCTAGTTTTCAGAAATGCACAGGTTTGGTAGGTTTCCCTAGGTGGCGGCTGAGCTACAGGCCAAAATCTACAGGTAGGCACTTTGCAAAAAACACCTCTGTTTTCCTTCAAAAATTTGGCTGTGTCCACGTTGCGCTTTGGGGTGTTTCCTGTCGCGGGCGCTAGGCCTACCCACACAAGTGAGGTATCATTTTTATCGGGAGACGTGGGGGAACGCTGGGTGGAAGGAAATTTGTGGCTCCTCTCAGATTCCAGAACTTTCTGCCACAGAAATGTGAGGAACATGTGTTTTTTCTGCCAAATTTTGAGGTTTGCAAAGGATTCTGGGTAACAGAACCTGGTCCGAGCCACACAAGTCACCCCATCTTGGATTCCCCTAGGTCTCTAGTTTTCAGAAATGCACAGGTTTGGTAGGTTTCCCTAGGTGGCGGCTGAGCTACAGGCCAAAATCTACAGGTAGGCACTTTGCAGAAAACACCTCTGTTTTCCTTCAAAAATTTGGCTGTGTCCACGTTGCGCTTTGGGGCGTTTCCTGTCGCGGGCGCTAGGCCTACCCACACAAGTGAGGTATCATTTTCATCGGGAGACGTGGGGGAACCCTGGGTGGAAGGAAATTTGTGGCTCCTCTCAGATTCCAGAACTTTCTGCCACAGAAATGTGAGGAACATGTGTTTTTTTAGCCAAATTTTGAGGTTTGCAAAGGATTCTGGGTAACAGAACCTGGTCCGAGCCACACAAGTCACCCCATCTTGGATTCCCCTAGGTCTCTAGTTTTCAGAAATGCACAGGTGTGGTAGGTTTCCCTAGGTGGCGGCTGAGCTACACGCCAAAATCTACAGGTAGGCACTTTGCAAAAAACACCTCTGTTTTCCTTCAAACATTTGGCTGTGTCCACGTTGCGCTTTGGGGCGTTTCCTGTCGCGGGCGCTAGGCCTACCCACACAAGTGAGGTATCATTTTTATCGGGAGACGTGGGGGAACGCTGGGTGGAAGGAAATTTGTGGCTCCTCTCAGATTCCAGAACTTTCTGCCACAGAATTGTGAGGAACATGTGTTTTTTTTAGCCAAATTTTGAGGTTTGCAAAGGATTCTGGGTAACAGAACCTGGTCCGAGCCACACAAGTCACCCCATCTTGGATTCCCCTAGGTCTCTAGCTTTCAGAAATGCACAGGTTTGGTAGGTTTCCCTAGGTGGCGGCTGAGCTACAGGCCAAAATCTACAGGTAGGCACTTTGCAAAAAACACCTCTGTTTTACTTCAAAAATTTGGCTGTGTCCACGTTGCGCTTTGGGGCGTTTCCTGTCGCGGGCGCTAGGCCTACCCACACAAGTGAGGTATCATTTTTATCGGGAGACGTGGGGGAACGCTGGGTGGAAGGACATTTGTGGCTCCTCTCAGATTCCAGAACTTTCTGCCACAGAAATGTGAGGAACATGTGTTTTTTTAGCCAAATTTTGAGGTTTGCAAAGGATTCTGGGTAACAGAACCTGGTCCGAGCCACACAAGTCACCCCATCTTGGATTCCCCTAGGTCTCTAGTTTTCAGAAATGCACAGGTTTGTTAGGTTTCCCTAGGTGGCGGCTGAGCTAGAGGCCAAAATCTACAGGTAGGCACTTTGCAAAAAACACCTCTGTTTTCCTTCAAAAATTTGTCTGTGTCCACGTTGCGCTTTGGGGCGTTTCCTGTTGCGGGCGCTAGGCCTACCCACACAAGTGAGGTATCATTTTTATCGGGAGACGTGGGGGAACGCTGGGTGGAAGGAAATTTGTGGCTCCTCTCAGATTCCAGAACTTTCTGCCACAGAAATGTGAGGAACATGTGTTTTTTTTGCCAAATATTGAGGTTTGCAAAGGATTCTGGGTAACAGAACCTGGTCCGAGCCACACAAGTCACCCCATCTTGGATTCCCCTAGGTCTCTAGTTTTCAGAAATGCACAGGTTTGGTAGGTTTCCCTAGGTGGCGGCTGAGCTACAGGGCAAAATCTACAGGTAGGCACTTTGCAAAAAACACCTCTGTTTTCCTTAAAAAATTTGGCTGTGTCCACGTTGCGCTTTGGGGCGTTTCCTGTCGCGGGCGCTAGGCCTACCCACACAAGTGAGGTATCATTTTTATCGGGACACGTGGGGGAACGCTGGGTGGAAGGAAATTTGTGGCTCCTCTCAGATTCCAGAACTTTCTGCCACAGAAATGTGAGGAACATGTGTTTTTTTAGCCAAATTTTGAGGTTTGCAAAGGATTCTGGGTAACAGAACCTGGTCCGAGCCACACAAGTCACCCCATCTTGGATTCCCCTAGGTCTCTAGTTTTCAGAAATGCACAGGGTTGGTAGGTTTCCCTAGGTGGCGGCTGAGCTACAGGCCAAAATCTACAGGTAGGCACTTTGCAAAAAACACCTCTGTTTTCCTTCAAAACTTTGGTTGTGTCCACGTTGCGCTTTTGGGCGTTTCCTGTCGCGGGCGCTAGGCCTACCCACACAAGTGAGGTATCATTTTTATCGGGAGACATGGGGGAACGCTGGGTGGAAGGAAATTTGTGGCTCCTCTCAGATTCCAGAACTTTCTACCACAGAAATGTGAGGAACATGTGTTTTTTTAGCCAAATTTTGAGGTTTGCAAAGGATTCTGGGTAACAGAACCTGGTCCGAGCCACACAAGTCAGCCCATCTTGGATTCCCCTAGGTCTCTAGTTTTCAGAAATGCACAGGTTTGGTAGGTTTCCCTAGGTGGCGGCTGAGCTACAGGCCAAAATCTACAGGTAGGCACTTTGCAGAAAACACCTCTGTTTTCCTTCAAAAATTTGGCTGTGTCCACGTTGCGCTTTGGGGCGTTTCCTGTCGCAGGCGCTAGGCCTACCCACACAAGTGAGGTATCATTTTCATCGGGAGACATGGGGGAACGCTGGGTGGAAGGAAATTTGTGGCTCCCCTCAGATTCCAGAACTTTCTGCCACAGAAATGTGAGGAACATGTGTTTTTTTAGCCAAATTTTGAGGTTTGCAAAGGATTCTGGGTAACAGAACCTGGTCCGAGCCACACAAGTCACCCCATCTTGGATTCCCCTAGGTCTCTAGTTTTCAGAAATGCACAGGTTTGGTAGGTTTCCCTAGGTGGCGGCTGAGCTACAGGCCAAAATCTACAGGTAGGCACTTTGCAGAAAACAGCTCTGTTTTCCTTCAAAAATTTGGCTGTGTCCACGTTGCGCTTTGGGGCGTTTCCTGTCGCGGGCGCTAGGCCTACCCACACAAGTGAGGTATCATTTTCATCGGGAGACGTGGGGGAACGCTGGGTGGAAGGAAATTTGTGGCTCCTCTCAGATTCCAGAACTTTCTGCCACAGAAATGTGAGGAACATGTGTTTTTTTAGCCAAATTTTGAGGTTTGCAAAGGATTCTGGGTAACAGAACCTGGTCCGAGCCACACAAGTCACCCCATCTTGGATTCCCCTAGGTCTCTAGTTTTCAGAAATGCACAGGTTTGGTAGGTTTCCTCAGTTGGCGGCTGAGCTACAGGCCAAAATCTACAGGTAGGCACTTTGCAAAAAACACCTCTGTTTTCCTTCAAAAATTTGGCTGTGTCCACGTTGCGCTTTGGGGTGTTTCCTGTCGCGGGCGCTAGGCCTACCGACACAAGTGAGGTATCATTTTTATCGGGAGACGTGGGGGAACGCTAGGTGGAAGGAAATATGTGGGTCCTCTCAGATTCCAGAACTTTCTGCCACAGAAATGTGAGGAACATGTGTTTTTTTTTGCCAAATTGTGAGGTTTGCAAAGGATTCTGGGTAATAGAACCTGGTCCAAGCCACACAAGTCACCCCATCTTGGATTCCCCTAGGTCTCTAGTTTTCAGAAATGCACAGGTTTGGTAGGTTTCCCTAGGTGGCGGCTGAGCTAGAGGCCAAAATCTACAGGTAGACACTTTGCAAAAAACACCTCTGTTTTCCTTCAAAAATTTGGCTGTGTCCACGTTGCGCTTTGGGGCGTTTCCTGTCGCGGGCGCTAGGCCTACCCACACAACTGAGGTATCATTTTTATCGGGAGACGTGGGGGAACGCTGGGTGGAAGGAAATTTGTGGGTCCTCTCAGATTCCAGAACTTTCTGCCACAGAAATGTGAGGAACATGTGTTTTTTTAGCCACATTTTGAGGTTTGCAAAGGATTCTGGGTAACAGAACCTGGTCCAAGCCACACAAGTCACCCCATCTTGGATTCCCCTAGGTCTCTAGTTTTCAGAAATGCACAGGTTTGGTAGGTTTCCCTAGGTGGCGGCTGAGCTAGAGGCCAAAATCTACAGGTAGTCACTTTGCTAAAAACAGCTCTGTTTTCTGTGATGTGTCCACGTTGTGTTTTGGGGCATATCCTGTCGCGGGCGCTAGGCCTACCCACACAAGTGAGGTATCATTTTTATCGGGAGACTTGGGGAAACATAGAATAGCAAAACAAGTGTTATTGCCCCTTGTCTTTCTCTACATTTTTCCCTTCCAAATGTAAGACAGTGTGTAAAAAAGACGTCTATTTGAGAAATGCCCTGTAATTCACATGCTAGTATGGGCACCCCGGAATTCAGAGATGTGCAAATAACCACTGTTTCTCAACACCTTATCTTGTGCCCATTTTGGAAATACAAAGGTTTTCTTGATAGCTATTTTTTACTCTTTATATTTCAGCAAATGAATTGCTGTATACCTGGCATAGAATGAAAACCCACTGCAGGGTGCAGGTCATTTATTGGCTCTGGGTACCTAGAGTTCTTGATGAACCTACAAGCCCTATATGTCCCCACAACCAGAAGAGTCCAGCAGACGTAACGGTATATTGCTTTCAAAAATCTGACATTGCAGGTAAAAGTTACAGAGTAAAACGTAGAGAAAAAGTGATGTTTTTTTTACCTCAATTTCAATATTTTTCTTTTTCAGTTGTTATTTTCTGTAGGAAACCCTTGTAGGATCTACACAAATTACCCCTTGCTGAATTCAGAATTTTGTCTACTTTTCAGAAATGTTGCGGTTTCTGGGATCCAGTGTTGGTTTCATGCCCATTTCTGTCACTGACTGGAAGGAGGCTGAAAGCACAAAAAATCATTAAAATGGGGTATGTCCCAGTAAAATGCCAAAATTGTGTTGAAAAATTGGGTTTTCTGATTCAAGTCTGCCTGTTCCTGAAAGCTGGGAAGCTGGTGATTTTAGCACCGCAAACCCTTTGTTGATGCCTGTAACCGGGCGCCTCCAGACGCCGGTTCCGGGTTGGAGCAAACGGCCGCCGGAGGATACCCCGGGGGCACCCGAGGGATTCCTGACGTGATGACGTCCCACGTCATCCGTCAGATAGAAGGAGGAGGGACGACCGACGGAGAAGGAGAGTCGCGCAACCCAGAGAGAGACGCCGACGTCAGGGAGAGCCGGAGAGACGAACGCCGTGGACCACCAAAAGAGAAGGAAAACCCCGCCGTACAGAAGGAACAGCGGACAGAGAGCGGAAACCCTTGGGCGCCTCCCGCCCCTGTTGAGACGAAGTCGGGAGATCGCCTACAAGCCGGCCACGTCCCTGGAGGGGCGTGGCCAAGTCAGGTACGAGCGTACCGGGACTGGGACTGGGGTTCTGGGTGGTTGGCTGGGTTTAAAGGGGCTAAGTGGAGAGGGCTGAGGTCATGTAGGGAAGGGGATCCCATTTAAGTAGCACCACAGTTAACTGAAGGGTAACCCCACAAGGACCGTACCCAGACCAGTGGATAGAACTGTAAGGGGGTCACAAACAGGGCACAACAAAAGGAAGACACAAGAGAAACGTACCCCCCCCACATTCCTTCACCTCCACACAAAACCCCCCCCCCTCTCACTCCTTACTAACCCCAATTAACCCTATATAGATAAATTTCCCCACTTACCTGTTCCTTTCTCCTTCTTTGTTTTGGGAAATCCTGGGGCCATGAGAGCCGGGTGAACAAGACCACTCCCTCCGGACCGGACCAGGCTGTCCCGGGAACATCAAGGAACCCTGAAAAGAAAAGGGATTTATATATTAGTTTGGACTTGGAATATAACACTTTGGCGGAAAAGCCAGTACTACAATCTCAACGAAGAAATAAATAAACGTACTACACCCTTAAGTGCCGCGTCTGTCCCCTTCTTCCAATATCCCCTCGACTCGGGATAAAGGACCCCGTCACAGTGGTGTCAGAAGTGGGATATTGGAATAGGTGACAGAGACTTCCCAACCATGGAGGAGAAGTGTACCATATCCGATATGATGCAACAGTTGGCCTCCGGACAAAGACACCTACAATTAGTGTGGGAAGAGCAACAAAAAGAGGCCAAATTGGAAAGAGAGGCACTACAAAATGCCCTTAAGAGTCAGGCCACCATAATGGCCAACAACCAGTTGGTTCATGAAACCGCCATTAAGAATCTCACAGATACCATCGCTGCTACTCGCGTACACCCGAATGTGCCCAGTTCGGTCTTACAACGATATCAAGAAGGTGAAGACCCCGATGCCTTTTTCACCAATTTTGAACGAGTTGCTACTTCCGCTACTTGGCCTCAGGAGCGATGGGGCCAATATATCGCCCCCTTATTGACGGGGACTCTTCAAGCCGCCTATCAAGCGGTAAACCCCGGTGGAATAACCCCCTATAAGGATATTAAAAAGAGCATCTTAGAACGGGTGGGTTTTGATTCTGAACATTATCGCATCCGGTTTAGAAAAGCGAAGTGGGGAAACAATGAAAATCCCCGGGCCCTATATTTTAGGATCAAAGATCTGGGTCTCAAATGGTTGGGTCCCATAGGGACAAATCGGGAAGACATTATTGAGATCGTGCTCTTAGAGCAATACTTGGATGCTCTGCCTCCGTCTACCCGCAATTGGATCAAACAACATCCAAACCCGGATACCAATACTACCATCGAGTTGGCCTGTGCCTTTCATCGCTCCCTTGAATTCAAAGTAACCCCCCCCCGATCAACACCTAGTCCCCTGCGTCTGGGTTCGGGAACATCCGCGACAGCGGGACGAAGAATCAATGAGGACATAGCGAAATCCCGGGGACTAGATAGGCCCTATATACAACAACCTCAGTGTTTTAGTTGCGGGGAATGGGGCCACATAGCTCGAGGTTGCCCCCTGAAGACAGAAAAACCAGAACCCATGGAAATAGGGGTCACAAGGGGAAGAGTCTTTTATACAGGGAGAAGAGACAACCCTTATAAAAAGAGACTGAGTATCAATGGGAAAAACACAGTGGCCCTCATCGATTCAGGGTGCAGCCAATCTGTGGTCAGGGCCGGGTTGTTCAACGCACATTACTATTCGGAATTCACGGTATCAATCTGTTGCATCCATGGGGAAACCAGAGAATATCCCCTAATCTGGACAACCCTCACCTGGGGAGGAAAAGAAATACCCATAAGAGTGGGTTTAGTAGAGCAACTGGTTGAAGAAGCAATTATAGGAACTGACTTTTCGGAGTTCCCGCAACTCCTAGACAGCCTTAAACAGCTCGAAGAAACCAACAACTGGTGGAAGGACGCTCCTTTCTCCAATATGCCTCTATCACCTCCGAGGGTACGACCTAAACTCACCCGGAAGGAGAAAAGAATAATTAAGAAAACCTATAACCAAGACCCCTCCAGCAGGACCAGGGTAATTACAAAGGTCCTCGCCCTCACTGCTCTTCCCAGCTTCCGGACTTCGCAAAGAGAAGACCCCAGTTTAATTCATGCATGGAAAAGTGCACGCCCACGGAAGCCCCAGGATAAGGGTCCCTCGTTCACCATAGTTAAGGACCTATTATACCGAGTCACTTACAAAGACCAAGACGAAAAGAAACAGTTGATAGTTCCAGAACCTTATAGACAACAAGTTCTACACTTAGCACACAGCCAGCCCGGGGGTGGACACTATGGGAGGGAGAAAACAGAGGAGTATTTGTTGAGGAAGTTTTACTGGCCGGGGGTATTTTCCCAGATTAGGAAATTCTGTCAACAATGTCCAAAATGCCAATTGATTGACCCCGGCTCACGGAGAAAGGCCCCTTTACAACCCCTCCCCATCATTGATGTCCCCTTCTCCAGAATAGGGATGGACCTCGTTGGCCCTCTTCTGCCCTCGTCGAGAGGCTATCGTTATATATTGGTATTAGTAGATTACGCCACGAGATACCCTGAGGCTATTCCCCTCTCTAGTATTAACACCAAAAGTGTTGCTCACGCCATGATAGGGTTCTTTTCCCGAATTGGGTTTCCTCGAGAAATCCTAACGGACCAAGGTACCCAATTTATGTCCAACCTGATGACACAAATATGTCAACTATTGGGGATTAAACAGTTGCGGACGTCGGTTTATCATCCACAAACCGATGGTTTGGTGGAGAGATATAACCGTACCCTCAAAACACTACTAAAGAAAACTATCTCGGAGACTGGTAAGGACTGGGATAGGAAACTCCCTTTAGTATTATACGCAATCAGGACACACGAACAAGCCTCTACGGGCCATAGCCCGTTTGAGCTGTTGTTTGGGCGACAACCACGGACCCTACTAGATATGGCCGCTGAGATGTGGGAAGAAGAAGACGGGGAAAAAACCATTCTAAAGTACGCCCGTGAGTTAACAACCCACCTACATACAGTATGGGAAAGCGTAAGGGAACACATGGAGAGGGCCCAAGACAAACAGAAAAGGTATTATGATCGAAATACCCAATTAAGGTCCTTTTCCCTAGGAGATAAAGTGCTAGTTCTTCTCCCCAGTTCAGACAACAAATTGTTGGCCAAGTGGCAAGGACCCTACACCGTAACAGGACTAGTAACCCCCGTAACTTATAAAATTCAGCTTAACGACACTCCCCCTAGGTCACAGATCTTCCATGTTAACTTATTAAAAAGATGGAAAGAACCTCCGAACGACCCAAGGCACGGCTGCCTAGTTAATACCGTTAAGGAATTAGAGATAGGGTGGTGCCCCACTGATCCCCCTGGCGAGAGAGAGGTTCCTATCATTAATACAGAGATCTCGATTCAACAAAATAGACAATTGAAGAATCTCTTTGATAAACACGGTCGGGTGTTCTCCTCGGTACCCGGTAGAACACGATTGGTACATCATCAAATCCTCACACCACCTGGGAAGACCGTACGACTAAAACCTTATCGTATCCCTGAAGCTAGGAAAACCCTCGTAGAAAACGAAATAGAGAAGATGTTAGATCTAGACATCATAGAACCTTCCCAAAGCCCCTGGTGTTCGCCCGTGGTCTTGGTACCCAAACCTGATGGCTCTATACGTTTCTGTATTGACTTTAGACGGGTCAATTCCATATCATAATTTGACACCTATCCTCTTCCTAGGATAGACGAGCTCTTAGAAAGGTTGGGGAAAGCGAAATACATGTCTACCCTTGACTTGACCAAGGGATATTGGCAGATCCCATTGGGTCCCGAAGACAAGGAAAAGACGGCTTTCGCTACCCCCTCAGGATTGTATCACTTTAAGGTTCTCCCTTTTGGGTTACATGGCGCCCCCGCCACCTTCCAACGTCTCATTGACACCATATTACGACCTCATACCCGATACGCGGCGGCCTATCTGGATGACATCGTTATTTTCAGTGAGACCTGGGAAGACCATCTGGTCCACATAGACCACATCTTCTCGGCTTTAAGGAAGGCTGGACTGACAGCCAACCCCGCCAAGAGCCGACTGGCTTTTAATGAGATCTCCTACCTGGGTTATCACATTGGCAACGGTATACTTCGACCACAAAAGAATAAAATCGAAGCCATCCTACACACCAATGCTCCCACCACGAAGAAGGGAGTTCGTTCCTTTTTAGGTCTAGTGGGGTACTATCGAAGGTTCATTCCCCACTATTCCAGTTTGGCTGCCCCCCTAACCAATCTCTTAAGAAAAGGACAACCCAACAACATCACACGACTAGACCCGACTCAACTTCATAGTTATCATACCTTGCAAAGGTGTCTCACCACCCAACCGATATTGAAATGTCCTGAGTTTGACAAACCCTTTCATCTCCAAACGGATGCCTCCGACGTGGGGGTAGGGGCCGTTCTTTTTCAAAAGGATGAAGACGGAGTGAGCCATCCCGTCGTCTTTATTAGCCGTAAGCTGTTTCCCAGGGAGCAAAGATACCCCATTATAGAGGGGGAATGTCTTGCCATTAAGTGGGCTATCGAAAGTCTCCAATACTATCTTTTGGGCAGACCTTTCCTACTGTATACGGACCATGCACCCCTTACGTGGCTCTCAAGATATAAGAATACCAACAATCGTATATTGAGATGGTTCATGGAACTCCAACCCTTCTCCTTCCAGGTTTGCCACCTCCCTGGTGACCTTATGGGTCAGGCTGACTATTTGTCCCGGTTTCCGGATCTGGTGGGGCTCGATCAGCCCCATTCATGTGAGGGGATGTGTAACCGGGCGCCTCCAGACGCCGGTTCCGGGTCGAAGCAAACGGCCGCCGGAGGATACCCCGGGGGCACCCGAGGGATTCCTGACGTGATGACGTCCCACGTCATCCGTCAGATAGAAGGAGGAGGGACGACCGACGGACAAGGAGAGTCGCGCAACCCAGAGAGAGACGCCGACGTCAGGGAGAGCCGGAGAGACGAACGCCGTGGACCACCAAAAGAGAAGGAAAACCCCGCCATAGAGAAGGAACAGCGGACAGAGAGCGGAAACCCTTGGGCGCCTCCCGCCCCTGTTGAGACGAAGTCGGGAGATCGCCTACAAGCCGGCCACGTCCCTGGAGGGGCGTGGCCAAGTCAGGTACGAGCGTACCGGGACTGGGACTGGGGTTCTGGGTGGTTGGCTGGGTTTAAAGGGGCTAAGTGGAGAGGGCTGAGGTCATGTAGGGAAGGGGATCCCATTTAAGTAGCACCACAGTTAACTGAAGGGTAACCCCACAAGGACCGTACCCAGACCAGTGGATAGAACTGTAAGGGGGTCACAAACAGGGCACAACAAAAGGAAGACACAAGAGAAACGTACCCCCCCCACATTCCTTCACCTCCACACAAAACCCCCCCCCTCTCACTCCTTACTAACCCCAATTAACCCTATATAGATAAATTTCCCCACTTACCTGTTCCTTTCTCCTTCTTTGTTTTGGGAAATCCTGGGGCCATGAGAGCCGGGTGAACAAGACCACTCCCTCCGGACCGGACCAGGCTGTCCCGGGAACATCAAGGAACCCTGAAAAGAAAAGGGATTTATATATTAGTTTGGACTTGGAATATAACACTTTGGCGGAAAAGCCAGTACTACAATCTCAACGAAGAAATAAATAAACGTACTACACCCTTAAGTGCCGCGTCTGTCCCCTTCTTCCAATATCCCCTCGACTCGGGATAAAGGACCCCGTCACAATGCCCTTTTCGGGGGAAATACCACAAGCCTTCTTCTGCAGCCCATTTTTCCCATTTTTTTGAAAAAAATGAAATTTTCACTGTTTTTTGGCTAATTTCTTGGCCTCCTTCTGGGGAACCTACAAAGTCTGGGTACCTCTAGAATCCCTAGGATGTTGGAAAAAAAGGACGCAAATTTGGCGTGGGTAGCTTATGTGAACAAAAAGTTATGAGGGCCTAAGCGCAAACTGCTCCAAATAGCCAAAAAAAGGCTCGGCACAGGAGGGGGAAAAGGCCTGGCAGCGAAGGGGTTAAACTAACAAACTCTAACCCATTATGTACTGCTCTGGCTGGGATTTTGTTGTCCTCTAATTTATCATAGCAGTACTTGCAGATGATCTGGAATGTTGACAAATCCCAACATTCTTCCACAAATAAGTACAGTGTGAATTCTAGCCACTTTTCTCTGTTTTACAGCTCATTTTTCGAGAACACATCAACATTGTGTGTTTGGCCTTTGCAGTGAGTGTACAGACAATAAATATAAACATAGTTTGGTTTCTTTGTTGGAACCAAATTAAATTGTGCTATTTCATGAGCAATGTTTTTAGAAAATGTCTTAATATATCAATTGATTCTTGGTGAACACTACAAATACTACTGCAGTCCCATTTATACACAGGAGAATGCCTAACTTCCTTGTACCTCTTGAGCTATCTCCTCATCTACATTTCTATGAACCATCTCCTTTATTGCATTGGGAGTACCATATTTTACCTCGTAGCATTGTCCAGTTGTTTCAACTGCATGTAGTAATATGCTCTCTTGGAAGTAGCTTTCTTCATTAAAGAAAGCCTTAGTACTAGTTGAGGGCTTCCATTCTCCTTTTAAAATTTAGCAAAAGTTACTTTTATTAATAAGCCTTTTCCTGGCTTATTTTCTTCACAGACAAAACTGTTTTATCCATTGTTTTCATTCTGTCTAGTATCAAGTTAAATACTTTACGCTTCAATGCAAAAGCGTTATCAATCACACTCTCTATATGTTCCTTTTGCTTCCATGCTGCCCTTTTTCTCTTATATTGCTTTATGTTTCATACAAATTTCTGATATACCCTACTTCTAAACATTTGCATTCCTATGTCTGCATTAGCTGTTTTTAGAACACTTTCCATTTTGAATATGCCTTTTCCTTTTCCTTTCTGAGTTGATGTTAAAACCCCCTTTTTGTTGACATCATGTTCCACATTTTTCAATTTTCTATAAATTTTTCTAAGAAACTCCTTAGTTCTCTTACCAGCAGTTCTTTTTTTTACCACAACGTTTTGTCCATCACCTCATTTTTTCATCTCAGTTTTATGCAGGTAGTATTTTTTCTTTTGACTTTTTCCCATCTATTCATCTCTTGCCATTGTAAATTGATCTCTTTCTACACAAGTAGGTATCTGAAAACCAAATACAGAATGCATTTAACTTTAGATTATGGTGGTCATTCTGAACCTGGCGGTCTATGACCGCCAGGGTCGCGGATGACGGAAGCACCGCCAACAGGTAAAGCCGCGGTCAGAAAACCGGGGCCGGCGGTTTCCTGCTGCTTTTGCCCCGGCTGGGCGAATCCGCCATGGCAGCGCTGCAAGCAGCGCTGCCATGGAGATTCTGACCCCCTTACCGCCAGCCTGTTTCTGGCGGTTGTCACCGCCAGGAAGAGGCTGGCGGTAACGGGTGTCTTGGGGCCCCTGGGGGCCCCTGCACCGCCCATGCCACTGGCATGGGCAGTGCAGGGGCCCCCGAACAGGGCCCCGGCCGGCTTTTCACTGTCTGCCTAGCAGACAGTGAAAAGTGCGACGGGTGCAACTGCACCCGTCGCACGGCCGCAACACCGCCGGCTCCATTCGGAGCCAGCTTCTGTGTTGCAGGCCTCCTTCCCGCTGGGCCGGCGGGCGCTAACATGGTTAGCGCCCTCCGGCCCAGCGGGCAGGTTGGAATGCCGGCAGCGGTCTTTTGGCATGACCGCCTATATACTATTATATTACATACCTCAAGCAAGTAAATACCTACATAGTTGATTCAATCAGTGTTTCATTCCATTGTAGAAGTATTGCACATAACAGCTCTAATCCCTCTCAACCAGGAATAACAGTTTATTAATGTAAAAAATATTCACCAATGTTATCCTATAAGTGTAGTAGACCTCATAGTAGCAAAAATAACCTTTGAAGTTTTTCACTACCAGGACACTCGAACATTAAGGGGGTCATTCCTACAATGGCGGGCGGCGGTCGCCGCCCGCCAAGCGAGAAACGCCGAATGACCGCACTGCGGTCAAAAGACCGCGGCAGCCATTCTGGCTTTCCCGCTGGGCCGGCAGGCGACCGCCAGAAGGCCGCCCGCTGGCCCAGCGGGAAACCCCCTTCTACGAGGAAGCCGGCTCCGAATGGAGCCGGCGGAGTCGAAGGGGTGCGACGGGTGCAGTGGCACCCGTCGCGATTTTCAGTGTCTGCTTTGCAGACACTGAAAATCTTAGTGGGGCCCTGTTAGGGGGCCCCTGCAGTGCCCATGCCAGTGGCATGGGCACTGCAGGGGCCCCCAGGGGCCCCACGACACCCGTTACCGCCATCCTGTTCCTGGCGGAGGATTCCCTGGGCCAGGGGTAAACCGGCGGTTGCCCTTTTCTGACCGCGGCTTTACCGCTGTGGTCAGAATGGCCAAGGAAGCACCGCCAGCCTGTTGGCGGTGCTTCCGTCATTTTAGCCCTGGCGGTCGCCGACCGCCAGGGTTAGAATGACCCCCTAAATGTTTATTTATTACCTTTTACGTACATGTGGGCTGTGGGTTTCCCTAGGCCAGGGTGAGTTCCGTAAGCAAGGCCTCTCCGTAAGTCAGGCCATGTGGCACCCCACCCCACCTCTGTAGAGTGCCAAGTACACCTAGTCATGCCCCTGTGTCATCCATGTGTGCAGATGTCGTCCATAGCCTTGTAGGCCATTTCCCAGGAATTGAACAGTGGAGCCCAAGAGCGCAGCATAGTGCAGGGAGCTTCTGTGTCTGTCGTGTCCTCCAACGGTAGCGGTAATGCATGCACTCAACATGTCTTTCTTCTGTCGTTCCCCCCCCTTTTTGTGGTCTCGCTGTTCTAGTGTGCATTAGCATCATCAGGCGGAGGAGCAGTGGCACCGGAGCACCAGGGGGCTGCATCCCACATGGCCCTGGAGGGCCACACTACGGACTTCACCAGTGGGACGAAGGGTGAGGGGAGCTCCACGGCGGGGACAGGAGCTGACACCAGTGACACGGACTCATCCTCTGATGGGAGCTCCCTTGTGGTGGTGGCAACATCTGTGCCACCCCCATCTATAGGTACAGCCACCACCCCCCCTTCCAGCACCACCCTCCCAGCAGCCCCTCAGCCTTCGCCCCGTGCCCGCTTACCCAGGAGGGTGGGCATCACCTTCGCCCCAGGCACCTCAGGCCCTGCCCCAGTCACCCCTGCTGCCCTCAGTGAGGAGGCCCTTGACCTCCTCAGGTCCCTCACTGTTGGGCAGTCTACCATTTTGAATGCCATCCAGGGTGTAGAAATGCAGTTGCAACAAACGAATGCATTCCTGGAGGGCATTCATTCTGGTCAGGCGGCCCTTCAGCGAGCTTTTCAGACACTGGCCTCAGCACTGATGGCAGCCATTGTCCCTGTGTGTAGCCTCCCCCCTCCGACTTCCTCCACCCCGACCCAATCCCCTTCACCTCAGCCTATCCCAAGCACACCTACAGACCAGCATGCACACACGTCAACACACAAGGGAAGGTCAGGCAAACTTAAGCACCACACATCCCACAGGCACTCACGCAATCATCACACATATGCAGACACACCAACATCCACTGCCTCCACTGTGTCCCCCTCCTCCTCGTCTCCCTCCTCCCTCCAAGTATCGTCTACACTCACACCTGCATGCACTACCTCTACAGCCACTACATCCCTCTCCAGCACACCCACCACCTCACCCCGCTCACGTGCAGTCACCACCCCCACTACCATTCACACGTCCCCTGTGTCCTCTCCTAGTGTGTCTGTGTCGCCCCCTCCCAAGATACACAAACGCACCCAACCACCCAACAGCCATCCACCTCACGACAGCCTCCAGCGCATGCACCTTCCCCCAAAGTCAGCAAATGTACACCTCCTACAACCACCACCTCTTCCTCCACTCCCAAACCCCCTCCAGCTACCTGTCCCAGTGTGTCCCAAAAACTTTTCCTGTCCAACCTTGACCTCTTTCCCACACCTCCCCCATCCCGTCCGTCTCCTAGATCCCGAACTAGCACCTAAGCCAAAACATCTCCGGGACCAGTGGTGCCTGTAGTCACCGGAATCTGGAGTGCACCGGCCACCAGGGCAGCCAGTGTGGCACGGAGCCACAGCACAGACAGTCCCCCACCTGTGAAGCATCAGAAGCTGGCCAGTGCCCTGCGGGAGAGGGGGAAGACTCCAGCCACCAAAGCCGCTCCCAGAGGTCCCGGTGGGAGTGTGGAGTCAGCTGTAACACCTTCCAAGGTGGGGAAGGGCCACAGGAAACCCGGCAAGTCTGGGAAGAGCAGCACGGTGGAGAAGACCGCCATCATCCCCGCTGCCCAGGAGGCCACCTCCAGCACAAGCCCTGCTGCCCAGGACAAGACCACCATCATAAGCCCAGCTGCCCAGGACAGTACCGCCAGCACAAGCCCACCTGCCCAGGAGGGGCCCACCAGCACAAGCCCTGCTGCCCATGACAGGACCGCCAGCACAAGCCCAGCTGTCCAGGACAGGACCGCCAGTACAAGCCCAGATGCCCAGGACAGGCCCGCTAGCAAAAGCCCACCTGCCCAGGACAGGATTGCCATCACAAGCCCACCTGCCCCAGAGGGGCCCGCCAGCACAAGCCCTGCTGCCCAGGACAGGACCGCCAGCACAAGCCCAGCTGCCCAGGACAGGCCTGCCAGCACAAGCCCAGCTGCCCAGGACAGGACCACCAGCACAAGCCCACCTGCCCAGTAGGGGCCTGCCAGCAAAAGCCCCACTGGGCCATGCAGGACCGCCAGCAAAAGCCCCGCTGGGCCATGAAGGACTGCCAGCAAAAGCCCCGCTGGGCAATGAAGGACCGCCAGCAAAAGCCCCGCTGGGCCATGAAGGACTGCCAGCAGCTGAGGCCCTGCAATGGAGACCGCCGCCTCAAGCACCGCTGAACAGGGCACGGCCATCTCAAGCACCGCTGAAGAGGGCACCGCCATCTCAAACACCGCTGAACAGGGCACCGCTGTCTCAAGCACCGATGAACAGGGCACCGCCATCTCAAGCACCGCTGAACAGGGCACCGCCATCTCAAACACCGCTGAACAGGGCACCGCTGTCTCAAGCACCGCTGAACAGGGCACCGCCGTCTCAAACACCGATGAGCAGGGCACTGCTGTCTCAAGCACCGCTGAACAGGGCACCACCGTCTCAAGCACCGCTGAACAGGGCACCGCCATCTCAAACACCGCTGAACAGGGCACCGCTGTCTCAAGCACCGCTGAACAGGGCACCGCCATCTCAAACACCGCTGAACAGGGCACCGCTGTCTCAAGCACCGCTGAACAGGGCACCGCTGTCTCAAGCACTGCTGGCCCATGAGCGGCAAGGGCACTGAGGCAACTGAGTCCGTCACAGGGTGAATGATGCACTCTGGGCACCATGCCCCCTCCAGAACCAGTGGAGCGATCCATCCACTACCTCTGTCCTTAGCAGGATGAAGCACTCTGGGCACAATGCCCCCTCCAGAACCAGTGGAGACTGTCATCCACTACCTCTGTCCTTAGCAGGATGAAGCACTCTGGGCACCATGCCCCCTCCAGAACCAGTGGAGAGATCCATCCACTACCTCTGTCCTTAGCAGGATGAAGCACTCTGGGCACCATGCCCCCTCCAGAACCAGTGGAGACTGTCATCCACTACCTCTGTCCTTAGCAGGATGAAGCACTCTGGGCACCATGCCCCCTCCAGAACCAGTGGAGACTGTCATCCACTACCTCTGTCCTTAGCAGGAATGATGCACTCTGGGCACCATGCCCCCTCCAGAACCAGTGGAGACTGTTATCCACTTGAGAGACTGTGGCTTTGCACTCCTCAGGATTGAACAGTGAGCAAACCACCCATTGTAGAGACTTGTGAGACCGTGGCTTTGCACTCCCCAGGATTGAACAGTGGGCAACCCACCCACTGTAGAGACTTGAGAGACTGTGGCTTTGCACTCCCCAAGATTGAACAGTGGGCAAACCACCCACTGTGGAGACTTGAGAGACTGTGTCTTTGCACTCCCCAGGATGGAACAGTGGGCATGTGGCACCCTCCTGGATTTGGCGTCGTGCACTCAAGCGGCTGAGGTGCCGCCCCTTTCCCTCCCCCTGAGGTGCCTGTTTAGTTGCTCTCTGATACCCCTGCAGTGTTCTCTCCGTCATGGTCGGGGATCTTGTGTGGGCCTCGCCCATACCGTGTGGTCCCAGTGTTCCACGGACTTTCTTAGAGCACTGCCTGGACTACTATGCTTGGTATATATTTTGTACATGGTGTATATATATTTCTGCCTACTTGCTTTTAATATACTACAATGGTTACACTCATTTTCTATTGTCTTTGCATTCTTCTGGGGGCTTTGGGGGTGTAACTGTGATGTATTGATATGCATTAGTGTGTGTTTTGTAGTGGGTGAGGGTGGGGGTGTTGCATGTGGCGTGTCCCTGTTTTTTGCCTCCCCTGTGTCGTAGGTGCAGTACTCACCATGCTCACCATGTATGTGTGTGTATATATATATATATATATATACACACACATTCATATTCACTTAAAAAAACAAAGGTTGCAGGGATGTTATAGTTAGGCTCACATTTTAAATGAACAAAACCAAAGACATTTACCTTTTATAGCTAGAGTTATCTCAATTAACTATAACTCGTGCCCTAAGGTAACTATAACTATAACTCGTCCCCGCCAATCACAGTTTTTTTGTAAATGTTTTTACTGCAAATATTAATTGATATTATCAATGATGTTATCAAAGATGTCATGTGTGCCATAATTTGTGGAGAAATTAGCAGTGCATGGCGGGTGCATGAGTCATAGTTACTTGAGATAACTCTAACTGTAACAGGTGAATTTCTATGGTTTTGTATGTTTAAAATGTGAGCCGAACTATAACATCCCTGTAACTTTTGTTTTTTTAAGTGATATATAACCTAGTGGTGGTCACCACTAGGTAGTTATAGTTAGGACCATGTTTCCATAGAAAAAGCAGTTTTTGACTTGCCTATAGCTTTGGCACTGTTTGACAAATATTCACAAAAGTTTTCAAAAAAGTGCCCAAGTGATTCTTGTTGCGCATGGAATGTTTTGAGGTGATCCGTCAATCAGGAGCTGAGAAACATGGGGGCATCAAAAAAGTTGTGTTTCCCATGCTAATTCCCACTGGACATTTAGACACGGCTACAGCCCAAACCACTCAACGGAATGACTTTAAGCTTGGAAGAAAGCTACCTTTCGGTATGCAGATTATGTTTTTACTTATTTTGTGTAAATCGGTCTAGTCGTTTTGGAGATATCTGAATGCGGGGGCACGCGGCCACCCGTAGCAATGGGGACTGTCACCTCCCAAGGGCATCCTTCAATTTGAATGGGGGGGCTGCCCAGCTCCCCCCTGCAGCACCAGGGACCAGCACCTTCCCATGGCAAAACATTAAAAAACAAGCGAGGGCTTCATTTTGGATCTCCAAAGACCCAGGAACTGCCACCTCCCTGGGTCTGAATTCACAGTTGGAGGGTGACCACTGTGAGAAAACTAGGCTGATTGCAGAGCCCCCTAAACATTTTGCCCCTATGTTTCACCTCACCTTTTGCTGGTGTTTTTCTGACTCTAATGGTGCCCTGGGTACTGCTAACCAGTCCCAGGGCCTGTGCTCTGTGTAAAATGACTATGTAAATTAGGCTACTTATAATTGGCTATGTCAACCTATCTATAACTCCCCAGTATATGGTAGGGCATTTAGGTGTAGGGACCCCAGCATAGGTAGTGCCCTAATAGATGCACTGCTGAGGTGCCCAGGGTCATTTTAAAAGCAGACCTGCCTTGCTGGCTACTTTTAAATGAAAGTTACATGCAAATTCAACTTTGGGATTAAAAGTACTTCTAAAGTCTTAAACTACCTTATTTTTACATATAAGTCACACCTAAGGTGTACCCTAGGTGCCACCAGGGTTGGGTGCAGTGCAACTATAAGCAGGGACCTTAAAGAATATGTTTTATAAGCCCCGGTGTGGAAAAATAGCTACATTTATTTTCCCTCATTGTAGTGAATAGGCTCCATAGGCTAAAATGGGGAGACTTTATTTTAGTTAACAAAGTCTCCAAAGGAGTTGGATATGTCAATTTTGGTCTTAAGCTGATTGTTATAATGAATGCAACAACTTGTCATTGTTGGATTTAAAATATAACTAGCTCAGGGAAAGAGTTTTAGAACTCTTCTTAAAAGTTACTAGTTTTAGCTCTGTAGTTCCCTTCTCTGATTGGCCAGCCTCTGGCAACCTGGCCAGGCTGCCTTGATGAGGTGTGAAGTGGCCTGGGCTGAACACAAAGGAAGTGCCTGGGAGAGGAGAACTGCTTCAGCAGATGGGGAACCAGGATGGGGGGAGAGCACCCAAACTGGTATTCAAAGGAGGGAAGTACATTTCGAGCAACTCAGGACCTCCCCCATTTCCTGCAAAACCCAGACAACCAGGTGCCCTCTTGATTAGATTAGGAGAGGGCAGGAGAGGGGTGTGTTAAGGATTTTTAACCACACCAGAGAGTGGCCTCAGCCAGACCTAACCTCCAAAATTCAGTTCCTACCATTTGGGATTTTTAAGGAATGTTGCTCCCTGGGATTGATTTTGCCACACTCCCCAGGAAGTGGTCATCCAAGAGAGTAGAGGCCTGCCTTATTATGATCAGACAGTTCCCCCCCTCCTTTTTATTCCAGGAGCAAGGATACATTTGGCAGAGCTGCACCCACACATCAGATCCCTACAAGGAACAACTTCAGAAGAAGAAAGACTGCCCTGCTGGACCCCTGACCTGCACCTGGACACTGCACTCTGAAGGACTGCACCAGCTGCACACTTGGGCTTCACCACTAAAAGGACTTAGGCGGTCATTCTGAACGCGGCGGGTGGCGGTCGCCGCCCGCAATGCGGTCACCGCCGAATGACCGCCCCGCGGTCAAAAGACCGTGGCGGCCATTCCAACTTTCCCGCTGGGCCGGCGGGCGCCCTCCAAAAGAGCGCCCGCCGGCCCAGCGGGAAAGCCCCTGCAACAATGAAGCCGGCTCCGAATGGAGCCGGCGGAGTTGCAGGGGTGCGACGGGTGCAGTGGCACCCGTCGCGATTTTCACTGTCTGCTAAGCAGACAGTGAAAATCTTTGTGGGGCCCTGTTAGGGGGCCCCTGCACTGCCCATGCCAGTGGCATGAGCAGTGCAGGGGCCCCAGGGGCCCCACGACACCCATTCCCGCCATCCTGGTTCTGGCGGTGAAAACCGCCAGAAACAGGCTGGCGGGAAGGGGGTCGGAATCCCCATGGCGGCGCTGCAAGCAGCGCCGCCATGTAGGATTCCCTGGGCCAGGGGAAAACCGTCGGGAAACTGCTGGTTCCCCTTTTCTGACCGCAGCTTTACCGCCGCGGTCAGAATAGCCCAGGAAGCACCGCCAGCCTGTTGGTGGTGCTTCCGCTGCCCTCCGTCCTGGCGGTCAGAGAACGCCAGGGTTGGAATGAGGGCCTTAGTCTGTCTTCAACTGGTTAAAGAAGGGACTCCCTGCTTACTACAGGAGAAAAATAGCTAACCAGAACCCCCTGCATCAAAACCTGGAGGAACTGACCAGCTGACCAGGGGCTAGTGGTCATATTTGGATTTGAACCAGGTGCATTCTGGGACTTGGAGTCCTAACCATCAAGGAGCAACTCAGAGTTCCGGAACCTTGGGGTGAGTTGTGGACTCCTGAAGGACCTTCTAAGACCTCCTGGAAGAAGATCCAAAAGTTTAGAGAACTTTGGCGAACTTTTGGAAAAAAGCTCCATGAAGAGACCGACCTGCCGTGGTGAGTCAACCGGCCTTACCTCATCTACAACCTGGCCTGATTTTCAGGTTCATTCCACTGAAAAGATCTGGAGCCCCAGACTTCCAGGATTACACTTGGGGCGATCCTACGACCTTGCATCGAAATCAGCTTGCTGAGGAGGATTGACCATCATTGGAAGAATAAAGCTCCAAAAAAGTTGACCGGGGCTTCCTGCGCGGCGTATCCGAGGAGGGCTCCAGGGATTTCAGATCAGGATTCAGCTTTGTGTAGGTACTTACCTTCCCTTACCAATTATCCACTTTTCAACAGCTGCGCATTACCACTTGATGAGCCAATGATGGCCCTGGGTACCACCACTCACCAGGGCTGGCTCCTGCTATATCCTGGGGTGCCCTCCCCCAGGACATTGCTGTTTTCTTTTGCTTGGTGGGACCTGACAACACCCACCAAGCAAAAGCAAACAAACTCCACTTTCTGCAAGAGAGAGCTGTCAAACAGTGGCGGTTTTGGTGACCGCCACTAGGTCACATATAAATATATATATATATATATATATATATATATATATATATATATATATATATTTGGAAGAGCTCAGGGTAATTCACAAGATTAGGTGGAGAGCAGCTCCAGTAAAGAGACGGAAAAACAGACGCTCACTCTTGGTGCAATTGCTACAAAAAGAATTTTAATATTCCACCACCATGATGCATTTCGGTCAGCAATCGGCCTTGTTCACATATTTCTTACCCCTAGAAGGCCATGATTTAAAACCACAGTAAACATGAAAAGTGGACTACAGTGCCTTTGCAGATGTTTCGATAAGAACTGTTGTAGGGCACATACAATGCTCCTAGCTGTGTTAAAAAAAGTACCAAGAGATGGCAGCGAGGTAACAAAGCACAGAGCAACATATAGATGGATAGGAAGCTCAAGTTAAAGAAATAATTGAGGGACAATATCTTGATAGCTAGTGCCCAGAGGGACAGTACTATGTTCTGGAGGGTTGTAAATCATCCTTTTTTTTGTAAGAGGAACAGGCAGTAGATCAGGTTGTTGCAGTGCCGGCCCAGGCCTGAGTGACTCACTTCTTAGTGTTGTATGATGGCAAGTATTCTGAGCCTTTTTCCCCACTTGCACACAATGGAGATAAGCTGAGGATACACTGGAGAAGAGTAAGAAATGCAATTTCATCCCTTCCATCAGGCAAGTTGCCTGGCGCAAATGAGCTACCAGGGCATTTTTTCAGGTCCTTAGTGGACTTGTGGGCATCCTTCCTTTTTCTCCACATGAATACTGCCCTCTGTAGCTCTTTACTAAAGGTTTGGTGTTACTCAGTGATAGTGCCAGTGTTTATGAAGGGGGACAGAAAAGATTCAGCATTCTACAGATCAATCTCATTAGTTGATGTTGAGGTCAAAATTATAGTTTGGGTCATCCTAGAGATATTATTCCACAGGGCTGATGAGCAAAATATCTTGTTGGACCTTCTGTATGGGTTTAGACATGGCAAGGGCACAGTGAAGTAGAACCTTCTTTTATACCTCCTAATACCTAAACACACCCACCAGGGCTAAAAGAGGGTCAGCACACCTTGCCTTCATGGACCTCAGCTCTGTATTTGATAAGGTCAACAGAGATAAGCTCTGGGCAGAACTAGGGTCTTCTTGAAAGACCTTCATCAAAGTTTGACAGGTTCAGTAAGATTCAGGAATAATGGGAATGCACTAAGCATTTTAACCTGAGGCTAGGTGTTCATCAGGGCTGCATCTTTCTTTTTTAGTTTGTATATTTATCGTTTGGAGGGGCTGCTTTCTGCACATGGTTTAGATATTCCAAGAGTGGGTGGGAGACTGTTCCCCACTCTTATACATGCAAATGATGTAGTCCTATTGGTTCATACAGCCAGAAGTCTGCAACGGCTTGTAGACCTTTTTCATGTTTTTTTTTGGAAAGTTTAGATCTGTCAACCAAGTAAAAAAAAAAAAAAAAGAAAATGTGGTGGGCCCCAAGAATACCAAAACCTCTAGCCTCTAGGTACAGTGACAGGTTTTAAGCAAGGTGGATAATTTTACCTACTTAGGGATTGTTTGATATTCTGACACCTTCAGGAATCCTTTCTCCCATGGAAGACATCAATAAAATCAAATGAAGGATAGGTCTAATGACTTGGAAGACTTGGAAGACGTGGTACCCCCCTTGTCTAGGGAAGATCTTGATCCAGTTCCCTTTTGGGATCCTCCTTCGGACAAATTAGACGAGTTACCTATTGTAAAGAAGGTCACATCTTCCCTTAACCCACATGCTGATTCATTTTGTAATACGCAAACAAATCTAATAACCTCGTATTTAATTTCTGACAACGTGGGTGGCGGAGTGGTTAATTGTGAGATCCAGAATCCTTTCAGACTTTCTGAGACGACCTCTTGCCTTGAGTTTTGTGTTTTATTTGACTCCAATTTACTTCTAATCCGCTCTCTTTAATATCTTGTTTCAGAGATATACCGGAGTTAAAATTAATTGAAAGTGGTGACATCTCTTGTATATTTGTGATGCAGGGTCTCGACCCTGTAAAGACAAGAGTCTGGTTTTATTCCAGAACAATTGTAAACCTGATTTTAGTAAACTGTGAACAATTGCAATGCAAAGGCATAGATGTGGTCCCAGTCAGGAGAAAGGAGTCCCATCTGTGTAGAATGCAGTCCCCCACTGCTCCTTGTGTGATCAACAGTAACCTCTTGCTTGGGAGAGAATCTCCCGCTCCCCACCCCCGGAAAATGTTAAGGTCTCTCTTTTCCAGGGAGAAAGAGTGGTGAAGCTTGTTAAAGATGTCCCGTCTCCTTCACGGTCTCTCTCCCAGGATAACTGGAGCTGGTTGGTGGGGGCCTTAATTAATACCAGGACGAAGTGGAAACCATTACATCATGGTTTTTAGTCGCAGTCTCCATGTGGTCTCTTTGAATGCTGCAGGACTAGTGAATCACACAGGCAAATCAGATCACATCTGCTCTCTTCAAGCGGACCTAATCTGCATCTAAGAGACCTGGAGTGTAACCAATTTCTCCTGCCCGGGGTACACAGTCCTTGGTCAACAGGCACACACATCCAGGATGGGGCACGCAAAAAGGGGTACCGCTATACTTTTAAGTGATAAGAGCAAATGGGAGTTCGAAATTATCCCGGTCTCACAAAATTCTTACCAGATAATTAGAATTGTTCCAATATTGGAGAATGGCAGAAAAATGCCAATTTTAATGGTAAATGCTGACATTCCCCCTGATAAGGAGCATGATAGGAGGTTATTGCATATTCTGAATTGTATTTCTTCTTTTTTAGGCTCTTATGAAACTGTATGTGAAGTATTGATATCGGGGGATTTAAACTGCAAAATCTCTAACCTATCCCTCTCCACTTTTAGTGATACTGAGAGGGAATCTGTCCTCAACATTCCTCCTATGCTATTTACTACAAGAATTAGGACTGACAAAAGGGGGTTTATCTTATTAAAAAGCGTGAGGGAATTTAGCTGCATGATTTTCAATGGCCGATTTCAGTTAGACTCCCTAGCAGCCGTTATTCATAAATCCCGTCTGAGTAATTCCATCATTGATTATTTTTTGGCCTCCTACTCTCTAGCACAAGTATTGGAGGACATGACTATCATTGATACTCCATTTAGTGACTATATGATCTTGAGCCTTACGCGAAAACCCCAATTGTCTCCTACTGAGACTTTGAATTTTAAGGGCCATAACATCAATTTTAATGGGAAAACAGGTAGAATCTATTGGTCTTCTTTGAAAAAAAAATCTGTGAAAGAATCACTTGAAATGGTCATGAGAAATATTGATGAGTGGCATGAAGAACCGTTAAAATGTGTTTCTGACTTCATGCGAAACATCACTCAGAGAGTCCTGTCAAAATGTACTAAACCTCTATAAAATAAATTAAGGCTCCCTCTTCTCCTTTTGAATAGGGAAATCAATAGATTGGTTAGGCTGCAGTATGAGTGGGTATCTGTGGAGAGGAGTAGAAGAATTTCCCTTCTCAAGAGGAGAAGAGTACAGATGAAGGAGTGAATAAGGAAGGAGGAGGCAGATCAGCGTTGGATAGCCCTGAGGGAAGCAGCCTGGGTTAAAAATACTCGTACATTTTGGTCACTCGTCTCTGAAGGCTGCGGGTCACGTAAAACTCCCTCAGCCCCTCTGATAGCCGAGTCAGAATGGAGGGACTATATTCTCTCCCAGTATGCGGAAAATGGGGAAGTTGAGTTATATGAATTGGGCCTTAAGATTGGTAGTTGGTTGGAGCCCTATGCCTTCGGTGCCCCTTCAGTCACTGAGATAGAGGGGTTTATAAGGTTGATGAGGGCCTCGGGAGCAATGGGCCCAGACCAGGCCCCAATGGCAGTAATCAAAAAATAGCCCTTGCTTTGGGCAAAGATTCTTAACCTAGTCTTTCACTCCTGTTATTCGAATGGTATTATTTTCGGGTCTTGGACGGGGAGTATCATAGTCCCTTTGTACAAAAGGGTGATAAATCTCTAACCATAAACTATCGGCAAATAGATTGATTGATTTATAGTTGATAAAATCTTTGTTAAAAGCATACCGGTGCATTTAACATCTTGGGTTGAAGAAAATTCGATCCTCCCAATTGAACAGGCAGACAATATCCTTCTAATGCAAATGATAAATGAAAAGTATGTTCTGGTTAGAGGTGGGTTAGTATATACTGCTTTTATTGATTTCTCTACAGCTTTTGACAGGGTGGACCGTAAGATATTATGGAAGAAATTATCAAAATTAGGGGTTCCTATAAATCTGCTACTCTTAATTATAGCCCTGCAGTCTTCAACATGGTGTAAAGTACTGCTAGGTAGAGAGCAGGGCCTGTCTTCAGAATTCACAACTAAAGATGGTTTAAAACAGGGTTGCCTGTTGGCACCCCTTCTCTTTTCTATATACATTAATGACCTTCCTTCTGCACTAGGGAACACCCAAGGTTTTCCGCCAATAATTGGAGGCGCTTCAATTTCTTGCCTTCTTTATGCGGATGACATAGTGGTGCTTGATCTCACCCCGAAGGGTCTTATTAGGTGGCTGGCTGCCTTATATGATTTCTCGAAGCAGCAACACTTAAAAATAAATGCGTTAAAATCTCAAGTGTATGCTTCTTGGGGAATAAATCCCATAAAAAAAATTAAGTTTACATGGTCAGTGAGTCAGCAGAGTTTGGAGGGAATGAAATCCTACTGTTTTTTGGGAAAAACCTAATCCTGCTCCCTTAGTGATCGAGACCATATATGTAACAATATCAGCAAGGCTCTGTCTCAGTCCCATGGGATATCAGCCTTTTATAATGCTGTGGGTCGGCGGCATTGTTCTTACTTACTATCTGTTTATCAAGCAAAAATCCCCTCCACCCTCCTGTATGCCATAGAAGGAATAGAAATTTAAAAATGGGAGTTTTTGAACAAGATAGAAGGCCAGATTTTAAGAAGCTTGGTCTCCTGTAATAATTTGGTTTCTATTTCAGCCTTAAGGCTAGAATTTGGCATCAAGTGTATTTATACTCAGGACCTAACTGCTGTAATTCGGAGAGCCTTCTGCTCAGGGCACAGAGTCATCCTTAAGATTATTAGTATATAAAGAAATATTTGGTTCATTAAGAGAGAAATCTCAGTTTTATAGAAATACTAATTTTGCTATGCAATTGCCTCAGTTAGATGTTCATTCATTGTTATCTCTACATCCCTGGGCATGTAAAAAGAGCCTAAAAGAGGCGATAAGGGCCAAAAGCTTCTCTTTGGACATGGAGTTTTGTCAAAAAAGTGGAGGCTCAGGATATTAACTGATTGGAGACATTCAATTACCCGCAACCCTATTTACTGTGCAATTTACCACATGGAGTAAGACGTTTTCTCATTTTGTTGAGATTTAATATGCTTCCTCGTAAAGATGTAACAGCTAAGTGGGATGGATCCTCGAATATTTGCGATCTTTGCCAGCTGGGGATGCAAAACTTTAGGCATGTGCTATTCACTTGTCTGATCTTAGTGGAGTTAAGGAAAAAATGGCTGAATCCGCTGTGTGTGAATTTTAATATATGTTCCCCAGATGAGATGTTGAAATGTGTGTATAATCCTCCGAACAAAATATTTTGTTTTAGGATTGTTAAATTTTTTAAGTCTTTTTTAAACCTGTATTGATCTCATCACCCTTTGTGGTGGACGCAACGAGGTAGCTACAATCTGAATGCGCTAGTATATGTTATAGCATGGGATGCACCTTTCTGGGCCGTTCTAGGACCTATCTGTTTTGGTGTATGCACTTAATCTTTGTCGACTGGTATCTAACTCTTCTCCTATTGTTGGGTCGTATATCATAATGTTTACACTGAACTTTACATGCGTAATTAGTTAGAGGGGGAAGAAAACAAAAGGGACCAAACAATAGGTTTTTGAGTGTTTGTCGTCATTCTTTATGTAAATATGGTAGGATATTTTAAGTCACAAGTTGTGGGTAGAGATCCGATTATATTGTACTGTAAAGATAACCTTGTTTTCCACTTTTCTTTGTTTTAAAGCATAGTATTTAAGATAGCCATTATATTTGCTATAGATTTTATTGTATTTTTACTTTTTACAGAAGATGTGTGTACATGTGGACCTCCTCGGAGTTCCAACACGTGAAATAAAATAAATTTATAGTCAGAGGTACTAGTTTCATCATTTTTGATGCTAGTCCGGCACTTTGCAGGATTAGCGTAATTTTTTTTTACACTAAACCTGCATAGCACCCAAAGGCCCATTGAAAACAATGGGAGGCTCCCTTTAACACCTGCTTTTAGCAGGTGTTAAAGATGGTGTTAAAAATGACTCCAAGAAATCACCCCCCAGCCCCGGAACACCCCCCTTGCATGCATTATGCCTGGCGCAAGCATATAGTTGCCCAAGAGGTTACAAAGTGGTGCAATGCAAGCATTGCACCACTTTGTAAATATGGCCTGGCATTTTTAGCCTTTCAACGCCACATTAGAGTAACTAAAAATAACACTAATGTGGCATTGGAATGGTGGTAGGCCCTCTTAAATCTTGGCCAGGGTGCTTTAAGAGGGCCGTTGCTAGTCTGAATGATTTTTCATCCCACTAGGGTCAGAAGCCAACCCAGATATTGCTAGATGTTTACAAAGCAAAGTGCATCCCCATAGCCACTCTTGGCTGTGCGATATGGGGCTATTTTACCCCAATTCAGGTGGGGAAAACAAGTTTATGAGCAACAGTTTAAGCGTGGGACAAGGTTTCCCCTGTGACATTAATCAGGAAGAACTGGGCATTGGCTATATTGCAGATTTTATTCTCCTTCTTCCTCTATTATAGTGGTGCTCAGTTTGACAAAAGGGGGAGTTAAATTTAAATATGCTAATTATTCTGGATTGCTTGAATCTGGATAATATGTCTCATATACCTATTTTGCACTATTTAAGGACACCTTGTAAAGCTCTAAGGAAACCAAAGCTATTTTCTCATCCTGATGGCATCATAACAGAAGACATTGTGTGGCTGAAGCAGACCTTTTCTCTTAGGGTGGCAGCCAAGAGAGGGGCTTCTGCTCTATCCAAACAGTAGATGCTTCAGTACATCATGGCAAAGTCAGTAAATGGAATAGAATCATACCTCCTCCTAGGGATGCCCAATCACCGATTGGGCATATTTCATCCGTTGTTTACAAAAGGGGCTTGGTTTAAAATGGCTGATTTACCCTCCTGTATCTGTGATAAGGTTTCAATCTATGACACTTTGCACATTCTTCTTATTTGCCACAGATTTAATACCCTTTACCACACATTTTTACAGACACTTTTTTTACCCATGAATTTGAGACAGGTCAGACCTGCCTTTTTTATATCTACAGCTTTTAACTACACCAAAAATCTGTTTTTGTGTCACGGTTCTTGCCTGGGGTTTTTAGCTCAAGATAGTAGTCCACTTTAATTATGTTTCTTCTGTGTTAGCCCAGAACGCTGCTATTTCCCTCACAATTATGTTTAAGCCCTTTCTTGATGAGGTACTATAGATTTGACATGTTTCTTAGGCTCTAGCAAATGGAGATGATTTCTTATGGAAGTCATTTATATATATTTTTCATTGCACTGTATTATTGACTTTTACATATGGAGCCATATTTTTAAGGATGTCTGTGATGAAATGTTATTGATTTTTACACTTGCAGGATTTTATATAAAATTTAATAAAGTTATGACTGTCTGACCGACTACAGTAGAAGAAAACGGCAAACATTTGTGAAAAAGTGAGGCATCTTAAACTTGACCCTCTTAGGCATGAGTGCCTCAGTCATTCACTCTTTGGCAGTAATCAACATATATACTGCCATGATCCAAGAAAAATCATACATGAAAATCAGCATCATGGTTCTTCCAAAAGTGAGAGGGGGTGGGCTCATCCAAACTTTAAAATGTACTACTGGGCCGCAGTACTACAATATTCGGCCTTTTTAATAGGAGGAGGGGAAGGGGTATGAAATAGTTCAGTAGAAACACCCTCTGTGTGTTCAAATTGATTCTACGGGATGATGCAAAAGGTGGCTTACTAAGGCAAGTAGTACCCAGCAATTTTAATAAAGCAGGATTCAAGACTCTGCAGGGGGTCTATAAAATCTAGACAGGACTATGGAAGAAACTTGGAGTAGGCAGATATAATTTGTACACATCATCATGCAATAATCTTGGTCTCCCTGATCTTTTTTGGGATCCCTACATTGAAAAAAGTAAGGGAATAAGCAAATTAGGGGATTTGTATAATGAGCTGGGATTTATTACTTTTTTAGGAACTAAGGTTGAAATTCAATGTTAACCAAAGGGATTTCTTTCAATTCCTACAAGTGTGCGAATTTGTAATTAAAAGGAAAGAGGGGCCTCATGGATTTTTTAGATCTGAACTAATGGATATGTTAATGAGAGAAAATAGTATTACAATCGTACAGATCTATGGAATCTTGAATTCCCTAGTCAAGGATGATGTGGAGAAACAATCCTTGAAGTTGTAGGGGTGACTTTGAGTCACAGAGGGTACTTTTGAGGAATCACTGGAACTGGCCCACTCTCTACTGTTGCCAGCTAATCTTGCATTCCAGCATTTTAAAACACTTTATGATCTGTATTATGGAAAGATGGCTAAATGGGGTGGCAAAACAGGCACAAGCTGTCCAAGATGTCATAGGTGGGGGCAGATTTCATTCACACATTTGGGAGCTGTCCAGAGTTAGAGGAAATTAAAGAGGAGATAAGCATGTTTTGTAAGGTGAATTTCAAAGTCAAGATAAATCTTGCCCCTCAGTTGGTGCTGTTGGGACGTTATAGGGAGAAGGTCCCTGGAGCCGCGCAGCTGTTTATATTTGTGGCTATTGCAGTACTAGGTTTATGTATTGTGTCCACCTGGCTGGATTATTGTCCACCTTCATTTCAACAATGGGTGGCATGACTTCTCGTAGCTCATAAGTTAGAATCATCAATATATGCTCGGAAGGGGAAAACAACCTAAGAAGAGAGGGGAGCATACATTGGGACCCCTCTCATAATGGAAATTGGGACATTATTGAAGATGTAGGAGCATTATTACAGTGGGCTGCTATTAGAGGGTTGCAGAGGCTGGACTAATGACTTAGCTAGGGTGGTTAAAAGACTGGAGTTGCATTTTGTTCCTGGCATCTGGATGGCAAGAAAAGAATCCCATTGTGAGCTTTTTTGTTGTTTATGTAATTTCAATTGCAATATGTATTGTATGATGTGAAGGTTTATCTTTTGAAGACTCTTACTTCTCTGTGTACTAAGAGTAGTGGTGTGGTGATCTGGGTCAGGGGGAAAGTATTTTTCAAACTTCATTAAAAAAGAATTTAAAAAAAGAAAATCTGCGTCAGAACATACAAATACGATAATGCGTGATCGTGTCAAAAAATGTGAACACGTGTCTCTGTAACTTTTCTATTCATTTGATTACTTTAGACATGTAATCAATTCAATCATATGTAACATGTTCTAAGTAAAATGTAAAGTGCATAATCATTACTCACTATATAAAAGGGAGGAGGTCGTATTGAAATTCCTTGTGATCAGCATCCCATACAGCTGACTGCGTATCCTGATTCAAAGCTTGAATAAGCTGCATTGTATCAATTATGCATCAAATAACAGCAATACCGATGTCCTTCTATGGCACCATGTCCGAAACAATGGAAAATCAGTCATTAAAATCAACAGTCAGTAATATATATTTTATCTCAGAAGTATAGGCAGACTACCATGGTGGAACCTTTTGGCAAGCCAAACAACTCCAGCAATCATGCCAAAGTGAGCCAAAGTACAAGTCATGTCTTGTAGTAATAGGGATCACCAGACATCATGGAGGTATAATAGAATCATGCCCAAGTGAGCTGTAAAAAGGGAAGGTACTGCCAACAAAATAACCCTTAACACATTTATCACAAAACCTGTGGTTTACCAGCAACCTTCACACCATTTTCTGACACCTTCTCTGAAGAAAGGTTGGATTTCCATCTCTTTAGTATACACAATAGTGCCAAAAGCATGGCAAGCCATCTACTTCGGTGTTTAATTACCCCTTGACCCAAAGGTAGGGCGATTGTCATGGATATGGAAAAAGCCTGTTCATTTACCATTTTCATTTCCAGATAGATCTCACTCCAATAATGTGGTTTGTGAAGGCACACCCATATGATGTGTAAAATTACCCCTTCCTGTGAACCTCACCTCCATCAGGTGTTTTCTGGGCATAGGTTGGCCTCCTGCAAATGCTGTGTCGCCCAGAGTTATCCAGGCATAGTTATGAAAACTAGGCTTACAACTGACTTTTCTCAGTTGTTCCCCTTGTCAGTCTATCAGGAACTCCCTTTGCTTATATCTGAATTCTCGCTCTAATGCCCTTTGACACAATTGTCTAAGAATTGTAGAGGTTTTCATTAACAGGTATTTTATTATCACATTACATAGTCCAGAATCCATACCCTGGAAAAGGCTCATTGTCTAGGTATGCCATATTTTGGCTTGCAAGACAATTATAGAGGGACCACTCTGTGGATGATTTAATACGTGTATAATTTAGGAGTAACGCCATTTCTGGTTAGCTGAAATATTGTATTCCAATTGGATGCTCTCACATGTTTTCCCTCAGAGCACATATTTTGCATCTCTTTCAGCTCAGTTTCCACTCATGACCTCCACCAAAATGTGTGTCCCAATCTTTAATTTATTGTTTTTCCATAATGGTGCTTTGCATTTAAATCATTTATGCAATGCACACCAATTCACCTGGTTGAATTATGTAGAGTTTTAAGACCCTTCTAGCTTTCTGGAGGGCCACAGATAAGTTCTATATTGTTTCTCAAAGACAGACAGACCCAGATTTATTATGGGATTACATTGCCCTTACATCACAAGTGAAAAACAATCCTTAAGTCAGATTTACAGAGCCATGCAAGGCCACCTTGCATGACCCTTTGATGCTTGAATCTGGTGTAATGCAAGGCAGTGCAAGTTGCTGCCTTGCATAACTCTGCGCTGGGAAGGCATTACATGGGTGGAGAGTGGGAGTTCCAATGCATTTACCCAGGTACTTTGGTGCATTCTCAGATTTACCAAGACAGGTAAACTTGGGAATGTGTCAAAAGGCTACACCTTCCCGATAGAGGGCCAGCAATGAGAAATATATTTATTTGTCCTTGTTTTGTCCCTCTTACTAAGTGTGCTGTGTTCTGAATTTCTGGTGCTAGTTTGTGAGCAAGATAGCATGAATAAATATGTGGCTTTCCTAGTCCTCCCAAGTTCGGGATTACATATACTGTCTTGACATTTTAAGGCGTGGTCTTTGCCCTCCCATATAAAGTTCTCAAACCCTATATTAAAGCCCCTGTGAAGTGTTCCTGGGAATATGCTCAGCTAATATACCAAATATATAATTTTGTCTTGGTACCACTTTCATTTTAAGAATTTTAACCCTCTCTCAGTGACAAAGCTAGTGCATCCCATCTTTCCCAATTTTTCTTCTAAGTGGTTCCCAGTTATCCCCAACAATTTCCCTCAATCCTGGATTAGCATAGATTTCCAGGTACATTATACATTTTGTCATGCATCAAAATGAGTATAATGCTATTGCCAGTATTACAATATGATCTGTAAGGAGGACCAAATGATCTTGTAGCCTAAGAATTGAGAGAAGCTCTCAATTGTAGACTTAAAGCTATCAATGAAGCTATGTCATTAGAGGATGAATAGGATATCACCCTCATATAGAAATTATTTCTAAAGGCTTGCACTTGATGGGAGACCCTCTCTACTGTTTTGCTGCATAGCTGCATCAGGTGGTTTTAAGGCAATTAACAAGAGGAACAGAGACAGGGGGCAACCATGACTCATCCCACGTCTAATAGTGAATCGCTTAGAGATGCCAACACAGTTAATCCTGGATCTAAAATGTTTTCAGTCATTTGACCCTGCTTGTAAAGAAAGGACTTAATTCACCTCCATCTAGTGACCTGAACATGCACCCCCATTTTGCACAGTCAAATGATTTCTCAGTAAGAGGGCAATTTTATCCTGCCATATAATGTATGATAGAGTTCTCATATTGCTGTTGGATGTGCAGCATGACAAAAATCTGATCTGCGGTGTGTGAATCAGATATAGGATCACTATTTTAAGCTTACTTGCCAGGTTTTTGCCAGTGGATTAAAGGTCAATAAGGTAATGAAATGGTAACTGCTACACTGTAATGGATTTGTTCCTGGTTTGAGGAGAAGGCTGATAAGTGCATTTTTAAATTCTTGTCGTATAACCCTGTTTATTCAACTTCTTTGAACAGGTCATGTAAAAAGGGTATAGGCCCTATTGGCACACCGTGTTACCAAAGTGTCATTTTTGTTTATGCTCAGGTGACGCAGTGTGCCATCCCATATTTACAAGATCACGCAAAGCCACCTTGTGTGGCTTTTCATGACCTTTATTATATGGGCCCCTTTGACACATTAAACTCTGTGAAAGGGGCATTATATGAGTGTTGCTGTGGGTGTTCCCATGGAATGATAAGGAATCTTACTCATTTCCAGACTTACAAGTCTGGGAATACGTCAGATTCCTACGCCCCCTCAGAGGTGGCATAGAAGTGATGCACCGGGCAGAAATATCTTTATTTCTCCCTGTTTTTCCTCTTTCTATGAGTGCTGCATCCTGCAGCACCCAAAGAAAGAAGACAACACCTCTTGATTGTTTTTGTGCCGAAAAGTGTCTCTTCCTGCACAAAAGCAAACGTCCCTGCAATGTTTACACTAGGCAGCAATTTGTGCTCCAGCGCAGAGGAAGAAGACAGAAATGCACTGTATCACAGATTCTCAAGGGCACTTGCTGTGCCGCCGTGCACCACAGGCCTTGTAAATAAGCCCCTGAATTTCTTCACAAGCTATTGTTGCCTCCAATTCTGCCTGCTTTTGAGGTACAACACATGCAATGTAAGCCTGGTTAAAAAGTGGTCCCTTGAGTCCTGTATGCCTGTCTCTGGTGAGTCATATAGAGTGCCAAAATGCTGCAAAAGGGTAAAGGGTGCAAAAGTAGTGAGCCATCCTCTTTTCATGTCCCTGAAATAGTTAGTTCTGGTTCCCTATGTCTAAGCTGTTGGACCAAAGGTGAATCGTCTTTCAACATGTTGATAGTGTTGTCAGAGTACATGACGTAGTACACCTTTCTCCTTTATCATACAAAAAGGAGTTGGAATAGTGCTTGACTAATGTTAGAGAGAACCGAGGTGGGGGTTGGCATTATATTTGGATATCAATGGGTTAATGTCTATTTCTAGTATGGCTTGTATTTCCTTTAGTAATGTATTAGGTATATCTGACTCCCACTTAAGGTTGCATCGCAATGTGTTTCAACAGTACCCCAAACAGTTGGGGAGATGGCATTTGTAGAAGAATGCCTCATTTGTCATGAACACCCCAATTTCTTTAACTGATGCTTCTGTTTTCTGACTCTGCTAGCCAGGCCCCAGTGCATGTGCTTAGACTCATAAACCTGTTGAAATTGGCTGTACTCCTTACTGGCATACTTTGCTTACTTTTATGTCCAGGGCCTGTAAGTGAAATGGACTGCAGCACCCATTGTTCAACCCACCACAATGACAATACAAACATCACTGCAGACCTAAACTGCAGTCTGTCTGTCCAGTATTAAAGCAGTAGATTTAACCTGTCATGATAAACCCTTTTGACAAGCCTAAACTCTTTTTTTTTAAAAGTTGTGCATTAAACTGCTTCAAGTGGGCACTCATTAGGTGGTACATGGGCATTCATATGCACCACTATGGGGTTTGTTGCAAATCTAAAATCAATCTTAGATAAGGATTTGCACCAAAATCCAAATCTAAAATCAATTTTAGATAAGGATGTGTGCCAAACTCTGATGCTTTCTCATTGTAGGCGCAACAAGGAGACATGAGAGAAATCTTTTAATTTCTCCTTGTTTTTCCTACTTTCTTGCAAGACACATACACAGCAGGAAATGTTAAAGGTGTTTTTTGTAATGTAACGGTCGCTTTCTCGTAAAAAATATATTCCTTTCAGAAGCCACACACCCTTCCACTGTGATGGATGGGTACTTGCTTTGGCACATGATAGCCAAATGTGCACCAGCAACGGGAGAGAGGAAATCAGCATTACATCTTAGTAGATTCCGCCTATTTTGTACCTTTATTGTGGTGAGTTTCACAACCTGAGTCACACTGTCTGTAATTACATGTTAATTGGAATGCCCATGTTTACCAATCAGTGTCTATCTTTAAAGATAAGGCTGCTGTGATGCAACTATGGTAAGGGGCGCTAGGCTGGTTACACATGAACACGTCTGCACACAATGCGAACAATTTTGCAGGCTGTGTGTGAGAGACTAATGTTGTGCGTAGCCTAGTAGCTGCATGCAGGTAAGATTCCTGTGGCAGTTTTAACCTGGAATTCAATTGCTCAAAATAATCCTTTTTGACCTAGGACCTAAACCTTCCTTTTAAATGTTAATGCATTACCCCTAACTAGGACTTAGGCCCTCATTATGACATTGGTTGTAAATCCCACTTACTGCCACGCTGACTGCCACCAGCATACCGCCACCGCAGCAGATATCTGTTCACCATATTATGACACACATACACCAATCCATCTCTATTCAGCCACATACACAAATCCGCCACACCAAAGGTCAGTGATAAACTGGTGGTTTCAAAACCCACACTGTTATGCCAACAGAACTACACCCATCACATTTTGACCCACGAATCACCAAGGCAGACATTCAACAGTGGTAAACCATTGGTGTTACATACCACTGCGCTCAAAATACACACACTCAAACAAAACAACACCACATTGGACAATTCAACCAACACACACCTGACACCCATACACACACCACACCCACACACCCACACCACTATAAAACACACACCCACAGTACCCACAACCCTTTACGACTACAAACCATTGGCACGAGACTGACACCACGACCACAGACAAAACCAGAGCCACACACTACCTACACCTTTACACCACCCATGCGCCACACATCACACACCCCAATACATCACCCTACACACCCTCATCTACACAACTCACACAACACACATGGCACCACAAAGACACCCCAGATTCTCAGAGGAGGAGCTAAGGGTCATGGTTGAGGAAATCATCAGGGTAGAGCCACAGCTATTTGGAGCACAGGTGCAGCAGATATTGATAGCTAGGAAGATGGAGCTATGGCGGAGAATCGAGGACAGGGTCAATGTCTTGGGACAGCACCCAAGAACTAGAGATGACATCAGGAAGAGGTGGAATGACCTATGGGGGAAGGTACGCTCCATAGCAGCAAGACACAAACTTGTTATCCACAGGACTGGCGGTGGACCCCCACCTCCTCCCCCACAACTAACAACATGGGAGGAGAAAGTCTTGGCAATCATGCATCCTGAGGGCCGGAGTAGGGGGAGGGCTAGACTCTGGTAAGTCAACTCTCTACTACTACTACCCCCCCTACCTGCATGCCATCACATACCCCCACCCTTACCTTCACTCCCATCACTCCACCACTTCCCACACACCCCACCATCACATCACACTCATCCCAATGTCAAGCACTGCATGCCAATCCAATGCATGGATACCACTTACAGACCTACATGGACACTTATCACTAAAGCATGCACACCAGAGAGAATCAGCTATCCCACCACATACCAACGTACTCAAGTGAAAACTGCCAGGGCAAATACAACCAAAGAGAGCAAGCCATGGATGCACAATATGTCAGACAAAGAAACAGTAACACAGCATTTACATCCCCACAGGTACCCCAGACAATTTCATCAGAGAGGAGGTGTCAGCAATATCCAGTCCCCTCACAGAAGAGGCCCACAGTGATGCCAGCAACTCTGGACTTCAGGATCCGGATGACTAACCTGGCCCATCAGGGACATCTGGACAGCTGGATACCCAGGCCCAGTCACACAGAGCCTCCCTCATCAGGAAACACCACCACAACACCCACCCAGCGTACCCATACCTCTGTCCCCAGGACAAATCAATCAGAAGTGTGTCCACCTCTACAGGGACCCCAGGCAACACCACGCACCAATCAGGGACCTGGGGTCAGTGGCAGTGGGCACACGGTTCCAGGGACAGAGGCACAGGACAACTGGGAAACTGGGAGGAGTGCTGTGTCCCAGGGGGAGGACAGGCCCAGGACACCGACTCTCCAGGAGGCACTTGCAGAGATCCTGGGAGCCTACCAACATTCCCATGGCACGATGGGCCAGATCCTGGACAATGTACAGGAGATCAGGCAGCCTCAGGAGGGACAGTACCAGGGGATTAGGGAGGACTTACAGGCCATCAACACCACCCTGGACTCCATAGCAGGAGTGCTAGTAGACATGGCCAATATTATGAGGGAGGCAGTCTCAAAACAGCGGGCCCCTGCCACTAGCAATACATCTGAACTGGCTTCCACCTCAGCTGCCGCTAGTGGACAGGATGCCCTGCCACAGGACCAACAGGCCACCAGCACCCCTCCTCCTGCAGAAGGAGAACCACCCCACAAACGTTCCCTGCGATCCAGACTGAAGCCAGAGGCACTTGCCAAGACCCCGCAAGGAAATTAGACTCTCCTGATTGTCACCCTTGTGTCCCACACAGTCACCTCGTCCACCTTGAACTGCAATTGCTCCCCTTCTTATGTCCCCTTGAACAATGCATCTGTGCTACAAATAGACTGGAACAATAAACTGGACTTTCCTCCATCATCACCCCATGCCATAGCACTTGCCCCTCTTTTACCTAGTACTTCAATAAACACCCTTGGAAAAAATAGGCATATGGAGAATGTCATATTTTTCAAATGTGTATTCATTGAAAAAGTTCAAACAATGGAATTCAAATGTACAGTAAAGGAGCATATGTTCATGATCTGTAGCTGGCTGCAGTGATCACACCAGGAACTATTGTGAGGCACAAAAATCTGTTAAATGAATTGCTAAAGGGTACAGTGATTGTGCACCACGGGTGTGAAGTGGGAAATAACAGCATACCAGTGGCCTAGAATTTAAATATAATTATAATGAAATGTGAAGTAACACTGTCTTACCTGTGTGTCATTCAAAGTACTGTTTGATGACTGCTGGTCTGTTGTCCTCATCCTCTACCTCCTCATCCTCACTGTCCACAGGGTCTACTGCTGCCACAACGGCATCTCCAGCCTCATCCTCCTGCAGAAAAGGCACATGGCGTCTCAGGACAAGGTTGTGCAACATGCAGCATGCCACTATTATCTGGCACACCTTCTTGGGTGAGTAGCACAGGGATCCACCTATCAGATGCAGGCATCTGAAACTGGCCTTCAGGAGGCCAAAGGTCAGTTCTATAATCCTTCTGGTTCACCCATGTGCCTCATTGTAACGTTCTTCTGCCCTTGACCTGGCATTCCTCACAGGGGTCAGCAACCAAGATAGTTTGGGGTAACCAGAGTCACCTGCAAATATTGAGGGACAACATTTAGCCACACACTATCCTATATGGCCCATACCATACCCAAACATATACTGGGTGGGGACCATGGCTCGCCTCTGTAGTTGGCCCATCACATTTGGAATGCTGTTATTCCTCAGGACAAAGGCATCATTCACTGACCCAGGATACTTAGCATTGACATGGAACATATACTGGTCCGCCAAGCGCACAATCTGTACATTCATAGAGTGGAAACTCTTATGATTTCTGTAAACCTGTTCATTCTGACGGGGAGTACTAATGCAATATGTGTTCCATCAATCGCCCCTATTATGTTGGGGATATGTCCCATTGCATAGAACTCGGCCTTCACTGTGGCCAAATCTTCAACCTTGGGGAAAACAATGTAGCTGCTCATGTGTTTAATCAGGGCAGACAACACTTTTGTCAGCCCGTTTGAGAAGATTATCTGTGACATTCCTGCTGCCAAGCCTACTGTCACTTGGAAAGAACCAGTTGCCAGGAGATGGAGCACTGATAGAACTTGCAAAAGAGGGGGGATCCCAGTGGGGTGACGGCTAGCAGATGTCAGGTCAAGCTCCAATTGGGCACACATCTCTGTGATTGTGGCCCTGTCCAGTCTATAGGTGAGGATAATGGGCCTGTCCTCCAGTGTTGCCAAGTCCACCAGGGGTCTGTACACGGGATATGTTTCCATCTCCTATTTATCCACAGCGGTAGGAATCCATGGGGCAAAAGACTGAGGAGCCGGTCACAAACTGAACAATCGGGCCACAACACAACACAACATTGCATGCTGTTAATTTGTAATGGGCCAGTGTGAATTGTCCAGTATGTCTAAATTTAAACAGTGATGCACCAACTATCCAGGGTTTGCCCCCAAACCCTGAAATGGCGTCCGCCTGTCCTGTGTGGAGGGCCAGGTGTAAGTGAGGTAAATCCGCTGACGTTGTGCGCCGTTGCGGGAGGCGGTCAGGAACCGTGCAACTCCTCATTGGATAACATTGGGCCCTATGGGTTGCAGTGGCCAATGGTGATCTACGCCGGCGGTGACGGTATGCACCGCTGCAGACGTGTCTGCCATTTTATATCAGATTCCTCAATTGCTACCTGATCTTTACCAGGAGAGGACCTACACTGCATGTGCTGCTGTGAACTGTGTCTGGAACCTACCATGGCCCGTGTGACTGGGGAAAGGGCCCCTGCCTTCACTTCGGCGGAGTTGGAGAGACTGGTAGATGGGGTCCTACCCCAGTACAGACTGGTGCATGGGCCTCCAGACCAACAGGTGGGTACACTGTGGGCACGATGCATGTGGCATGAATGCATGGGGTGGTGTGTGTGAAGGCCTCATGTAAGGGGGTGGGTGAATGTCCTCTGGGCAGCATACAGGTTGAGTGCTGTGCCATGTGTGTGCAAATGGTGATGTGAAGGGGTATGGTGGGCCATAAGTGTAACAGGCAGGACTGTCTGACTAATACTATTTTCCTTTCTGTATTGCCTCTGCAGGTCAGCGCCCATCAAAAGAAGGGTTTATGGTGTGCCATCGCCAAGGAGGTGCGGAACCTGGGGGGTCTACGGCAGGGGGAGCACCCACTGTTGGAAACGGTGGGAGGACCTGAGACGCTGGGCACTGAAAACCGTGTAGGCCCAGCTGGGGATGGCCTCCCAATGAGGAAGGGGTGCATGTCGAACCCTGACCCAACTGATGGCCCGCATACTGGTGGTGGCCTATCCTGAGCTGGATGGCGGCTTGAGGGCATCACAGCAGCCACAAGGGGGGTGAGTACAGTGCCCATCATTACTACTAACGCCTGGTGGGGTGGTATCCGGGTGAGGGATGTGTGTCAGTGGGTGCCCCTAGGCCAGGCCTGACATTGCAGCTTAGGTCCCCTGTAGCTAGGGTTTTGAAGGGATAGTCCTGCTACCTAGCTCTTAGTCATTCACATCTGGTCAGGGCTGCGTGGGTCCCAGGTGTGCTGGATTTGACGGTGTGTACCCCTCCCCATGCCTTGGTGGCTAGCATTATCAATGGTAGGGCAATGCATAGTGCGGAGGCCTGTTCCCTGTGTGTGAGGGTGCTGTGTACGCCAACGGTGGTGTTGGTACAGCCATTGACCAAGTGCATACTTTGTCTCTTCCCCCCTCTTTTTGTTTTGGCACCCTGTCCTTATGTGCATTAGCATCATCTGGTGGAGGAGCAGAGGCACCGGTGATGGAAGGAGCTCCATCCCGCAGGACCCAGGAGGCAGAGTCCACTGATGCTGAGGGCACCAGTCGGACGGAGAGCGAGGGGAGCACCATGGCGGGGACTGGAGGGGACAGTTCTGACACAGATACCTCTTTCGATGGAAGGTCCCTGGTGGTGGCAGACACCTCAGTGACCACTCCAGCTACAGGTACAGCCGCCACCCCCGTTCCAGCACCGTCCTCCCAGCAGCCCCTCATCGAGTTGCCCATGCCCGCTCACCCAGGAGGGTGGGCATCTCCTTCGCCCCAGACATCTCAGACCCTGCCCCAGTGAGCCCTGGTGCCCTGAGTGAGGAGGCTTTTGACCTCCTGAGATCCATCTCTGTAGGGCAGTCAACCATTTTGAATGTCATCCAGGGGTTGGCAGCCCAGATGCACTGGAATAAAGCATTCCTGGAGGGAATTCATGCTGGCTTCGTGGCCCATCAGAGATCAATCCAGGCTCTGGCCTCCTCTCTGATGGCAGCCGTTGTCCCTGTTTCCACCCTACCCATTCCAACTTCCTCTTCCCAATCCCAATCTCCTCCACCTCAACCTATTTCAAGCACTCAGGCAGATGAGCATGCACACAAGACAACACACAAGAGTGGTTCAGGCAAACACAAGCACCACACTTCATCCCACAGGCACTCACACAAACACCATCCAGATGCAGACATATCAACATCCACAATTTCCACTGTGTCCACCTCCTCCTCCACCTCCTGCCCAGTTCCGTCTACACACACACCTGCATGCACTACACCATCATCCACTACCAGCATCCCCACCATACCTAGCAGAACACACACCTCACTAGCAGATACCTCCACAACAGCCATGCACACATCCCCTGTGTCCTCTTCCACTGTGTCTGTGCCCCCTCTCCCAAGGTACTCAAACACAAGCACTCAGACACCCAACAGCCATCCACCTCACAACATCATCCAGCCCATGCACCTACACCCAAAATCAGCAGACAGACACCTCCTACAACCACTCCCTCTTCCTCCACTCCCAAACCTTCTCCCTCTTCCCGCCCCAATGTCCCTAAAAACTTTTCTTATCCACCATTGACCTCTTCCCAACCCCCCGTCCTGCACATCTGACCAGGGTGGGTAGAACCCATCCAAGCACCACAGCCACCAGTCCACGGGTCCAGTCGTCACCATACCTACCCGTGGTGGGAAAGGAGCTAGGGCACATGTCCTGAGGGGGAAGGAGCCTGCCCCAGCTGCTGCCAGGAAGAGCAAGGAGCCTGCCCCAGCTGCTGCCAGGAAGAGCAAAAAGCCTGCCCCAGCTGCTGCCAGGAAGACTAAGGAGCCTGTCCCAGCTGCTGCCAGGATGGGCAAGGAGCCTGCCCCAGCTGCTGCTAGGAAGATTAAGGAGCCTGTCCCAGCTGCTGCCAGGAAGAGCAAGGAGCATGTACCGGCAGGCAGGAAGAGCAAGGGGCCTGGGGCTGAAACTGTGACGGAGCCCCCACCACCAACCACCATGGAGCAGCCAGCTGAGGCTGCAGGGGATGGGCAGGAGCTTCCTCCCACCAGCAACAGAACCACCACCACCACGGAGCAGCTGTCCAAGGCTGCAGGGGATGGGCAGGAGCTTCCCCCACCAGAAGCAGCAGCACCATTACCACCATCCATCCGAGGCTGCAGGGGATGGGCAGGTGCTTCCCCCCACCAGCGGCTGCAGCAGCACCACTACCACCACTGAGCAGCCGTCACCACCAGTGGGCTGCTGTGCGGCCTGGCCCCTGCAAATCCAGTGGGTATGACACCCACCTGAGAGACTGTGACCTTGCACTCCCCAGGATCAAGAGCCCAGGGCACGAAGTCCTCTCCAGAACCAGTGGTTATGCACCCACAAACACCAGCCTCCCCAGGATCAAGAGCACAGGGCACAATGCCCCCTCCAGAACCAGTGGGTAAGACACCCACCAACCCCTGCCTCCCCAGGATCAAGAGCACAGGGCAGGATGCCCCCTCCAGAACCAGTGGGTAAGACACCCACCAACCCCAGCCTCCCCAGGATCAAGAGCACAGGGCACGATGCCCCCTCCAGAACCAGTGGGTAAGACACCCACTTGAGAGTCTGTGGCCTTGCACTCCCCAGGACCATGCACAGGGCATGTTGCCCTCTCCAGAGCATGTGGGCAAGTCACCCACTTGAGAGACTGTGTCCTTGTACTCCCCAGGACCAAGCACAGGGCATGTTGCCCCCTCCAGAACCAGTGGTCTTGTTTAATCTCCCGGCTGAGATGCCCTCCCGTCCCCCTGAGCTGCCTGACTATTTACCAACTGATGCCTTGCAGTGTTTTCTCCGTGTTGATGCAGGTGACAAGTGGGGCCTTGGACTTTGGCCTGTGGTCATGTGGCCCACACAAACTGAGGACTGAGCAGTGTCCCTTGAACTATACAATTGTAAATATCTGTTAAATTGGCTACATTTTTATATATACTGTGTTGATCTTATTACACCCACTTTAGTAAATTTGTTTTGTCCTTGCATTATTCAGATTCTTGTGCATCTGGTTGTGTGTATGGTGTGTGTGTATGGGGTGTGTGTTGTGTGTGTGTGTGTCACTGTTGTTTTCCTCTCCCCTCCCTTGTGTGCTAAGTGGCTGTACTCACCGTTGTTGTCTTTGCCGTCGTTGGTGTTCGTGGTGGAGCAGTACGTAGAAGACCATGGGGAAGACATGCAGCTCGGGCTCCATGGCAGCGTGGTTCTTTCCTGTATCTCCAATGTGAGTCCTTTCACTTCTGTGCAGTGTTTCTGCCAGACTTTTGATGTCTTTGGTACCGCCCCGGAAAATGTGTCAGTTTGGCATGTCATAATATGGTGGGCGGAACATTGACTTCTGCCTGGCTGTAGGCCGCTACAGCCGTGGTGCCTGTTGTTTCCGCCCTGGCAGTTGCTGTGGTAAAGTGGCTGTCTATCAGAGATATAGGCTCCATGGTCATAATTTGGTGGTAATTACCACCAGCCTGTTAGCAGTATTACCACCACTTTTACACCAACCGCCAGGGTTGTAATGAGGGCCTTAATGCCCATAAGGTAGAGTGCATTGTATTTAAAAGTACAACATGAAAATGTTTAATGTTAAACAAGACTTCAAAAGCTATTTATGCTGCACCTTGGTTAGCTTTTCCATAGGAGAGCATAGGGTACTATATTAAGATCAATAATGTTACCTCTGTAGGAGGCTGGCCTGGCTTATAGTGGGTACCTGATGGTACTTACACCTTGTGCCAGGTCCATATACTAAGAAAGTAGAATGTGAATCACTTAGGGGCCCCTGGCTTAGTGTAGTGTGTAGAGAGTCGCTGGGAGTGTAAGAAAACACTAAGGGTGTCCATGATACCCCACCCCAAGACCCTGAAAAGTAGGAGTAAAGTGACCCTACTTCCCCAAAAACACACTACAGTCGTGATAGGAGATTCTGCAAAGACCACAACAGACTGCAAAGCACTGAAGACTGATTCCTGGGCCTGAGGACCTGTAAAGGAAGGGGACCAAGTCCAAGAGTCACAAAAGTATCCAGGGGGGCAGGAGCCCACTAAACCCCGGACGAAGGTACAAAATGGCTGCCTCCGGGTGGAAGAGGCTGGAGATTCTGCAACAACGGAGGGTGCCAGGAACTTCTTCTTTGCACAGACGATGTCCCACGGTGAGTTGGAGGATGCAGAGTTGTTTCTACGCAGAAATACTGCAAACAAGCCTTGCTAGCTTCAAAGGTCATGGTTAAAGAAAAAGGGTGCTGCCCGGGCCCAGGGAGGACCAGAAGTTCGCCACTTGGACAAGGAGACAGAGAGGGTGCTCAGCCACACAGAGAGTCCATGTAGAAGCAGGCAGCACCCACAGAGGCACTTAAACATGGGTTCAAGAGAACTGAGCACAGCAGTCATCTCAACCTTACAAAGGAGGGTCCCACGAAGCCAGTGGTCAACTCAGCGAGTTGAGCAATGTAGGATGGAGTGCTGGGGACCTGGGCTGTGCTGTGGATGAAGGATTCCTTGCAAAAGTGCACAGAAGCCCTAGCAGCTGCAGTTAATGCAGTACACAGGATTACTGTCTGGCGTGGGGAGGCAAGGACTTACCTCAACCAAATTTGGACAGATGGACCACTGGACTGTCGGGGTCACTTGGATCTAGCTCCTGTGTTCCAGGGATCATGTTCGTCATGATGAGAGGGGACCCAGAGGACCAGTGAAGGAGAAGTTTGGGGCCTGTGGTCGCAGGGGGAAGATTCCGTCGACCCACAGGAGATTTCTTCTTGGCTTCCAGTGCAGGGTGAAGGCAGACAGCCCCTAGAGCATGCACCACCAGGAAAAAGTTGAGAAAGCCGGCAGGATTAGGCTCTACAATGTTGCTTGTAGTCTTCTTGCTACTTTGTTGCAGTTTTGCAGGCGTCCTGGAGCAGTCAGCGGTCGATCCTTGGCAGAAGTCGAAGAGGGAGATGCAGAGGAAGTCTAGTGAGCTCTTGCATTCGTTATCTGACGAGAAACCCACAGGAGAGACCCTAAATAGCCCTCAGAGGAGGATTGGCCTCCTAGGCAGGTAAGCACCTATCAGGAGGGGTCCTCTGACGTCACCTGCTGGCACTGGCTACTCAGAGGCCTCCATTGCACCCTCACACCTTGGATTCAAGATGGCAGAAGTCTGGGACACACTGGAGGAGCTCTGGGCACCATCCCTGGGGTGGTTATGAACAGGGGAGTGGTCACTCCCCTTTCCTTTGTCTAGTTTTGTGCCAGAGCAGGGGCTGGGGGATCCCTGAACCGGTGTAGACTGGTTTATGCAAGGAGGGCACCATCTGTGCCCTTCAAAGCATTTCCAGTGGCCAGGAGAGGCTACTCCTCTAAGGCCCTTAACACCTATTTCCAAAGGGAGGGGGATAACACCCTGTATCTGAGGAAATCCTTTGTTCTGCCTTCCTGGGACTGGGCTGCCCAGACCCCAGGAGGGCAGAAACCTGTGAAAACCCCAGAGAGCTGGTTTGGCAGTACCCGGGTCCATGCTGGAGCCCCGGGGATGCATGGGATTGGCACCCCAATACCAGATGTGGCATGGGGGACAATTCCATGATCTTAGACATGTTACATGGCCATATTCGGAGTTACCATTGTGAAGCTACATATAGGTATTGACCTATATGTAGTGCATGCGTGTAATGGTGTCCCATCACTCAGAAAGTCTGGGGAAATTGCCCTGAACTATGTGGAGGCTAGTACCAGGGTGCCCTCACACTTAGTAACTTTGCACCTAACCTTCACCAAGTGAGGGTTAGACGTATAGGTGACTTATAAGTTACCTAAGTGCATTGTAAAATGGCTGTGAAATAACGTGGACGTTATTTCACTCAGGCTGCAGTGGCAGTCCGGTGTAAGAATTGTCTGAGCTCCCTATGGGTGGCAAAAGAAATGCTGCAGCCCATAGGGATCTCCTGGAACCCCAATACCCTGGGTACCTTAGGTACCATATAGTAGTGAATTATAAGGGTGTTCCAGTGTGCCAATCAGAATGGCAGAGAGAGCATAATCACTGAGGTTCTGGTTAGCAGAGCCTCAGTGACACAGTTAGGCATGATACAGGGAACACATTCAGGCCAAAAACTATGAGCACTGGGGTCCTGGCTAGCAGGATCCCAGTGAGACAGGCAAAAACAAACTGACACACAAGTAAAAAATGGGGGTAACATGCCAGGCAAGATGGTACTTTCCTACAATCTCCATCTGGGAAACAGCTACAGAGTTTGTTTTTAGACATTCATATCTATTATAATTCACTAGCAAACTGGTATTTGTAATACATGTTTTGCAAAACATACTTTCAGAAAGTCACCTGTTTCTATCTAGACTGTGGCCAGAAACTTAACTTACATCAAAGAGGGCATCACTGTCACAGCTAAATGTAGCTAACACTCGGACCATCCCTCTGTTTTCCTTTTAGTAAGCAAGGTACCAATCAAAGTGGGTGAGGAGGTGACCCTGAAATAGTTTTGAGTGACCACTGAGGAGGGGTTGCTTATATCCCTGGCTACACCACTAGAGTGGTCACAGGAGTCCTGCACAGGGGAAGAAAGGTTCTTTCATGTTGTATTTAGGTTGAGGGGCAGTGTGGGATTGTTTACAGTAAGGCACACAGGAACTGCCACTGGGGCCTTGTTCCCTTTTGGATATGGTGAAGCCAGGAGTTATCCCAACTCACATGCTAGGCTTGTGCCAGGCATGAATGTGGTGATCCTGGGTACCCTCCTCAAAACACTACTTGATCTGTGGAAGACAAAACAAGGACTGAACCTAATGTTGAGACCTGTGAGGAGACCTGAAAGGCTGGATCTGCTGCCACCAGAGCCGAGAGGTACATTCCAAGGGTCAGTTGGCTGACCTCCTGTGAATCTACAGGGGCACAGCAAGCTTTTAGAAGCCTTTCTCCTGTGGAACCCAGTTAGCAGATTCCAACTGGACCTGTCCTAGACTGTACTGTGGCCTCTGCTGGAGTGAGTCCTGACCCCCAAGTGCTATTCTTCAGCTTTTGGGGTCCTTAGATATGTGAAAGTGCACTCCACCTAACATCATGAGAAAAACAGGACTGAGAAACGTTTTTCTCAAAATACCTCTGGAGGACTTGGACAAACCTGCAAAATCAATCTCAAAAGGTTTTGTGGCACTGGCCTAAAGATTTAGGTCACTCCTACTGAAAACTTTTCTGCAGCAGCAAATTATTTTTAACTGGATGTCATGGAAAATGCATTCAGCCTTGTGAAGCTCTATTCAGTAACAGATTCCAGCCTTGCTCTGCTGGAGGAATCCAAGTTACAAAGTGCCTAAGTCCAAACGTAGAAATCTTCAATGGGTGAAGGCACCAAAAGTATATCACCTTCCCTAAGCATGAATTTTGAACTTCTCCCACTCTGAGATTTCCAGCCAAAAGTCACTTGCTGTACTGGGACCTCATCCAACAGCAAACTGGCCTCATGGAACCCTTCTTGGACACAGCTTGCTGCCTTGCCCCACTGAATTTTTTGCTTTCATTTCAGAGGACAATATCTAATCATGACAAACCTGGTTCGTGCTCCATCATGGTCAGCCTTAAATTACAAATAGGTACCGATCAAGATTGCAACCAGATGACCGTAGTTGGTGCTTAGTGCTTTTTGGGGCTATTTTCATTGAAAACTTGAATAATTCTTACCACTGGGTCTCCCTCACTGGAAGTTATCCATCAAAGTTTTTTCTGTTTCCTGGATGTTTATACCTGCCAGTATTCATATTCCATAAAATAATAGCTTGAAAAATTACACTAGCGGATACCTAGTAGAAACCTACACACATCTCTTATGGTAATCTTTGCAATAAAATCACCCAGTATGGAGCGGTCTCTAATAGTTTTGTTTGAAGATTTGTTCAGTACATAATTGTGAGAAACTGAGCTGTTGGTTGATGGGAGTGAAACTCTACTCTAGCAACAACCAAAATCCGAGTCAAGGTGACCACAAAAAGTCACTAAAGTAACCTGTTCTTAACCCCCTTGCAGCTTGGCACAAAGGCAGTCAGTCTTATCTTCGAGGCTATATATAAAGTATTTATGCAGCACTTAAACATTAATAAATTGAAAACACAACACAAGAAAAATCCAACACCTATTTAGTAAAATGTAGTAAATGTTAATAAATTATTTGACAACAAACATCTAGTCAAATATGAATTTTCAAAGTTTTAAGAAGAAAACAGTGCCTAAAACATCAAAATGCCAACCACAGACATCAAGTCGCATGGACCGGGGCAAAGTTAAAAGTTATTGCCAACTATGATGGATCGTGGTTAAGATACATGAAGTGGATTAGGCCTGGTCTCCGCTTGACTTCGGTAAATTTTAGAAGAAAAATGTCTGAGAAGGTAATGTTCAGCAGGGCAAGTGAGCTGGTGGTGTCCAAGGCGGAGAATTCATTGTCAGGGAGCTGTTGGAAGAGGCCTATGTTTGGACTTAGGTCAAAATTGTGAGTTTGGCAGTCCAAGGACTGCCAAACCCATGGTGGTGGTCAAACTGCCACACTCCTGGTGTCCCAACCACCAGATTATGACCCTGGTGGTCGGACTGCCAGGGGACTGCCGCCACCGCAAGCATCATAGATCCCAATGGGGTGGCGTCGGTTGGAGTCCTGGTCAGCCACGGCAGCGATTAGTTCAGCGCTGCTGTGCTGATCACAAGTCCTCTTTGCGCCAGTCTTTTCATGGCGGCGTCCCTGCCATGATAAGGCTGGTGGAAAGCCAGTGCTGGGGCCCCCTGCTAACACCCTCAGAATGCTCACTGTCTGCTATGCTGTTGTGCTATTCTGTTGAGCTATGGCATTGGCCTCTGCTCTATTAAGGGAGCCAAGTCCAATGTTGTGGCACTGTTTACACCAGTCTGATTGGCGGAAACATTGTAATACGATGTTTCCACCAGTCAGCCAGCCTATTTGGAAGACTGGCTGTAAGAGGTGGTGTCCTCAGAAGGCCTCTCCCAATTATATGCCTTGAAGCAGGTGCACAGAGTCATGGTGCAGCCGCCTTGCCCTGAAGCCCCGTCTCACCCAGTTCTGTTTTGCTTATTGCACTTCATGGATAAGGATTTCCTCTTGCAGCGGGCTCAGGCTCACAGCCCCTTTATAGTGGATAATGCCAAGGTGCCCCTGTACCCCACTTTAACCTTCAGGTCCAAACACAGAGCGCATCTTTTTTGGTGGTGTAGAGGAAGATACATGATTTGGGACTGCTCTACCACTTGCTCAGCTCAGAGTCGAAGCTGAGGACAAGGTACATTTCTTTACAGATCCGTCTGTGGCATGGATTGAATTGAACTCTATGACAAGGGTACTTTGCAGCCACATTTGCAGGAGCTGAAGTGGCCCCCATGCCCACCAGGGCAGAGATTGTGGCGCAAGGGGTAGTCCCGTCCCTCCAGATCATAAAGTGCACTGGAGCATTCGAGAGCTGTGGAAAACACTGCCCCCTTGGGAGCCAGTGAAGGCTGTTCTTGACATGTGGCCCTAGATTGCCATGGCTCTTCTTCCAATTCAGAGAATTTGGTTGTACTAGAGCTTGGCCTGGGCACGGTTGATGATCATGTCTAACACTTAGTTGAATGTTAAAGCAGTCTCACTTCATATTGGCCCTATTTCTACTGTGATAATGCGGTAGCAGCATGGTTGATTTCTCCTGTGTTGCTATTCCTTTCTTTTTTGATTTGAGTGGACCAGGGGAGTCAGACGGGGAAGGGGAGCATGTGAGCTGTGTCTTCTGGCATTTGATTGACTCTGTTTATTTTCCCCCATTTCTGGCTGGTGGCTCCTTTTTCATGTTCATATTCTGTGAAGCAGAGGGACAGGATGACAATTCAATACATACATTACGGATAATGATGCATTCATGAAAGGGCAACTGATTATAACATAAAAATATTTCTTAGAAAATGCAGGAACTGCAAGCACTGTTAAAAGGAATAAAAGATGAATAATAAAACAGAGCATGTTTATCAAGGTAAAAGGGCACAGGCCTGCAAGCTGAGGCTAAGCTAAATTCCGGTACCTGCGCAAACTAAAATGGACCCACAACACCCTCCCCTAATGACAAAACAAGGGTGTGAAATCCAATGACTAAAGATGCTCCAAACTAAAATTCGTAAAGCAAATTTAAAATCATACATAAGAAATGAAATGTCAACAGTGACAAGCAAAACAGGCTGGCAGACAGGCCAAATTGAAAGGCAATTTGGTGTCACGCTTTGTATCTTTTGTATTTAAAAAGTCAATGGTCAAATTAATAATAATTATGGTCTTGCAAGAGATCTACGATGTCATCAATGGAGATTGAGATCAAGAAGATTGGTGAATCAAAGGGTTAGTAGAGGGATCCACAGAGCAGAAGGCTGCAGGATCCTCAAACGCAGAATGACCTGCAGAGGTGGCACCGACCATTGTGCCAGATGTTGTTGGAGACAGAAAAATCCCCAAGCGGTGGCTCATAAGTCTCCTTGCCAATCAGCCTCAGTCTCAAGGGGCATGTCCGTGAATGAACCCTCATCAAGAACATTAACAGTTCCTTGTTCACAGGAGGAACGGGCTGCACGGCAAGGCACACCATTGGTGCACATTCAGAGGTACACCAAATGCAGTGGAAAACTGGCTGCACACAGGCTAGGTTTGGTTTGAATCTCAATGGCCAATGATGCTCCAGATCTTCCAGAAGGGATGCTCTGAAGTACTGCATCATGCGATCATGACACAACCGGGTTGATGGTAACTCCATCACTCTACTTTGCTGAACTAGGGCAGCCACTGCGTACAAAAATAATATCAGTAAAATCCTGCAATTCAACTCCAAAGTAGCGGGGAATCCGCCAAAGACGCTCAAAAAGAGTGAGTGTATGGCTGAAGGTATAACTTCTAACATGGTCTGGAAAGTACTGACTAACTTTGAACTGACAGACATAAAGTGAACAATCCCTTCCATGCTAGAAGTGTTGAAAAATCTGCTGACCAATTCTCCAGAATGCTTGTGAAAATTGATAGTTAATAGGGACTGTATCTCAGCTGATGACTTCCATATCTGGAGGTCATATGTCTCTCTAGCTGATGTCAAAGTTACTTGTTTTTGGAACAATAGTGCCTTTAATCTACTCAGATTCTCAGAATTTACATTCAAAGTAGCAATGTGAGGCCACAATTCCAATACTCTTATCTCTTTGTGGGGGAGGAAATAAACATGGCTGCAACAAGTTACAATGTGAGGAGCCGAAATCACATAAGGAATTTCAGGCTTAATGCTGCAGCTGCTCTCTTCGTTCAGAAACAAATAATTTAAATTGGAAAGTTTCTGAAATACTGGACGAATCAAAGGGATGGGAGTACACTTCAGATGGCATGCCAAGTTGGCAACCTCTGCATTGCAAGGGCCGTGCAAGGACACCTACTTACAGATCATAGAATGACTAACAAGAGTCTCACTTTCGCTTCCGCTAAGAAAGACCTCTGTTTCGTCGTTCAGACACTTGTAATTGAAAGGCAACTTCCCCACTTTGACTATGTGACTGTCTCCTAGCCGCTCATATCTGCCTAGAGCAAAATATTTCAAATAGTTTGTGAAATGAAAGGTGGAAATCAGTAGATTTTTAACGCAATGTATTAACCATACTGCTGGGGGAATTTCTGCCACAGTAGAAGCAAACTTTTCAATGTTGAGCATGGTGTAGCTAGCTTTTTTCTTAGCCATTGCCTGCTGCTGTCTATAAAGATTAAAAGCAAGAAATAAGTTGCTACTATTTATGTATTTCCAGGGCGCACAACCATTTTTCACGACTTGCAATGTCCAACCTAACTGCATGATGGAGCGTAGTTGACTCTGCCCATGTTGGAGAAAAGACATTTCATTCTGTATGATGTCAATAGCAGAAGACACAATATTATTTAAGGTATACATTCTGTTAGACAAAGTGTTCATGTCATTATTAACACAGCTAAAGCTTTATCCATATTTTCTCTATCTATCTGCCTCAAACCTGCAGAAGCTTCCATTTGGGAAAGATGCCAAATCTCACTATATATGGCCTGCAGGAAGTGTTTTGAGCATGGCATCCTAGGTCCTAACAAGAAATCTTGAAAGTCTATTTCCTCAGAAAGGAGACTAAGATGTTGCTTCACATCTGCTAAGGTGGAGGAACATAACCACTGTTGGCCCAGTTTACAGACCCTGTTTGTAGTAGCAATACACGAGTGTTCCCTCGCGGGAGACACATCAAGTGTCTGGCTAGCTTGCTTTGAAACCCCCTGAGGAGTTAACAAAACTTGCGTGGCAACCGTTTATGCCCTTTGGCCACAATAAACACCCACCGGGACTTGAAAGTGAGGAATTAAAGCTAACGTTCTGAACCCAAGCTGTGAGTTGATCTTCTGTAACATTTATAAGCATTTGCCAATTGTGAAATTTTGTGGGCGCAGCATGCTGGGCTAGATCATTTCTTTTATTTTTGCTGACCCCAAGCATGATGTCGAAATGTTTCATTTAAAAATATAATTTGTAAAGGAATAAGATATGCTCTAAATAAAGCTTTCCTACCCCGTATCTGTCAATCTTTTGTTCCCTGTACACTTTTCACATCAATATTCTTCCAAAACACATAGCCATCAACAGCAAGCCGGGAAACAAATGAGTCTGAATAAATCAGTTTTGTATCGGTTAGCAATATTTTTCCCATTCTGGAAAGTGGTAATTTGAAACAATATGACTCAGGTTTCCTAGTGTCATTCCCAGTAAAATATGCAAACGTTTCTACATATGTTTTGGAAGTTCCCACAGGTGGAGTGGGACAATGTTCCTACTACGTATAATTAATAACTGATTTGGGTCTAGTGGCTCAGAGCAGAAAGTAATGTCTCCAATGATTGTAACAGAACATGTCCCCATAATATGCGGTGTTCCTATACACATCTTCATTTTTGAAAACAGTGTAGTAGCCTAACTCGGTAAGCATAGAATCAACTGTTTTAACATCCCAGGCATCGGAGACAACATCAGGTGTAATAACATAATTCATTGATATTTTAAACACATATGGAATTTGAATGACCTCAATAGGGCCATATATGACAAAGGGCACTTTATCCTAAACAATCCAATCAGGAATCAGAACTGCTGAAATGTTCACAAGGGGCAAGTCTCTTAGATCTTTGTGAGCACATAAGTAAGGTGTTAAACCCTCATCCACCGGTCCAACGGCAGGGCACTAGGGAAGGTAATGCCCATTTATCAAGAGAAGGAAAGCAAGGACAAAACCATTCCAAAGCAGAAAGGCAAGCAATGTCAACAGTTTCCCGAGATAATGTCATGGATAAACTAAAGAGTTATTTTTAAGCCATATATACAGCTTACATGTCTTTGACACAGATTGTGTTGTAGAATCAGAAGAATCAGAAGAAAAATCATCAATGTTGATGAAGTAACCGGAAGCAGTCCATGCAAATACAGGCCCCGGTGCAGAGCTGGTGGATGGATCCACTTGCTATGTATGTTCATAGTTAATGATGCCATCTGTCTGTGTGGAATTGGAGTTGTATAGTTCCACACTTCGGTCTTGTCTTGTCCGTGAAGTAGTGACTGGAATCAGCAAAAGCTCATTCTCCACCCTCCCCATGCTTGAGGAGGCAATTGTTTAATTGTTATACCAATTGGTGCTTGCAGAAATGTTGTTTACTGCTTGCAGAGGTATGCACTGTTGGGTAGTGAGATGGGAGTGGGTACTACCTAAGGGAACCTATGGTCTACTGGGCAGGATCAGCCACAATTTGCAATTTAGTGTTGTCAATGGAGATGAATCTGTTTTCTTTTTAACCAGGCAGCAGTGGTAGGATGACCGTTCTGGTACCATGTATTCACAGAACTGGAATTGGTGCGCTGTAGGATGGCCAGAATTCCTTCTTCACAGTAATCTTTTCATATACCAGATCCCCATATTTAGGAATCTGGCAGGTAGATGTTGTTGGCAAATCCCTTATTCCCAATGTGGTGGTACAGGCGGATGAATTGTCATCACCGAATTGCTGTAGCTCTTGTAAAATAGCAACACGTTCGTTCATCTCAAATGGTGTCTGTCACCACCACTCCAGGTCCATCAAGATCTAGGACATACATAGGTATCCCAAACACCACCTCATAAGGGGTGCGACCTGCCAAGCACCTTCTGGGTAGATTATTTAATGCTCTCTGGACCCCACATAAGTGATTAAGCCACATACAACCTGAACCTAATACTCTTGCTATTAAGGATTGCTTCAAGTCTTGATTCCTCCTCTCCACAACAGAATTACCCTTGGGATGGTATGAGGAAGAGTAATGCCCATCGTCCTCATGGTGTCCCTGAATGCCCTAGAGGCAGAAGCATTCCCTGGTTCAAATAGAATGCTGCAACCGCATATGTGCCATTAAAGACATGCAAATCTTTAATAGCAGTTTGAGTGTCAGCCGACCATCAAGGCCATACTCGCAGGAATCTAGAACAGGAATCAACAGTGACTAAGATGTATTTGTATGCACCATCAGGCTGTAAGGGATCACAATGATCCAGGAACACACATTGTAGTGGTCTGTTTGACACTAAGAGGGCTGTCCGTGGGGGGGCACTTAATGTTGGAACCTTTTATTTGTTGGCAAATGTCACAACAAAGGACATAGTGCTTGGCCTTTTTGCTTGGCCTGGCCACCAAAAGCATTTCTGTGGAAGAGAAATTGTGGCCACCACAACTCCATGAGCAGAAGCGACAACTACATGTGCTGCTTTGATAAGATCTGGTCTCTGATATTGGTTGGGGATCACACAATCTCCTACCCCAGGAATAGTTGCAAATGCAACATTCTGAGCACTAACACAATATGTGCATTTCTCAGGGTATGCTTTTGGCAAAGGTTGGCCATCACCCAAAGCTTTCACAGCAGCCAGTGTCTCATTAGCCAACCTCATATGATAACGAGTCACTGCAGCAACAGAAGCCATAGTTACTGCGGATTTGGTGACCTCATGAGCCAGAGTGTTCCCTACAATGTGTACTCCTACATGTTGGTGGCCCAATGTATGTACTACGTGAGCATCTGGTAGTCTGTCCTTAAAATCCGCCACCCTCCCTCACAACATTCTGTGTATAACTGTGTTCCCCTTGGAGTCTCTGGATCCATTCAGCTGCCAATATTTCAGATAATCATTGTAGGACTGGACACAGTAATATGAATCACACGGTTAGTGTGGGGTGTGCCCGATCCGTATTTTCTATTGCCAAGATTAGAGCCTTAAGCTCTGCCAGCTGTGCAGTGCAGTCCCCTAGGGTCTGCGTGTAGGTATTCTGAGGGTGAAATACATCATCCCTCATCACACCGCTTACGGCAGCGCAGGTGCCTGAATATTGATGTTTAGTACCTATAGCTGGTTGAGTTGATCCATCAGTGTAAATGATAGTTTGGTACTGATCAAGTGGTATTATTATTTTGGTAGGTGTGGGGTACTCCTATTGGAGAAATTCTTGTGTTTGCAATTTTGGTTCAATTGTTGCAGTTAGAGAAGTTGCCCATTGTATCCAACATGGATGTAATGCTTTAGTGTTAGGGATGCTAGCCTTGGTAGCAGCATCTAAGGCTGGCACCAGGGTAATGACCATAATTCATTTTCCCTGGGCTAGTGGCCTCTTTTATGACAGCCATCTGTACAGCTGTGAGTAACTTTTCAGTCGGTGCAAAACACTGTTCTGCATTTGAATACAAATGGGATTTGTATGCTATGGGTACCATGTCGCACTCATTGAAAGTGACATAGGTGAACCTGATGGCACCAACGATTATTCAGATGACCAAGTTTATTTTGTTGTTACGTGCGTGTAAATGTTTGCTTCAAGCATGTCCTTCTGCAGGTATCTGAGAACACATGTATGTTCAAGTATCCAATGTTTGTTTAAAATTTCTGGACAAATAAAGTTGTAAAGAGGTTTTATGCATTGTGCATAATCGGGTATGTACTGCCAAAGTTAAAGAAACCCAGTAATGACTATAATTTCTTGATTGTATTTGGTGATTGAAGTTGTGTGCATTTTTTTAGAAAGTGTGGGGTCAGTCTTCACTTCATCTGATAACTCGTATCCTAGGAATAGTACACTGAGATAGGCAATTTTTGTTTTCTTGAAATTTAATTTATAGCTCTGGGTGATGGATCCAAGAATGATCTGATTGACCCTGGCAAGATGAATGTTGAGGTAGTCGTTTATGAGATTAATATCATCCACATACGACAGCACCTCTGGGTCAATATCATGTAATATTGATGTTACACAGTCTGAAAACAACCCTGGGCTGTTCTTATACCCCTGAGGCAAAGAACAAAAGTGCTGCTGAAAGCCTAAAGTGCTGAAGGTGCTAAAATCCTGACTCAGACACAAGATTTTAGCAGAAAAAACCATTGGAAATGTCCAAGGTTGTTTTATATTTTTTTACACACTATTTTGTTAATTAATGCTGTGCAGTGTGCATTTTGTATTGCATATGTGTGTCTGTGACTGTTTAAATGTCTGTAATCTAAGGCTTTTCTAATTAAATTGTCTGGTTTTGCAACAAGTAATAACGGGTTATTCATTGCAGAGACGCAGGGTTCAATTACTCCCTGGAACTCAAGTTGTGCAAGAATCTCTAACTGGAGCTTTAGCCTCATGCTTAAACTTAATGGGATACATGATTGAGGCTGTGGTGTGGACCTAACTGGTATTACATGGTTGGGAGATTCCTTATCCCATCCCACTTGGTTGTGGTACAGTGGGGGAGCCTGCGCTAAAGCCCAATCGACTGCAGAGACTTCCTTTACCACGTCTAAAACTAGGACTGAGAAAGAAGGCAACATCTTGCCCATGTTGGAGTTTGTGAATAAATTCAGGTGGTCAGTCTTTTTCTGCCAATAAAATATATCAGTTAAATGCTACTCAGAAGATTACTTCAATAGTGCATACTATATCCCCTTCAATCTGAAGTTTTAACTCATAAACCATGTCAGGTGGGGAGTTGTGCCTGACCGCTGTCTATATGACGAGTAAACCGCTAGTTGCTGTCACATCCAGATGATCTATAAGACTCTGGCAACAAATCGTGACTTCTGCCACGCTGTCCAGTAGGGTCGCTGCCCACGACTTGTTCTACAGCAGTGTTCTCAAGATTGCTGGCATGTTTAATGGAAATTGCAGCCACATTTCTCTTTTTAAACTGGGGCTTTGTTGGGGAGATTTATCTTCTTTGGTATTAGAAGTTTCTGAGGAGCGTTATGAGTCCTTTTTGTGTTTTGGGTAGTCTGTTTGGTGTTCAAACTGACCCACCCTCTCCCCGTTTATCCAGCGTGCCTGAAAGGAACAAGAGGGACGTGTATCAGTATATTGATGTCTATCAGGAGTTTTAAAAACTTCCCTATTTGTGAGATTATGGGGGTTATTACAACTTTGGAGGAGGTGTTAATCCGTCCCAAAAGTGACGGTAAAGTGACGGATATACCACCAGCCGTGTTACGAGTTCCATAGGATATAATGGACTCGTAATACGGCTGGTGGTATATTCGTCACTTTACCGTCACTTTTGGGACGGATTAACACCTCCTCCAAAGTTGTAATAACCCCCTACATCTTTTTTCAGAAGTCTCCGGGTATGGAGAATCTGCTCTCTGACTTCTATTGACCTTGTTTTATTTTTGTTTATCCCAGCGTTTTTGGAACCTTCTTGTACTTCTTTCGTACCTTCCTTATCGATAGTACTCTGTGTTTAGAATTTAGTTAATCTGGCCCCCAATCTATATTAGTATAGAATTCAGGGATAATCTTTAGCAGCTCGCGCTCCTGGTTCTGTTGAGGAACCTCTCAGAGCCATTGGCGAATGGTCAATGCTGCTGCTTCCCCTTTAATATTGCTTAAAATATTTGAGGAGTCTGTGTCAAAGTTATGCATCAGTTTCATCCCCAAGTCCGGGGCCTGGGGCTACCCGTGTTAATTTTGAATTTGTTTTAACACTTCTGGAAACTTGGCAAGTGTCATGGTACCATGTGTGGTGATGTAAATTTTGGCGAAGACTATACCTCAAATGGCACCGTCCTCTACTGAGGGAACAATTCCAAATGGCAAGCATAAAGTGAGAATTCTATGTTTATCTTGGGGGCCTGTATGGGGAAACACTGCTTCCACCTGATTTGGTTTTTGTGCTATCCAGAATGCTATCCGTGGGTACTTTGCCTATTATTGAATGTACTGTTGGAGGATTTATTCCTGTAATTGCCAATTGATGCATAGATGTAGCAGCCCTCGGTGTTCAAAGTATGCATTACAAACTGAATTAGTCATCTATATATTGTACTAGCTGATTATAAAGTGTGCATATGTCTGCTACTTGCATAGCCTGAACTTCAGGATGTGCTTTGTACATGGCAAACGTGGGCCATGTTGGTCCGTCTCTGCTTAAAGGACTTAGTGGTCATTACAACCCTGGCGGACGGTGTTAAAGGTGCTGTAACACCGCAAACAGGCCGGCGGACCAAAAATGGGAATCATGACCCTGGCGGAAACCGCCAATAAAGACAGCCACTTTAACACCCCGCCCGCCACGGCGGTACAGACAAGCAGCGCGGCGGTCACCGCCAACAGACAGGCGGAAGACAATGTACCGCCCACAGTAACACAACCTACCAATCCGCCACCTTTTCCGGGGCGGATTCACCGTGGATAAAAATACGGTGGAAACAGTTCCTGCAATGGGAAAACGCTCACCCGAACACATCCCACGAGGAAGGAGGACTCCATGGATTCGGAATTACAAATCCTACCGGCCCTTGTATTCCTACTCATCTACAAAGAGCAACGCCGGCGCCGGCGAAGACAACGGTGAGTACTGCACCTACGACATAGGGGTGGGGGGAGGCAAAAGTCAGGGGGACACACACGAAACACCCCCACCCTCACCCACTACAACACACACACCAATGCATTCACAAACATCACAGTAACAACCCACAACCCCCCTGGAAGAATGCAAACACAAAACTAAATCAGTTCAAACATTGTAATGTTTCAATATACATGTCTCAAATATATACAGACATATGATAAAATCATTCAAAAGTATCTACATTACGAGAAGCAGTGCAGATATGCACATATCAATGTCCGTGCACCACTAGTCCAAAAATGCATCGGCGAGGCCCACAAAAGATACCTGTCCACAAACGGAGAGAACACTGCTGGGGCATCAGAGAGAAATACAACAGGCACCTCAGGGGGAAGAGAAGGGGGGGCACCTCAGCCGGATGAGTGCAAAGGCAGATCCACGACGTGGCTCCATGCCCATTGATGTATCCTGGGGAGTGCAAAGCCACAGTCTCACAAGTCTCTACAGTGGGTGGTTTGCCCACTGTACCATCCTGGGGAGTGCAAAGCCACAGTCTCACAAGTCTCTACAGTGGGTGGTTTTCCCACTGTACCATCCTGGGGAGTTCAAAGCCACGGTCTCTCAAGTAGATAACAGCCACCACTGGTTCTGGAGGGGGACTGGTGCCCAGACTGGATTAGTCTCCCCGTGACAGTTCCTGTCCCGTCACTGTCCCAGCTGCACATGGGATAACAATGCTTGATGTGGCGGTCTTTTCCTTCTTCAGAGGTGCATGCCCTGTTCAGCGGTGCTTAGCCATGGCGGTCTCTGGACTGTTCAGCGGTGCTTTGCCATGGCGGTCTCTGGACTGTTCAGCGGTGCATTGCCATGGCGGTCTCTGGACTGTTCAGCGGTGCTTTGCCATGGCGGTTCTGGACTGTTCAGCGGTGCTTTGCCATGGCGGTCTCTGGACTGTTCAGCGGTGCTTAGCCATGGCAGTCTCTGGACTGTTCAGCGGTGCTTTGCCATGGCGGTTCTGGACTGTTCAGCGGTGCTTTGCCATGGCGGTCTCTGGACTGTTCAGCGGTGCTTAGCCATGGCGGTCTCTGGACTGTTCAGCGGTGCTTTGCCATGGCGGTCTCTGGACTGTTCAGCGGTGCTTTGCCATGGCGGTCTCTGGACTGTTCAGCTGTGCTTAGCCATGGCGGTCTCTGGACTGTTCAGCGGTGCTTTGCCATGGCGGTCTCTGGACTGTTCAGCGGTGCTTTGCCAAGCCGGTCTCTGGACTGTTCACCGGTGCTTAGCCATGGCGGTCTCTGGACTGTTCAGCGGTGCTTAGCCATGGCGGGCTCTGGTCTGGGCATTGGTGTGTGGCATGACGTTCTCTGGACTGGGCATTGGTGTGTGGCATGACGTTCTCTGGACTGGACATTGGTGTGTGGCATGACGGTCCCTCATTGCCCAGCGGGGCTGTGGCTGCCGGGGCCCTCCTGGGCACTGACTCAGGCGGTGGTCTCCTGACCAGTGACAATACTTGGGCCCTCCTGGGCACTGTCTCCGGCGGTGGCGGTGGTCTCCTGACCAGTGAAAATACTTGGGCCCTCCTGGGCAATGACTCTGGCGGTGGTCTCTTGACCAGTGACGATACTTGGGCCCTCCTGGGCACTGACTCCGGCGGTGGCGGTGGTCTCCTGACCAGTGACGATACTTGGGCCCTCCTGGGCAATGACTCTGGCGGTGGTCTCCTGACCAGTGACGATACTTGGGCCCTCCTGGGCACTGACTCCGGCGGTGGCAGTGGTCTCCTGACCAGTGACGATACTTGGGCCCTTCTGGGCAATGACTCTGGCGGTGGTCTCCTGACCAGTGACGATACTTGGGCCCTCCTGGGCAATGACTCTGGCGGTGGTCTCCTGACCAGTGACGATACTTGGGCCCTCCTGGGCAATAACTCTGGCCGTGGTCTCCTGACCAGTGACGATAATTGGGCCCTCCTGGGCAATGACTCTGGCGGTGGTCTCCTGACCAGTGACGATACTTGGGCCCTCCTGGGCAATGACTCCGGCGGTGGCGGTGGTCTCCGGACCAGTGACGACGGTGCTGGCGGTGGCGTCCCGGCCGCCGGGAAGGATGCCGCCCTTCTCCGCCGTGATGCTCACACCAGGCTGTGCAGACTTCTTCTGGCCCTTCCCCACCTTTGGAGGAGTCACAGCTGACTCTGCTATCCCCCTGGGACCCCTGTGAGTTGTTTTGCCTCCAGGAGTCTTCACTCGGTCCCGTTGGCCACTTTCCAATTTCAGAGCCTTTACAGGGGGTGGACTGGCAGTGCCTTGGCTCCGTGTCACACTGCCTGCCCTGGTGGCCTGTGTACTCCACAGAACTTGAACACGCACCACTGGTACAGGAGGCTTTTTGGCTGAGGCGCTACGATGGGACTGATGAAGTGGAGGGGGGGGGCAAAAAGGTCAACTTTACAGAGGGACAGTTTCTGACGAACACTGGGATGGGTAGCTGGAGGGGGTCTGGGAGTGGAGGAAGAGGAGGTGGTTGTAGGAGGTGTCACTTTAGGTGTTTTGGGTGCAGGTGCAGGTACTGGAGGCTGTCGTGAGGTGGATGGCTGTTGGGTGGGTGTGTGCCTGCGTTTGTGTACTTTGGGAGATGGCGTCACAGACACACTGGGAGAGGACACGTGTAAATGGGAGTGGAGGTGGTGAGTGCAGGTGAGCGGGGTGTGGTGCCGGGTGTTCTGGTGCGAGTCCTGGTGCCTGTAGATGTAGCGCATGCAGGTGAGAGTGTAGACGAGACTGGGAGGGAGGAGGGAGACGAGGAGGAGGGGGACACAGTGGAGGCAGTGGATGTTGCTGTGTCTGCATGTGGGTGATGCTTTTGTGTGTGCCTGTGGGTTGTGTGGTGCCTATGTTTGCCTGAGCTACTTTTGTGTGTTGAGGTGTGTGCATGCTGGTCTGATGGTGTGCTTGGGATAGGCTAGGGTACAGGAGATTGGGTCTGGGTGGAGGAAGTTGGAGGGGGAGGCTGGACACAGGGACAATGGCTGCCATCAGTGCTGAGGCCAGAGATTGCAGGGTTCGCTGAAGGACAGCCTGACCAGAATGAATGCCCTCCAGGAATGCATTACCGTGTTGCAACTCCCTTTCTACACCCTGGATGGCATTCACAATGGTAGACTGCCCAACAGTGAGGGACCTGAGGAGGTCTATGGCCTCCTCACTGAGGGCAGCAGGGGTGACTGGGGCAGGGCCTGAGGTGCCTTGTGCGAAGGTGATGCCCACCCTCCTGGGTGAGCGGGCACGGGGCGAACGCTGAGGGGCTGCTGGGAGGGCGGTGCTGGTAGGGGAGGTGGCGGCCTTACCTGTAGAAGTGGGGCGCACAGATGGTGCCGCCACCACAAGGGAGCCCCCATCGGCGGACGAGTCAGTGTCCCACTGGTGCATTCTGAGTCCGTGGTGTGGCCCTCCATGGCCATGTGGGATGCAGCTCCCTCGTGCTCCGGTGCCACTGTACCTCCGCCTGATGATGCTGATGCACAAAAGAACAGGGAGACCACAAAAGGGGGAGGGGAGACAGAAGAAAGACAGGTTGAGTGCATGGCATACCGCCACCGTTGGCAGACAATACAGACACAGCAGCCCCCCTGCACTACGCCGTGCTCCTGGCCTCTACAGATGCAATCTCTGGGATCTGGCCTACATGGCTATGGTGGACTTCTGCACACATGGATGCCACAGGGGCATGTATACCTGTACTTGGCACTCTACTGCGGTGGGGTAGAGTGCCACATGGCCTGCATTACGGAGGGGCCTAGCCTACGTATTTATGCCTGGCCTAGGTACACCCACAGGCCTCCTCCCCCACCCAGACCCCTCCACTGCGTGCAAAGTCCGCAGAATGAGAGTGTACTCACCCCCTTGTGTCTGCTGTGATGCCCTAAGGCGCCCATCCAACTCAGGGTAGGCTACCGCCAGGATCCGGAACATCAGGGGGGTCATGGTGCGATGGGCACCCTTCCCACATTGGGAGGCCATCCCCAGCTGAGCCTCCGCCGTCTTCTTGCTCCAGCGGCGAATGTCCTCCCATCTTTTCCGGCAGTGGGTGCCCCGTCTCTGGTGGACCCCCAGGGTCCGGACGTCCTTGGCGATGGCACGCCAAATGTCCTTCTTCTGGTGGGCGCACCCCTACATGACATGCACAAGGGAAGAAAAGAAGTCATTACCAACTGCACTGTCGATGTGAGTGCCCCCCCTCCCTACCCTAGCCATTTGGCACATTCATTCACATGCATTAATGTTCCCTGAACTCTGCCCCCTTCCCTCTTACAACCAGCCCTCTCCACCCAGGCCTAGCCCATACAACGTGCTACCTGTGTACTAACCTGTTGGTCTGGAGGACCGTAGAGTAGCGTGCACTGGGGGAGGACCCCGTCTACTAGTTTCTCCAACTCCTGAGCAGTGAAGGCAGGGGCCCTTTCCCCAGACGCAGCAGCCATCGTCGCTTCCAGACCGAAGTCACAGCAGCACGTGCAGTGTAGGTCCTCTCCTGTCGAAGATCAGGTATCTAGTGATTGAACAGATAGAAAATGGCGGTGACGTCCGCGGCGGTGACGTCCGCGGCGGTGCGTATCATCACCGGCGGCGCACTTGTTCATTGGCTCCTGGGACCCATAGGGTCCAATGTTAACCAATGCAGCATTGCGCTGCGGTCTACGACCGCCTACCGCGACGGTGTGCAACGCAGTCACCCCACAATCCCATTGTACCAGTTTAGAGGTCAGGCAGCTGCCATTTCAGGGGCCCACATGGCTTCATTTACTTCTGCGTCACCCCTTGCTAGGCCTACACTCAACACACATACAGGAAGGGTTTTGTGTTTGGTGTCGTGTTCTGTGTAACTGTGGGTACATACCTGGTAAATAGTTGACTGTGGTCGCTGTTGTCCTTCCTAGGCACCGTCATTTGGGACAATTGAGAAGATGGCAGAATCCTCCGGTGTACCGACCGCTGGTGGACCTGTTGACAATGGAGGAGCGACATTTAATTGTCACCTATAGGTTTGACCATGCCTCTATCCAGGAACTATCTACCCATTTGGAGCCAGACCTGATTTCACCAATCCGCCATCCCACTGGAATCCCCCCTGACGTGCAGGTGCTGTCAGTGCTCCATTTCCTTGCAAGTGGCTCTTTTCAGACAACTGTAGCCATGGCATCAGGGATGTCCCAGCCTATGTTTTCCAACGTGTTGTCCAGAGTGTTGTCTGCCCTGCTGAAACAAGTAAGGAGATACATCATTTTCCCTGAGGTGGAAGATTTGGCTACAGTGAAAGGTGACTTCTATGCCCTTGGACATATCCCCAACATCATAGGTGCTATTGATGGGACCCATGTAGCTCTGGGCCCCCCCCCACAGGAGTGAACAGGTGTACAGGAACCTGAAGAGTTATCATTCCAAGAATGTACAGATGGTATGATTGGCAGACCAGTACATCTCCCAGGTAAATGCTATGTTCCCTGGCTCAGTGCATGACGCCTACATCCTGTGGAGTAGCAGCATCCCTGATATGATGGGTGAACTCCAGAGGCACCGTGTGTGGCTATTAGGGGACTCTGGTTACCCCAACCTGTCCTGGCTATTGACCCCAGTGAGGAATCCCAGGACCAGGGCAGAGGAACGCTACAATGAGGCCCACGGGCAGACTAGGAGGGTGATCGAACGCACCTTCGGCCTCCTGAAGGCCAGGTTCAGGTGCCTCCATATGACAGGTGGTTCCCTATTCTACTCACCGAAGAAGGTGTGCCAGATCATCATCGCCTGCTCGATGCTTCACAATCTTGCTTTGCGATGCCAGGTGCCTTTTCTGCAGGAAGATGGTCCATTTGACGGTGTTGTGGCAGCTGTGGAGCCTGTGGAGCCTGTGGACCGTGATGAGGAGGAAGCTGAGGAAGAAGACAACGACAACAGGGAGTCAGTCATACAGCAATATTTCCAGTGACACACAGGTGAGAACATTTTCATTTTTACCATTACATTCACTGTCACACGTCTTCCTCTATCCTGTGTGTAATTTCATAGGATTATTTGGTAACTGAGTTGTTCCTTTACATTACGGTTTCACAGGTGTGCTTACCAAAGTGTGTCATCTGCATGCATCCTTCAAGGACTTGTGATGTGTGACATAGGTATGTTGGCTTTACAACTAGAAACACATTTTGACTCTGTCATTGATAATACAATTTACCAAATCATAGACTGACTCAACATTGTTTTGTGGTTCAAGGGTTTTTATTGAAGTGCTCAAAATTGGAGGGGGGTTGTAAAATGGTGATGGGTGATGATGGAGGAATGTCCATGGCAGAGTCCAGTCTATTAGTCTCACAGGTGCACTGGCCATATGAGCAAAGGAAGTGGAGCTGGGGCAGTTTAAGTATGGACAGGGTAACAAAGTGGGACAGTGGGAGGACAATCAGGGTGGTCTCATTTCCTGGCGGGGTCTTGCCATCTTGCTCTGTCCTGTTCTTGGATCTCAGGTACCGCTTGCGTGGTGGTTGTCTGTCTGCAGGGGGTGGGGTGCTGGTGTGGTGGTCCTGTGGCGGGCGTCCTGTCCACTAGCGCCGGCGGAGGTGGTGGGCAGTTCATCGTCCATGCTAGTGTCAGGGGCCCCTTGGAGTGCCACAGTGTCCCTCAAGGTCTGCTGTATGTCCTTCAGCACCCCTACGATGGAGCTGATGGTCCTGAGCTCCTCCCTGAACCCCAAATACTGTTCCTCCTGCAGGCACTGGGTATCCTGAAACTTGACCAGGACCATCGCCATCGTCTCCTGGGAGTGGTGGTATGCTCCCATGATGGAGGAGAGGGCCTCGTGGAGAGTGGGTTCCCTTGGCCTGTCCGCCCCCTGTCGCACAGCAGCCCTCCCAGTTCCCCTGTGTTCCTGTGCCTCTGTCCCCTGGACCGTGTGCCCACTACCACTGCCCCCAGGTCCCTGTTGTGGTTGGGGTGGTGGGTTATCCTGGGTTCCTTGTAGTGGTGGACACACAGCTGATTGACCTGTCCTGGGTATGGAAGTTTGGGCCCGCTGGGTGGGTACTGTGCTGGTGTTACCATAGGGTGGAAGGTCAGTGTTGGGCTGTGCCTGTGCGAGGGGAACCGACTGTCCCGAGGCCCACGATGGTCCGGGCTAGTCATCAGGATCCAGTAGGGCAGAGCTGCTATCGTCACTTTGGGCCTCTTCTGTGGGTGGAGTGGAGTTGTCTGGACCCTCCGGGGTGGTGACGGTCCTTCGTGATCCTGCAGGGGCATAAGAGCATGATTATTGCATGTGTGTGTGCCATGGTGTGCAATGGGTGGGTGAGCATGTACCCCAGTGCAAGCTTTTCTGTGTGGGGGCTTGTGTGATGATGGTTAGGGGTTGTTATGGGTATGTGCAGTGAGCATGCTTTAGTGATGGGTGTCCATGCTTAGTTGTGTCATGCAGGGCTTGGTGTTGGGATGTGTGGTTTGTGTTCTTAGTACATTAGTGAGGAGTTTGGGTGATAGGGGAGGGTGTGAGGGTGGGGGTGTGTGATAGCATGCAGGTAGGGTGGGGGATATTATAGTTACGAATTGACTTACCAGTGTGCATTCCTCCACCGACTCCTCTGAGGCCCTCTGGATGCAAGATGGTCAAGACTTGCTCCTCCCATGTTGTTAGTTGTGGGGGAGGAGGTGGGGGTCCGCCGCCAGTCCGCTGAACTGCGATGTTGTGCCTGGAGACCGCTGAATGCACCTTCCCCCGTAGGTCGTTCCACCTCTTCCTGATGTCCTCCCGATTTCTTGGATGCTGTCCCACAGCGTTGACCCTGTCCACGATTCTTCGCCATAGCTCCATCTTCCTGGCTATGGATGTGTGTTTCACCTGTGAGCCAAATAGCTGTGGCTCTACCCGTAGGATTTCCTCCACCATGACCCTCAGCTCCTCCTCGGAAAAGCAGGGGTGTCTTTGGCGTGACATGGGGTGGTGTGTGTGATGTGTGGGGCGGTGTGAGTGTTGATGTGTGTGGGGATGTGTAGTGGTGTGTGGTGTTTTGTGCGTGGATGTTGTGTGGGTGATGGTGTTGTGTGCCTCTGTGTGGTGGGATTGTCTATTCTGTGCTGTCTCTCTGGCCTTCGTGAATACATTTTGGTCATAGAGGTTTGTGGGTGATGTGGGTTTGTGTTTTATATAGTGTTGGGTGTGTGGGAGTGGTGTTTGTATGTGTATCAGGTGTGTGTATTTGGAATTGTCCAATGTGGCGGTGTTTTGGAGATGTGTGTGTATTTTGAGCGCGGCGGTGTGTACCGCCAATGGAATACCTCGGTTGATAGACCACTGCGTGGATTCGTTGGTCGTAATAGCATGGGCGTGTTTCTGTTCTCGTGGAGGTGGCGGTTTTGTTTTCGCCAGTTTATCACTGACCTTTGGTGTGGCGGACTTGTGTGGGTGTCTGAATTTCGGCGGGTTCAGGGATGTGGGTCATAATAGCTGTGGCGGAATTCCGCTGCCGCGGCGGTGTATTGGCGGTCTTCTGCATGGCGGTAAGCGGCTTTTACCGCGAATGTTGTAATGACCCCCTTAATCTTACAGGTTGTATGGAAGGGTGCTATTGAACCAGTTTTTATGCTCTTGATAAGAAAGTGGTATTTCTAAGTGATAAGCTCAGTACTGCTGTGGTATGTTCGCTATTCTGTAAATGTGAAATGTGTGTGAATTGTCATTCAGTTCAGGAATGGTGACCCAAGAGTAAAATGTTTGTTTGGTAGGCTTTATGAGCTTCTACAACAAATATGACTTTCCCACCCTCATCTGTTAAGCCATTGGCCAGATGAAACTGCATAAGTGCTTGTCTGCAGTTCTCCAGAATGTTTATAGCGTTTGCGATGTTAAGGAGGTATCAGAATATAGAATACTAATGGGGAAAAAATCATTTTAACATTCATGCGTGAACCCACAGCATGGATAGTGCTCCCTATTCAGCTGATGATGATTATCCCTAAGACCACGGATGTCTCCATATAATGGTACTTAGGGTAACTTTTGTGTGTGTGAGACAGGTACTCAGGAGACACATAAATCAGTGCCTACACCATTGTTGGTGGCACCATGTCATAAGGACCCTTCTATCTCTACAAGACTGCTGGATTAGGGTCGGCAGCACCTCTAATTGTAGGCGATTGAGTCACTCCCACAACAGTTGTCAACTGTCGGCCCAACCCTCTCAGCTCTCCTAGCAGCACCTCACCAAAACATGAACAGTAAAGGTGACTTCTGGCAGCCTAGCGCATGGACCCTGAAATCCTCTCAGGGATTCATGGTGCAACAAGTCTTACCCTTTTCTCTCGCTAGAAGTGAGTCTTTTACACACACAGGCAATAAAGAAGATGTGGGAAAGTTTTCAATATATTTATTAAAAAGGCTGCAATCTACTATTAAATACATGAGCTGCAATGATTAGGATAATTACCAGAGACAAAATCAGGATTGTGAAAATAAGCAATGTGAATATGAACGATCCATACATTTTGCAATAAACATGAATACACAAAGTCCTCCCTAAAGCGTATTGTCTACCCTAAAGAGAACAAGGTATGAGAAACCTAAACTGCCCAAATCATGTCCATGAAAGGTGCCCCAACCTCCGTTACCTTGGAACAAGGTAAGCCTCAAGTCCACAAATCAAGCGATGTAGAGACACAAAGTCTGAGGTCTACTCTAATGACTTTGGTCTCACAGAATGTTTATATAAGGCCCATGTTATTGTTTGTGCAAACATCCTGACGTGGGTACGTACCTAAGTTTCAGATTGTGTGAGCAAAGTTGTATTGTCATAGCAAAAATGAATAATAAAACAAATCATGTTTAGCTAGGCAAAAGAGCACAGGCCTGCAAGCTGAGGTTAAGCTAAGCTCCTTTACCCGAGCAAACTAAAATGGATCCACAACAGCTCCTAATCTCACACTTTATTATTTAGCAGCACTGCTTCAGTGGGTAACTTGCTGGAGGTCCTATTTGTGGGATGGCACAGGTATGCATGATGGGGGACTGCCATCAAAAGAGCTGTTGATCAATGTTTTGATGAGGCTGGGACCTGCATCTGGGGTGCGGAATATGAATGCTTTATTAGCACAATATGAATGCTTTATTAGCACAGCATATCATACACATGTGAACTTCCACTGCTGGTTGCCCAGTGCTGGGAGCGACTGGAGGAACTGTTTGGGGTCCTCAGGTGGGTGGCGGCAGGTGTCACAGTGCTGAGTGATATCTTTGTGGGGGGCAAAATATGCCCCTTCACAGACCTCTGGAACACTTATGACCTCCGCATGTGGCGCCTCTTATTACACAGAGCCTTGGTCCATGGGTTACACAAGCGATAGGGTTGTGGTGTTTGCAGAACTGCTGGAACATGATTGTTTTGCATCTCCGTTTCCTTATTATGATGCCCCTCCTTTTCCTTATTACAGGGGGAACCAAGGCAGTCATCTTACTGTATAGAGCTCTTTTATAGGTTGCAGAGCTGGATCTGGTGTGACTTCGTTTTAGCTTGAAGAGGGATTTGGGGACACCCTTCTCAGATTCGGCTGGGGAGAGGGTATTGGAATCTACCCCTCGGGTGTCTAGAAATGCTCACTTCAATCTCATTCAGTTTTACTATCTACAATGGGCCTACATTACCCCTTGGGGAATCCATGCTATGTTTCCAGCAGCGATGTCTGCCAACACTAGATGCTCTGCGGAGGGTGCAGGCTTTTTGCATATGGTATGGGACTGCCCAATGTTGTTGCCATACTGGACCACTGTCCTCCAGGTGATTTATGGGGCTACCGATAGGGACTTTGTGTCCCCAGCTGTGTCTCTTGGGTCTCAATGACCGAACTGCAGCCAAGAAAATAATGGACACATTTACGGCCCTGCCATTGACTCGCGCTCTCAGGCAATTAACTATGAGCTGGAAATAACCTTGGGCCCAGACGTGTATAGATGGGGCCTGGACATAGTTAAATGGACAGACAGAGAAAGGGAGGCGATACACAGATACATAGAGGAGGCGCAGGGAATCTGGAAAGTGCTGATTCTGCCTACTTGGGTTGTGATGTTGTCAGACTGCCCTTGCTTGGATCGCTCAGAGTTTTCTTTTGGCGAACAAGCCTTATTTGAGTTCCCCATCACTTGTTACACTTGTTTCACATGGGCTGCACAGCAGAAACGCAGACTGTCTGCACTTGCGCTGTGCAGCCCATAGGTCCCTGCACCACACACCGGGTGAGCTCTGCTCAGCTGGCACGGCTAGCAGAGTTATTGGACTTACTGTGCACTCCAAGTGGAGCGCAGAGTTCCAAAAACTCTGTCTCCTCCACGAGCGGAGCAGAGCTCCCTGGACACCGCTTGTGCTGATTCTACTTGATTGAACTAAGCTTAGAAAATTCATCAAAGGCAAGTTTGTCATCTTGACCAGACTTTCACCTATTGGCTGTCCTAGTCAATTTACAGACTAGCATGCCTCTTGATCTAAGTGCAGCCAATATTGTCCCTAAAAGTGCATGCACATTTACATTTCTATGGTAGGCAAACATATTTACTCTAAGGGGATCTAAGGGGAATATCAAAGTGCCATATTTACTCTTTTTATTTACTGTATTATTACAGCATCCCAACCTGAATAATGAACAATGCTGCATATTAAGTTATTTCATGTAGCGTTTGTGACTGCAGAAATTGTGCACGTGGTTATTAGAAAACATGAAACGTGCATGCACAAAACATGACGAAAAAGAATTATAAAATTGGAACTGCCATAAAAAAGACTTACGAAGTATATCCTCCATCCAAAAGCAGGGGACAAGCTCAGTTTTCTTACATGCCTAAAAAGTCAAGTGTTACAATAGGAGTTAGCTGTGGTTGGCTCACGGATTCCCACAGAATTCAGTTTGTTACCAAGAGCATCATTGAGTGAATGTGTATTGTCCAGCCAGGGTTTTAACAAGGTACACAATGTTTTCACTTTCACATCCACCTATAAAAGACAGCTGAGTTGTCTTTCCAGTAGTTGTGTTTGTTGACCGCCTAGCATTATTATAATTTTAATGGACAACGTGATCTCTATAAACGAAGATATGATATCATGTAGTGTTAATGTTTCGCGAAAAAGACCCCTTAAAAAGATGGCACGCGAAGTGACATGGGGTGCGGGGTAGAGTTGGGGTGTCACCTGTTCCCACAAAAATAGCGTGACTGTTTATACACTGAATTCTTCAGTAATATACCAATATTTCAAAAACTTTATAGACTTTAGCCAGGTGTTGTCTTTGGAGAGCATCACTTGAACAGGGCTCCAGTACCGCTGAGTCTTTGCCACTAGGGTGGTTTGAAATACTGAGGACTCCTAGGTGGATCGGTGGGACAATGAAGGGGTAGATGGCGAGGAAGCTAATCCATTAAGAGGACCCTGAAATAGGAAAAAAGGATAAATAAGAGAATACGAAGTGAGTTTTTTTTCTTAATAAAACCAAGGAGGTGGTGGTGCCTGTTGTCATAAATAACGCTATAACAAGAAATATAATGAATCGTTTGAAAAGAGACACGAGACTTAATGTCTGAAAGCACTGTGGGATAAATATTTCACATAATTTCTTGTAACAGCTGAGGTCGTGCTTAAGTGGCCTATCATCAGTGAAACCAGCGTATCTAAGAGATAAATAAACTTTCATTGACTGCCGGGTTTGTTGTGATTAGTGGCATGCCAGAAGACGAAGCATACATTTGCACATCCCATCAGCATTTCAAAGCCTATATCCAAGATGTTCCGAGCAAGGAGGCCTCTCTTTCACTAGCCTCGGGATATTTCCCTGCTCTTGGCAAACACTGAGCTGGCAGGTTTCCCTCAGCCTCTTCGACCTGCTGCCGGCTGCGGCTTGAAATCCAACCCGTTTTCAACAAGGCACTTCAACTCCAATAAAAACATGGCCCTGGCTGATAGCTGGTCTCAGTTGCAGCTGGGAGAGCCACAATTCAAAGGGAAATATTCGCAGTATGTTTGAGAATGTGCTGGTTAACACAGCGAAGCATTTCTTCCATTAAATGGAAATTAAATAAAGAATCTATTGTTTATCTTGATGGCGAATGGAGATTCAAAACAGTGGTTTCCTGTGATCACTGTTTTGTTTAATCTGGTTGGCATGCTTGGTGGCTCCTCTTTGACTCACAAAATGTATGGAACAAAAATATCGTGAATATGCGTTTTCTTTGTGAGTTTAAATAAACAAAACGCTCGTTTGTGTATTTTTTGCTGGAGGCAGAAATTTAAGGAAGGGCCTCCCGCGTTCCACCTATGGCTTTCTTTCACCAGCCTGTGTCTGGTAGATATCCGCCCCGCATTTATAGACTCCAGGAACAGTGATTCTCACATGCAGTTGTTCTATAGCTATTTGAACCACACATTCATGTCAGTCAAAAGGGGCACTAATCAATTCCCTTCGGCTGACATTAGATTTTTATGAAGGTACCCACTGAGCCCCAGTTGGGTCTTCTGCAAAGAAATGTGTGGTCCACTGAATAGCCAGCTTATTATGGCCTCACTCAGGGGCACTTAGACCTAAAACACATCCGACGCCTCAGGAGTTGTAGGAGGAGGGCTGGTGGCAACCTTGAGGGGCCCACCACTTCAGCATAAGGCCTAAGATACTTGTGAGATGTGGAAGTTTCAGATTCCAGCAGGAGAGTGGGTTTGGTGACCGAACGGGGGAAGGGAGCAACGAAGGTGGAACATAAATTTGCATTACGCCGTTGGCCCCACTCCTTGGCCCATGGTAGAGTCAGGCACATAAACCACATGGAGAAGTAACATCGACTCCAAATTCATATCCAGCTTATTCCAATATTTTGTATTTGGAAAGTGCATGTGCTAATACCTGAGGGCCTATATTTACATAAAAATGAAGCATTGTGGATATGCAAGCCAACTTGCTGCACCACGCTGCACCATTAGGAAAGTGCAAGGATGTATCGTGTTTACAGCAATAAGATGCATCCCGGGACTGTACGACGAAACAATGACTGCAAAAAAAACTACTGCCTTAACAACGAGGTCGAAACACCGACCTCGTTGCTACTACTAATGATTTTACCACGAATGCCTTAACAACGATATTTCGTTGTAAAGGCATTCCTGATAAAATCATTAGCAATAGGCACCATTCACCCTACATCCCTCACCCCACCCCCCCAACCCCACCCCAAAACCTAAAACCCCCTGACCCCCCACCCACTCCCCAAAACCAAAAACGCCCCACCCCCCCAAACCCACCCCAAAACCTAAAACTCCCTGGTCCCCCACCCACTCCCCAAAACCAAAAACACCCCACCTCCCCAACCCCACCCTAAAACCTAAAACCCCCTGACCCCCCCACCCACTCCCCAAAACCAAAAACATCCCACCCCCCCAACCCCACCCCAAAACCTAAAACCCCCTGACCCCCCCACCCACTCCCCAAAACCAAAAACGCCCCACCCCCCCAACCCCACCCCAAAACCTAAAACCCCCTGACTCCCCACCCCCTCCCCAAAACCTAAACCCACACTTACCTTCGCCAAGTCCCTTCTTTGTACCTTAACCACGCATGTTCGTTGTTCAGAACATACGTAGTTAAGGCACAAAAAACCGAAGTCGTGGTTAAAAAAAGCGTTGTTGCGCTTTCGTTAACCACGACCTTCGGAAAAAAAAAGTCGTAAAAAAGGATGTTTCCCGCATCCCTGTACTCTCCTCTGCGCTGACACACAATTGGCTACCTAGCTCCAATGCAGGCACCCTTGCACCTTGGTGCAAGGGCGCCTGTGTTACAGGGAAGTTTGTTTCTGTGCAGTAAGGAACACCTTCCTGCACATAAACAATCATTAATGGTGTTTTCCTCCTTCTATGTGTGCTGCAGAAGGCAGCACACATAGAAAGAGTAAAAAACTAGGAGAAATTAAGGTATTTCTCCATGTTGTGCCACTTTTACACCACCCTGGGGTGGTGTAGGAATCTAACACATTCCCAGGTTGCTTTATGTGACCTTGTAAATATGTAAGGGCCACTGGAGTGTTACAAAAGTGATGCTCCGGCGGTGTTATAGTGCCGCAGGGGCCCTGTAAATATGCCCCGGGGTTGCACACTTTTAATGCCCCAGCTGTGAATATAAAATTAGGTGCAAACAAGGTTGTGTTCAGTTTTACTTTTGGCAAATTAGAATGAGGACATTGATTTGTGACACCAAGGGTCTATTTATTGGTTTTAATGTTCTTTTAATAACTAGGGGGGCACATAAATGAAAAGTCAAGCCACTAATTGCACACTGACTTTTGCAATCAGTCTTTAATTTTGTGATACAACATCACAATCTTCAGTTGCACCGGTTTGCACAATGACCTGCCAAATGAATATTAAGTCGTCAGGTTGCTATTTATGTCCCTACTGCCCCTCATGATTGGCTACAAACTCAGGGGTTACAGCCTCCAAGGAGCAGCTGACCACCATCCCTGTGTCTTCATTACCAAATGGGAATATTTATTTTTTTTAAAGCCGCCCATGTTCATCAATGGAACTGGTGATCAAAAATCACAATTGTCAACACACTGGGGGAAGCAGACAAGTCTTCCGGACTGGTGCCTGCTACTTCCAAGGTCATCCAACACATTCTCGTAAGTGGATGTTGTGAAATGCGGATAGCCTCCCCTTAATAAATTTATTACCACCTCCTTTGAGGAGTTGTTAACTTTTGAATGGTTAGCAACCACAACTACGGATGCATACTATTCAGAACCTCAAACCTTGTGATTTAGTGAATTCCAGTGTTTACGACTGCTAAGTGGCTTTCTAAATTTCACCCTAAGTAAACAGATTACTTCCCGATAAAATATCACATGAAATAATTTCAATTTTATGTTTATTTTAATTTTATAACAAACAATGTGAAATATAATATGCTCCCCCCACCTGCAGTAAAAAATAGTCAACAGTAGGGCAACTGGATTTCTAACAGTGGTTTATTTAGCCAAAAAGATAAATCTCTTCTGTTTTGATGTCAGCAGCAGTCACGTCCATTTGCTTTCATGTTGCCAGATAAAGAGGTTCTGACTGAAAAAAATTCCTCTAGTTTCCTGTTCAGGCAACCAATTGTAATTCCATGCATCAGATCCCAGACCTGCTGTCATTTAAAGGACAGGTCACTTGTGATGGCTCTGAGAGAATGTTATGCTCAGTGGAAATGCTTCTCTCACATTGACACACTGCATTAGGTAGTCCCGAAAAGCTTGCCTAATAGGACAGATTATGGGAGGCTCCCTTTGGCACAAACATCCACAGGTAAACTGGAGCTTCCCCTTGTGCACCTTAGTGGAGAGATACCTCAGTCTCCTTGGTTCGTGAAGTATGCCATGAGTGATTCTACATGCAGCTAGGAGGTGTTTGGGATGTGAGTCTCATGTTGCCACACATAATCAATCTATCAATCATTTATAGATTTGATTTATAGTTGAATCACCTATGAGGGTTTCAGAAGTGCTGAAGCTGTATGCTGCTGCGTGGAGGGATGATCATTTGAACATCCAGGACTTTAGTTCTCTCCTAATTTCTGGAGTGACAATGCAGTCCTGAGTTTGTTCCAGGCCTTGGCTGGTAGGTGCGAGAAGTGTGTCCTCTGTTGGCTTGATGCATCTGTGGGGTGTCTGCAAGGGAGAGGGAAGCTGATCACAGGTGACTGGTCAATTGGTGGAAGGTCAGGCGTTTGTTGATGTATGCAGCTTCTTTATTGTGCAGGGAGCTGTAGGCGTGAGTCAACATCTTTGTTAGAAATGGGGTTTTTGGTTGGCAGGCAGGTTACCCCCTGTCCAAGCAAAAGCCCTCACTCTAGTCAGAGTAAGTCACACACAATCCAAGATTATCCTGTGCCCACCCTCTGGTAGCTTGGCACGAGCAGTCAGGCTTAACTTAGAAGGCAATGTGTAAAGTATTTGTGAAATAAATCATACAATACCACCATATAGCACCACCAAAATACACCACACAGTGTTTAGAAAAATATATAATATTTATCAGGATAATTGTAGGTCAAAACGAATAAAGTTGCAATGTGAATTTGTAGAGATATCACTGAAAAGTGATATAAAGTATCTTAAGTCTTTAAAAAGCAAACAAAGTCTCTTTCAAGCACAAAGTACCTGGTTTGGAGTGGAAAATCTCCTCAGAGGGCCACAGAAGAAGAGATATGTGGAAAAAGGGTGTGTGCGTCGATTTCTCCCCAGCACACACGGACTTGCGTCGTTTTTTCGTAACACGGGGAAGTCGTGCGTCGTTTTCCGGCGCGCGGACAGTTTCTTTCTGTGGATCGTGGGGATTACCAGATGTCCCGGGTCTGTGCGTGGATTTTCCTGCTTGTTTTCCGGCTGCGCGTCGTTCTGCGGGGCTGCGCGTCTAAATTTCGATCTCACGGCAGGCGTTGCGTCGATTTCTCCTCTGGAGGTCGGGCGGCGTTGTCCTTGCGAAGCCGTGCGTCGAAGTTCCGGTCGTCCCGAAGGCGTCGCATCGATCAGCGTCTGTGGGCGGCGTTTTTCTCACCGCGGAACAAGCTGTGCGTCGAAAATTTCAGTGCACGGAGCGTCCCAGTGAAAAAGAGAAGTCTTTTTGGTCCTGAGACTTCAAGGAACAGGAGGCAAGCTCGATCCAAGCCCTTGGAGAGCACTTTCACAGCCAGACAAGAGTTCAGCTAGGCAGCAGGCCAACAGCAAGGCAGCAGTCCTTTGTAGAAAGCAGACAGGTGAGTCCTTTGAGCAGCCAGGCAGTTCTTCTTGGCAGGATGTAGTTTCTGGTTCAGGTTTCTTCTCCAGCAAGTGTCTGATGAGGTAGGGCAGAGGCCCTGTTTTATACCCAAATGTGCCTTTGAAGTGGGGGAGACTTCAAAGAGTGGCTAAGAAGTGCACCAGGTCCCCTTTCAGTTCAATCCTGTCTGCCAGGGTCCCAGTAGGGGGTGTGGCAGTCCTTTGTGTGAGAGCAGGCCCTCCACCCTCCCAGCCCAGGAAGACCCATTCAAAATGCAGATGTATGCAAGTGAGGCTGAGTACCCTGTGTTTGGGGTGTGTCTGAGTGAATGCACAAGGAGCTGTCAACTAAGCCCAGCCAGACGTGGATTGTAAGGCACAGAAAGATTTAAGTGCAAAGAAATGCTCACTTTCTAAAAGTGGCATTTCTAGAATAGTAATATTAAATCCAACTTCACCAGTCAGCAGGATTTCATATTACCATACTGGCCATACTAAATATGACCTTCCTACTCCTTTCAGATCAGCAGCCACCACTTCAATACTGTATGAGGGCAGCCCCAATGTTAGCCTATGAAGGGAGCAGGCCTCACAGTAGTGCAAAAACGAATTTAGGAGTTTTACACTACCAGGACATGTAAACTACACAGGTACATGTCCTGCCTTTCACCCACACAGCACCCTGCTCTAGGGGTTACCTAGGGCACACATTAGAGGTGACTTATATGTGGAGAAAGGGGAGGTTTAGGCTTGGCAAGTACTTTTAAAGGCCAAGTCGAGGTGACAGTGAAACTGCACACACAGGCCTTGCAGTGGCAGGCCTGAGACAAGGAAAAGGGGCTACTTAAGTGGTTGGCACAACCAGTGCTGCAGGCCCACTAGTAGCATTTAATCTACAGGCCCTAGGCACAGAGAGTGCACATTACTAGGGACTTACAAGTAAATTAAATAGTTCAATCAGGTATGATTCAAGGTTACCATGTTTTAAGGGAGAGAGCATATGCACTTTAGCACTGGTTAGCAGTGGTAAAGTGCGCAGAGTCTAAAAGCCAGCAAAAACAGTGTCCAAAAAGTGGAGGGAGGCCGGCAAAAAGTTAGGGGTGACCACCCTAAGGCTGTCAGGTCTAACATGTGTCCCCCCCAGCTGAAAGTGGGGAGAGCTACCCGACCTCCTGGGAGCTCTCATGGCTAAGGTGGAAGTATCTGGAGAGACCATCAGCAATGGCGTGGTCAACCCCGGGGCGATGTTCCACCGTAAAGTCCATCCCCTGTAGGGAAATGTACCACCTCAAGAGTTTTGGATTCTCACCCCTCATCTGCATGAGCCATCTGAGGGGCCTGTGGTCTGTCTGAACCCGGAAGTGAGTCCCAAACAGGTAGGGTCTTAGCTTCTTTAGTGCCCAGACCACAGCAAAAGCTTCTCTTTCAATAGCACTCCACCTCTGTTCCCGTGGTAATAGCCTTCTGCTAATAAAGACTACTGGTTGGTCTAGGCCCTCCTCATTTAGCTGTGCTAGGACCGCCCCTATGCCATGCTCTGAAGTGTCTGTCTGTACGATAAATTCCTGGGAGTCGTCAGGGGCCTTGAGCACGGGGGCCGTGCACATGGCTTCCTTCAGGGAGTCAAAGGCTTTCTGACAAGCCTCTGTCCAATTCACCAACCTAGGTTGTTTCTTGGAAGTGAGTTCTGTCAAGGGTGACACAATGGTACCATAGCCCTTGACAAATCTGCGGTAGTATCCGGTGAGGCCTAAAAAGGCTCTCACCTCAGTCTTAGTTCTAGGTGGTTGCCAGGCCTTGATAGTTTCAATCTTGGCCTGGAGTGGCTGCACCTTGCCACCACCCACTAGGTGTCCCAAGTACACCACGGAACCCTGCCCAATCTGGCACTTACTAGCCTTGATGGTCAGGCCTGCCTGTTGCAGGGCCTGAAGCACCTCCTTGAGGTGGAACAGGTGTTGCTCCCAGCTGGAACTGTAGACAGCTATGTCATCCAGGTAGGCTGTACAGAAGGCATCCTTGCCAGCTAGGACCCCATTAACCAACCGTTGGAAGGTAGCGGGGGCATTTTTCAGCCCAAATGCCATCACCCGGAACTGGTAATGGCCATCAGGGGTTGAAAATGCGGATCTCTCTTTAGCCCCCTCAGTCAGGGCGATCTGCCAGTACCCTGAAGTAAGATCAAATGTACTCAGGAACTTGGCAGTGCCCAGCCTGTCAATGAGCTCATCAGCTCGGGGGATGGGGTGAGCATCAGTCCGGGTGACTGAGTTGAGACCCCGGTAGTCCACACAGACCCGAAGTTCTGGCTTTGCACCTGGGGCAGTAGCCTTAGGGACCAACACCACTTGGCTGGCCCAGGGACTACTGGATTTCTCGATAACCCTTAAAGCTAACATCTTGGAGACCTCCTCCTTGATGCTGGCTTTCACCTTATCCGATAACCTGTAAATTTTGTTCTTCACAGGGAGACTGTCACTGGTAGCAATGTCATGAACACAGAGGTGGGTCAGTCCAGGAGTAAGGGAGAACAGGGGGGAGAACTGCTCCAACAGCTCATAGCAGTCTCCTTTCTGGTTTAGAGTCAGGGAGTCAGATAGGGTGACCCCTTTCACTGACCCATCACCTTCTTGGGCAGAGAGGAGGTCGGGGAGAGGTTCACTCTCCTCTTCCATTCCTTCATCTGTGACCAGAAGCATGTTGACCTCAGACCTCTCAAAATGAGCCTTTAGCCGGTTGACATGGAGAACCCTTAGGGGGTTCCTAGGGGTTTGGAGGTCCACTAGGTAAGTGGCCTCCCCTTTCCGCTCCTTTACTTCAAATGGGCCAGACCAGCGGGCTTGGAGAGCTCTAGGCTCTACTGGCTCCATTACCCACACTTTGTCTCCAGGTTGAAACTCTACCAGGGTGGCCTTCTGGTCATACCAGCGTTTCATTACCTCTTGACTGGCCTCAAGGTTACTTTGGGCCTCTTTCCAGAAGCGGGTCATCTGGTTGGGGAGGGCCAACATGTAGCTGACCACATCCTGAGGGGGTGCCTTTGGAGCTCTCTCCAACCCCTCCTTGACAATACTTAAGGGTCCCCTGACAGGGTACCCATAGAGAAGCTCAAAGGGACTGAACCCCACCCCCCTCTGGGGGACCTCTCGGTAAGCAAAGAGAAGGCATGGTAAGAGGACATCCCACTTACGCCTCATGGCCTCAGGTAGGCCACCAATCATGCCTTTCAAGGTCTTGTTGAATCTCTCCACAAGACAATTAGATTGGGGGTGATAGGGTGTGGTGAACTTGTAGGTTACACCACACGCATCCCACAGAGACATCATGTATGCAGACATGAAGTTAGTGCCTCTGTCAGACACTATCTCCTTTGGGAATCCCACACGGGTAAATATTCCCATCAGAGTTCTGGTCACCACCGGTGCTGTTACGGTCCTCAGAGGGATTGCCTCTGGGTAACGGGTGGCATGGTCCAATAAAACCAGGATGAACCTGTTGCCTAAGGCAGTTTTGGGGGTCCAATGGACCAACAATGTCGATGCCCACCCTTTCAAAGGGGGTGCCAACGCAGGAAGTGGAATCAGGGGGGTTTTAACCCTTTTCCCTGCTTTACCACTGGCCTGGCAGGTAGGACAAGATCTACAGAACTTATCTGAATTTGTCCTCATTCTGGGCCAATAAAAGTGGGTGACAAGCCTGTCAAAGGTCTTGCCTTGCCCCAAATGTCCTGCTAGGGGAATGTCGTGAGCCAGACCCAGTAGGAAGGTTCGGTAACACTGGGGGACCACCAGCGTACGCGCTGCCCCAAAGGCCGGAACCTTAGGCTCACTGTAGAGGAGATCATTCTCCAAATATATGTGGTGATTGCCAGAGGCTTCACCTGCCGCCTGGTCTGAGGCTTGCTTCCTCAGACCCTCTAGAGTGGGACATTCTTTCTGCACCTTACAGAATTCCTCCCTGGTGGGTCCACCCTCAACTTGCCAGCCAGCAAACTCCGGTAGGTCACCTAGGGTGGCAATGTCTTCCCCAGTTGGCTCTGGAGCCTCCTCCTCAGGAGCCCCGTCAACCACTGCGGGAACTTCTGGGACCGGTTTCCCGCGCCCCTTGCCCCTCCTCTTGGCAGCTCTCTGGGCCATTGTTCCAGGCTCCAGACGCCCTTGACTTCCCTCTCGGTCAGCCATTGACTGTGTGGTCATGCAGACCCACTCAGGTAACCCTAACATCTCCAGGTGAGATCTGAGCTCCACTTCTTTCCAAGCAGTGTACTCAAGATCATTGCCTAACAGACAATCTACAGGCATGGCAGGACTCACAGCTACTTTCAGAGTACCAGAGACCCCCCCCACTCAAAGGGAACCAGAGCCACCGGTAGGTGACTCTCACGATTGTCAGCGACTATGACCTGGTGGAATGTATTAGGGACTATCTGCTCTGTTGACACCAGCTGACTCTTGATAGTAGTCATACTGGCTCCTGTGTCACGCAGAGCCTCCACCTTCTGCCCATCAATGGTGACCCACTGCCTGTACTTGGAAGTATTTTGGGGCATGTGGGCTTTGGGCACCATTTCTCCTTCTCCCAGGGACACTAGGGAAATTTCTACCTGTTCCCCAAAGCTATCTGGGTCCATCTCCCCCTCGAGCGCTACACTAGCCAACCGAGGTGTCTGTCCAGTAGGGGACGGTGCTCTCTTGGAGCACTGGGGGTCGCCTTGATAGTGACCATACTGGTAACACTCCATGCATTTGGGGTTGGATTTCCCTGACCTATCATATGTCCCTGGCTTTTTCCCAAATCTGGAAAAGGAATGGTTGCCACCCCCTCCCTGGGAATTCTTTTGGGGGCCTTTGGAGAGTTCCTTATCTGTAAGTTTATCTCCCCCCTCTTTCTTCTGTTGGGAACCCTGACCACCTTTGTGGGTGTCCCCCCCCAGGTACCTTCTTGGACACTCTGGTGCTAACCCAGAGGTCCGCCACCTCAGCAAGCTTCCTGGGATCAGTCAGCTTACTATCCACTAAGTGCTGGCGCAACTCTGTAAAAGTAGTATTAAGCATATGCTCTCTCAGAATCAAGTCATATAACCCTTTATAATCATCTACTTTGTTGCCCCGCACCCATCCATTCAGTGCCTTACTGGAAAAGTCAAAGAAATCTACCCATGTTTGTGTGGTTTGTTTGGTGCTGTCCCTGAACCTCTGACGGTATCCCTCAGGGGTCAGCCCAAACTTGGCAAGTAAAGTGGCTTTCTGAAGTGGGTATGTGTTTTGATCAGGTTGATCCAATGTGACAAGTGTGTCCCTCCCCAATGGCGATACATAACCCCACATAGCTACCCCCCATTGCCCTTCAGGAACCTCATGAGCCCTTAGTGCAACTTCATAAGCAGCTAACCATTTATCTATGTCATCTCCCACCACAAAACTGGGCACCACATTTTTGGGTATACGAACCTTCTTTTCTCCAGCAGGTCCTGTCTGTATGCTGCCACCATTATTGCTGGATTCAGACTGTCTCGCCTTGATCTCCATCTCCTTGAGACTCAGTTCATAAGCCAACAATAGTTTCTTTTCAGCCAAAGCTCTCTCAGCGTCCACCTGTTTGGCTGCTCTTTCAGCTTCAGCTTGTTTGGCTTCTCTTTCAGCTTCAATTTGTTTGGCTGCTCTTTCAGCCTCAGCTTGCTTGGCTTCTCTCTCAGCCCTTCTTTCCTCCTGTAGAGCCTCAATTTTCAGTTTTGCCATTTGCAATTGGAACTCCCTTTCCTCTCTCCTTTCCTCTGCGGTCAGGCTTTGCACAGAGACACTGCTCCCTGGTCTGGAAGGGGGCACAATTGCAGTGGTAACATCATCCACAGATAGCAAAAAATCCTCTGAAGGGCCATTTTCTGGCTCCTCTTCCTCATCATCCTCTTCTAAATGGGCTTCTGCCCAGGCCCTCAGCGCCACTTGAAAGTCCTCCTTTTTGGAGGCCCCTTGGGTGGGTACCCTCATTGCCCTGCAGAACCCTCTTAGCTGTTTGACCGTATATGTATCCAACAGGACTAGGTCAAAGTCTCCCATTTGAGACCCAGTCAGAGACATGTTGAGTGAGGATTTAGTTTTTGAAAATTGTGAGGAAGAAAAAAAAACGAAATTTTGCAAAAAGAGATAAAAATCAAGTTGACCTTCAACTGTGGGTAGGTAGTGAAATACTTAGCTGCTGTATGTCACTGCACAAACACAAGTCCTATCCTCACTGCTGATCACCAATGTTGGAAATGGGGTTTTTGGTTGGCAGTCAGGTTACCCCCTGTCCATGCAAAAGCCCTCACTCTAGTCAGGGTAAGTCACACACAATCCAAGATTATCCTGTGCCCACCCTCTGGTAGCTTGGCACGAGCAGTCAGGCTTAACTTAGAAGGCAATGTGTAAAGTATTTGTGCAATAAATCATACAATACACCATATAGCACCACCAAAATACACCACACAGTGTTTAGAAAAATATATAATATTTATCAGGATAATTGCAGGTCAAAACGAATAAAGTTGCAATGTGAATTTGTAGAGATATCACTGAAAAGTTATATAAAGTATCTTAAGTCTTTAAAAAGCAAACAAAGTCTCTTTCAAGCACAAAGTACCTGGTTTGGAGTGGAAAATCTTCTCAGAGGGCCACAGAAGAAGAGATACGTGGAAAAAGGGTGTGTGCGTCGATTTCTCCCCAGCACACACGGACTTACGTCGTTATTTTTCACGCGGGGAAGTCGTGCGTCGTTTTCCGGTGCGCGGACAGTCTCTTTCTGTGGATCGCGGGGATTACCAGATGTCCCGGGTCTGTGCGTGGATTTTCCTGCTTGTTTTCCGGCTGCGTGTCGTTCTGCGGGGCTGCGCGTCGAAATTTCGATCTCACGGCAGGCGTCGCGTCGATTTCTCCTCTGGAGGTCGGGCGGCCTTGTCCTTGCGAAACCGTGTGTCGAAGTTCCAGTCGTCCCGAAGGCGTCGCGTCGATCAGCGTCTGTGTGCGGCGTTTTTCTCGCCGCGGAACAAGCTGTGCATCGCAAATTTCAGTGCACGGAGCGTCCCAGTGAAAAATAGAAGTCTTTTTGGTCCTGAGACTTCAGGGAACAGGAGGCAAGCTCTATCCAAGCCCTTGGAGAGCACTTTCACAGCCAGACAAGAGTTCAGCAAGGCAGCAGGCCAACAGCAAGGCAGCAGTCCTTTGTAGAAAGCAGACAGGTGAGTCCTTTGAGCAGCCAGGCAGTTCTTCTTGGCAGGATGTAGTTTCTGGTTCAGGTTTCTTCTCCAGCAAGTGTCTGATGAGGTAGGGCAGAGGCCCTGTTTTATACCCAAATGTGCCTTTGAAGTGGGGGAGACTTCAAAGAGTGGCTAAGAAGTGCACCAGGTCCCCTTTCAGTTCAATCCTGTCTGCCAGGGTCCCAGTAGGGGGTGTGGCAGTCCTTTGTGTGAGAGCAGGCCCTCCACCCTCCCAGCCCAGGAAGACCCATTCAAAATGCAGATGTATGCAAGTGAGGCTGAGTACCCTGTGTTTGGGGTGTGTCTGAGTGAATGCACAATGAAGGGAGCAGGCCTCACAGTAGTGCAAAAACAAATTTTGGAGTTTTACACTACCAGGACATGTAAACTACACAGGTACATGTCCTGCCTTTCACCCACACAGCACCCTGCTCTAGGGGTTACCTAGGGCACACATTAGAGGTGACTTATATGTGGAGAAAGGGGAGGTTTAGGCTTGGCAAGTACTTTTAAAGGCCAAGTCGAGGTGACAGTGAAACTGCACACACAGGCCTTGCAGTGGCAAGCCTGAGACAAGGAAAAGGGGCTACTTAAGTGGTTGGCACAACCAGTGCAGCAGGCCCACTAGTAGCATTTAATCTACAGGCCCTGGGCACAGAGAGTGCACATTACTAGGGACTTATAAATAAATTAAATAGTCCAATCAGGTATGATTCAAGGTTACCATGTTTTAAGGTAGAGAGCATATGCACTTTAGCACTGGTTAGCAGTGGTAAAATGCGCAGTCTAAAAGCCAGCAAAAACAGTGTCCAAAAAGTGGAGGGAGGCCGGCAAAAAGTTAGGGGTGACCACCATAAGGCTGTCAGGTCTAACAATCTTGAACTGGCATCTGTTCTGAATCAGGAGACAGTGTCCTTTTTTGAGATGGGGTGTGATGTGGGTTCTTCTGGGGAGGTCAAGAATGAGTCTTGCTGCTGAGTTCTCTATTGTCTGTAGTCTCTTCAGGAGGTTTGTTGTGATTCCTACATAGAGCATGTTTCCATACACCAGTATTCTGGTAATGAGGCCTGTGTGGCGGTCCTTCTGGTGTCTGCTGGGAGCCACCTGAAGATCTTGCGGAGCATGCAAAGGGTGTGGAAGCAGGTGGATGAGACTGCGTCAATTAATTTCTTAATGGATAGCTTACAGTCCAGTATGATGCCAAGGTTGCAGGTGTGGTCTGTTGGTGCGAGGGGTGTGCCAAGCTCTGCAGATCCCCATGTGTCAGTCCATGGCGAGGTGTTGTTCGCAAATATGAGGACCGCCATTTTTTCAATGTTGAGTTTGAGACAGTTGTCCTTCATCCAATCCCCTATGTTCATTATGGATATCTGGAAGTTCGCTTTTGTGGTGGAGGGATCTTCAGACAGTGAAAGGATGAGCTGTGTCGTCGACGTAGGAGATGCTGTTGAGCCCTTGTGATCCAACGGTGACAGCCAGGGGGGGTCACATAGGTGTTGAAGAGGGTTGGGGTGAGGGATGATCCTTGGGGGACTCCACAGATGATCTTGGGCTCTGAGGTGAACTGTGGGAGACTGTTCTTATGAGTTGTGCTGGTGAGGTATGAGGTGATCCATTTGAGGGTGTGTCCTTGAATCCAGATGTAGTGCAGTCTGTCGATCAGGATGTGGTGGGAGATGGTATCAAAGGCAGCGGACAGGATTAGGGCTGCTGTTTCCCCACTGTCCAAGAGTGCTCTGATGTCATCTGTGGCTACAATCAGGGCTGTCTCGGTGCTGTGGTTCGCTCAAAATCCTGTTTGGGAGTGGTCCAGGAGGCTGTGGTCTTCTAGGTATTGGGTAAGTTGCTGGTTGATCGCTTTCTCTAAGAATTTTGCTGGATAGGGGAGCAGAGAGATGGGCCAGTAGTTCTTCAGTTTGGCTGGGTCGGCGGTTGGCTTTTTCAGGAGGGGCCTCACTTCAGCATGCTTCCAGACCTCCGGGAAGGCGGCCACGGTGAGGTAGATATTCAGGACCTTCCTGAGCTCCTTGGCGATTGTCTTGCTTCAGAGGTTGAAGACGTGGTAAGGGCACTCCTGGGTGCCTGGACATGGAGGACGGTTCTAGCCCATCTGGGCAACCTGGACAAACAGCAGCAGTGAGTCTCATTGTTCCCACAACATCACCTCCCAGCTCTGTTGCTTCAACATCACAGGCAACCATTCACCCCCCAACCTGTTTCTGGAGCACAGTGTCTACCCTCTTGTACCCCTCAGTCCTGGATCCTGAGGTGCAGCACAGCACTTCAGACAATGAGGGTCCAGGAACAAGTTGGAGGGGGCACTCTGTGGCATGGACACAGGCCAATGAGGGTAGGGTGCATGGGAAGGATGTTGTCGGCCAATGTTCCGAGGCCACTGGGGCTGCTTTTGGCCAGGACACCATCAGCCACATCCTTGGGGTCTATCAGAAGTCCCAAAGCATGATGGGTCAGGTGTTGACTGAATTCCGAGAAATCAATCAGTTACAGAGGGACATGCATAGGGACATTTGGAAACAGATGGAGGCCCACAATAACATCATTGCTTTCCTAACAGGGCTGTTGCGGGACATACATACTACCCTGAGCAGGGATTTTCAACACAGTGTACCCCTTCCTTTGGCCAAACAATAGCAGACCCAGCAACATTGGTGATAGCTACTTGAAGGAAGGCCGTGTTAGAGGAACACAAAGGCACAGACAAGCCTGTAAAAGCAAATCCCCCCCACACAAGTTGGGACGTCCAGCAAAAAATCCAGGAGGTGCAGATGGCAAGACACCCACCACTGCCAGTAATAACCCTCTTCTTTAAGGACCTCCTTCGTGTGTTACACCTTCACCCTGGACTGATCCTGCATCACCAAACATTTTCAATGGGAGGAGTACTCTGGACTTTGGACTCTACTCCAAGGGTTTCATTGACTATAACTGACCACTTCACAATGAATTTTTTGTTGAGTCATGTCACATATTTTTTCTGTCATAGCTGCACAATAAAATTGTTCTTCACTTACTCTTTGTCTGCTGATTTTGATTTCCTATTGTAGCCATGTAGACATGTCAGATCAAGTGAACCATACAATGATGATCCAAGGTACTAGTCCAAAATGAGATATGTTGCATGTACAGTGTTCAGGTCAGGATTAAAACCCTCCCACACAAACACATACATATTAGTGTCTGCTCAAACTAAAAATTGTATTACAGTGTGCAGCACATATGTAGTAAATCTGTCAAGACTATTGAAAAGCAAAAATGCTTGACTCATACTACTGAGTAAATGAACATGTTGACAGGTACAGACCTCTGACCGTGGTAGGAAGGGATTTGTCAGAAATTGTCCTGGAGAATAGGCAAACATTGATGTGGTTGATGTCAGTAGCTTGACCCTTATCACATACCACACCAAAGTAATCCAACATTACATAATCCAAGATACAGACAGATGGAAGTACAACAGTCCCTAATCTCTTGGCCATCTCAATCCAATGTGCATGCATCTGGTAGTATGACACAAACATGTGTCAGTGTTGTGGCTCAAGCACTGTAGCTTACAATGATAAAAAATATCTACAGCTCGATACTGGTCAAACAAAAGAGTGTTTAGTCAATGTGATGGAAAATTACTTGGTCGTAAGTTCCTACACCCAAACTCTGTGACCTACATTACCTGGAACAATCCATGCCCAATTTGAATGTCAGAACAGCATCACATACCTGCCAATATCACAACTCTGAAATACCCACATGAAGATGTCATGGTAAAGCTACCTGTACAACGAGCAAAACACAATAGTATAGGCTTGAAGCCATTCGTATGACATAAGTCACATAGAAAGCATCTGGAAAACAAAGTACATTGCAAGGTAACTGACACAAACAAAGAGACATCAGCAAGATGGGTATGTGTCAAAAGCTATCTCATCAAGTAGCCATTGGTTGATTATTGAAGAGTATCATCTCCCTAGCTGTATCCAAACACTCAGCTCAAACCATTCTCACAACTACAATTAATCAAACAGTCACAGTCATGGAATCACAAGACATAATTACACTCATTAGAAGTAGCTGTGGATGAGATCGTCTCTGAAGTCAGCTCCTTCCTCTTCACCACTGTTATCCTCACTTGGCATTTCAGGATTCTCACCCAGCAGCACTGCAGGCTCCCCCTCCTCTTGGTTGTACGGGATATTCCACAGCAGGGTGATGTTGTGCAGTATGCAGCATGCCACAGTCATCTGACACATTTTCCCGGGTGAGTAGAGGAGGGGTCCACCAGACTTATCCAGACATCGAAATCCGGCCTTCAGAAGCCCAAAAGCTCACTCCACTACCCGCCGTGTTCTTCTATGGGCCTCATTGAAGTGGACACCCCCTGGTGTAGTTGGATTCCTCAGTGGTATCAACAGCCAAGGATGGTTTGGATATGCTGAGTCTCCTGTTAAGGGATGGGACATAAGTGAACCAATGAGTCCCTCACTTCATGATTGTAGCACCTGACATTGCTCAAACACAATCAGGACAGACGTGACTAACCAACTAACCAGGTCCTCTCTGGGTGCAGTTGTGACATCAGCTGGGGTATAGTGCTGTTCCACATTATGAAGAAATCATTGGCTGAACCTGGATAACGAGCACACACGTGAGATATAGAGATGCATCAAACAAATAGCTTGCACGATGATGGAATGGAAGTTATTTCTTTTGCAATAGACTTGTTCAGAGGCCTGCGGTGGCTCCAAGCCAACATGTGTGCCATCAATGACCACCCATCACATGTGGGAGTCAGGCAAAACCATAAAAGTGAGCCTAACATTGGCTAAATCCTCACATCGGGGAACCTGATATAGCTGTCAATATGTTTCATTATTGCTGAGAGGAAATCCTTCAGCACCAGACAGAACATAGATTGGGACGTACCAGCAAATGGGGCCACTGTATGTTGGAAGGACCCTGTGGCCAGGATGTGCAATACTGATATGACTTGTACAATAGATGGTATGCTGGTTGGATAACTTATAGCTGGCTTTCGATCTAGCTCCAACTGATGGCATAAGTCCACTATTGTTTGCCTATCCAGGTGGTGTAACATAATTATATGCTATTGCTCCATGGTCTGAATGTCTGGCAGTGGACAGTAGACAGGAAGTTGTTGCATTATATGTATGACAAGACATAGGGGGTCATTCTGACCCCGGCGGGAGCCGCCCGCCTGGAGGGAACTGCCGTTTGACCGCACCGCGGTCAAACGCGGCAGCCATTCTGGCTTTCCCGCTGGGCCGGCGTGCGACCGCCAGAAGGCCGCCCGCCGGCCCAGCGGGAAACCCCCCTCAACAATGAAGCTGGCTCCGAATGGAGCTGGCGGAGTTGTAGGGGTGCGACGGGTGCAGTGGCACCCGTCCCGATTTTCAGTGTCTGCAAAGCAGACACTGAAAATCATTATGGGGCCCCGTTAGGGGGCCCCTGCACTGCCCATGCCAGGGGCCCCACGACACCCGTTCCCGCCATCCTGTTCCTGGCGGTAAAAACCATCAGGAACAGAATGGCGGGAAGGGGGTCGGAATCCCCATGGCGGCGCTGCAAGCAGCGCCACCATGGAGGATTCCCTGGGCCAGGGGTAAACCGCCGGTTGCCCTTTTCTGACCGTGGCTTTACCGCTGCGGTCAGAATTGCCCAGGAAGCATCGCCAGCCTGTTGGCGGTGCTTCCGCGGCCCTCTGCCCTGGCGGTTTCAAACCGCCAGGGTCAGAATGAGGGACATAATTTGTAACATTAGTCAGTGTGTCAACATACATGATGCATGCCAATAACATCATTTGGCAAAGCATTTCTGACTAGACGGACAAGCCACCCAGTACACATCACAGCTGGTAAGTACACAAGGGTCACATTTGACACCCATGGTTGTCAACACATACGTCCATAACATGGATTTGGACGAAACTTAAATATATGCTACACGATTGCCCCTCAAAATGTGACTGTATTTTTCGACTGCCAAAAAGACCGTCAGTGGTAGTGGACCATGCACCGCTGTAAAATGCCATCTGTGCCCTGCAACACAGTACACTGGTGGTTGTGTAGACAAGGCAGAATAGAATGTTTGTAATGTACAACACATATATTGTAGGTGTGATGCAGTTTACAAAGCCAAATACAGTATTTCTGGCCACCAAAATGGTGGATGCCTGACATAATCCACTGGATATTAGGAGCTGCCGGTGACCGCCGGCGGATGTCGTCTGGTGGTTAGGCGGTTCCAACTGTGGCAGACACATCCATAGGCTAACGTTGTTGCCTGTGGCAGTCACGGCCCAATGGTTGTGTCTGTCGGAAGTGATGACCACTTTTGTGGTGGATGTGACCAACATGTTATGCACATTCACTCATTTGATTCCTGACACTGCTGCCACCAACACCTCCACTACCTAAGCTGCTGTGTGCCACCTCTGGGAGCAATCATGCCACATTCAGCAGGTGATAGACCCCTTGCCTTCTCTCTAGAGGAGCTAAAGAAGCTTGTTAATGAGGTCTTTCCCCAATATGGACAGCTCTATGGCTCACCAGAGGAGCAGGTAAGTCTCTCATTGCTACAACTGATTCTGTTCAACACCATTCTTTTCCTCCTGACAGGCAACAATGTGGCCCTGTGTGCCAGTTAGACTTCTTGACTGCCTGTTCTTGCAGTCTGTGTGGCATCAATGGGAAGTACATTGTGCAGGTATTGTGGCCAGTACTACATGTTAAGTTCATTCACATTGTGGTGTGTGAGGTGTTTTGTGGTCTTAGATCCTCCTCATTTTGGATGAACTTGACTAGGCAAGGATACTTTACTGCTATCCAATGATATCATTTCTTCATGATTGTTGTAAATGTTGAACAACATGTACGTGCATGAAAGCATTTCATGAGTGTGTATGAGTCATTTGATGAACTTGTAAGCAATATGTATAGTAGCACAGATCTTTCAACCCACATATGTCCTTGCCAAGCTGTTGCCTAGAATCAACATCCTGACTCACTCTGTCCTTTATTATTCACTATGTGGAAACAGAGGGGCAGATTTAAGAGCCCCTGGAGCCTGCAGAGCTTCACTTTTTGTGACACTCCGGTGGTGCTAACCACTGCTCAATATTTACAAGGAGGTGTAACACAGCTTTTTGTGGCGTTTTGCTTCCTTGTAAATATGGACCCCTCCAATACAGTTTTCTGTGTCAGAGGGGCGTGTAACTGGTGTTGCAGTGGGGGTTCCACCGCAACACCCATTGCTTTTGATGATGCCCCAGATTAATGAGAAATTGTAAATCTGTGGCAGTGCCAAAAACTAACACCACCCCAGGGGTGGCCGTAGCATGGCAAAATGAGGAGGAATGCTTTTATTTCTCCTCGATTTTTGTTTTTTGCCACGCCATGAATGATTGTTTTTTGGGCAGGAAATAATCATTCCAAAATGATGCTTTGGTACTGCTATGTGTGCTGCATTTTGCAGCACACATAACAGTGCACACTAAAATGCCAAATCTCCATTAGAGATTGTTTATAGATTGTTTATGTGCAGCAAAGGACACCTTCTTGCACATGAACAATCTATCCCCTCAACGCAAGTGCCCTTGCACTATGGTGCAAAGATGGCTGCGTTGGCGCAGGCAGCTTCATTAAGTGCTGGCGCAGGAGGAAATTCAGGGATGCACTGTATTCCTGTAAATACGGTGCATCCCTGCATTTCAAAAGTGGTGCAGTGCGGTGCTGCTATTTTTGGTGCAGCACCACGCTGCCCCACTTAGGCATAAATCAGGGCCAGAGTATCTATCACTCTTCTCCCATCAAGAATGAGCGACTCCATAAGGTAAGGTAAGTTTCAGGTGTAGGAGTACCACACTACTACCAGGGGTGGGAGTAACTCATGTATTTGTTGTAATCGTGTGGAATCACCAAAATGTAAAAATACCACCTTGTGTCCAAAATTGACATAGGGATGCATTTTGCTCCAAGAAACAGAGTTAAATGAGAGTTAAATAGCTATTGTAACCAGTCACTCATGTTCATTAAATGTGCTCAAGGGGTAAGATTTTCCACCACATTAATAGCAGCTTTTAGCACTATTTTCTTAACACTAAATGCAACCTCTTGTCCAAAATGGATGCAAGGATGCATTTTGTGCTAAAAAGCAGCACTAAATGCAGCAGAACGTGAATATAAATATATATATTCAAGTTACACAGATGTGGAGCTAGCAATATTTAAACTGTACCTCCATGTATGCTCTTACCATTTGATATTTTGTCTGACGATATTGTGTCCTTGATATATTTTTGTACCACGATATTCAGGGGGTCGATATTCATTAATACAATCCTTAAAAAGGCAATTCTTGAGGGCATTCCAAAATGCTGTGTGGTTGATGATGTACCATAAATGGAGTGAGAACTTGAGGCCAGATTTATGGAAAAGTGGCGCAGAGCGGTGCTGCGCCAAAATTGGTGGCGCTGGGCTGCGTCACTTTAGAAACGCAGGGATGCACCGTATTTAAGTGAATACGGTGCACCCCTGTGTTGTCCCCTGCGCTGGTGCTTAATTCAGCTGCCAGCTCCAAAGCAGACATCCTTGCACCATCGTATAAGGATGTGAGCTTTGAGGTGTGTGATTGTTTATCTGCAGGAAGGTGCACAATGTAGCATACACAGAAGTGCCAAAGCATCATTTTCAAATAATTATTTATGTTCCGGAAGGGACACCTTCCTGCACATAAGCAATCATTTCTGCCACTTTTCTCTTTCTATGTATGCTGCAGAAAAAGTATTCCTCCTTGTTGTGCCCTGCTAATGCCACCCCTGGGGGTGGCCTTAGATTTTGGCACTGCCTTAGGTTTTTCGAAATTGCATAAATCTGAGGCAGTGTCAAAATGCAATGGGTGTGGCGGTGGCTTGCACAGTGCTGTGTGGGAAAGGGCCGTATTTCCAAGGTGACGTTAAGCCACAAAAGGTGCTTAACGCCACCTTGTAAATACAGCGCAGTGCTTAGCGCCACAGGAGCGTCATGAAAAGTAACGCTCCTGTGGCGCTAGGTGCCTATAGATACACCTCCTGGTCCCTAGTTTCAGTTCAATTTGAAGAAGGTGTTGTCCTCCATTTTGAGACCGCTAATGCTGGAGTTCTTTGCAGATTGTTTCACCAATGATGGTTGACATAACTGAAGGGCAGACACTGTAAAACTGCCTGTGGCGTATACAGTGTCACCCAATGTTCTCTTTGGTCGGCTGACAACCAGTGAAGGCTTCTGACAACCATAGAAATGCAATCTTTTTTATCTTAAAGAAAACCCAGGCAGAAAACTTCTGCTCAAGCTGAAGACTTTCAGTTAACGCTGTGGTGGAGCCTGGTAGAGTGGTTGCAATAATCTAACCTGACAAAATGTAAGAGTGACAACCAGCTTGCAAGAAAGGAAAGCAGAATTTTCTTTAGTGATTACATGTTTGTGTGCCCTTACATTGGTACTGTAATGACAGATTTTCATCTAGGGTCACACCTAGCGATTTAACCTTGGTTACAGGAGAGGGAGGTGGTCCCCTACTGGAAAAACACAAGTCATCAATCCTGCAGGTCTTATTTTCACCAACTAACAATACCTCTGTCATATCTATGTTCAGTTTAACAAAACTGTGGGCCGTCAATTGCTGAATGGCCAATATAAAGCTGTTCAGACTGCGCTTAGAGCTGGGAGCATTCTTGTTCAGCCAATCAAGAATTGTATGTCATCTATGTATGACCACGCCTGGCAGCTGAAAAAAATCTTATCATGTTAGAGAGGGGATGCAATTAAATCCTGCATAATAGTCACTGAATATGGCTATTTCTGATTCAACAGAGGATATGATCACAGACTAAAATGTGGTCTGCGGTGTGTTCTTCATTGTGAGAAACCAGGACACATTCACCAACAACAGGGAATCATAAGTAGGTTATGTAGAAACCGATTACCAGAGCCACACCTGTGCACAGGTAGATTATATGTTTATTGAAGGACATAGGGCCTCATTACGACCCTGGCGGCCTGGCGGTAACCTGGCAGTAACACCGCCAACAGACTGGTGGTGTTCCGCAAGCTATTATGACCGTGGCGCAATAGCCACGGCCATACTGCCGGCCCCTCCACTATACCGCCAGGCTTCTGCCTGGCAGTCATAATCCCCAACCGCCAGCCTGTCCACAACGGTAAACACCGCCATGGAAAGGCTGGCGGTAAGGGGGACTTTTGGCATGGGCAGTGCAGGGGCCCCCAGGCACAGCCTCATCGCGCATTTCACTGCCCGAATTTTAGGCGGTGAAATGCGCGATGGGTGCTGCTGCACCCACTGCACTTCAACATTGCCGCTGGCTCTATTACGATCCGGCTGCAATGTTGATGTGACTTTTCCGCTGGGCCAGTGGACGGAAACATTGTTACTGTCTGCAGGCCCAGCGGAAATATCATAATAGGGAGGCAGATATACCACCTGCACTGGTGGTATACTGGCGCCCTGAGCTTCGGCAGTCTTTTTAAAAGACCGCCGAAGTTGTAATGAGAGCCCTAGTGTGAAGGGTGGCTGCTATCAATCAAAAAGCAGCAGTCTGTTCAATCATGATGTGAAAAATTGTACCAATGTAATGATGTGAAGGGTCCTACCTAAAGTCAATAGGTGAAACAAACCATCTCTTTGTGTATGATTGTCCCATCGCTGGCCTCTACCTCTGTCAGGGCAAAGGGAGTGGAAAATTCACAGTAGAAAGCACCTGCACTTTGTGGTTAAGCAAAGGACTCTGTGGTTGAACATCAAGTAGATCTACTGAAACTAACCCCACACTATGCTAAAGCCTTACTACAAACGCACAACACAATTTCAGAAGGTGACCACCCCAGATTGTAAAACCAAACTTGAGAACTGAACCTAACCAGAAGTGAATTAAAAAATCCTATGGCAACTAATTAATTTGGACTTACTTTCAGCAGATCTATTTCAGAGCATGGGTACCAACGGAGAAATGAAGCCACAAATTTCCATGTTATTCCTACAAATCTCACTTTCCCGTCCCGTACATGAAGTTATTTTTTTCTCATTAAATTAGTGTACTGAGACAACCGAGAGGGGACGTTCAGCGCAATACAAAACGTCTAAATTAATAATAAATGAATAAATGAACAGATAAATAAATAAACAAGCAAATTAACAAATCGATGGAAGTATCCAACCTAATAATTTTTAATTGGACTGTCAGCAAAACCTCTGAAGTATCACAGCGGGCCCCAAGAATGTGCCATCTCTGTTTGCTTCTGATTTATTTGCTGTATTCTATTTATATGCAATGTGCCCTCGATGGTCAGAGGGCTTCTCTCCGTCACATGAAATAATTATATCCCTACAAGTCTGCTGCATAGTCGATCCATCCGACCTGTTCAACAAATCACAGTGCTTAATTTCTCTGCATCAGGCATTTACTGCGAGCAAAAGACACACATGGGAAAGAGGGAGGAAGAAAAAACGAAAAAGCTCACAAAAGGAGAAAGCAGAAAGCTGTAAGTTTGAGCAGACTGACAAGGAGTGGCTGTAAACAGATTAAAGCGGCCTTAGATGGCTTTAGGATTCGGCTGCCTCAGTATCCTGTGTTCGCACAATTAAATGCTGCAGCTGCGTGTTTAAGAGGAGAGCTCTGGGCACCCTCACGTTTTTATTTACAAATTAAGCACAGACCACGTAGCATTTTAGTCTGACTGACATCGGCTTGGCTGTACTCAGGAAATGTTATGAAGAAGCATAAAATATTATACATGCCAACCTCCCAAGAAGTATTAACAAATTAGCAGTATGATTTATAATAGAGGAAAACAACTTCTAGGCACATCCAGTCTGCTAAACGTTCACTTTCAAGAACCGAGCATTGCTGTAACTCTTAAATGCAACCCATAAAGTGCCGGGAGGGATATCCCATGCAAAAGAAAAACAGCCCTCTCTCAGCAGACTAAACCAATAAATCATAATAATTTGGCAAGCATGCATCACTTCATGTCCCTTGTAGGTCTTCAAAACTGTGTGCAAACATATGACACATTTAAACAGTATCAGGTACCTGTAATTTATGTTCTCATTTTTGACATGTGAGCACACAAGTTCTAATATAAAATAAATTGTTCTTTTGATTTGGAAAGGGATTTTTCCACCGTCTCCTTCAAAGATGTCAACCAAGTATATAGCCCTAGCAACGTGAAAGGCCTTCTTTAGGGAGAGGAGAGCTATGGAAAGGGGCCTGAAAGCAGCTCCAATTCTCCCATGATAATAACTGTTCCTACTAGAAATGTATTTTTACCTCAGGCTGTGACCATTGGCTTCTTTACTACAACTGTATGCAGTCATATGAAATTTGGACAGCGCAAACCGAGCCAAAAAGCACAGTACAGTGGGTCAAAGGCCAGAATAGAGTTACTGGGGGCAGATGGGTAGAGTTAATTTTCTAGAACAGGGGTACCAACGTAGATCTGGGAAGACTATAGCCATGCCAGGTGTTTAGGATGACCCATGACTATCCCATGAGAATTTGGCTCCTGACCAGCGATTATACGAGTCTAATCAAACTAATTTTGGGACCCTTCTTACTTTGAGAGGAAGGAAGCCCAGCCATACACCGCTGTATTTTGTCCGCTAAATTTAGAGGTGGGTGAAATGCAGCGCCTTGAGCTGGTGCCCCTTCTTGCTATAGGGCTGTCAGGCCATAATGGTTGCAATAATGACTGTGTTGTTGTGTTTACAGCTGGCAAATGACACTGGACTTTCTTGCATGGGACTGCCATGTGGGGCATGGCAGTTCCAGGTAATGAAATCAATTAATGGCCACGTTATGGAGGGCAAAATCTCTCTGGGCACCAGGACTGTACACTCTTTGTTTTACACCAATGAACACTTTCTTTTGAGTTTGTGCAAAGTGTAGGAAAGTCCTCCTTTTTGCCCTGGTCACCCCCACACTTTTTGGACAGGTACTGGTGGTTACTGACTCTTGGCTGTGCCCTGGGTACTTGTTACCAGTCCCAGGGCCAGTGCTCTGTGTAAAATGGATATGCAATTAGGCTAATTATAATTGGCTAAGTTAACCTACCTATAAGTCCCTAGTATATGGTAGGGAATGTAGGTTTAGGGACCACAGCACAGGTAGTGCACCCATAGATGCACTGCTGAGGTGCCCAGTGTCATTTTAAAGGCAGGCCTGCCTTGCTGGCTGCTTTTAAATTAAAGTTATATGCAAATTCGACTTTGGAATTAAAAGTAGTTCCAAAGTCTCAAACTATTTTTACATACAAGCACCCTAAGATGTGCCCTATGTGCCTCTAGGGCTGGGTGCCATGTAACTATAAGCAGGGACTTTATAAAAATAGTTTTATAAGCCCTGGTGAGGTAAAAACAGCCAAATTAGTTTTTCCCTCATTGTAGTAAATGGCCTTCATAGGCTAGAATGGGGAGACTTTATTTTAATTTTTAAAGTCTCCTTAAATGATGCATACCAAGAATTTGGTATCAAATTAATTGTTGTAATAAATCCCACAACTTCCAGTTGTTGGATTTAATATAACTTGTTCAGGTAAAGAGTTTTAAACTTTACCTGAAAAGTTGCCCATTTCAGCCCTGCATTGTTTTTGCTGCTGTGCTCTGATTGGCCAGCTCTAGTAGCTTGGCCAAGCTTCCTTGATGAGGTGTGAAGTGGCCTGGCTTCACACAAAGGAATGTGCCTGTGGGAGGGAATCTCCCCTCAGCAGATGGTGAGGCATGAAGGGGGAGGGCTGCCAAACTGGTCTTCAAAGGCAGAGAAGGACATTTGGAGCAACCAGCAACACCCCCACATCCTGCAACCCCAGATAACTAGGTGCCCCCTTGATTAGATTAGGAGAGGGCAGGAGAGGGGTGTGTTTGTGATTTTTAGCCACACCAGTGGGTGGGCTCAGCCAGATGTAACCTCCAAAAATCAGATTCAGCCATGATGGATTGTTAGAGAATGTTTCCTCCTGGGATGGATTTTTGCCACACTTCCCAGGAAGTGGTCATCACAGGGGGAAGGACCCTGCACCTGATTGGAGAACCAGGACCCCCCTGCTTTTCACCCAGTAGCAAGGATAAAACTGGCAGACCTGCACCCACACCTCAGTTCCCTACCACATCCAACAAGGAAGAACAACAGAAAAAGAAGGAGTGCCCTGCTGGACCCCTGGCCTGCAGCTGGAACCTGCACTCAGAAGGACTGCACCAGCTGCACACTTGGGCTTCACTACAAGAAGGACTTTGCCTGGCTTCAACTGGTTCAAGGAGGGACTCCCTGTTTGCTACAGGTGAAAAATTGCTAACCAGAGTCCCCTGCACCAACTCCTGAAGAAAGCGACCAGCTAACCACTGTCCAGTGGCCAAAAAGGAGTTTGCGTCAGGTACATTCTGGGAGTTGTAGTCCGCACCCTGCAAGGACCATCTCAGAACTTCTGGACCCTTGGGGTGAGCTGTGGACCCCAAAAGAACCTTAAAAGGACATCTGGGAGAAGCCCCAGAAGTTTGAAGAAGTTTGGACAACTTTTGTAAAAAAACCTCCATAGAGGGACCGACCCGCCGCGGAAACTCTAGCCGGCTTGCCTCAACCGCGACCCGGCCTGATTTGCTGGTTCGTCCCGGTAAAGAAAATCTCCAAAAAAGAGACTAAGTCCGAAGGTAAAAAGTTGACCGGGGCCTCCCAGCCAGCGTATCTGAGGAGGGCTCCATGGTCGTCGGATCAAGATCCAGGTTTACCCCGGTCGAAGGATTTTCACCTCGAAAAAACGACTAAGTCTGAAGGTAAAAATCTCCACCGAGGATTCCAGCATCGCGTATCCGGAGAAGGGCTCCAGGAGGTCGGATTGGACTGGCAGGTTCGTCCCGCTGAAGAAAATCTTCGAAAAAAAGACTAAGTGTGAAGGTAAACTTTTAACCGAGGCCTCCCGTGGCCTGTAGCCGAGCAGGGCTCCATCGCGGTCGGCCTGAAACTTTGACTTTGCCCCGGTCGAGGTGCAACCAGATGACCCGATTGGCGCTTTTTGTTTCTAGGCGCTAAAAAAAAAATAATTCTTTAAAAATTCATATCTCCGGTTCCCCTTATCCGATTTTATTTGTTTTGGTGTCATTTTAAAGATAAAAATATAATCTATTTTTATAAATTGGTTTTGGATTTTTAAACTGTTTCCTGTGTTTTATTTAATTACTGTTTTGTGATATTTGAATGCTTTACACTCTGTCTCCTAAGTTAAGCCTTGACGCTCGTTGCCAAGCTACCAAGGGTTGAGCTGGGTTTAATTTACTGAGACCTAACTGGACCTTAGTGGAGGTTAGTGGCCTATTGCTAAGTGTAGGTACCTACCTGCCCTTACCAATAACCCATTTTCCAACATTTATGGTGAGCAGTGGTGGGATCCTGTACTTGTGTTCAGTATCACGTTACAGTTTTAAGTAAAACAAATTAAAAATTCTTTAAATTGTCCTAGTGCAAAAATTGTTTTTAATTTGAATTAATTTCAATTATTGAATTTTTGTGATTTTTCTAAATTCTTGTTTCTAATTTTTGCAAAAAGTTTTTTTTGACATAAAACCAGGGAACCATGGAGCTTGATCTGGCTAGCCTACCCACACTGACAGTAGTCCAGCTTAGGGGGTTGTGTACTGAAAGAGGGTTGCCTGCAACCACTGACCTCAGGAAGCATGTCCTGATCAAATCCCTGACAGCATGGGCTGAGGCCCAAGAGGTAGACTCAGAAGAAGTTCCAGAGGAGGGAGAAGTAGAGGAGGATGCTAGCTCCAACCACTCAGGGGAGGGAGGGCATCTGAGCCTAAGTGAGGATGAGGAAGACCGGTCCTCATTACATACAGTCACTAGGGGCAGACCCAAAGCTAGTTGGGGGAATGGGGTCCCTTCAGGAGGAGAGAACCTGTCCCTCAGGGAAAGAGAGCTGGAGGCCCAGCTAGCATTCATAGCTTTGGAGGCAGAGAAGCTGGCCCTAGAAAAGAAAAAGTGGGCAAGGGAAGAGAAAAGAGATGGTGGCAGCGACAAAGAAGCTGAGGTGTCCCTGGGTGGGGGGTTTTGCCCCAGATTACCCAAAGGGGTGGTTCCTGCCTATGTAGAGGGGGATGATATAGATAAGTGGCTGGGGGCCTTTGAGAGGGCCCTCCAGATGAGGAGAGTCAAGCCTCAGTACTGGGGTTCACTTCTTTGGGAGTTGGTTCCCAACTCTGGGAGGGATAGACTCCTAACCTTGAGGGGGGAGGAGGCAGACTCATACCCCAGTATGAAGAGATGCTTGACTAAAAAGTTTGGTCTGACCCCAGAGCAGTATGGGATCAAGTTTAGGGACATCCAAAAGACAAGCACACAGTCCTGGGTGGACTTTGTGGACATTTCAGTAAAAGCACTGGAGGGCTGGATACAGGGCAACAAGGTAAGTACCTTTGAGGGGCTGTACAATTTGATTATGACGGAGCACCTTCTAACCAATTGTGTCCAAGAGAAGCTCCGCCAGCATCTAGTTGACTCTAAGTTGACCAACCCCAGAGAGCTGGGGGAGGCAGCAGATGACTGGTTAAGAACTAGGGTTAACCAGAAACCCCCAGGGGGTGATCAGAAAAAGGGAGGACATGGTTCTTCTCAGGGTAAGAACCAAGGGAAAGATGATAAAAAGCCCAAGGAGTCCTCACAAGAGTCCCCAAAACCTTCTCAGGGTGGGGGAGCCCCGAGCCATTCCACTTCTAAGGGGAAAGAGTATCAGGGAAAGAATTATGATCCTGCTAAAGCAGGAAAGTTTCAGGAGCTTGCTAAGGCCGGCAAGTGTTTTGACTGTCATCAACCTGGACACAAAAGAGGGGATGCTATCTGCTCCAAGAAGCCCCCCACTGGTGGGCAATCACAGGGGATTGCTAGTGTAGGGTTGGGGGTGGAAGTTGGCCCAGGGCTGGGATCAGGGTACACAGAGGTCACCTTAGTATCCGTGGGTGGGGTGGACATTGCAACTATGGCCACCTTACCTCCCAGCATGGAGAGGTATAGCCAGAGGCCTAAAGTCAATGGGACAGAGGTGGAAGCTCTGAGAGATACAGGAGCCAGTGTGACAATGGTCACAGAGAAGCTGGTTTCTCCAGAAAAGCTCTTACCTGGTGTCTTCCACCAAGTGACTTATGCAGATAGTAGAACCAAACTCCATCCCATGGCCATGGTGAGTCTGGAATGGGGAGGTGTGACTGGCCCTAAGAAGGTAGCTGTAGCTCCTGCCCTCCCAGTAGAGTTTCTGCTGGGAAATGATCTTGAAGCATCTGAATGGTCAGAGGTGGAGAGAAGGGTCCATGCACAGATGCTGGACCTCCCTGAATGGGTGTGTGCTGTGACCAGGTCACAGCCAGCACAGCAGGGAAGTGCTGGACACTTGGACCCTGGAACAATGGGCCAAGCCTCCAAGAAGAAGAGAAAGGGCACTGGGTCTGGCTTGCCAGCCCCTACAAGTACAGAGGGTCAGGAGGAATCCAACCCTGAGGGGGAGGATCTGACCTCTGAGGGAGGGACACTTCCCCTGCAAGCTCTGCCTGACTTGGCAGAACTGCAAGGGGCAGGTGGGCCCACCAGAAAAGAGTTGTGCCAGGGACAAAGAGAGTGTCTCACTCTCTCTTGAGGGCCTGAGGCAGACTGCTACCAGGCAAGAACAAGGGGATACCAGTGGGACCCACAAGGTTTACTGGGAGGATAGAGTTCTCTACACTGAGGCAAGGGCCCTCAAACCAGGGGCCACCAGGAGAGTAGTGGTCCCCCAGAAGTATAGAGAATTCCTCCTTACCTTAAGCCATGATATCCCCTTAGCTGGACATTTGGGACAGACCAAGACCTGGAACAGGCTGGTCAACCATTTAATTGGCCCCAAATGTCAGAAAAAGTCAAGGAGCTTTGCAGCTCCTGTGTCACCTGCCAAGCCAGTGGCAAGACAGGGGGCAAGCCAAAGGCTCCCTTGATACCACTGCCAGTGGTTGGGACTCCCTTTGAGCGGGTGGGGATTGACATTGTTGGTCCCCTAGACCCTCCAACTGCCTCAGGTAACAGGTACATTTTCGTGGTTGTGGACCATGCCACCAGGTACCCTGAGGCAATACCCCTCTGGACAGTCACTGCTCCCACAGTGGCTAGGGCCCTACTTGGTGTGTTCACCAGAGTGGGGTTCCCAAAGGAGGTGGTCTCAGATAGGGGCACAAACTTTATGTCAGCCTATCTGAAAGCCATGTGGGATGAGTGTGGTGTTACTTATAAGTTCACCACCCCCTATCATCCACAGACCAATGGTCTGGTTGAAAGATTTAATAAGACCCTGAAGGGCATGATCATGGGTTTGTCTGACAAACTCAGGAGGAGATGGGATTTCCTCCTCCCATGCCTGCTGTTTGCCTACAGAGAGGTGCCACAGAAGGGGGTTGGATTCAGCCCCTTTGAGTTACTGTTTGGGCACCCTGTAAGAGGCCCATTGTGCTTGGTGAGAGAGTCTTGGGAAAAGCCTCTCAGAGAGTCCAAGGAGAATGTGCTAGATTATGTGCTGGGCCTGCGGTCACGCATGGCTGAGTACATGAAGAAGGCAAGCAGAAACCTGGAGGCCAGCCAGGAGCTCATGAAGCTCTGGCATGATCAGAAGGCTACCATGCCTGAGTATCACCCAGGACAGCTGGTGTGGGTTTTGGAGCCCATGGCTCCTAGGGCACTTCAGGCCAAATGGACTGGGCCCTATCCGATTCTGGAGAAAAAGGGTGAGGTCACCTACTTGGTGGACCTTGGCACCCCCAGGAATCCTCATAGGATCCTGCATGTTAACAGGCTGAAACCCCACCAGGACAAGGCAGACATGACCATGCTGATGGTCACTGATGAAGGGAAGGAGGAGGAGAGTGAACCTCTGCCAGACCTCCTGTCCTCAAATGCACAATATGGGTCAGTGGAGGGAGTGGTACTATCTCCCAAGTTGACAGACCAGCAACAAAAAGACTGCAAACAAGTTTTGGAACAGTTTGCTAGTCAATTCTCCCTGACCCCTGGACTCACCAATTGGTGTGTCCATGACGTTGACACTGGTGACAGCTTGCCCGTCAAGAACAAGCTGTACAGGCTGTCTGACCAGGTCAAGGCCAACATCAAAGCTGAAGTGGCTAAGATGTTGGAGCTCAAGGTAATTGAGCCCTCTGACAGTCCTTGGTCCAGTCCAGTGGTACTGGTGCCCAAACCTAATCCCCAAGGTGGGAAGAAAGAATTGAGATTTTGTGTGGACTACAGAGGTCTAAACGCACTCACTAGGACTGATGCTCACCCCATACCTAGAGCTGATGAGCTCATTGATAGGTTGGGGGCTGCCAAATTCCTGAGCACGTTTGATCTGACCTCAGGATACTGGCAGATTGCCTTAAGTCCAGGAGCTAAGGAGAGGTCAGCATTTTCCACACCAGAGGGCCACTTTCAGTTCAAGGTGATGCCCTTTGGCCTGAAAAATGCTCCTGCCACCTTCCAACGGTTGGTGAATAGAGTCCTGTCTGGGTTGGAATCTTTCAGTGCAGCCTATCTGGATGATATAGCTGTATTTAGTTCCACCTGGGAGGACCACCTGGTCCACCTGACGGAAGTGCTTCAGGCCCTGCTTCAAGCAGGCCTTGACTATCAAGGCAAGCAAGTGCCAGATAGGGCAAACCTCAGTTGTGTACCTGGGCCACCTTGTTGGTGGAGGCCATGTACAACCTCTCCAGCCCAAGATCCAGACTATCCTGGATTGGGAGGATCCTAAAACCCAGACTCAGGTCAGGGCCTTTCTTGGCCTGACTGGGTACTACCGGAGGTTTGTTCAGAATTATGGGACCATAGTGTCCCCTCTGACTGATCTTACCTCCAAGAAACAGCCCAAGAAGGTCATTTGGACCCCAGAGTGTCAGAAAGCTTTTGACACCCTAAAACAGGCTAGGTGTTCAGCACCAATGTTACTGGCCCCTGACTATAGCAAGGAGTTTATAGTGCAAACAGATGCTTCAGAGGAAGGGATTGGGGCAGTGTTAGCACAAGTTAATGAAGAGGGCCAAGATCAACCAGTTGCCTTCATCAGCAGGCGACTACTCCCCAGAGAGAAAAGATGGAGTGCCATTGAGAGGGAGGCATTTGCTGTGGTCTGGTCCCTGAAGAAGATGAGGCTTTACTTGTTTGGCACTCACTTCCGTGTACAAACTGACCACAGACCTCTCAGATGGTTGATGCAGATGAGGGGGGAGAACCCAAAACTGGTAAGGTGGTCCATTTCCCTACAGGGGATGGACTTCACAGTGGAGCACAGACCTGCGACTGCCCATGCCAATGCAGATGGCCTTTCCAGGTTTTTCCACTTAGCTGATGAGGACTACCATGGTGTAGGTTAGTACCCATCACCTTTCATCTGGGGGGGGGGGCAGTGTAGGAAAGTCCTCCTTTTTGCCCTGGTCACCCCCACACTTTTTGGACAGGTACTGGTGGTTACTGACTCTTGGCTGTGCCCTGGGTACTGCTTACCAGTCCCAGGGCCAGTGCTCTGTGTAAAATGGATATGCAAATTAGGCTAATTATAATTGGCTAAGTTAACCTACCTATAAGTCCCTAGTATATGGTAGGGAATGTAGGTTTAGGGACCACAGCACAGGTAGTGCACCCATAGATGCACTGCTGAGGTGCCCAGTGTCATTTTAAAGGCAGGCCTGCCTTGCTGGCTGCTTTTAAATTAAAGTTATTTGCAAATTCGACTTTGGAATTAAAAGTAGTTCCAAAGTCTCAAACTGCCTTATTTTTACATATAAGTCACCCCTAAGATGTGCCCTATGTGCCCCTAGGGCTGGGTGCCATGTAACTATAAGCAGGGACTTTATAAAAATAGTTTTATAAGCCCTGGTGAGGTAAAAACAGCCAAATTAGTTTTTCCCTCATTGTAGTAAATGGCCTTCATAGGCTAGAATGGGGAGACTTTATTTTAATTTTTAAAGTCTCCTTAAATGATGCATACCAAGAATTTGGTATCAAATTAATTGTTGTAATAAATCCCACAACTTCCAGTTGTTGGATTTAATATAACTTGTTCAGGTAAAGAGTTTTAAACTTTACCTGAAAAGTTGCCCATTTCAGCCCTGCATTGTTTTTGCTGCTGTGCTCTGATTGGCCAGCTCTAGTAGCTTGGCCAAGCTGCCTTGATGAGGTGTGAAGTGGCCTGGCTTCACACAAAGGAATGTGCCTGTGGGAGGGAATCTCCCCTCAGCAGATGGTGAGGCATGAAGGGGGAGGGCTGCCAAACTGGTCTTCAAAGGCAGAGAAGGACATTTGGAGCAACCAGCAACACCCCCACATCCTGCAACCCCAGACAACTAGGTGTCCCCTTGATTAGATTAGGAGAGGGCAGGAGGGGGTGTGTTTATGATTTTTAGGCACACCAGTGGGTGGGCTCAGCCAGATGTAACCTCCAAAAATCAGATTCAGCCATGATGGATTTTTAGAGAATGTTTCCTCCTGGGATTGATTTTTGCCACACTTCCCAGGAAGTGGTCATCACAGTGGGAAGGACCCTGCACCTGACTGGAGAACCAGGACCCCCCTGCTTTTCACCCAGGAGCAAGGATAAAACTGGCAGACCTGCACCCACACCTCAGTTCCCTACCACATCCAACAAGGAAGAACAACAGAAGAAGAAGGACTGCCCTGCTGGACCCCTGGCCTGCAGCTGGAACCTGCACTCAGAAGGACTGCACCAGCTGCACACTTGGGCTTCACTACAAGAAGGACTTTGCCTGGCTTCAACTGGTTCAAGGAGGGACTCCCTGTTTGCTACAGGTGAAAAGTTGCTAACCAGAGTCCCCTGCACCAACTCCTGAAGAAAGCGACCAGCTAACCACTGTAGAGTGGCCAAAAAGGAGTTTGCGATAGGTACATTCTGGGAGTTGTATTCCACACCCCCCAAGGACCATCTCAGAACTTCTGGACCCTTGGGGTGAGCTGTGGACCCCAAAAGAACCTTAAAAGGACATCTGGGAGAAGCCCCGGAAGTTTGGAGAAGTTTGGACAACTTTTGTAAAAAACCTCCATAGAGGGACCGACCCGCCGCGGAAACTCTAGCCGGCTTGCCTCAACCGCGACCCGGCCTGATTTGCTGGTTCGTCCCGGTAAAGAAAATCTCCAAAAAAGAGACTAAGTCCGAAGGTAAAAAGTTGACCGGGACCTCCCAGCCAGCGTATCCGAGGAGGGCTCCATGGTCGTCGGATCAAGATCCAGGTTTACCCCGGTCGAAGGATTTTCACCTCGAAAAAACGACTAAGTCCGAAGGTAAAAATCTCCACCGAGGATTCCAGCATCGCGTATCTGGAGAAGGGCTCCAGGAGGTCGGATTGGACTGGCAGGTTCGTCCCGCTGAAGAAAATCTTCGAAAAAAAGACTAAGTGTGAAGGTAAACTTTTAACCGAGGCCTCCCGCGGCCTGTAACCGAGCAGGGCTCCATCGCGGTCGCCCTGAAACTTTGACTTTGCCCCGGTCGAGGTGCAACCAGATGACCCGATTGGCGCTTTTTGTTTCTAGGCGCTAAAAAAAAACAATTCTTTCAACATTCATATCTCCGGTTCCCCTTATCCGATTTTATTCGTTTTGGTGTCATTTGAAAGATAAAAATATAATCTATTTTTTTGAATTGGTTTTGGATTTTTAAACTGTTTCCTGTGTTTTATTTAATTACTGTTTTGTGATATTTGAATGCTTTACACTCTGTCTCCTAAGTTAAGCCTTGACGCTCGTTGCCAAGCTACCAAGGACTGAGCTGGGTTTAATTTACTGAGACCTAACTGGACCTTAGTGGAGGTTAGTGGCCTATTGCTAAGTGTAGGTACCTACCTGCCCTTACCAAAAACCAATTTTCCAACACAAAGGAAACAGAAATGCCAAACAGGGTGAAAACAATATGCCAGACACTCAAAGTTTAACTGAGTTTACAGGGGGAGCAATCATTGTGCAATGGCTGTGCTGTAAGCTTAGTGATTCCCACGAGGCAGGCAATTTCTAAATCCTAATAGACTCTGTGGTCACCTGACAGACAGAGATCCTTTCTTGTCCAGTTAGGCTTGCTTATTCCACATATATTGATCTTCATGTGAGACATTTCTTTTTTCACAATGTTGAGCTTTCATGGTTCTCACATTTCATGTTCTGATTGTATGCATTTTTGATAAGCCTCGGATATTCCTTTTATACCTGGGCACATCAGCTTCTAAACGTCCCTTTGGCTTTGACTTAAAAGCGTCACAAATCTCAGATCACAGTGCTACTCCTACTAATCCTTGGCTCTTCCACAATAGTGTCTGTGGTACCTTCCAACCTGTGTGTCTCACCTTCTAGCACCCTATCTTGAACTATTTTTCTATCTATTGAATTTTCCTGGTGGGAATACTGAAGTGGGTTGCCATTTCCACTTTCAATGGATCAGATTCAGGGGCCGATTAAGAGTCTGGCGATTACAAGTCTGACTGTCAGGCTCGCAGTGGCAGTCAGATCACTGCAGCTGTGGTGGTCTGACAGCCACATTACGAGGTTTGCGGTCCGACACTCCAACCTACTGCCGTCCCCGCCAGGATCCAAGATCCCAATGGGCTGACAGCGGTCCTGGTTGTAATGAGCCAGGGCAGCACTGAATTCAGATTACAACCTTTTTCTCCACCAGTCTTTCCATGGCGGTTTCACCACAATGAAAATTCTGGTGGAGAACATGGGGGGACAGAACTGCCCATGGCATGGGCAGTGTAGGGGTCCCCCTGCCCAGCACCCTTCAAATGTGCACTGTCTACAGACAGTGCACATTTCAAGGATGCTGGTGCACTCTGCATGCAGCAACATTGCCACCGGCTCAATTATGAGCCGAGAACAATGGTGTCACATCTTTCTCACTGGACTGACCGGTGGAAACTTTGGTTTCCACCTGTCAGCCCAGTTGGAAAGTTGTAATGGGGCTGGTGGGGAGACCACCAGCACTGTGGTGGTTTCCTCGACAGGAGTTTGGAAAACGGATGCTTCCGTCTCCCAAACTTCTACACCCCCTCAGTCTGGTGCTTCAGCCTTGACCTTGCTGTCGTGGATGTTGCTTCTAAGAGTTTTCACTCCTGATAATACAGGTCTTGGCTTCATCAGCACACCCAAATCTTTCCACTGCAGTGAGGCACTGATCCATAGAAGACCTATATTACTTAGTATTTCAAAAATTCTCATGACGAAGATATTGCTGGGTAGTGCCCTTTCCCTCTCTTGGTACTAATACAATGCATGGTGTTGGACAACATATCAAATTAATAATATAATGGATCTAAAATATTGTGTCAAGAATATCGGGATGTCAAAAGTATTATGGAATGGAATATAAAAGATAAGAAAATTGTTTCAATTTTTCTTTCTTACATTGCAAAAAGTATAATTTTAGAAAATATTGTTTTATTTACTATCTATTCGATCGTTTATTAATGTGCACAATTAAAGTATATGTTGTTATTTTTCAGTAGTGGGACTTTGGGGTTTCAGGTGATAAGAGTGGGGAGATTTTCAAAATGAGACAATTTGTAGTGTTTCAAATTTTAACGAAAATCTAATTAATATGAAAACATGTTAAAAATGACTTTTCTCAATTATTAAATAGTATTACAAATATTTATTGATGTCAATGCATTGATAAACACAATATTTGTAAAAAAGTATTTAAATCAACTTCTAAAATATTCATTTTGATAAAATAAATTGGAAGAAATAAATATTTTTAAACTTACATTGCATAATATACATCTGTATGTAAAGTTGCCTTTTTATATTTTTAATTTAATTTACTTTTATTAATTTATTGATTATATTTTTTTAATATCTGTTATATTTTGTTTAAGTGATTAAAAATATACTTTCACTGTTGATAAGTTGAGTCCATCTCTTTAAATGTGAAATTTAAACTAAACCTATTATAAATTATGTAAAATAAATTATGAAAACATAAAAAATATGTATTATTTATTATGTATCACTAAATATGTATTTGTCTGTCTATGTGTTATAGGTTTTCTACTTTTGTTAAATACAATTTTAGGATTTATACTATTAAAATACATTCTATTTGGAGATTTTTATTCTATTTTTTTAATTTGGATGTGATAAAGTTTATATCAATTTTATAATTCTAAGTTTTTCTTATGTATAGAATGTTTTTTTTTTACTTTGGATTACTTTTCTTATTTTTTAAATTTAGGAATATTAATAAATCAAATTAAGTATATCATATAGAAACAATTAAAACATTATTTCATATGCTAATGCATAATTTCAATTATATATATTTTGTAGTTTTGGTTATTGTAACTCCTAAGTATTTTATTTTGTACAGAAAATAAATAAATATGTGTCTTAAGAATTATTGATTGTGTTTAAAATCTATAGTGTCCAACACCTTACCCAAGGTGGTTTAGATTGGGGTGAGAGTAGTAACTGTCACCCCTTCAGTGCCCAACATGGTTAAAATGTATTTCTGCAGCAGGATTAGTATTGCTCATATACAGAAAGATAATTAAGATAGCAGTTCGTTGTGCATATGGAACAAACAACATTATTATTTACATATTTCCATAGAATAAAGATATGTAACACATTTTTAAAAGGTTCTTTCTTTTTTCAAAAATTGTTAATGAGGATGTTTACATTTTTAACACATAAAATTTCAGTTATCCAAGAACATTCATATATTGATAAATAAAGAACATTTTAATACATTTATATTCTTAAATAAACAATGTAAATTATATATATAGACATTATTGAATGTTGTACATTTTTCACATTTTTTTCAATTGTTTAGCCTTTGTTTGCACATTAACTACACATTTCTAACATTGATTTTACATAATCTCTTCAGTATATATATTAAATAACTGCGTACTTTTATACTATTATTTAATTTATGCCTTACAATCCTTTAACATGTTTGTACAACATTTCCAACATGTTTTACATGTTTAACAATAAAAATAAAAAATGTAAATATTTTTTTAATCTTTGTAACTTTTATTGCATTTATTTCATTGGAGAGATAGGGCCTCATTACTAGGCTGGCGGGCTGACTGTCGGCCCGCTAGCTCCGTGGAGAGGAGACCACTACAGAGCTGGCAGTCTGCCCCCTTAGCCCATTACGAGATTTCCGCTGGGGTTACTGGGAGAAATCTCTGAAATCAGAGGTTTCTGGCAGTCAGCCCAGTGGAAACTGCATTGTGGCATTGGCCTCGGCTCCTCACGGAGCCCAGCACCCTTGGAATGGGCACTGTCTGCCATAGCAGACTGTGCTCATACCGACGGTTCTGGGCAGAAAGGCCCCAGCACTGCACACAACATAGTCGGTGGCAGTGCAGGGGGCCCCTAAGATCCCCAGCACTAGGTTTCCGCCAGCCTTTTCATGGCGGGGTCCCTTCAATAAAAAGGCTGACAGAAACTGGACTTGTGATCAGCATGGCAGGTCTGAACTCAGGGCCGCCATTGCTGACCACAACTCCAATCGTCATCAGCCTATCTGGAACAGTGTTCCTGGCAGGGACAGGTCATAATGTAGCAGTCAGACAGCTTGGAGTGCGGCATTGGCGGTCCTCAGACCATCAATGTCCTAATGAGGCCCATAGTCTTTTTTATTTACAAATAGTGTCCATTTCTTTCACTGCTACCCTCTTGTTTTTAGCCCATTTGTTTCATTTTTTGTCTATTTTGTAGGATCCAGATCTTGGGAAGGTGCTGCTGTTGGATGGATCATGCAAGTCGTTTATAAACGTTTTTTTATAGGGTTTTGAGTGTAGGGAGGCAGTGTGGGGAGTTCTTGAGGTTAGTTATAGGGCTGTTAATGGGTTTTGAATATATTTAGCTATACTGATTATAGTCCTATTCCCTAGTGTGCCAGTTTAGGGTTTCGTTCAGTGCTTTAGAAATGCATTGATATGTTTTGCTGTATTGTGTATCTTAGTTGCCTTTTGATGATTCTGTAATGTTTATGGTATTTTTGATTATACTGTTTTTGTTGGTGGGTATTCTGGTTAACTTTGCAGGTTTCCCTTTATGGATTTGTATTTAGAGTTTTATTTTTACAGAAAATCTGTTTTAGTTTCCAGTAAACCAGTATTTTATAACTTTGATTTCCTTTTTTTTTTAAACACTTTTTCAGGTTTTTGGTTCCTGAATATTATGAATTGCTTTGACCATTCTCTAATAGAATGGTTTTATTTTGGCATGTTTTGGGGCTTTTTGGAAATAATTTTTCCAGTTTTTAGTGGATTATACTTTTTGAGTATGTGAATATGAGGATGAGTTGCAACCACAGAAGAGTAAGTGCTATTAAATTATTTTTTTCGGAATCGGAAATGTCATATTTTATAACTTATGTAAATTTTTTGTGATTGTTATTTGGTATTACATGTTTATGTGTTGTAATTATTGTTCACAATAAATTTCATTGTTGCTTGAGGTTTCTGCCTGGTGAGGTTCACATTTTTTGTATCAATAGTATACATATTATTTTATATTATCACTCTTATTTAAAATTGAAATTTTGAGTTTTTGACTGATGTAATAAGAAAGTATGTTTATCTTTTCATTGAATTTTTTTTTTTATGTTGGTTAAAACCATCTTTTACTTTTTTTCAAGTTCAGATTTATTGATTTTTTGCTTGAGCAATTAAAACCATTAGAACAATAAGTCACAATATAAAGATTAGGAGGCCAATTAAGAGTTTGGTAAATAAAAAACATCTGTCCCCCATACTCCCAAAACCAAGGTTTCTGCCAGTCAACCAGTGGGAAAGGTGCAGCAGCACTGTTGCTGGATCATAATAGAGCCGGTGAAATGCTGCCACAGCAGACAGTGTGCATTTCGAGGGGGCTGGGCAGGGCAGAGTCTCTGGCTGAGATACTTCAATCTTGTGTCAGCATTTGATATACGCAGCTCTTTACACCAGTTCTTGTTTCTGCAGCCCGAACTTAAGTTTTATTTGGGCAGGTAAGTACTTGGGAAGGCTGAAAGTCATTTTGAAGACACTAACTAAAATGCCATCTAGGGTGAATGCATCTCTGCCCCTCATTGATTCAGTCCCATAAGTGATTGTTGGGACCAAATTAGTCTGGATGATGTTACTTTTACTTTTTGTGGAAGTTTTGTAAGTCAGTAATTATTTTATAATAGGTTTTTGGCAATAATTTGTATGTAGTCTACTCCTTTGTTGTTTATGAATAAAAGCTAATAGCTATTCTATTAGTTTAATTTGCTAACTCTAGGCTTAATTTGGGTAACTGATTGTTGATTGCCTGATACTGTAGTTGTTGGTAGCTTTGTTATTTTCATAAGACTTCTATGAATCTTTAGAGTGTAAGTTGATTTCTACCTAATGTAGATTGAAAGGCATTATGCCATCCTTCCATTGCGTTCTTTGTTTTAGTTTCCTGTGACAAGGTGATGTCATAGTCATTCCAGCATGGTATTCAAATTTGAGTTGGCGTCTGTGTCCAGAGCAATGTAGTCTGCCAACCCAAGTCTTCAAAATAATCCATTAGGGTGCTTAGAGCCTGACGTAGATCTTGGCAGTATTACCACCAAGCTGCGTCGGCTGTGCACCTGAAAAGATGATCAAGGCAGTGATCTACCTCCTGCCATATTTAGATGTATTGCAGCAAAGCCAAAGACCATCACAACAGAGTGTACACTGTCACACCAGCTGCATCCCACAGCCGACATGGCAAGTGCCAACAAGTAGGCCTTCCGTCGCCGTCTTGACGGTGGCATCCCACTAAGCCTATTTAGATTACACAGTTGTGCTGGAGGTTTTTCAGCGGCGGGCCCATGACGGTGGGAGTGTGTCATGGGACCTGTGCAGTATAGTTACATGGCTGTGGCCATTGGTTGGATGCAAGTAAGCCAAAGCTGTTGTGTATTGGACAAATTAAAACACCTGCAAAACACACTATGAAACACACTCCATTCCAGACCATGATCCTTTGCCAATTACACTGCAGAAGTCCATTCAAGCCCGATAGAAGATCACTACATTTCCAGCCAGGAGACAGACTTTTGCTTGCTCTGTTTTCCTCTCCCTCTGTTTTTTTTGTAGGCGTTTACTTAATGTCATTACAGTTACGTTTTTGAGTACTATAAGATATTCTTTGTATTAAAATCCATAATGGTAGGGGGAGAAATCCCCGTTTCACAGAAGGAGAGCTGACTGTCATGGTGTATGATTTTTTTACAGTAGAGCCACAATTGTTTGGAGCACAAGTACAAAGTGCTTCCATTTCCCAGAAAAGGCAAATGTGGTCCAGAATAGTGTACAGAGTAATTGCTGTCGCTAACAATCTGTGCACACTGGCGGAGATTAGAAAGAGGTGTAAAGACCTGCGGGATAATGACCATTCCCTGGCCTTCAAATGTCACTTGGAGGCCCAGAGGACTGGTAGTAGTTCTCTCAGCTCCCCTTTACAGCTATTTCCCTGAGAGGAGAAGGTCTTGCAGATCCTACATCCTGAAGACTTGACTGGAATTCCCGGTGGAGTGGAGTCTGGTAAGTTGCATTTAGCAATGCCTACACAATAACAAATAGAGTTCTGCCCCTAAGTAAGTCATTTAGAGTGCTTCAACACCCTTATCAAAACACTTTACTTAAACCTGACTCCCTAAAATATCTTGTACCATACCAATTACTAGCATCATGGTTATATCTCTCTTTTGTAACACTGTGCAAAATGTGAGGTCAGATTGTGTGTTGTTCACTATAGATCATCCCTTGCATTTGCGTAGTCTCTTGCTTCCTATCAATGTATTTTGTTGTTCTCCCAAAAGCAGGTCCAAATCTCCATCCATTTGCACAGGAAGGCATAGGGGGTCATTACAACCCTGGCGGACGGTGTTAAAGAGGCGGTCTTACCGCCAACTGGCTGGCGGGCTTTTTTTTAGTATTATGACCATTGCGGTTACCGCCATGGTCATCCGCCGCTTCTCCGTTCCGCCTGCTAGGGCGGTGACGACCGCTGGGCTGGAGACCTGGGTCTCCATGCCGGCGGCCGGCACAATACCGCCGCCAGTATTTTGACCTAGCTTACCGCTGTGGATTTCCAGCGGTAGGAACCGCCATGAAATCCATGGTGGTAAACACCATTGGTGCCAGGGAATTCCTTCCCTGGCACTGATAGTGGTCTCACCCAACCCCCCACCCCCACCCTGACTCCCTCCCCTACACCCCCCACCACCCCTGCCACCCCCCAAAGGTGGCAGGGCCCCCATCCCCACCCCAACCCCAAACATCACATAACTCACACACACACACCACGCACGCAGGCACCACCAACACACACACGCACACACACCGACATACATGCCTAACTCCACACACTCAGTCAGACACGCACACCCATATACAGACATACACGCAGACATCCATACAGACATACATATAGACATACACACACTCATTCCCAAAACACACAACACACCCACAAGCATACACACACTCACACACCCCCTCTACATACACAGACGCACACCCCCATGCACCCACACAACACACAACAGCCCCCCACCCACCTCCCCTAACGGACGATCAACTTACCTGTTCCGTCGATCCTCCGGGAGGGGACGGGATCCATGGGGGCTGCTCCGCCGACACCACACCGCCAACAGAACACCGCTGCGCCGAATCACAGGACGTGATTCGGTGGGCGGTGTTCTGTTGGCGTGGCGGTGGAGGTGCAGCAACCTCCACTTCCCCGCCGCCCGCCAGTATGGCTGTTGGCGGCTGTCCGTCAGAAAAAGGACGGAGAGCAGCCAACAGTCATAATACACCAAGCGGCAAACCGCCACTACTGGCGGTCTTCCGCACGGCGGTCCCTCGGCGGTCTTGTAAAAAGACTGCTGAGGTTGTAATGACCCCCATAGTGTCTGTAAGCGGTATTCTAACCGATTGACATCATACCCATATGTGTGTATATGTTGTAAATGTGTGTTCATCTCCACTATAGTAAGTGAAACAGATATGTCCAACTCTTTTCCAAACACGTAAAGTCTATGGTGTGAACTGATGACTAGGTCTACCATGGTGCCCTCTTTTAGTAGCTGCAAAACTATAGTGCTGTGTATTGTTGCTCTACCTTCTTTAACTTCCATATGCACACATCTTAACAAATTGTGCAATTGAGTCACCATGTCAAGCTACGGGATAAACCGTCACTTGTTGTTTATCTTAAGCATGTTGGCTTCTTTTCTCATTGCTACATTGAAGTAATTGTTTCATAATCCTCTGCATCAGGGAGGTCCTACTTTGTGATGTGGCATGATATGTAAAAGTAGTATTCTCACACAATTTACATTGCACTGTCCATATGAAAATCAATGACATTTTTATTTTAATTTTTAAGTTGACACACATTGTTTTAAATGTATTTTAGCCTGCCATGCCTTGGAATAGTCCAGTACTGTATTCTACTCACCACTGTGTTGTGTCAAAAGTCTATTACATGGAAAATACAATGCTAAAATAACACATTTGCATTCCAGGACATTTCTACCACCACATGAGCAGGGCTTTTCCTTTTCTACCTGCCCCTGTGTGTGTACCCTCTGGTACCATAACACTACTGCCAGCCACCGACAGGGAGGCCCTTCGAAATGATAAGCCTGCTCCTCTCACCCTAGTCTCTGTACCTGCCCCCCAACCCCAGAAGGGATGGTCATCCAGACCACCTGGAAAGGATGGCAAGACCACCACCACCACCTCCAAGAGAGGCGAGTCCTAATGTCCTTCAGTGTGTGTCTAGCATTCACTCTGTGGACTATGTCTGAGACACATTTACCTTTTCTGAGGACTGTCATATTTTTTACATTGGACATCAAACTGTTCTTGGCTCTACTACTACATTTTTGTCCATCATAATAGACTTATTTCTTTCATTTCTACTTTTTTCACTGATATTTCTGTTTTTTGTTTCATGCTAAAAATGGTATGGACACAGACTACAAGATTATTGTTCTATTATTTTGTGGCCTCTCATTTGCCATGTCTGTCATCCACCATCATGTAGTCATGTCTTCTGAAGATATATTTGCCAAATAATATTTCTATTGACAAAGAGGTGAAGAGTTATCCATGTTTATTAAAGGGAAACAAACATATATCATTATGTATTTGGAACATACATATGTTGGCAACGAGTCCCTGAAGAAAATAAATCTGGGTTTCAGTAACCAGGCCTAACTCCAGTTGAGTGTGATATTAAGAGTAACATACTCCATGACCTTGACACCATGGAGGAAAGAGAATATTTGAGGTGATTTAATTAAATAGACAAGCTATCATTGATGCATGAGTTCAGTTGGAGCCATACATCCTGCTCTCACAATGGGAATTCTAGATCAACAGCACCAATACTCTACATCATGGCAGTAACAACATTTGGGTCCACATGACCAGTGCAGGACGCTGTGACAGTCTCTGGTGCAATGGCACATTCACCGATTAGTGGTGTACTAACAACAAGCCCTATCAACTATCACATCAACAGCTACCTCCACTGTCCACAAATTGAAGATTTGGCCAATGTGAAAGAAGAACAGTATGCTAGGGCTAGACATGTACATGTGGCTTGAGCAAGTCAAGTGGCACATATTACCTTGATGGCACCATCATTCAGAAACCAGGCAGGTCTGATACAATCTTCTGAACTTCCATACTATCAGAGTGAAAGTTGTCTCTCCACAAGATTTGTTTATCCCAAGTGGTGTCTGTCCCAGGATCAACACATGTTCACTTTGTACTTTCCAACAGCAACATATCAATGCAAATGGCACAACGTTTTAATGTCCAAATGATGATGACATGGTGAAGGACCCTTAAACAGAATAACAAGGTAAAATTAATGATTTCATATATTCAACCTGACTCTAATTAAAAGTTATGAGGACAGACAAGCACAGTTAATCTCTGTTAATGACTACATTACTTAATGTAGGGAACTCTGATCCACTAACATCTTTGCCTTGGTCTTTCCTGCACTGACCATTCCAAACAAATTATCATAGTAGACTGATACAGTCACTATGTCACAAGGTGTTCTAACATTGGAGGTTACAATTTGTAAAGGTAAACTTACACTCAGGTGAAGAAGTGATCAATCACATCTTGATGTATGTCAACTCCTTCTTCACCACTGTCATCTTCATTGGGCATTTCAGCATCCTCACACGGGAGCTCATCACGGTCTCCCTCCTCTGCAGTTGTTCTTCCACAGGACAATGTTATGGAGAATGCAGCAGCCAACCGTGATTTAGCACACCTTATCGGGTGGGTAGAGGAACACTCCACCGGTCTTTTCCAGGCAACTAAACCTGGCCTTGAGGAGCCCTCCGATCCCTGGGTGTCTTTGAAGTGGACTTTCCTTGACGTTGTTGGATTTCTCAGCGGTGTCAGTAACCATGGTCAATTAGGGTATGCTGAGTAGCCTACACGGAACAAAAACATCAACAGATTACTTGCATAACAAGCCATTCTCCCTTCCTAAACTAGGAATCAAGTCATATTGTTCTTACCAACAAGCACGGCCATCTCCTACCCATGTTGTGACATCTGCCTGGGTATGTTGTTCTTGCGTAGTATGAATGAATCATATGTTGACCCAGGGAAGCAGGCACACATACTTGAGATGTTGAAGTCTGGTAAGCAGACAATTTGCACATTGATGGAGGGGAAGTTCTTCCGATTGAAGTAGACCTGTTCCCTTGTGTGTGGTGGCACCAAAGCAATATGCGTGCCATCTATTGCTCGAACCACATGCGGTAGTCCACTCAAAGCATTAAAATCTCCATTCTCAGTGGCTAAATCCTGTGGATATCGGGATTGGATGTAGCTGTTGATGTGCTTAACCAAGGAAGGATGGACTTCCTGCAGCACATCACCGAACGTTGGCTGGGACATGCCCCCAGATACTGCCACAGTGTATTGAAAGATGTCAGTGGCTTCAAAATGCAGTACTTCCATGAGTATCACTATTAGTGTTATGGCTGCTGGATTCCTATTGTGAGGCAAGATATCAGGCTCCAACTGCTGACACAAATCAAGGATAGTTTGCCTTTTTTAGCCAATATTGCTTGATGACATCCCTTTCCTACATGGTGGGAATGTCTGGAAAGAGCCGGAGCACCTGAGGCTGTCGCCTGTTACCCATGGCTGAGTTCAGATGTCTGTATGTATAGAAAAGAAAATATTAGATGAATTGGTCACACCATACTTTGAATGTCAACACACATCTAACTTTTGGTAACAGTGGAAATGTCATTGGGTAATACATGTACACACATTCTCACAAATGTTTGGACCTCAAATGTTTTTTTCAAATCTTATTTTTCATTTATTTACATACGTGCAAATGATACATTTGAAATGTATTCTTTGCACTTATTTAATTTGATTTTTTGAAGTACCATCAAATGAGGTGGTACTTCCCCCTTGGCACTATCGGTGTCAGACAGTCACGGTTCACATTTTTTGTGTCAAATCTTGCCAAGAAAAGTATCATTCAAGTCCAACATTGAGAAATACACTAGCCTCCATTTTGATTGCTGTGATGCACTTCCAATTGAAAAGTAAAATGCCGGTTGCCTGACCTTGCAGTTGGAACATTGGCAACCCGACAGCCATCGGCGGAAGTTGACCATATAGTAGGTGGTAGCCTCCAGGACAGGCTCTGCCATAGGCTAACGTGTGTGAAAGCTATGCACAAAAGACAATGGCTGTGTCCATCTATGTCATGGATCACGTCTGACGTGTACTTGTATGCTGCATTGTGAAAATAGACTCACTTGCCTCCTAACACTGCAGCCAATAAGACCTCTTTGATTTTTTGCTGCTGTTACCAACCTCTGGGAGCAAGGATGCCCGGCAAAGCAGGTGACAGGGCCTCTGCCTTCAGCACGGAGGAGTTGGGGCTCCTTGCCAGGGAGGTGCGGTCCCTGTACAGCCAGCTCTTTGGGACCTCAGAGGTACAGGTAAATGAATGTCTGATTGAGGAATGTCTTACTGAGTAACCTCTTCCTTTCTGATACACAGACTATTTTGCTCCTTTTTGGTATTGGGGGTAGTGTTGTGTTTGGAGTTGACAGAATGGTGTAGCAGGGACAGCTTGTTTTTGGCCACTGTCTGAAATGTCTGTGCATGGCAATGTTAAGTCAAAAGTAGAAAATGTAATGTGTGTCCAGGTAACACACAAATCTTATTTCATCACACAAACTGCAGGCCACTGTCTACCAGTGGACAGTATACCAGTCTACTGTGTACCAGTAGTATGACTGACAACACACAACCAATGTTGAAATCATGTTGAGGGAAAAATGTAAAGGGTTTGGAGTTGCCTGATGCTGTACTGTCACGTGGGATTCCAGCACATAATTGTATTAAGTTGCTCTGTATGGTTTAAACCTGTCATGGAGCCACATGTAGGTAAATCTAGTTTATGTGCAGCAAGTTCAAATGACATTGGCTCACATCCATCCCAGTCGGTCTCATTCCAACACACACTTGTTCTACCATCCCACAAATCCCCGCTCTCACTGACACATAGCAGCCCATCTATCTTGCCCTTAGTCAATGTATGTGATGCAAACCATGGGTTCTGAATCTTGGGAGTTTAGGCAGGAATCCAATATAATTGTGTGTGTGTATGATTTTCTGCAAGGATTGTACAGGTTGTTTGGCCTTTAGTAGCTCACAATAAGTGTGAGTAATCAAGGGTGGCTCTCATAACAGTATATGTTGCATAGCTCTTGCCAAGATCATGTTGTAGGCCTGATTAGGTAACAAGAGGAGCTAGCAAGTGTTAATGGTGCTAATGGGATCACTGCAAATCTGTGTTTCCAAGCTACCTGTAATAGTTTGTTTGAAAAACATCTAGTTACTATTTAGTGAATGTAGGTGTGAATATTCAAAATGTAATGTCACAACAGTACTGCCAAACAGAAACACTCACATTTCTTTTCTTGTACTTCTCTGTCATCCACACAGGTCAACACCCATCAGAAGCAAGAGATTCAGAAGGCCGCCGCAAAGAAGGTGCGGACCCTGGGGGTCCACTACAAACACCAATGATGACAAAGATGACCTCGGTGTGTACAGCCGCGTAGCACACAGGGGAGGGAGGAAGGAAAAAGAGAGTGACACACACACGCAACACCCCCACCCCCAACACCATACACACAAGCAGATGCAGCAACATAACATCTTCACCCTGTACCCCTCAAGAAAAATGCAAGGGCAAAAGAAATTGATGAAATTGAGTGTAATAAGATAAAATAGTAGAAATACGTGCATCCAAATAAAAAAGTATATACATATTTACAAATGTAGGGACACTGCCCAGTCCTCAATGTTCGTGGGCCACAGAGCCACATTACAAAGTCCAAGACCCCACTTTACTTCTGCAACAACACGGAGAGCACACTGCAGAGGCATCAGGTCGAAAAAAGGCAGGCACTTCAGGGGGATGGGGAACGGGAGGGCACCTCAGCCGGCAGATGGTACAACGCCACTGGTCCTGGAGGGAGCAACATGCCCATTACTCTGTCCTGTGGAGTGCAAGGCCACAGTCTCCCAAGTGGGTGACTTTCCCACGTGCTCTGGAGGGGGCAACATGCCCTGTGCTTGGTCCTGGGGAGTGCAAGGCCACAGTCTCTCAAGTGGGTGACTTGCTCTGGAGGGGACAACATGCCCTGTGCTTTGTCCTGGGGAGTGCAAGGCCACAGTCTCTGGAGTGGGTGTCTTGCCCACTGGTTCTGGAGGGGGCCTCGTGCCCTGTGCTCTTGATCCTGGGGAGGATAGGGTATGTGGATGGCATCTCCACTGGTTCTGGAGGGGGCCTTGTGCCCTGTGAGCTTCATCCTGGGGAGGATAGGGTGAGTTGATGTCATCTCCCCTGGTTCTGGAGGGGGCATCGTGCCCTGTGATGCAGATCTTGGGGAGTGCAAGGTCACAGTCTCTCAGATGGGGGTCATACCCACCGGATGTTCAGTGGGCAGGCCGCACAACAGCCCATGGACGCAAGTCTACAGAATGTCCGCCGGTGGTGAAGGCTGTTCAGTGGTGGCAGTGGTGCTGCTGCTGCTGGTGGTGGTAGTGGTGGGGGCCATCCCCTGCAGCATCGGACAGCTGCCCACTGGTGCTGCTGCTGGTGGTGGTGGGTGGGGGAAGCTCCAGCCCATCCCCTGCAGCCTCGGACGGCTGCCAACTGGTGCTGCTGGTGGTGGTGGTGGGGAGCTCCAGCCCATCCCCTGCAGCCTCAGATGGCTGCAACACCATGGTTGGTTGTGGGGTCCCCGACTGAGTCCTAGCACCAGGCCACTTGCCCTCACTGCCTGCTGGTGCAGGCCCCTTGCCCTTCCTTCCTGCAGCACTTGGGGCAGGCCCCTTGCCCTTCTTTCCTGCAGTCCTTGCGGATGGCTCCTTGCCCTTCTTTCCTGCAGCACTTGGGGCTGGCTCCTTGCCCTTCCTACCTGCAGCACTTGGGGCTGGGTCCTTGCCCTTCCTTCCTGCAGCACTTGGGGTGGCTCCTTGCCCTTTCTTCCTGCAGCACTTAGGGCAGGCACCCTTTCCGTCTGGCTGGCTGGTGGCCGGGATCCTTTCACACCTGGAGTTACTGGGGACACTACTGTGCCCGTGGTCTGGGTGGCTGAGGTGCTTGTCTGGGTTTTGACCACCCTGGCCTGACGTGAAGGATGGGAGGAGGGGTAGGGAAGAGGTCAATGGTAGAGAAGAAAAGCTTCTTAGGGACTTTGCGGCGGAAAGAGGGAGAAGATTTGGTAGTGGAGGAAGAAGGAATGGTTGTAGGAGGGGTCAGTCTGCTGTGTTTGGGTGCAGGTACATGGGCTGGATGCTATTGTGAGGTGACGGCTGTTGTGTGTTTGAGTGCTTGCGTTTGTGTACTTTGGGAGGAGGAGGCACAGACACAGTGGGAGAGGACACAGGCGACGTGTGCATGGATGTGGGTGTGGTGACTGCCAGTGAGGTGTGTGATCTGATAGGTGTGTTGGTTATGGGGGTAGTGGATGAGGATGTAGTGCATGTAGGTGTGAGTGTCAACGCAACTGGGAGGGAGGTGGATTAGGAGGAGGAGGGGAACACAGTGTAGGCAGTGGATGTTGGTATGTCTGCATCTGGATGGTGTTTGTGTGAGTGCCTGTGGGATCATGTGTGGTTCTTGTGTTTGCCATGTCCACTCTTATGTGTTGTCCTGTGTGCATGCTCGTCTGCCTGTGTGCTTGGGATAGGTTGGGGTTGAGGAGAATGGGATTAGGAAGAGGAAGTTGGAGAGGGGAGGGTGGAAACAGGGACATTGGCTGCCATCAGAGAGGAGGCCAGACCCTGTATTGATCTCTGTTGGTCCGCCAAGCCACTGTGAATGCCCTCCCGAAATGCATTGGACTGTTGCATTTGGGCTTCCAGCCCCTGGATGGCATTCACAATGGTCGACTGCCCAACAGAGATGGATCGCAGGAGGTCAATAGCCTACTCACTCAGGGCAGCAGGGCTCACTGGGGCAGGGTCTGAGGTTCCTGGAGTGAAGGAGATACCCACGCTCCTGGGGGAGCGGGCACAGGCTACTTGCTGAGGGTCTGCTGGGAGGGCAGTGGTGGTATGGGGGTGGCGGCTGTACCTGTAGCAGAGGTGGGCACAGAGGTGTCCGCCACCACCAGGGAGCTTCCATTGTTCCCACTGGTGCTCTCACCGTCAGTGGACTCGGCATCCTTAGTCCTGTGGGATGCAGTTCCCTCTGTCACCGGTGCCTCTGTTCCTCCGCCAGATGATGCTAATGCACATAAGGACAGGATGACAAAACAAAAAGGGGGTGGAGACAAAGGATACACTTGGTCAATGGCAACACCAACACCACCGTTGGTCTACAAAACACACTCACACACAGGGGGCAGCCCTACGCACTATGCAATGCACTACCAGTTACAATACTAGTCACCAGGCCATGGTTAGGGACACATGTCACCAACTGCAGCATACCTGAGACCCACACACCCCTGCCCAGTTGTGGATGCCTACTAGCTAGGTTGGAGGAATATCACATCAGAACCCTGCCCAACATGGGACCTACTCTGCAATATCAGGCCTGGCCTAGGGGCACCCACAGGTCCACATCCCCTACCCAGATACCACCCCAGGAGGCGTAAGTTGTAATGAAGGGCACTGTACTCACCCCCTTGTGGCTGCTGTGATGCCCCCAGGCGCCCATCCAGCTCCGGATAGTCCACCGCCAGGATGCAGGCCATCAGAGGGGTCAGGGTTCGACGGGCACCCTTCCTCGTTGGGGGGGCCATCCCCAGCTGGGCCTCCGCGGTCTTCCATGCCCAGTGTCTCAGATTCTCTCACCGTTTCTGACAGCGGGAACTCCACCTGCCGTACACCCCTAGGGTCCACACGTCCTTTGCGATGGCATGCCATATACCCTTCTTTTAATGGGCGCTGACCTGCAGGGAAATACACATAAAGAAAGGTATTCGTCAGACCGTCCTGCCTGTTACAGTCATGGCCCACCATTCCCCTTCATATCCCCATTAGCACAGACATGGCCCTGCATATATGCTGCACGCTGCCCAGGGTACATCCACCACCCCGCCTCCACGAGGCTTGCACGCACACCACTCCATGCAGTCATACCCTATGCATCGTGCTCATAGTGAACTCACCTGTTGGTCTGGAGGCCCATACAGCAGTCGGTACTGGGGTAGGACCCCATCCACCAGTCGCTCCAACTCCACCGAGGGGAAGGCAGGGGCCCTTTCCCCAGTCACACGAGCCATGGTAGGTTCCAGACATAGGTCACAGCAGCACATGCAGTGTAGGTCCTCTGCTGTTGAAGGTCAGGTAGCAAGTGAGTGAACAGATAGAAAATGGCAGTCACATCTGCAGCGGTGCGTACCGTAACCGTTGGCATGCATCACCATTGGCCACTGTAACCCCTAGGGCCCAATGATAACCAATGAGGAGTTGCACAGCGGTTCTAGACAATGTCAGCGGAATTACCTCACTTCCACCTGTCCCTCCATACTGGACAGGTGAACGCCATTTCAGGGGGGAGGACAGGTCATGTGTACTAACTGCGTCACAGTTCACATTTTCACATTCTGGACATATGCCACCATAATATTGTATGAATCACAATATGCATTGAAGTATAGTGGTTACACTGTACAGATGATGATCAGCTGCTTAATCTTTTGCCCCATAGAATGCAATTGCTGCGGATGAATAGGAGATTCTTGTGCAAGTTCTATCTGTTCTCCTTTCCAAGTGACAATGGGTTTGGCAGCAGGAATGTCACAGCCAATGTTCTCATTAGTGCTGACCAGACTGTTGTCTGCCCTGATCAAACACATGTGCAGCTACAATTTTCCCCCAGGTGGAGGATTTGGCCACAGTGAAGGCTGACTTCTATGCAATGGGACACATCCCCAACGTCATTGGTGCGATTGATAGGACACATATAGCATTTGTCCCCCCGCCCGGCAAAATGAACAGGTTTTCGGAAATGGAAAAAATTATCACTCTATGAATGTGCAGATGGTGTGTTTGATGGACCAGTACATCTCCCATGTCACTGCTAAGTATCCAGGCTCGGTGCATGATGCTTTTATAATGAGGAATATCAGCATCCCAAATGTGATGGCCCAACTCCAGAGGCACAGGGTGTGGCTAATAGGTAAGCCATGGTTCCCACCCAGTGGATGTTGGTGAATGAGTATGGTGTGGGCCATAAGGGTTAGTGTATGGCTAACAGTTGTCCCCCGATATTTGCTGGTGACTCTGGTTACCCCAACCTCTCATGGCTACTGACTCCTGTGAGGAATGCCAGGACAAGGGCAGAAGAACGTTACAATGAATCACATGGGTGAACCAGAAGGATAATAGAAAGGACCTTCGGCCTCCTGAAGGTCAGGTTTCGTTGCCTCCATCTAACAGGTGGATCCCTGTGCTACTCACCTAAGAAGGTCTGCCAGATCATCGTGGCATGCTGTATGTTGCACAACCTTGCCTTGCGATGCCATGTGCCTTTTCTGCAGGAGGAGGAGGCTGGAGATGGCCATGTGGCAGCAGTAGACCCTGTGGACAGTGAAGATGAGCAGGCAGAGGATGAGGATGAGGACAACAGAAGTGAAGTAATTTGTCAATACTTCCAATGACACACAGGTAAGACAGTGTTATTTCACCTTTCATTGACAGTTTGGTGTGTGACATTGTGACAGACAGGCTGTGAATTCCTACTGCTATGCCCACTCACTGTACCCATTGGCATCTCTTTTTGCAGATGTTGGTGGCCCATTATTGCTCCTGGTGTGTTCAATGAAGCTAACTACAGGTCTTTCCTATGTAAACATTACTGTACAGTTGAATTGCAATGTTTGAACCTTGTTAGACAAATACTTTTTGTAAATCACTTGACATACTCCATACCTGTATTTTTTCCAAGTGTGTTTATTGCAGTACTCTGACGAAAAGGGGGAAGTGCAATGGGCTGGGGTGATGATGGAGGAAAGTCCAGGTTAGAGTCCAGTCTATTTGTAGCACAGGTGCAATGTCCAAGGGGGCATAGCAAGGGGAGCAATGGCAGTTCGAGGTGGACAGGGTGACAAAGTGGCACACACAAGTGACAATCAGGAGAATCTAATTTCCAGACAGGGGTCTTGGCAATAGTCTCTGGCTTCTGCCTGGATTGCGGGGAACTTTTGTGTGGTGGTTATCCGTCTGCAGGGGGAGGGGTGCTGGTGGCCTGTTGGTCTTGTGGTGAGGCCTCCTGTCCACTAGCGGCAGCGGAGGTGGAGGGCTGCTCAGTAGTCTGGCTAGTGTTAGGGGCTCGCTGTTGTGCCAGTGTCTCCCTCATACTGTTGCCCATGTCTGCCAGCACCCCTGCAATGGAGCCCAGGGTGGGGTTAATGGCCTTCAAGTCCTCCCTGATCCCCAGGTACTGTCCCTCCTGCCGCCGCATGTTCTCCTGCATGTTCTCCAGGATCTGGCCCAGCGTATCCTGGGAATGTTGGAATGTTCCCAGGATCACGGTGAGTGCCTCCCCCTGGCGCACAGCAGTCTTCCCAGCTTCCCTGTTTTCCTTGGCCTCTGTCCCCTGAACCATGTGCCAACTGCCACTGACCCCAGGTCCCTGATTGTCTTGGGTTTGTGGTGTGTCCTGGGGTCCCTGTAGTGGTGGACATACTGCTGAATGATGTGTCCTAGGGACAGAGGTATGGGCCCGCTGGGTGGGTGCTGAGGGGGGAGGCTCTGTGGTGGTGTGAGACTGTGCCTGGGTAACTGACTGTCCGGAGGTCCCTGATGGGCCAGGCTGCTGTCACCACTGTGGGCCTTTTCTGGGGGGGGACTGGATGTTGCTGGCACCTCTTCTCAGGTGGCACTGGGTGGGGTACCTGTGGTGATGTAAATGCAGTGTTATTGTTTTTGTGTGTGAAATATTGTGCATGGGTGTGTTGTCCTCTATGTTTGTTATTGCCTTGGCAACTTTGCCTTCTGTGAGTTGTTATTTGGTGGCCTAGCTGATTGTCTCTAGTGTTCATGCTGTAGTGATAGGTGTCCAGGCAGGTCTGTGAGTGGTATCCATGCATGGGTATGGCATGCAGGGCTTGGCATTGGGATGAGTGGGTTGTGATGGTGGGGTGTTCGTGAGGTGGTGGAGTTGTGAGGGTGAGGGTGGGGGTATGTGATGGCATGCAGGTAGGGGTGGTGATAGAAATAGAGAGTTAACTTACCAGAGTCCAGTCCTCTTGCTACTCCTGCCAGGCCCTCAGGATGCATGATTGCCAAGACTTGCTCCTCCCATGTTGTTAGTTGTTGGGGAGGTGGTGGGGGTCCACCGCCAGTCCTCTGTACAGCTAGTTGGTGTCTTGCTGCAATGGAACATACCTTTCACCGTAGGTCATTCCACCTCTTCCAGATGTCATCCCTTGCTCTGGGGTGCTTTCCCACAGCGTTGACCCTGTCCACGATCCTCCGCCATAGCTCAATCTTCCTAGCAATGGATATCTGCTGCACCTGTGATCCAAATAGCTGTGGCTCTAACTGGATTATTTCCTCCACCATGACCCTTAACTCCTCCTCAGAGAATCTGGGGTGTCATTGTGGTGCCATGGGTGTAGTGTGAGTGGTGTGGGTGAGGATGTGTAGGGTGATGTGTTGGGGTGTGTGATGTAATGTGCGTGGGTGGGTATTGAGGTGATGGTGGTATGTGGCTCTGGTTGTGTGGGTGCTCTTGCTGTCTCTCTCTGGTGGCAATTGTTTGTAGTCGTAAAGGGTTGTGGGTAACGTGGGTTTGTGTTTTATAGTGGTGTGGGTGTGGTGTGTGTATGAGTGTGTGTTATTTAAATTGTCCAAAGTTGTGCTGTTTTTTTTTATTGTGTGTATTTTGAGCGCAGCGGTATGTACCGCCAATGGTTTACTGCCATTGAATGTCCGCTGTGGTGATTCGTGGGTCATAATGTTGTGGGAGTAGTTCTGTTAGTGTAACGGTGTGGGTTTTGATACCACCAGTTTATCACTGACCTTTGGGCTGGCGGATTTGTGGGTGTGCCTGAATAGTGACATATTGGTGTGCGTGTGTCATAATATGGCAAATGGATATCCGCTGCGGTGGCGGTATGTTGGTGGCAGTCAGCATGGCGGTAAGTGGGATTTACTGACAATTTCATAATGAGGGCTTGTGTCTGATGTTGTGTGTCTGAAGGATACCACTAGATTCCTCCTCCTAAGGCAATTAAGGCCAGATGTATCAAAGATCCGTTTTGCATTTCTTAAATAGTGAATTTAAAGAAATTGCTATTTAAGAAATGCAAAATGGGATGTATGAAATTTGCAATTCGGTATTACCGAATCGCAATTAGAGAATGGGACTACATTCATCCCTATGGGTCTCTCGGCCCATAGGTGCGAATGGTTTTGCATTTCCCAATTTGCTAATTCAATTAGGAATTTGCAAATTAGGTAATGCAAACCCCAGGGTGCTGGGGGCCTAAGGTCCCCTCTGATGCACCCCAAAAAATTATTTGCGGACATGTGAAGCAGGGGCATGTGTGCGCTACATGTCATTTTTAAAAATGCATTTACAATGCATTTTTTTAAATTTCACATGCTTACCACCAAATTGGATTTGGTGATAATTGCATTTCCTAAATGCCCAATTCGCATTTAGAAAATGCTTGATACATGTGCTTTGGAAATCACAAATACGAATTCCCTATTTGCAATTTCCTATTTAGAGAATTGCAATTTGCAAATTTCTAAATGAGATCACAATTTTTAGGACACGCAATTTTAGCAATTCTTTAAAATTGCACAGCGAATGCCTTTTATCCATCTTGAAAGGCATTTTTGCATTTGCACCATTTGCGAATGAAAAATTGCTTGATTCATCTGGCCCTTACTGTTGGGGGCAGAGACATGGTTGCATGCAAACAAAGAACCTCCCAGCATTTTTACAATGACATGAGGGACAGTGTCACAAAACATGCTCGATGTCATGACTGGGTCGGGTGGACTTTTACGTCACAAATGTGTGTAGTGAATGTAGGCCCCATTACTGGTAACTGTGGCAAACTGCACAATTATAATACAGCTGATACTTCAAAGTTGACTGGTGCTATGTCAGTTTCAACATGTCCATCTGAATCAAAAGTACTGGAATTCTGTGCACAGTGGCATCATTCCTTATCTGAGGCATGTTTGAAAGCTGTTTGTCCAACAAACATCTAGTAAGTTATTGTGGCCAGTAGCAGGTAGACCTGAGTTCTTAGGGCTAGATGTAGAAAGATTCCAAATTGCGATTTGCAATTTGCGAGTCCCTGCGACTCGCAAATTGCAAGTCGCAATTTGGAATGCAGAAAGGTGTCTCAGACACCTTCTGCAACTCGCTATGGGGTCGCAAAGACCCACCTCATAAATATTTATGAGGTGGGTCGCAGTTTGCGACCCCATAGCGAGTCTAGGCACTCACGGGGATGGTGGCCTGCTGGAGACAGCAGACCACCATCTCCGTGACTGCTTTTAAATAAAAGCAGTTTTTTTTTTTCTCTTTGCAGCCCGTTTTCCTTAAAGGAAAACGAGCTGCAAATAGAAAAAAATACCGAAACCTTTTGTTTCGTTTTTTTTCAGAGTAGGCAGTGGTCCATAGGACCACTGCCTGCTCTGAAAAAATAATTTTGTGAGCATTCACAAAGGGGAAGGGGTCCCGTGGGGACCCCTTCCCCTTTGCGAATGAGTTACCATCCACTTCAAGTGGATGGTAACTGCGAGTTAATTTGCGACCGCTTTCGCGGTCACAAATCAACTTAAATCGCGGTGCGAGTCGCAAATAGGAATGGAACACCCCTTCCTATTTGCGAGTCGGAAACACATTTTGCGAGTCGCTTCCGACTCGCAAAATGTGTTTCTGCATCGCTGGAGGGGTTTTGCACCTCGCAAACGGCGTTTTTTGCCATTTGCGAGGTGCAAAAGCCTACCTACATCTGGCCCTTAGTCCTTAACAAAGGTGCATGTAAGCCAGTCTGTGATTACTCATGTGAATTTGTCTGCCAAACTGTATTGATTGCAATAGACAGGAATGTGTCCTCATTGGATAGATGTTGTGGTGTCCCATCTTTAGCAGTCAATTTCCATCCCAAAAACTTGCCCTTTGGTAGAAGTGAATCAATTTTGGCTCTGTACTGCAGTGGTTCAGCTGTGTCTCCAGGCCTATGTGTTTACTCATACTTTTGGAACCATTTATCATGAGGTGAACTACAAGTGTATGAGTGACAAAGGCATACATGATATGGGAGCTGGGATGGAGGATTATTGAACTGAGAGCAAATGTTGTGTGTTGTACATTGATGTCAAATTGTATTTCCACAGATACCCTGAAACTGCTGTCTCTGTGTTTTGAGCATCAACCGGGCAAAATGATGGTAACAGCAGCCACATCGGTGATGATGAAGCTGGCCACTGGGGATCAGGTGTGGAAACCACAGACACCAAGGGACTCAGTGGCATTGAGGTTGAGAGGAATGGCCAAGCAGCCTTAAGTGATTCAACATCTTCCTTGGAAGCCTGCAATGAAGACCTGTCCTTAGTGGGGGGGTGGACCGTGTAGCAACTGACACTGGCATCTTTGTCCACCCCCCCATTCCAATCCCCACCATCCCTATTGCCCCCCCTCCAGTTGGTCATGGCCAACCCCCCCTAAAATGGGGCAGCATCAATTTTCCTGCAAGCACTTCTGCCCATGTCCCAGGCTGCACATAGTCAGGAGACTGTAGACCTTTCACAGACGATCGCTGTAGGCCAGACTGCACTTCTGAATGTCATTCAGGGACTGGCTGGCCAGGTAAGGTTTACCTGGATGGCATTCATATCGCCCTGTCTGGCTTACACCGGCCATTCCAGGGTCTGTCCTCTTCACTGGCCACAGACTCCCACCCATCCCAACCTCATACCCACACTTGCACCCCATTCCCTTCCCCTTCCCAAATTCTTCAACTCAGCCCTATTAAAAGCACACACTAATATATGCATGTACCCACAACAGCAACCACAAGCAGCACATGCCAACACCGACACAGCAAACAACACAGGCACGGACACAGGTGCAGACACCACTCACAATACCATCTCAAGCATGCCTACAGGCCTCACACCCACCATGACACATACAAACACCCCCACCACAAACACACAAATAGACATAACAGCCACTACTACACCAATACCCCCACACACCACAAGCACACCCCCAGTCAATGCACCAACCACAACACCAGCATGCACCAGCAGACTCACAGATACCACACCAACACATACCACATCTACTGCGCACACATCCGCACACATACATACAAGACCCAAACACCCACACTCACTCACCCAACAATCAGTAAGAAACACAAATCTAAACATACAGCACATACACCAGACCCTCAAGTACCTATTCTTTCAACGCACACAGTCATAACAGACACAGACAATTCCTTTACCTCCAAATCCAAATTCCCTGAAAACCACCCTACCCTAGGAGGACCTATTTTTTCCCTGACCCCTTGCAAACACAAAAGCACCACTCCCAAACACCTTTTTAGTCCTTCCACCTCCCAAAGCACTGTTTTCACATCCCACCCCTCCCCTTCCAAACATGCATTCACCCCTGTTAGACCTGACAGCATTAGGGTAGTCTTCCCCCAACTTTTTGCCTGCCTCCCTCTGTTTTTATGATCAGTTTTTTTGCTGGTTTTAGGACTCTGCATACTTTATCACTGCTAACCAGTGCTAAAGTTCTTGTTCTCTCTCCCCCAAACATGGTACCATCGGATTCTACCCAATTGGCACATGTAATTTACCTATATGTCCCTAGTTAAGTGGACTACATATGCCCAGGGCCTGTAATTTAAATGCTACTAGTGGGCCTGCAGTACTGATTGTGCCACACACATAAGTAGCCTTTTAGCCATGTCTCAGACCTGCCATTGCAAGGCTTATGTGCAGTTTCACTGCCACTTTCACTTGGCATTTAAAAGTATTTGTCAAGCCTTAAACTCTCCTTTTATTACATATAAGCTACCCCTAAAGTAGACCCCTAGGTAATCCACTGGGTAGGGTGCTATGCAAGTAAAAGGCAGGGCATGTAGTTGTAAGTTTTACATGTCCTGGTAGTGAAAAACACCCAAAGAAGTTATTCACTACTGTAAAGCCTCTCATAGGCCAGCATTGGGGATTCCGTTATAAACCTTTCAGTGGTCATTTCTGGTCTGAGACAAGTGGCATTGTCATGTTTGGAATAATCAGAATGGTGAGAATGGTAGGGAGAAATCCTACTCACTGGTGAAGGTGGATTTAATATTACTAGTTTAGAAACACCACTTTTTAGAACATAGTCCGTGCCGGGGGGTGTTAACTTTGACTTCCAGAGCAAAAATACACCCTCCCTAAAGGTAAGGTTTTTTATTATTGATTTTATTTAGATACTTCTTCTTTTTATTTTGAAAAACAAATTATTTGTAAATTTTAATCAAAAAACTATTTTAGAATAGAACATCAGGAATATCAATAGAAATCTGTTAAAACTGAAAAAAAATGTGGTGCTCCTACAAAGTGAAGTCACAGTGAAAAGTGAATAAGTGAACTTAATGTGCACCAGTGTTATTTACAAATATATGCACAAGAGCATGTGGCTGTCTAAAGTTCCATGATTTCATAATTCAACACCCTTGGTTGGAATGTCATAAATCTTTAACTATATTTTTTGCAAACACTCCGCATTAACTTTTTTTTTCGATAGTTGGACCCCAGTAGTAAATGAATTACCATTGGGTCATCATCAGAGCCAAACAAGAATGTAGGAAGCACCGACAAGGCACAGAGCAGATTAATCAGGACAACATCAATCCAATATTGTGTGCATGTATCCATAAATGCAGACAATGGCAGAGTGTAATTAATATCACTCCAAAGGCAAATCTCTGCTCTCCATTAATCAGGAAGGGTGGAGGGGCTATAACCTACACATCAAAGGCTAAATGGCCAGACCACACACAGATGACTAATAACCTATCATAGATTCCCTGGCAGACAGGAATGGGTTGAAAGGGGAACTGGTGTACTTCAAAACCACTCTTTGACGTTTTCTTGCACTTCAAAGGCACATTTGGGTATATCTTGCCTGCTGCCTGCTGGCCCCCGACTCAGCTGGAAGGACTCTGACTTTCCCCACAGAGTTTTGTCAATATATGGCTCTCAATCTGCCAACTCAAGTGTGGCGGGTTAGCCTCCACAGTTGTATCATTGGGAATGCACATCGTGATTAGTTGTACAGTAAAAAGGGCTGTCGTCCCAGCATGAGCTGCTTTTGTTTCTGGGGCTGTTGATGCAGGTATAGTTTCTTGTCGGTGATGCTGGGCCATTGACAGTCTTTTGCTTATGCTACCGCTGACATCTAAATAGTACAGGCGGTCTATCAAGGCAGCGGGCGGGTTTCAAGTTGAAAACTTGATAGTGAGTTGGTTTCTGCCAACATCTAAATCAGGCCCTTAGTTTGTGTTCATTTTGTTGGTAGAAAGGAGTTTCTATAAGTAAATTGTAGTGGTTAGCTCCTTCTGTGACAGGGACATAGACTAGCTGTATATTTTGTTATTCCAAAGGCAAATTGTCTCTCTGTTGCATATTCTACATTTAGGGCCAGACGTATGAAGAAATGGCATTGCGAATCGCAAATAGCGATTTTTAAGAAATCGCTATTTCCGAGTTGCAATAGGCCATTTACGATAATTCCGATTCGGAATTAGCGTTTTCTTAAACATCGCTATTTGTGGTTTGCGAGGCCCAATTACCGAATCGCAATTCGCATTTTAGCAAATTGCGATTCGGTAATTGAAAATCGCAAATTGCAAGAAATTTTGAGAAAGCACACCTGGAGGAGCCTGGTGACATCACAAGCAGGAAGTGAGTCATCCCAGGCAGTTTCAGGTGCCACACCCAAACCAGCATCCAGAGAGAGTCAGCCCAGCCACACTGAGCAACACTCTGAAGGAGGCAGCACACCTGAATAACCATGGACACCTCAGCCCAAGGAAAGGAGAAGGGAGAAAGAAAGCGGAAGCTCAAATTTAGCGAGCAAGAGCTGGAGGTGCTCACAGAGGAGGTGGTCAGGAGCCATGACCGGCTTTTTGGCAAAACCTCACTCCAGGTGCCGGAGAGTGAGAAAAGGAGTCTCTGGGCAGACATACGAACTAAGATCTGTGCTATTGGAGTGGCACAGTGCTCGGTCAAAGTAATTAAGAAGAGGTGGTACGAGCTGCGGTCCTGTTTCAAGGAGAGGGTGGCAAGAAGACTGCAGGAGGCCAGGAGCACAGGAGGCGGTCCGCCCACAGAGTCACCATCCACCCCGTTAGAGGACCTAGTAGAGTCCACACTCCTCCCCGAAGCAGTCAGTGGGGTCACAGAGATAGACACCTCCGGCACACCAAGTACCAACAAAGGTAAGTGCAATATTGAATTGTAACCCCATATGTGTATGCACAAAAGTCCCTTAGGAATTAGCAAGTAATGTAAAACATTGTGAGAAGTAGTCCATTCCACATCTTAGAAGCAGCACAACAATGCATTATGGGAGTGGCAGTCCACAACCCAGAGCTGAAAGTAGCACATACAGGGACATATTTATACTCTGTTTGCGCCAAATTTGCGTCGTTTTTTTTTACGCAAATTCGATGCAAAACGAACTCCATATTTATACTCTGGCGTTACATGCGTCTAGCGCCAAAGTCCATGGAGTTTGCGTCATTTTTTAGCGTAGACCGGGAGTGGGCGGGTCAAAAAAAATGACGTCCAGCCGCTTTTGCGTCGTTTTTTAGCGCCTGGTCAGGGCAGGCGTTAAGGGACCTGTGTGCTCGGAAGGAGCCCAGAGGTGCCCTCCCATGCACCCAGGGACCCCCCCCTGTCACCCTTGCCCACCCCAGGACGACGCCCAAGGATGGAGGGACCCATCCCAGGGAACATAAGGTAAGTTCAGGTAAGTAATTTATTTATTTTTTTGTGGCATAGGGGGGTCTGATTTGTGCCCCTCTACATGCCACTATGCCCAATGACCATGCCCAGGGGACAAAAGTCCCCTGGGCATGGCCATTGGGCAAGGGGGCATGACTCCTGTCTTTGCTAAGACAGGAGTCATTTAAATGGGGGTTGGGAGTCAAAAAAAATGGCGCAAATCGGGTTGAGGCGATAATTTTGCCTCAGCCTGACTTGCCCCATTTTTTGGCGCCCAAGCTCCATATTCCCCTACGCCGGCGCTGCCTGGTGTACGTCATTTTTTTTCACGCACACCAGGCAGCTCCGCCGGCTAACGCCGGCTAACATCATTGAATAAATTCGGCGCCCGCATGGCGTTTCAGAATGGCGTTAGCCGGCGTTAGATTTTTTGACGCACAACTGCGTTGGCGCAGTTGTGCGTTGAAAAGTATAAATATGGCCCACAATGTATTTAAGTAGAGCGACACCCAGAGGAACACAACACCCACAACACAGTGAAGAGAAGTACCTGTACCTTTATTACCATTGTGTGCCCTTACTTGTAACAAACATAACTGACATGCTGCATATTGTCGTTGCAGGTGAGCCAGGCCTAGCAGACACAGCATGTGCCAGCTTAGGGGAAACTGACACCCATCCAGCCTCAGACTCCAACACGAGTGGGTCTCTCACCATTGCGCCACTCCGATGCAGGCCCAGGGCACTGCCACAGCTCAGTCAGGGCTCCGATGAGCAGCAGGAAGGGCCACATACACCATCCCCAACTGGCAGACGCACCCAGATGCAGGAGGCCAGTTCGCAGCAGACCACAGCATCCCGCAGGATGGCGACAAATGCAGGTGCACAGGCGTATGAGGCAGGTGAGGGGACCTCCTTCTTTGTTGGCCTGAAAGCAGCTATGTTGCAGCAGCAGCGCCTGCAGAACAAAAAGATCACTGGTTTACAAAAACAGATGCAGCAACATAATGCCAACATGGGGGGCCTGCATTGCCAGCTGGAGTGCCTGAATGCAAATGTAGAACAGCTGCATGAGGGACAGGTCCAGGCATTGCAGGACACAAGGGAGCTCACTTATGCTGTGCAGGAACTATGCCAGGAGCTGCGCCATGACAGGGTGAGCCACTGCAGGCAGGAGCGACAATTTATGAACATGTTCGGGGGATTCTGTCGCTCTGTCAATAGGCTAGCTAATTCAACCTCACAGATTGTACGTCGTGCAGTGGCTGCACAGGTGGAGGCAGCACACAGCAGCAAGGATGTGGCTCACGGACTTGTCCAAATCACAAATGTGATAGACAACATCATGGGACACAGGTCAGCCACACCTAGTGAGCTTGGACTGGGGGACACGGAGGACACTTCCAGCCTCAGCAGCCTAGCTGTACCCGCAATGGACACCAGACGGCGCAGTGCCAGGCACAGCACTGCCACTGAGGCAGACAATCGAGGGGCCAGAGAGGCAACTGGGCACCTGAGTGGTGTGCGTGGCCGCAAGAAGTAAGTGTAGCGGGCAGAGGGGTAATGAGTACACTATGAAGTAATAGTGCTTTACTGTGAACTTCTATTGTTTCTGTTTTTTAACTCACTTATGTTGGTATTCGTTGGACTAACATTACCTGACATTAAGGTAATAAATTTACTTCACTACAGGTACATTTGTCAGTGCATTTGTCTTATTCATACTTACATCTGAAATGGTTGTGTGTGATGTCAGCACGCCTTTGCCTTCCCTCTGCTGCACTGGTCCTGTCTGCTGGCTGTAGGGGTGGTATGGGATCCTAATCCTCATCAGATTCAGTATCACATATTTCTACAGGTATGCCCCTGGTGGTAGCTATATTGTGCAAGATTGCACAAGTAGCCACTATTCTACATGTCGTCTCTGGGCTGTACTGTAGTGCCCGTCCACTTTTGTGGAGGCACCAGAAGCGACTCTTCAGCAGTCCAAAGGTGTGCTCCACCACGTTGCAGGTCGCCCTGTATGCTGCATTGTATCTCCGTTCAGCAGGTGTTCCAGGATTGAGGTAGGGCGTCATCATATAGGTGCGCACTGCGTAGGCACTGTCTCCTGGAAGGGACAGAGGGTATATTGAGTAACTGAGCCAGCTGACATCAGCACGCCATCAATGCGCCAGTGTACAGAGGGACACTACCTAGTAGATATCCTTCTCCAAACTCCCCAGTTAGCAGTCTTGTGTGAATGCCGCTTTGGCGAAAGATGTACGAATCAAGTGTGCTCCCTGGGTACCTGGCCACAAGATCAGTAATGATGTAGGAGGCATTGCATATCACCTGTATATTCACTGAATGTTGGTATTTACGGCTGCGGTACACATACTCTGTGGCTGATGGTGGACAGATTGCAACATGTGTCCCATCTATGGCACCTAGGACGTGGGGGAACTGTGCTATCTGGTAGAAATCTATTTTTGTCTGCTGTATATCCTGTGGGGTGTGGGGGGAATCTGATGTACTGGTGTATCCTGCTCAGCATGGTGTTGATAAATGCATTGAAAAATCTAGAGAGGGTACTCTGTGATACCCCTCCAGCTGCTGCCATGAACCCTTGATAGCTCCCTGAGGCGAGTAGGTGGAGGGAGCATAATACCTGCACATAGGTGGGTGTCCTATGAGTCCTTTGTGTTCTGCGCTGCAGTATGGGTTGTAGCTCAGCTATCAGATCAAGTATCATGGCTGAGTTCAACCTATACCTCTCAAATATTTCCTCCTCTGTCTGGTTAAAATGTGTGATGCGCACTCTGAAAATGCGCTCCTGTCTCCTCCTCCCTCTCCTCAAACCTGCCAGGATCCTCATTCTCCTCGCCATGACGTAGAGTGCAGCCATTGTGGAAAAGAGTCTGAGGCATTCTGGGCCTCTTTATATAGGTTGCACCTGGTTACCAGCTGGTTTCACTTAGTGGTATTTTGCATGTGCAAAATGCCATTCTGCGAAAAATCGCAATTTGCGATTTTTTGATGCATCGAATTGCGACTTGGATTTTGCGAATGGCATTTTGCGCCTCGCAATTTCCTGCTGGAAATACCGAATCGCAAAATGCGACTCGCAAAACCAGGTCGCAACACAAAAAAATCGCAATTTTTACGATTTCGTATTTTTGGTCTGCGAATGCCTTTCTTGCATCGCAGACCACGTTTTTGCATTCACAAACGGCCGATTTCTGCGATTTGCATCGTTTGCGAAGGCAAAAAAGTTTCATACATCTGGCCCTTAGTGCAGATTGTTTGGGCTGCCTCCATATGCTTTGATAGAAATGGTAGTTAAAGCCTTGTATAGTTGTGTGTGGGTAAACATTTAATATTGTTTTAACCACTTCGCTGCCAGGCCTTTTCCCCCTCCTGTGCCAGGCCTTTTTTTGCCTATTTGGGGCAGTTCACGCTTAGGCCCGCATAACTTTTTGTCCACATAAGCTAACCAAGCAAAATTTGCGTCCTTTTTTTCCAACATCCTAGGGATTCTGGAGGTACCCAGACTTTGTGGATTCCCCTGAAAGAGGCCAAGAAATTGGCCAAAATACAGGGAAAATTTTGTTTTTTTCAAAAAAATTGGAAAAAGTGGCTGCAGAAGAAGGATTGTGGTTTTTCCCCTGAAAATGGCATCAACAAAGGGTTTGCGGTGCTAAACTCAGCAGCTTCCCAGCTTTCAGGAACAGGCAGACTTGAATCAGAGAACCCAATTTTTCAACACAATTTTGGCATTTTTCTGGGACATACCCCATTTTTGCAATTTTTTGTGCTTTCAGCCTCCTTCCAGTCAGTGACAGAAATGGGCATGAAACCAATGCTGGATCCCAGAAACCTAAACATTTCTGAAACCTAGACAAAATTCTGAATTCAGCAAGGGGTCATTTGTGTAGATCCTACAAGGGTTTCCTACAGAAAATAACAACTGAAAAAGAAAAATATTGAAATTTAGGTGAAAAAAACATAAATGTTTCTCTACGTTTTACTCTGTAACTTTTCCCTGCAATGTCAGATTATCGAAAGCAATATACCGTTACGTCTGCTGGACTCCTCTGGTTGCGGGGATATATAGGGCTTGTAGGTTCATCAAGAACCCGAGGAACCCAGAGCCAATAAATGAGCTGCACCCTGACGTGCGTTTTCATTCTATAACGGGTATACAGCAATTCATTTGCTGAAATATAAAGAGTAAAAAATTGCTATCAAGAAAACCTTTGTATTTCCAAAAAGGGCACAAGATAAGGTGTTGAGGAGCAGTGGTTATTTGCACATCTCTGAATTCCGGGGTGACCATACTAGCATGTGAATTACAGGGCTTTTCTCAAATAGATGTCTTTTTTACACACTCTCCTATATTTGGAAGGAAAAAATGTAGAGAAAGACAAGGGGCAATAACACTTGTTTTGCTAATCTATGTTTCCCCAAGTCTCCCGATAAAAATGATACCTCACTTGTGTGGGTAGGCCTAGCGCCCGCGACAGGAAACGCCCCAAAGCGCAACGTGGACACATCCAAATTTTTGGAAGACAACAGAGGTGTTTTTTGCGAAGTGCCTACCTGTAGATTTTGGCCTCTAGCTCAGCCGGCACCTAGGGAAACCTACCAAACCTGTGCATTTCTGAAAACTAGAGACCTAGGGGAATCCAAGGAGGGGTGACTTGCGGGGCTCGGATCAGGTTCTGTTACCCAGAATCCTTTGCAAACCTCAAAATTTGGCTAAAAAAAACACATGTTCCTCACATTTCTGTGGCAGAAAGATCTGGAATCTGAGAGGAGCCACAAATTTCCTTTCACCCAGTGTTCCCCCAAGTCTCCCGATAAAAATGATACCTCACTTGTGTGGGTAGGCCTAGCGCCCGCAACAGGAAACGCCCCAAAGCGCAACGTGGACACATCCAAATTTTTGGAAGACAACAGAGGTGATTTTTGCGAAGTGCCTACCTGTAGATTATGGCCTCTAGCTCAGCCGGCACCTAGGGAAACCTACCAAACCTGTGCATTTCTGAAAACTAGAGACCTAGGGGAATCCAAGGAGGGGTGACTTGCGGGGCTCGGACCAGGTTCTGTTACCCAGAATCCTTTGCAAACCTCAAAATTTGGCTAAAAAAACACATGTTCCTCACATTTCTGTGTCTGAAAGTTCTGGAATCTGAGAGGAGCCACAAATTTCCTTCCACCCAGCGTTGCCCCAAGTCTCCCGATAAAAATGATACCTCACTTGTGTGGGTAGGCCTAGTGCCGGCGACAGGAAACACCCCAAAGCGCAACGTGGACACATCCTAAATTTTGGAAAAAAACAGAGGTGTTTTTTGCGAAGTGCCTACCTGTAGATTTTGGCCTCTAGCTCAGCCGGCACCTAGGGAAACCTACCAAGCCTGTGCATTTCTGAAAACTAGAGACCTAGGGGAATCCAAGGAGGGGTGACTTGCGGGGCTCGGACCAGGTTCTGTTACCCAGAATCCTTTGCAAACCTCAAAATTTGGCTAAAAAAACCCATGTTCCTCACATTTCTGGGGCAGAAAGTTCTGGAATCTGAGAGGAGCTACAAATTTCCTTCCACCCAGCGTTCCCCCAAGTCTCCCAATAAAAATGATACCTCACTTGCGTGGGTAGGCCTAGCGCCGGCGACAGGAAACACCCCAAAGCGCAACGTGGACACATCCTAAATTTTGGAAAAAAACAGAGGTGTTTTTTGCGAAGTGCCTACCTGTAGATTTTGGCCTCTAGCTCAGCCGGCACCTAGGGAAACCTACCAAACCTGTGCATTTCTGATAACTAGAGACCTAGGGGAATCCAAGGAGGGGTGACTTGCGGGGCTCGAACCAGGTTCTGTTACCCAGAATCCTTTGCAAACCTCAAAATTTGGATAAAAAAAACACATGTTCCTCACATTTCTGTGGCAGAAAGATCTGGAATCTGAGAGGAGCCACAAATTTCCTTTCACCCAGCGTTCCCCCGGGTCTCCCGATAAAAATGATACCTCACTTGTGTGGGTAGGCCTAGCGCCCGCAACAGGAAACGCCCCAAAGCGCAACGTGGACACATCCAAATTTTTGGAAGACAACAGAGGTGATTTTTGCGAAGTGCCTACCTGTAGATTTTGGCCTCTAGCTCAGCCGGCACCTAGGGAAACCTACCAAACCTGTGCATTTCTGAAAACTAGAGACCTAGGGGAATCCAAGGAGGGGTGACTTGCGGGGCTCGGACCAGGTTCTGTTACCCAGAATCCTTTGCAAACCTCAAAATTTGGCTAAAAAAACACATGTTCCTCACATTTCTGTGTCTGAAAGTCCTGGAATCTGAGAGGAGCCACAAATTTCCTTCCACCCAGCGTTGCCCCAAGTCTCCCGATAAAAATGATACCTCACTTGTGTGGGTAGGCCTAGTGCCGGCGACAGGAAACACCCCAAAGCGCAACGTGGACACATCCTAAATTTTGGGAAAAAACAGAGGTGTTTTTTGCGAAGTGCCTACCTGTAGATTTTGGCCTCTAGCTCAGCCGGCACCTAGGGAAACCTACCAAACCTGTGCATTTCTGAAAACTAGAGACCTAGGGGAATCCAAGGAGGGGTGACTTGCGGGGCTCGGACCAGGTTCTGTTACCCAGAATCCTTTGCAAACCTCACAATTTGGCTAAAAAAACACATGTTCCTCATATTTCTGTGGCAGAAAGTTCTGGAATCTGAGAGCAGCTACAAATTTCCTTCCACCCAGCGTTCCCCCAAGTCTCCCGATTAAAATGATACCTCACTTGCGTGGGTAGGCCTAGCGCCGGCGACAGGAAACACCCCAAAGCGAAACGTGGACACATCCTAAATTTTGGAAAAAAACAGAGGTGTTTTTTGCGAAGTGCCTACCTGTAGATTTTGGCCTCTAGCTCAGCCGGCACCTAGGGAAACCTACCAAGCCTGTGCATTTCTGAAAACTAGAGACCTAGGGGAATCCAAGGAAGGGTGACTTGCGGGGCTCGGACCAGGTTCTGTTACCTAGAATCCTTTGCAAACCTCAAAATTTGGCTAAAAAAAAACATGTTCCACACATTTCTGTGGCAGAAAGTTCTGGAATCTGAGAGGAGCTACAAATTTCCTTCCACCCAGCGTTCCCCCAAGTCTCCCAATAAAAATGATACCTCACTTGCGTGGGTAGGCCTAGCGCCGGCGACAGGAAACACCCCAAAGCGCAACGTGGACACATCCTAAATTTTGGAAAAAAACAGAGGTGTTTTTTGCGAAGTGCCTACCTGTAGATTTTGGCCTCTAGCTCAGCCGGCACCTAGGGAAACCTACCAAACCTGTGCATTTCTGAAAACTAGAGACCTAGGGGAATCCAAGGAGGGGTGACTTGCGGGGCTCGGACCAGGTTCTGTTACCCAGAATCCTTTGCAAACCTCAAAATTTGGCTAAAAAAACACATGTTCCTCACATTTCTGTGGCAGAAAGTTCTGGAATCTGAGAGGAGCTCCAAATTTCCTTCCACCCAGCGTTCCTCCAAGTCTCCCGATAAAAATGATACCTCACTTGTGTGGGTAGGCCTAGTGCCGGCGACAGGAAACACCCCAAAGCGCAACGTGGACACATCCTAAATTTTGGAAAAAAACAGAGGTGTTTTTTGCGAAGTGCCTACCTGTAGATTTTGGCCTCTAGCTCAGCCGGCACCTAGGGAAACCTACCAAACCTGTGCATTTCTGAAAACTAGAGACCTAGGGGAATCCAAGGAGGGGTGACTTGCGTGGCTCGGACCAGGTTCTGTTACCCAGAATCCTTTGCAAACCTCAAAATTTGGCTAAAAAAAACACATGTTCCTCACATTTCTGTGGCAGAAAGATCTGGAATCTGAGAGGAGCCACAAATTTCCTTTCACCCAGCGTTCCCCCAAGTCTCCCGATAAAAATGATACCTCACTTGTGTGGGTAGGCCTAGCGCCCGCAACAGGAAACGCCCCAAAGCGCAACGTGGACACATCCAAATTTTTGGAAGACAACAGAGGTGATTTTTGCGAAGTGCCTACCTGTAGATTTTGGCCTCTAGCTCAGCCGGCACCTAGGGAAACCTACCAAACCTGTGCATTTCTGAAAACTAGAGACCTAGGGGAATCCAAGGAGGGGTGACTTGCGGGGCTCGGACCAGGTTCGGTTACCCAGAATCCTTTGCAAACCTCAAAATTTGGCTAAAAAAACACATGTTCCTCACATTTCTGTGTCTGAAAGTTCTGGAATCTGAGAGGAGCCACAAATTTCCTTCCACCCAGCGTTGCCCCAAGTCTCCCGATAAAAATGATACCTCACTTGTGTGGGTAGGCCTAGTGCCGGCGACAGGAAACACCCCAAAGCGCAACGTGGACACATCCTAAATTTTGGAAAAAAACAGAGGTGTTTTTTGCGAAGTGCCTACCTGTAGATTTTGGCCTCTAGCTCAGCCGGCACCTAGGGAAACCTACCAAACCTGTGCATTTCTGAAAACTAGAGACCTAGGGGAATCCAAGGAGGGGTGACTTGCGGGGCTCGGACCAGGTTCTGTTACCCAGAATCCTTTGCAAACCTCAAAATTTGGCTAAAAAAACACATGTTCCTCATATTTCTGTGGCATAAAGTTCTGGAATCTGAGAGCAGCTACAAATTTCCTTCCACCCAGCGTTCCCCCAAGTCTCCCGATAAAAATGATACCTCACTTGCGTGGGTAGGCCTAGCGCCGGCGACAGGAAACACCCCAAAGCGCAACGTGGACACATCCTAAATTTTGGAAAAAAACAGAGGTGTTTTTTGCGAAGTGACTACCTGTAGATTTTGGCCTCTAGCTCAGCCGGCACCTAGGGAAACCTACCAAACCTGTGCATTTCTGAAAACTAGAGACCTAGGGGAATCCAAGGAGGGGTGACTTGCGGGGCTCGGACCAGGTTCTGTTACCCAGAATCCTTTGCAAACCTCAAAATTTGGCTAAAAAAACCCATGTTCCTCACATTTCTGTGGCAGAAAGTTCTGGAATCTGAGAGGAGCTACAAATTTCCTTCCACCCAGCGTTCCCCCAAGTCTCCCAATAAAAATGATACCTCACTTGCGTGGGTAGGCCTAGCGCCGGCGACAGGAAACCCCCCCAAAGCGCAACGTGGACACATCCTAAATTTTGGAAAAAAACAGAGGTGTTTTTTGCGAAGTGCCTACCTGTAGATTTTGGCCTCTAGCTCAGCCGGCACCTAGGGAAACCTACCAAACCTGTGCATTTCTGAAAACTAGAGACCTAGGGGAATCCAAGGAGGGGTGACTTGCGGGGCTCGGACCAGGTTCTGTTACCCAGAATCCTTTGCAAACCTCAAAATTTGGCTAAAAAAACACATGTTCCTCACATTTCTGTGGCAGAAAGTTCTGGAATCTGAGAGGAGCTCCAAATTTCCTTCCACCCAGCGTTCCCCCAAGTCTCCCAATAAAAATGATACCTCACTTGTGTGGGTAGGCCTAGTGCCGGCGACAGGAAACACCCCAAAGCGCAACGTGGACACATCCTAAATTTTGGAAAAAAACAGAGGTGTTTTTTGCGAAGTGCCTACCTGTAGAGTTTGGCCTCTAGCTCAGCCGGCACCTAGGGAAACCTACCAAACCTGTGCATTTCTGAAAACTAGAGACCTAGGGGAATCCAAGGAGGGGTGACTTGCGGGGCTCGGACCAGGTTCTGTTACCCAGAATCCTTTGCAAACCTCAAAATTTGGCTAAAAAAACACATGTTCCTCACATTTCGGTGACAGAAAGTTCTGGAATCTAAGAGGAGCCACAAATTTCCTTCCACCCAGCGTTCCCCCAAGTCTCCCGATAAAAATGATACCTCACTTGTGTGGGTAGGCCTAGCGCCCGCGACAGGAAATGGCCCAAAACACAACCTGGACACATCACATTTTTTCATAGAAAACAGGGCCTACCTGTGGATTTTGGCCTCTAGCTCAGCCGGCACCTGGGGAAACCTAGCAAACCAGCGCATTTATGAAAACTAGAAAACCAGGGGAATCCAAGATGGGGTGAATTGTGGGGCTCTGACCAGGTTCTGTTACCCAGAATCCTTTGCAAACCTCAAAATTTGGCTAAAAAAACATGTTTTCCTCACATTTCAGTGACAGAAAGTTCTGGAATCTGAGTAGAGCCACAAATTTCCTTCCACCTAGCGTTCCTCCAAGTCTCCCGATAAAAATGATACCTCATGTGTGGTGTGGGTAGGCCTAGCGCCCGCGACAGGAAATGGCCCAAAACACAACGTGGACACATCACATTTTTTCATAGAAAACAGTGCCTACCTGTGGATTTTGGCCTCTAGCTCAGCCGGGCCCAGGGGGGGCAGAAATGGCCTAAAATAAATTTGTCCCCCAACCCCCCTCCCCCCCCCCCGGGAGCGACCCTTGCCTATGGGGTCGCCCCCCCCCCTTGCGTGACATTGGTGCCAAAAAATCCCCTGTGCCTAGTGGTTTCTGCCCCCCTTGGGGCAGATTGACCTACAATCGGCCAATCTGCCCCCAAGGGGGGCAGAAATGGTCTAAATACAATTTGCCCCCCAGGGGAGCGACCCTTGCCTAATGGGTCGCTCCCCATCTCTACAAAAACAAACAAACAAACAAAAAAAAACCACAAAAAAACAATTTGCCCTGGTGTCTAGAGGTTTCTGCCCCCCCGGGGGCAGATCGGCCTAATACCAATAGGCCGATCTGCCCCCAGGGGGGGCAGAAATGGCCTAAAATAAATTTGCCCCCCCAACCCCTCCGGGGAGCGACCCTTGCCTGCAAGGTCGCTCCCCTTGCGTGACGGCGCAAAAAAAAGATCCCTGGTGCCTAGTGGTTTCTGCCCCCCTTGGGGGCAGATTGACCTACAATCGGCCAATCTGCCTCCAAGGGGGGCAGAAATGGTCTAAATACAATTTGCCCCCCAGGGGAGCGACCCTTGCCTAATGCGTCGCTCCCCATCTCTAAAAAAACAAACAAAAAAAAACCCACACAAAAAAAAAATTGCCCTGGCGCCTAAAGGTTTCTGCCCCCCCCGGGGGCAGATTGGCCTAATACCAATAGGCCGATCTGCCCCCAGGGGGGCAGAAATGGCCTAAAATAAATTTGCCCCCCCCACCCTCCCCGGGGAGCGACCCTTGCCTGCAAGGTCGCTCCCCTTGCTTGACTGCGCAAAAAAAAGATCCCTGGTGCCTAGTGGTTTCTGCCCCCCTTGGGGGCAGATTGACCTACAATCGGCCAATCTGCCCCCAAGGGGGGCAGAAATGGTCTAAATACAATTTGCCCCCCAGGGGAGCGACCCTTGCCTAATGCGTCGCTCCCCATCTCTAAAAAAACAAACAAACAAAAAAAAAAAACACACAAAAAAAAAATTGCCCTGGCGCCTAAAGGTTTCTGCCCCCCCGGGGGCAGATCGGCCTAATACCAATAGGCCGATCTGCCCCCAGGGGGGCAGAAATGGCCTAAAATAAATTTGCCCCCCCACACCTCCCGGGGAGCGACCCTTGCCTGCAAAGTCGCTCCCCTTGCGTGACTGCGCAAAAAAAAGATCCCTGGTGCCTAGTGGTTTCTGCCCCCCTTGGGGGCAGATTGACCTACAATCGGCCAATCTGCCCCCAAGGGGGGCAGAAATGGTCTAAATACAATTTGCCCCCCAGGGGAGCGACCCTTGCCTAATGCGTCGCTCCCCATCTCTAAAAAAACAAACAAACAAAAAAAAAAAACACACAAAAAAAAAATTGCCCTGGCGCCTAAAGGTTTCTGCCCCCCCGGGGGCAGATCGGCCTAATACCAATAGGCCGATCTGCCCCCAGGGGGGCAGAAATGGCCTAAAATAAATTTGCCCCCCCACACCTCCCGGGGAGCGACCCTTGCCTGCAAAGTCGCTCCCCTTGCGTGACTGCGCAAAAAAAAGATCCCTGGTGCCTAGTGGTTTCTGCCCCCCTTGGGGGCAGATTGACCTACAATCGGCCAATCTGCCCCCAAGGGGGCCAGAAATGGTCTAAATACAATTTGCCCCCCAGGGGAGCGACCCTTGCCTAATGCGTCGCTCCCCATCTCTAAAAAAACAAACAAACAAAAAAAAAACACAAAAAAACTATTTGCCCAGGCGCCTAGAGGTTTCTGCCCCCCCTGTGGGCAGATCGGCCTAATACTAATAGGCCGATCTGCCCCCAGGGGGGGCAGAAATGGCCTAAAATAAATTTGCCCCCCTCACCCCCCCCGGGGAGCGACCCTTGCCTACAAGGTCGCTCCCCTTGCGTGACGGCGCAAAAAAAAGATCCCTGGTGCCTAGTGGTTTCTGCCCCCCTTGGGGGCAGATTGACCTTAAAATCGGCCGATCTGCCCCCAAAGCGGGCATAAATGGCCTAAATACAATTTGCCCCTCCAGGGGAGCGACCCTTGCCTAAGGGGACGCTCCCCATCTGTAAAACACAACAACAACAAAAATCCCTGGTGACTAGTGGTTTCTGCCCCCCGTGGGGGCAGATCGGCCTAATAAAAATAGGCTGATCTGCCCCCATGGGGGGCAGAAATGGCCTAAAATAAATTTGCCCCCCAAGGGAACGACCCTTGCCTAAGGGGTCGCTCCCCTTACATGAAAAACAAACAAACAAAAGAAACTCCCTGGTGTCTAGTGGTTTCTGCCCCCATTGGGGGCAGATTGGCCTCATAAAAATAAGCCAATCTGCCCCCAAAGGGGGCAGAAATGGCCTAAATATAATTTCCCCCTATGGGAGCGACCCTTGCCTAAGGGGTCGCATCCCACACCTAAAAAACAAAAGAAAACAAATAAAAAAACAAACCAAAAAAAAGTATCCCTGGTGTCTAGAGGTTTCTGCCCCCACTGGGGGCAGATCGGCCTAATAATAGGCCGATCTGCCCCCAGGGGGGGCAGAAAAGGCCTTAAAAAAAATGACCCGCTGGGAGCGACCCTTGCCCAAGGGGTCGCTCCCTTCTGTCAATTTCATAGAAGAAAAAAAAATCCCTGGTGTCTAGTGGGGTTTCAAAAGCCGGATTGCAAGCAATCCAGCTTTTGAAACCCTCGGAGAGACTTCAAAGGGAAGGAAATACATTTCCTTCCCTTTGAAGCCCCTCCGGGCCTCCCCCACGTGATCGAAAGAGAAATGCTGAGCATTTCTCTTTCGATCGCGCTGGAAGCTCTGCTTCCAGCGCGATGGGGGAGGTTGTGTGATGGTCAGCGCGCGCTCGCGCGCTGACGTCACAGGGGGGGTGGGGGGGGGTCGGGGGTTGAAGGGGAAGGGATTCCCCTGTCAGCCCTGACCTAGGGGGGTGGGGGGGCAGCCCTCGGGAGGAGCGCTAGCGCTTCTCCCGAGGGCAGCATTCAGGACGTAATGGTTACGTCCATGGCGCCACACGGGCGCTGCCATGGATGTAACCATTACGTCCGTGGCGGGGAAGGGGTTAATCATGGTTTGTTCAAAGTCTATTATTATTTATTGTGTGCAGTAGTTATTTGTTTTATATTTAATGTAGTTTAAGAGTGCTACTTTGTTTATTAGGTAGTAGAGCATGTATAAAAGGGATATTTGAGTTGTTATATTCACCATTTATGGTGTATTTCCAAGTGACTGGTTTAGGGCACATTTTGAAGGTCCCATCCATCATCCACAGCTTAGTTTTAGTAAGTTATTTGCTATAGAAAATAGGATGTGTTTATCATTGTTCAGGTTATCATGTAACATGAAGGGTTCATCATTATGTATGACTTTTGAGTGTTCAGGTATTTCATTATCGTGATATCTTCTAGGGGCAGGAGGTGTATCAAGGGTTGCTTTTTAAGTTTGTGCAATTAAGCATTTTAAGGTGGGTATGGCTGGTAGTTGGCTTGTGATGTGTTCGGGGACTCTAGCGGTTTTACATTTTAAGATCTTTGATGTGCTCTCCTCTGAGATAGTGCTTGACCTCTCTTATATACTCCAAAACCTCTTTTATTTCTATTTATGTCACATACGCAAGATGGTTGTTTCCTCTTACATTAATTATAACATCATCTTTTGTAGTGGCCCTCCCATAGCATGCATTACAATAATATGTTGTTCATTTCCAATTCAGTTTCCATCAATGCCCTATCTTGGTTGTAGGTGTAGTCTTTGTGACCAAACAATTACTTTCCTTTCTGTGATGAGATATATATTTTTCATTCTGTCAATATGTCTGAAAATAGTGAAATTATGCAAAGAATTACAATTTTAAAATGTTTAATGTTTGTTATTTACACATAAAGCTATGCAACTCATTTTCTTATATATTCGTACATGTATGTTCTTCTTAGATTTTTCATGCTTTCTTTACAGATGCTCCTTTGGGGTGTTGTAATGTGGAGTAGGTGATATATTTTCTGTTGGTAGAAAAAAAATCAGAGTCCTTTAAAACAAAAAAAATTGTTGGTAGTCAGTAGGGGTTGCGGTTGTTAAGCTTTACTTTTTCTGTTTATGGTGAGTTTATATTTTATAATAGTTTACATTTACTTACTTTGTTATGTTTTTTCCTAGGTTTGTGATTGGTGTTGTTTTTCAGTACCTTAGCATTTTCTCGATGTTGTAGTAACTTCTTTTCGTAAGTACACCCTCAGAGCACGGAGTACTGGAGTGTTTTATTAATTTACTGTTTTACATTTTTAACTGTAACTAAAATAAGTTGTAGTTTAACTATACGTTTTACTTACTTAATAAGGTAGTTGTCTTCTTCTTGCAGCTTTTGTCATTAAGTTGATAAGTAATATATATTAAGGAGCATTAGGTTGATAACATTTGTGTGCGTTTTATATTGTTGGTTTAAGTGTTTGCCTGTTTTTTTGTTCAGATTGTTTATTGTTTAACTTTATTGATTAAATACCTTCTGGTCTGAATTGTATTTTTATTTATGTCCTTCTCTGATGAATGTTCATTTTTTTTTTTTATAATGTTTTATATGTAGCTAGATAATTTAGGGCCATGTGTACGAACACTTTTTTCCACAGACACAGAACTGGTAAAAACCTTTGCTACATCTGGCCCTTAGTTTTTTTAAATATATAGATTTATTAAAATCTAAATTTATACATTTTTAACTGATGTTATCTATTGAGTTTCATTTTTTGGGTTGATTTATATTTATTTTGGTAATGCAATATATTTATTTTATTGTTAAAAATAGAAGTGGGTGGAAGGCTATGCTCCGATGGCGGAGCTAACAGAGTTTTTGGGGCTCTGCGCTTCACTTTGAGCGCGGAGTTCGCCACAAGCTCCGCTAGCCTCACTAGGTTTGTGATTAGTGTTGTTTTTCAGTAGCTTAACGTTTTCCCGATGTTGTAGTAACTTCTTTTAGTAAGTACACCCTAAGAGCACGGAGTACTGGAGTGTTTTATTCATTTGCTGTTTTACATTTTTAACTGTAACTAAAAGTAAGTTGTAGTTTAACTATAAGTTTTACTTACTTAATAAGGTAGTTGTCCTCTTCTTGTAGCTTCTGTCATTAAGTTGATAAGTAATATATATTAAGGCGCATTAAGTTGATAACATTTGTGTGCCTTTTATATTGTTGGTTTAAGTGTTTGCCTGTTTTTTAGTTAAGATTGTTTATTGTTTAATTTTATTGATTAGTTACCTTCTGGTCTGAATTTTATTTTTATTTATGTCCTTCTCTGATGAATGTTCATTTATTTTTTAATAATGTTTTACATGTAGCTATATAATTTACCTTATTTTAATTATATAGATTTATTATAATCAAAAATTATACATTTTTAACTGATGTTATCTATTGAGTTTCATTTTTGGGCTGATTTATTTTTATTTTGGTAATGCAATATATTTATTTTATTGTTAAAAATAGAAGTGGGTGGGAAGCTTTGCTCCACTGGTTTTTGGGTCTCTGCACTCCACTTTGAGCACAGAGTTTGCTGCAAGCTCCGCTAGCCCCACCAGCGGAGCAGAGCTCACCTGGCGAGCACTATAGCCTAGTTATTGGCCACACAGCACAACCGCAGACAGTCTGCGCTAGCGCTGTGTAGCCCATGACTCGGCTGCAGTGCACACTGGGTCCGGCAACGGATCTAGGGAGGGCCAGGCCTGTTTCTATCAGCAGCAGATTAGGTGGCAGAGGGAGGCAAACAGGGAGCCAGCCTGCTGGGGGAAGAACAATGAGGACCCAGGTATGTCCTCGTCTCCTATTTTCTTTTTTTTTTTTTTTTTTCCTTGTTTGTGCACCAGTGTGCACAAACAAGTTTAAAAAAAACTGAAATGGCCCTGGCCAGAAATCAGGCCAGGGCCGTTCGCAGTGGTAGCTGCCATTTCAGGCCTCTTCTACACCGGCCTGTCCATATTGTGCAATGCACATGGGGAAGACTGGTGCACAACACAACTGGCAGCTTTCACTGCCTATGGTCCTCTCCTGAATGCGCCCGATCTCGGAAGTACTGAGCAGTGTATATATTGTTTAATGTTTATTTTTATGTTTTGTTTAGTGTAAAAAGTAGTTATTTTTTGTTAATGACAATGTAATTACTTTGGTGATATTATTGTAGTCGGTATTGTGTGCAGTGATATTTTTGACTATTTATATGTTTATTTATAGTTACAGATATTTTCGTTTTCGATATTAATAAAAGTTTTTAACAGAAATATTTTTATTCTCGATATTTGTGGTTTTATTATGTAAGTATTTTTAACAATATTTACTTTCTGATATTTTTGTCTATTGATATAGACTTTTGATGTGAACCAACATCGTGTAATTTAACCCAGTGCATGATACTAAGGTGACTCCTTTTCTGAGCCATGTTCTTCACCTGTCTGTACTGGTGTTTATGTGTGTGCTGTGGTGTCAGAGTTGGTTGAGTTGATATGGAGGTGATGGAGCTGTACAAGCAATCCTTTTTACCATTTCTCTTTTGCCTTTAACGCCATGTATATTATTAGAAATGTGGTTTAATGTTGGCAGAGGTATGCACCATGTCCAAGCAGGAACCACAGTCCTAGTCAGGGTAAATCCGTCACTCACCATAAATTACCCTGTGCTCACCCTATGGTAGTTTGGCACGTAGCAGGCATGCTTAACCTTAGAGGCAATGTGAAAAGTAATTGTGGAACACTTAAAATGTAACACAGTGTAAATACTGCACAAATATAATCAACACTTGATTAGAAAAATAGACCTTAATTTAACCCCTTCGCTGACAGGCCTTTTCCCCCTCAGGAGCCAGGCCTGTTTTTGGCTACTTTGGGCAGTTTGCGCTTAGGCCCTCATAACTAAAGCTACCCATGCCAAATTTGCGTCTATTTTTTCAACATTCTAGGGATTCTAGAGGTACCCAGAGTTTGTGGGTTCCCCTGAAGGAGACCAAGAAATTAGCCAAAATACAGCAAAAATCTCGTTTTTTAAAAACAAAATGGGAAAAAAGTGCTGCAGAAAAAGGCTTGTAGTTTTTTTTCCAGAAAATGGCATTGTTAGAAATTGGGTTTCTGGTTGGCTAGGGTATGCACCTCAGCCATTCAGAACCTACCCACTCTAGTCAGGGCAAGGGAGTTACACGTCAAAGATAACCCCTGCTCACCCCCTTGGTAGCTTGGCACGAGCAGTCAGGCCTATGCCAGAGGCAATGTGTAAAGTGTTTGCACAACACACACAACACATGTGACGCAATATCACCACCACAAAGGAAACACAACACCAAGTTATATGAAAATATACTGTATTGTACACAACACAATTATTAGACCACACATCACATATCAGTACTATCCTGCTACCTTAGCAGTTGTCAGAACATTACACATCTGATACTCTGCAAACTAGCAGTAGTCCCATATGACACACAGGTTACTCAGTATTCTGCAACGTAAGCAGTAGTCAGGAAACACGTTACTACACCAAAACACTTGTCACAATTAATATCATAAACGCCCATAGTAGGAACATTAGAAAACATATGGCAAGTCATCAAAACATATTAGTGTGTTATGCCCATAATAGGAACATGTTCATACATATAGCAAATACGTCAAACATAGGTAGGCAATATATAAATTCAAGTCTGTAGAAAAAACTTTTCATATATATATACATATTATTCCTTGTGGAAATACCTGTTTGTCTGATGAGGCACCTCTAGTGCCTAGAAGATAAAAAATGGGGCCCGGCGCTCCTCTGTGCAAAACAGGGGCCTCTCTTATCCTTTGGCCAGAGGAGGGCTGCATGCACCTCCTTTCTACTATGGATGGGCCCCTGGGCCTCAACCAGCACTCAAGAGGGGGGCACCGTCCTCTGGATATTTTAGGGGGGCACCACACACCCCATCTGACTTTGGAACGGGCCCCTCCAGGGGCCCAGGATCTCCTGGGGTCACCCCTGGGCCTGTACTGGAGGAGCCACAAATTTCCTTCCACTCAGCATTCCTTCAAGTCTTCCAATAAAAGTGGTACCCCACTTGTGTAGGTAAAGAAAACTTACCTGTTTTTTTGCAAAGTGCCTAGCTGTGGATGTTGGCCTCTAGCTCAGCCGGCACCAACGAAAAAAAAACCGAACCCGGACATTTTGGAAAACTAAGCACCTAGGTGAATTCAGAATTGGGTGATTTGTAGGGCTCTCACCGGTTTCTGTTACCCAGAATCCTTTGCAAACCTCAAAATTGGCACAAAAAAAAAACACATTTTCCTCACATTTTGGTGATGAAAAGTTTTGGAATCTAAGAGACAAGTTTTCTTCCACCCAGCATTTCCCTAAGACTCCCAATAAAAATGGTACCTCACTTGTGTGGGTAGGCCTAGTGCCCGCAACAGGAAATGCCCCAAAACACAACGTTGACACATCACATTTTCCTAAGGAAAACTGACCTGTTTTTTTGCAAAGTGCCTAGCTGTGGATGTTGGCCTCTAACTTAGCAGGCACCAAGGAAAACATACCGAACCTGGACATTTTGGAAAACTAGACACCTGGCGGAATTCAGAATTGGGTGATTTGTAGGGCTCTCACCAGGTTCTGTTACCCAGAATCCTTTGCAAAACTCAAAATTTGGCCAAAAAAAAAAAAAATGTTGGTGATGGAAAGTTTTGGAATCTAAGAGAAGCCACAAGTTACCTTCCACCCAGCATTTCCCTAAGACTCCCAATAAAAATGGTACCTCACTTGTGTGGGTAGGCCTAGTGCCCGCAACAGGAAATGCCTGAAAACACAACGTGGACACATCACATTTTCCTAAAGAAAACTGACCTGTTTTTTGCAAAGTGCCTAGCTGTAGATATTGGCCTCTAGCTCAGCGGGAACCTAGGAAAACCTAGCAAACCTGGACATTTCTAATAACTAGACACATGGGGAAATTCAGAATGGGGTGACTTGTGGGGCTCTCACTAGGTTCTGTTACCCAGAATCTTTTCCAAACCTCAAAATGTGGCAAAAAAAAACACTTTTTTCTCACATTTCAGTGATTGAAAGTTTTGGAATCCAGGAGGAGTGACATATTTCCTTCCACCAAGCGTTCCTACAAGTCTCCTGATAAAAATGATACCTCACTTGTGAGGGTAGGCCATGTGCCCGCAACAGGGAATGCCCCAAAACACAAAGTGGACACATCACATTTTCCTAAAGAAAACTGACCTGTTTTTTGCAAAGTGCTTAGCTGCAGATTTTGGCCTCTAGCTCAGCCGGCACCTAGGAAAACGTACCAAACCTGGACATTTCTAAAAAAAACTAGACTCCTAGGGGAATTCAAACTGGGGTTGACTTGTGGGGCTCTCACCGGGTTCTGCTACCTAGAATCCTTTGCAAACCTCAAAATTTGCACAAAAAAACGTATTCCGAACATTTTGTCGCGTGGGCTCTCATTATCCTAAATGAGACTAGTGGATTTCTAGGCAGCAGGATCGATAACGGTGTGGGGACTGAGTCTGACCCACATGTAAGGAACTCTGTCACCCTAAATCCGGTTTTTGCTCCGGCTAACTAGCAGTGCCTCATCTCTCCCACGGGGAAGAGATGATTGGGCAGCCGAGCGCATGACATCTTTGGAACTTCTCAGGGAAGTTGTGATTACTCAGATCCAAACCAACTCTCTCATTTACAATTTGATCTCATATACAAATGACAAAGACAGTATAAGTTTTATATAATGATTTAATAAAACAACTGTATTTTGGATAATAAGGCATGAGCCGCAATAACCAGAACCATACAACACAGTAGGATTGAAATAGTTACCAGGAGAGTAAAAAATAAGAACAAAGCGATCATCGTGTTTAATAGTTTCTACTCTCCCTCTGCTTGTTCTATTTTGAGCACAGCATGTTAAGCTTCTAGCTTGCCTGTCTGTATCACTGGGGAGACATCAGCCCTCATACCTGAGCAAAGGCCTGTGATCTCGGTTCAGCATCTGCAACGAGGCAGTCAGCGTCTAGTTGTGGTTCCCTGGTCGGAATCTCCCTCTTGCGTGTATTGAGACAAGGAAGAGATTTTATAACTAACATGTCAGCGTGATCACAAAATGTCCCTACGCAGGAATGCCAAGTCTAAACTCCTACGACGTCTATCGGCAATGTACCAGACTGTATCCTTGAGTGAAGCACAGAGAGAATGTGTTATGGAGAACTCTAGTGCTGAAGTAGGCAAAACAGTGTGATATGAATAAAAAACAAAACCGTAGAACTGGCTATTTGAAAAATAACAGTACGAAGCCTAATAAAAAGCATTTAGAGCAAAGTGCACAGAGGCTCTAGGCTGTCAGCAAATGAATAAAATACATTCACGGCAAAGTGCACAAAGGACTAAAGCCTGAAGCTAATGCGCAAAAGATACGTAAAACTAACCACACTACAATTTCAGTGATGGAAATTTCTGGAATTTAAGAGAAGCCACAAATTTCCTTCCACCCAGCGTTCTCCCAAGTCTCCCATTATAAATGGTACCTCACTTTCTAAAACCTAGACACATAGGGAAATTCAGAATGGGTTTGCTTGTAGGGCTCTCACCAGGTTCTGTTACCAAAAATCCTTTGCAAACCTCAAAATTTGGCATAAAAAAGCTTTTTCCTCACATTTCGGTGATGGAAAGTTTTGGAATCTAAGAGGAGCCACAAATTTCCTTTTACCCAGCATTCCACCAAGTCTCCCAATAAAAATGGTACCTCATTTATGTGGGTAGGCCTAGTGCCGTGACAGGAAATGCCCCAAAACACAACGTGGACACATCACATTTTCCTAAAGAAAACTGTCCTGTTTTTTGCAAACTGTCCAGCTGTGGATTTTGGCCTCTAGCTCAGCTGGCACCTAGGAAAACATACCAAACCTGGACATTTCTAAAAACTAGAAACCTGGGGGAATTCAGAATCGGGTGACTTGAGCGGTTCTCACCAGGTTCTGTTACTCAGAATCATTTGCAAACCTCAAAAAGTGACCAAAAAAAACACTTTTTCATCAAATTTCAGTGATGAAAAGTTTTGGAATCCAAGAGAAGCCACACATTTCCTTTTCCCCAGCATTCCCCTAAGTCTCCTGATAAAAATGGTACCTTACTTGTGTGGGTAGGCCCAGTGCCCGTGACAGGAAATGCCCCAAAACACAACGTGGACACATCACATTTTCATAAAGAAAACTGACCTGTTTTTTCCAAAGTGCCTAGCTGTGGATTTTGTGCTCTAGCTCGGCCCACACCTAGGAAAACCTACCAAACATGGACATTTCTAAAAACTAGAAACCTTGGGGAAATCAGAATGGGGTGACTTGTGCAGCTCTCACCTGGTTCTGTTACTCAGAGTCCTTTGCAAACCTCAAAATTTGACACAAAAACACTTTTTCCTCACATTTCGGTGATAGGAAGCTTTGGAATCTAAGAGAAGCCACAAATGTCTTCCAACCCACTGATCCCCTAAGTCTCCTGATAAAAATGGTACCTCACTTGTGTGGGTAGGCCTAGTGCCCGCAACAGGAAATGCCCCAAAACACAACGTGGACACAACACATTTTCCTAAAGAAAACTGACCTGTTTTTTTTAAAGTGCCTAGCTGTAGATTTTGGCCTCTAGCTCAGCCGGCATCAAGGAAAACCTACCAAACCTGGACATTTCTAAAAACTAGACATCTGGGAGAATTCAGAATGGGGAGACTTGTGGGGCTCTCACCAGGTTCGGTTAAAAAGAATCCTTTGCAAACCTCAATATTTGGCAAAAAAAACACTTTTTCCACACATTTGGGCGATGGAAAGTTCTGGAATCTAAGAGGAGCCGCAAATTGTCTTCAACCTAGCATTCCCCCAAGTCTCTCGATTAAAATGGTACCTCACTAGTGTGTGTAGGCCTAGTGCCCATGACAGGAAATGGCCCAAAACACAACTTGGACACATCACATTTTCCTAAAGAAAACTGACCTGTTTTTTACAAAGTGCCCAGCTATGTATTTTGGCCTCTAGGTCAGCCAGCACCTAGGAAAACCTACCAAACCTGGACATTTCTAAAAACTAGAAACCTGGGGGAATTCAGAATGGGGTGACTTGTGCGGCTCTCACCTGGTTCTGCTACCCAGAATCCTTTGCAAACCTTAAAATTTGACAAAAAAACACTTTTACCTCAAATTTCGGTGATGGAAAGATTTGGATTCTAAGAGAAGCCACAAATTTCCTTCCATCCAGCGTCCCCCTAAGTCTCCTGATAAAAATTGTATGTCACTTGTGTGGGTAGGCCTAGTGCCCGCGACAGGAAATGCCCCAAAACACAACTTGGACACATCACATTTTCCTAAAGAAAACTGACCTGTTTTTTTTAAAGTGCCTAGCTGTGGCTTTTTGGCCTCTAGCTCAGCCGGCACCTAGGAAAACCTACCCCTGGATATTTCAGAAAACTAGACACATAGGGGAATTCAGAATGGGGTCACTTGTAGGGCTCTCACCAGGTTCTGTTACCCAGAATCCTTTGCAAACCTCAAAACTTGGCAAAAACACTTTTTCCTCACATTACGGTGATGGAAAGTTTTGGAATCTTGGAGGAGCCTCAAATTTCCTTCCACGCAGTGTTCCCCCAAGTCTCCCAATATAAATGGTACCTCACTTGTGTGGGTAGGCCTGGTGCCCGTGACAGGAAGTGCTCTAAAACACAACATGGACACATCATATTTTCCTAAAGAAAACGGACCTGTTTTTTGCAAAGTGCCTAGCTGCGGATTTTGGCCTCTAGCTCAGGCAGCACCTAGGAAAATATTCCAAACCTGGAAATTTCTAAAAACTAGTCACCTGGAGGAATTCAGAATGGAGTGACTTGTGGGGCTTTCACCAGGTTCTGTTACCTAGAATCCTTTGCAAACCTTTAAATGATGCAAAAACAACACTTTTTCCTCACATTTCGGTGATGAAAAGTTCTGGAATCTAAGAGATGCCACAAATTTCCTTCCACCCAGCGTTCCCTCAATTCTCCCAAGATAAATGGTACCTCACTTGTGTGGGTGGGCCTAGTGCCCGCAACAGGAAATGCCCCAAAACACAACGTGGACACATCACATTTTCCTAAAGAAAATTGACCTGTTTTTTGCAAAGTACCTAGCTGTGGATTTTGGCCTCTAGCTCACCCGTCACTTAGGAAAACCTACCAAACATGGACATTTCTAAAACCTAGACACCTAGAGGAATTCAGAATGGGTGACTTGTGGGGTTCTGACCAGGTTCTGTTACTCAGAATCCTTTGCAAACCTCAAACTTTGGCAAAAAACCCACTTTTTCTGCACATTTTGATGATGGAAAGTTCTAGAATCTAAGGGGAGCAACAAGTTTCCTTTCACTCAGCGTTCCCCCAAGTCTCCTGATAAAAATGGTACCTCACATTTGTGGGTAGGCCGAGTGCCTACGACAGGAAATGTCCAAAAACACAATTTGGATGTATCAAAATGATCTATTTCAAAACTACCTGTTTTTGCAGGGGGGGGCACCTGCATTTTTGGTCCCAGGTGTGACAGTCATCTAGGGAATGCTACCAAACCCAGACATTTTTTTAAAACTAGACACCTAAAGGGGTACAGAGAGGTGTGGCTTGTGTGGATTCCCCAACTTTTTATTTCCCGGACTTCTCTGCAAACCTCAAATATAGTTAAAAAAATCTCATTTTCCACACTTTTCTTTGTAGGATCTCTGTGCCGGTACAAATTTCCTACCACTCAAAGTTCCCCTCTGTCTGCCATTAAAAATTGTACCTCACTTGTGTGGGTGGCCCAGGTGCCTGCAACAGAAAAAGGCCAAAACCTGTAGAGATTGAGTGGATAGCACAGTGAGTTGATAAGCACATATTTGTCTTTTATACATCTTTAGGTTGACTCTGCTTTGGGGACCCACACAAGTGAGGTATCATTTTACTTATGCGACTGATGGGAACGCTGGGTTGTAGGAAATTTGTGCAGGAATGGTGATCCTACAAAGAAAGGTGAGGAAAATATGCTTTTTAAAGCAAATTTTGAGGTTTGCAAAGGAGTCTGGGTAAGAAAATGTTGGGGAATCGACGCAAGCCACACCTTCCTGGATTCCTCAAGTTGTCCCCAGATAAAAGCCGCACCCAGGACCAAAAACGTAGGTGTCCCCCTGCCCAAACACATGTAGTTTTGTAATAGATCATTTTGATGTGTCCACGTACTTCTGTGATGTTCTAAACACTGAAATTGTGAAAAGAAATGCACTTAGGTTATGTTAAAAAGCCATCTCACTCACCAACCAAGTTGGTGGCATGCTTCATCATTGGAGTCCCACCCAAGATACCTTGTATGCCACGGGTATGCTGCGACGCCTGATTACAGCGGAGCAGGTTTTGACATTTTTACCACACATACTGGTTGGATTTGGCATGAGGGTGAGTGATAGTTCAGTAGAGCAAATTTTATTAACGAGATTTCACAAAAATGCAAATGCACTGTTAATAACTTAAAGGCCAATAAACTGAACCAATGACTCACAGCTCGTGAGCTACGAAGCTGCGTCAGGTCACCAACCGCTTTACAGTCCATTCACACACCTTTCATACATGGCATGCACAAGATCATTCATGCCGTCAGCCGTGGGCTCAGCACATTACAAAACTTGCATCAACAGACAGCGCCATTCAAGGGCCCATCACTTTCATATGCTTACTTGCCTGATACAGCAATAATTCCAGCTGATGGGAGTGTGCGGACTGGCGTTTGGCTGGCACCGCCAGTCAAGCTCCACTCCATGCACACTGCCAGCCAAGCGCCACCCCACACACACCACCAGCCAAACGCCACTCCACTCACACTACCAGCCAAGCGCCACTCCACACACATGCCAGCCAAGCGCCACTGCATGCACAACACCAGCCAAGTGCCACTCCATGCACTCCAGTGTAGAATTTATGTATGTACAAACGGTGACCTTTGTTAAACAGTTGTCTACCAAGTTCCCAAACAATTTTCTCACTAACTCCAAAAGTGGGCAAACAACCAGGGGGGTCAATACTGGAATCCCTACCAGTGTAGACCTGGAAATTATACACATCTCCTGTACTACTTTCAGACAGCATATACATCTTAATTCCATACCGTGCTCTCTTGCTAGGATTGTACTGCTAAAAAACCAAACGCCCCCTGAACAGAACCAAAGTGTCAGGGAGACCAGATCCTCGGGCTCTGCGCACGTTCCCAACATGTCCACCACGAGACAGCTCCAAGACTCCAATAGATAAAATTACAGAGCCTGAGAGAGTCCAAGTGGGAGAAAAGGGGATTAGGATGGGAACAGCAGGGAAGGAGACCTGTAGGAAGCAAAAAGGTTAAACCACACAATATCAAGATTATATCACATTGATTTTCACTAGACTATGATTCTAAGCATTGTTATACTGTAACCATGGATAACTTAAGAAAGGACTAATAACTAGGCCTCAAGTGGTCTGGGTACCAGGGAAGGAATCAAGAATGATTAATACAACTTCTCAATGAAACTTTTCATGAAATGTTACACATTGTCTAGGATTATAAGAACCTTCTAGAATTATGTTTTCAGAACAAACATGGTCTTTTTACATGAGGACAAAAAGTAATCTGAACATTTCCTGGAACACAATAGGAATTGTATTGAGGACTTAATATGCACATATAATGTAACATCTTGAATTTTAACACCGAGTTTTAAATGTGGGAAATGAATCGCGCACACTGCCGATTTCAACAAGGATATGTAAATGCCATGAAATGATCGTGCACTCTGCAAACGATTTAAAACATCAGTTTTAAATGCGGGAATGAATTGTGCGTTTTGCCGATTCGAATGCCACCATGTGAATGCCAAGGAATGGTCGCGCACAATGATTATCAAAGTTTTAATGCAAGGAATGAATTGCGTGTATTGCCGGTTCGAATGCCACCATGTAAATGCCAAGAAATGGTCGCGCACAATGATTATCAAGGTTTTAAATACAAGGAATGAATCACACGTCTTGCCGGTTTGAATGCCACCATGTAAATATCCAAGAAATTGTAGCGCACAATCAATATCAAGAGTTAAATGCACGGAATGAATCGCGCGTCTTGCCGATTCGAATGCCACCATGTAAATGCCAAGAAATGGTAGCGCACAATGAAAATCAAGAGTTAAATGCACGGAATGAATTGCGCATCTTGCCGATTTGAATGTCAATATGTAAATGTCTAGAAATGGTCGCGCACACTGTTGCCGACCCGTATCTCAAAAGTAAAATGCCAAGAATGAATTGCGCGTCTTGCCGATTCGAATATCAACATGTAAATGCCAGGAAACACAAGCACTTTCACACGCACAAGGAAAAAACTCAAGAAATGGTCGCGTACAATGATTGTCAAAATTTTCATGCAAGGAATGAATCGCAAGTCTTGCCGATTCGAATGCCACCATGTGAATGCCAAGAAATGGTCGCGCACAATGATTATCAAAGTTTGAATGCAAGGAATGAATCGCGCGTCTTTCCGATTCGAATGCCATCATTTAAATGCCAAGAAATGGTCGCGCACAATGATTATCAAGGTTTTAAATGCAAGGAATGAATTGCGCGTCTTGCCGATTCGAATGCCACCATGTAAATGCCAAGGAATGGTCGCGCACAATGAATATCAAGAGTTAAATGCACGGAATGAATCGCGCGTCTTGGCGATTCGAATGCCACCATGTAAATGCCAAGAAATGGTTGCGCACAATAAATATCAAGAGTTAAATGCACAGAATGAATTGCGCATCTTGCCGATTCAAATGCCACCAAGTAAATGCCAAGAAATGGTAGTGCACAATGAATATCAAGAGTTAAATGCACGGAATGAATCGCGCGTCTTGCCGATTCGAATGCCACCATGTAAATGCCAAGAAATGGTAGGGCACAATGAATATCAAGAGTTAAATGCACGGAATGAATCGCGCGTCTTGCTGATTCGAATGTCAATATGCAAATGTCTAGAAATGGTCGCACACACTGTTGCCGACCCGAATCTCAAAAGTCAAATGCCAAGAATTAATTGTGCGCCTTGCCGATTCGAATATCAACATGTAAATGCCAAAAAACACAAGCACATTCACACACACAAGGAAAAATGAAAACTAGGTCCAAAAACTAGAATGCCTTCGAAAATGGGATCGGGGGCCCAGCCCGACCTCCGTCTTACCGTCCTGATCAAGGATCACCAATACAATGAAGGGCAAAGGCCTGGAAGATCAAAGTAGGCCTCCGGAACAGGAGCTCAGGAAATTGCTGCTGCTCTGCACCGGAACCTCTGAATAGTGAGCACGTGAAGCTGGGCTGGCTCCCTTATATAGAGTCTGGCTCAGCCCACATACCACACCCAGTCATGCTGCAGAGAAAGCTTCTAGAAGGCCCTGGAAAGGGACCACACCCTGACACACTCTGAAAGCGTGCAGCAATACATTGAAAATGAACAGTATTTACAAGCACCTTGAATAAAAGTCTTCAGGATTAAACTCTGCAATGCAAAAGGTTAACCAACAGCATATCAACATAATGCATGAATTACGTTATCTCATAAGTGCTGGGTTTTTGCATTCCGGTCACCCGTAGAGCGCACACTGCCCTGACGTTGACACAAAGACTCATATACAGACATAGACCTCTGAAAACTGATCTACACAATGGTCAACGACAGGCCTAATCTTAAAAAGGTGGTCACAATCAGAGTGATCTTGTGGCAAGGCTAAAGCATTGTCAACAAAATGCAGCATCCGAAGAAGAAGCAAATACCAATCATGAGTCATGGTTGCAGGAAATATAGCCGTTGCCATTAAGGGACTAGTAGACCAATAAGAAGCCAGTGACGGCTTCCTTATCAACCCCATCAAAAAAAGTTAAACCCAAGAACTTTTTCATCTCTTCCAGATTTGTAGGAATCCACACGGTAGCTCTAGACTGAGGCCTAAGTCTGGCAGCGTTGTCCTTCAATTACTGCTCTTCATACAAATTAGTCTGCTCAACAATCTCTTCCAAAAATATATTGTCCATAAACAACTGAAAGAAATTGACAGCCAAAACGTTTTCCATGTTCACTCTACACCCAGGCAGACCAGTAAAGGAAGGCAATTGTGGCTGGTCCATGTTTGGGGCAGCTCTTGGGCGGTCATTATGAACATGGCAGTCTGGATTGCCACGCCGACTGTGTCGGTCATTACCGCCAACAGCATGGTGGTCCAGACCGCCATATTCTGAACACACAGCTATGGCAGATTCGACCGTCGGGCTGATTGTGAGCACAATCGACCCGGCGGTTGAGGCCGGACAGGCGGTGGTATTATGATCCCAGTTTCACCAGGGATTCCCTGGCGAGTTACTCCACCAGGTAATCCCTGGCAGAATGCATATGGGTGACAGGGATAATCGTTCCTGTCACCTGTATGTGACATGCCAGACCCCTCCCCCTTTCCACTACACCTACCCACCCCCCCAAGCCTCTAGAACATCCCCCACCCACCAAACCCCGAAAACTGACCCCCCAACCCTCCACCCCCAAAACCCCATGTAGGTCCTCCAACCCGACCCTCACCATCCCCACCCCCCACCCCTGCATACAGTTCCCCCCAAACCCCAACCCGCCACATCCACATGCACCCATTCACTTACATGCACACACTCATACATGCACTCAGACACACATCCCCCACACATACATTCACGCACACCCCCATGCACTCACACACTCAGACACATGCCCCTTCCCTCTCAGACAGGACTTACCTTTTCCGTTGGGCTGCTCTGGGACAGAACGGGCACCCTGGATACTGCTCCACCGCCGTCAGGGCCTCTCCATATACCGACACACCTATAACTGCTTCATTATGGTCTGATGTGGCAGTGGGGGGGAGCAGCATCCACCCCCACCTCCAACTGCTAGCATGGCGCATGGCGGCCCTTACCGCCATCAATGGCAGTGAGGCTTCATGCATCATTATTTGGCGGGATGCCACCCGCCAACACTGGCAGTATTTCATTGAACGCCGGCACGATTGGCGGAGGGGCATCCCGCTGAAAACATAATGACCACCTTGGTTTTGTACACAATTCATTTATTTCTAGACAGTCATGCTCAATGTCATTCATTTTATCAATGTTAACATTCTCATTTGGAAGCAAAGTTGCTTTGTTAAGCACTGTACATCTCTTAATTGTCATATCAGGAGATCCTAGGATGACGGTCTCATACCTCATCAACCTGGCACTGGTCAGATATTAAGTTTTGGACCTTGTGAGCAAGACTTCAATAGAGCGGGGAACCATTATAGTAAGGGGATATCTCATAACAATGCTCTCACTCTGAGCGAGGCTCTGCTCAAATGCCTTGATGGACCGCAAACAACCTGGTATAGCTGCTGCAACTGGACCTAAAGTGGCTAAAAAATATGCCACTGGCCGATTCACATCGCCGTGAGTTTGAGTCAAAACAGACAAAGAATACGCATCACATTCATGACAAAACAACAGAAAGGGTTTTGGTAATAAGGCATACCCAAAGCTGGAGCTTGGCACAAACTCTCTTTTAAATTGGTAAATGCTTTATACAGGCTTGATCCAATGCTCAAGGATCAGAATCATCCTTGTGAGTCAATTTCTGCAAGGGCTTTGAAATGAGCGAAAAATTTGAGATCCATTGGCTGTAGTAGCTCACGAAGCCCAAAAACATCCTCACAGCCTTCTGGATAGCTGGGGCAGGCATATGAAACATGGTTGCAACCCTCTCTCTGGAGATTTTCCTGATTACTTTCTCAGTCAAATGACCCAAATATTTTACTTCTTTCTGACAGTACAGCAATTTAGCCAGGGACACTTTCTGACCATTGTCTCTCAGATGGTTCAGCAATGCAATCGTATCGTATTTGCACCCTTCTCTCGTTTTGGAGGTGATCAGTAGATTATCAATGTACTGCACCAAAGTCGATTGGTAAGGCATCACTAATGATTCTAAATTATTTTTCAAGATCTGGTTGAAAATGGATGGTGACTCGAAAACCCTTGTGGAATCCTACACCAACAGTAGACTCTATTTAAGAATTTGAAACAGAAGAGATATCTGTGGCTTTATGAAGAGGCACAAAAAAGAATGCTTTACACATGTCCACTACAGTGAACCATTCAGCATCACTTGGGATTTGAAACATAATCACAGCTGGATTTGACATTTAACCACAATGTAATTTATTTTTCTCAAATCCTGAACAATTAGAATTTTCCCACAGGGCTTGCGCAGTCCCATTATTGGTGAATTACACAGGCTACTCAACACTACTTTTAAAATTCCTTTGTCCACGAATTCTGCTATTATTGGTATTACACTTTTGATCACCTCCTTTGCCATGTGGTATTGTGGCGTATGGGGAAAAACTGCATTAGGCTTAACTGCGACTCTAACTGGCTCAACCCCTTTTATTAAACCAATGTCTTTTCTTGATAGATCCTATACCTTTGACACCACATATTTCTGCAAATCAGAAGGAAGATCTTTCACAGCAAAAACTGGAAAGAAACTGATCAGAGGAAATCCCTCATTTATTGTGTCATTGTCAACATTGAGTATCAGGTCATCTTCATCATCACTATTTGTCTGAATCTCAATACCATCATTTGAAAAAGTAGTCAAGCATTTTGTTTTGCACAAAAAATTCCTTCCCAGTAAGGATACATGACTTGAATCACAGACTCCTAATTTGTGTAAACCTTTAAAATTGCCAATTTTAACTGGGGCTGGTTTTGTAATTGGGTTAGTCAAATATTGGTTTGTAACTCCTACAATCTGGACTGTCTTCCCCAATGGGGCAGGCCTGGAACTTCTGCAATTCTCACTGTAGAGTGTGTGGCTCCAGTATTGACGAAAAATGAGACTTTGTGACCATTCACTTTTTCTTTAACATAGGGACCTTTCTGATCTACTTCTAATAAAGCAGTGAACACACATTCTTCCTCATTCAAACTCTCATTCTCCCAATTATTATTTATTCCATTCTCACTGTGTAGAGAGTACTAGTGTACAGTATTATTACTTTGGTTCAATCTTTGACCTGTGCCCATCCGAGAAAGCATCACCTGCTGCTGGTCCATAGGGGCTTGAGATATTTGAATTTGTTGTCTAGGCACCATTTGTACCGGGGGTTGCATCTGCTGTATCTGGGGCACTTGTACCTGCAATGGCTGTACTGGTTGCATGGGCTGCATAGGCTGGAAACCTTGCATCAGATTCACATTATTCAGAAAATTTGGATTTGGATCTCTCATTTTTGTCCCTCTCACGTTCTGGTAAGAATTGACATTATTCACTTGCTAAACAACACTTCCCTGATTTACCATTGGGCACTCCCGTTTCCAATGCCCAAGGCCTCTGCAAGCGTGACACAGCAATATCCTTTTCATCCCTTGTGCCTCACCTTGCACCACCACTGTATTCAAATCCGGACCACGATTTACACTTTCCATTTCTCCATGACCGCTACCTCTGCCTTGACTTTGAAACTGCATGTTTCCCTGCTGCTGCTGAAATGGATAACCTCCCTGAATCCCTATCTGTGCCACTTCAATCTGCATCACCATTGCCTTCTCTTTCAACTTTTTCTGTTTCAATTCAATCAAATCACTATAGTATTTTGCATGCTGCAACACTTCATCAATCGGCTTTGCTAGCGAGGAAATCAAATGGCTTTTAGTCATCTGACTAATTTCTGGTTTCAGTCCTTCAACAAATCAGAACACAAAATTAATCATGCTTTCGGATCAATTGTTACTGTACCACTGAAATGCTTAAATGCCTGCAACAACCTCTCATAGTATGTGTGATTTGACTCTCTTCCTGAGTTGTCCTGTCTATGCACTGCCAATCAATGTTCTTGGGCGAAATTCTCATTTTCAAAAATTCAATTACTTTATAGTAATATTTCATTACTTCAGGGTATGGTGCACCTGTTATCGTATCTCTCAGCGGCTCCCTTGTAGGCCAATCTACTCCCCTTTTGCATTCAATCGATGAGTCTGCTGGAACTACTATCCCTAAAAGAGTGTTCAAATCCTCCCACAGGCATTTTGCAAGTTCTACAAACCTGCCTGTCTGTTGATAACATTCTACAGGTTTCTTCCTCAACCTGGGATAATCATTTGTGAATGACAGAATGTCACTTCTGCTCCAGGGGACATTTATGAAATTCCCTCCTGGAATCTCTCTCATTGGTAGAATTTTAACCGGATCCCCAACCTGCTGCATGTTTGCAGGGGGAATGTCAGAATCCGTCTTCCCTTTCTTTTGTTTCTTTACCCAACTGCCTTCGCACTTGTCTAATGTTCACCATGTCTGAATCCTTTGAAATAATTCTTTAAGGTGTGTTTTCATTCCAGCAGTTCTCATGTGTTCAAAATATTTGCATTAAATTCTAACCTGTAATTCCTCGTCAAATATTTAGTTTTCTCTAGATACATGTCGTATTTTTCTGCTGAGTCTGCTAATCTTCGATGTGCCTCACCTGCTTCTTTTGTAATCTTTGTACACAAGGATCGCAGTTCTTCATCTGTGTAGGACTTGAGGCGATTTACACCCATAGTCCCTTCAACAAGTTCACCCGCTTCCATCTCAAGTCCAGTATAGTTCAAGTATTCTTATCCCTTAGAAGCACATTATGAGCTGTTTAGCATATCTAACCATTCAGTCAATTGCTGAGCTTTAAATCTTCGTAATTAAATGTTATTAGGCTGAGTGCCTGATAACTGTTGTACAGTCAGGTTCGGAGGTTGGGGCGTCATTAACTTCAGGTTGGGACCAATATGCGACCCTGCTTCAGTATTCAGAGGAGCTCTGAGTGGACTCAAATATAACAATGACCCTGCTCCATCAAAAGTCTGTCCCACAGGAGAGATTAACCTGGCATTATCATTGAGTCCTCCTCCCACTCGACTCTGACTCAGTGTTCCTTGACCATTTCTGCTGGTGTTTCCTTGAGCAAACAATGGTACAACGGGAACAATAGTGACAGATACAGACACTGCGTCTGGTCTTGATCTATCACTTGCATTCTGAGGGTGCATCACTCCCGTATTCTCATCAATACAGACATTTCTATCTGTGTCCCTATTATAGGACTGTATTTTGGAATCATTTGTGGCTACATTTGAGGCAGTAAGAGCGGAGCGGAGTTGGCTCTGGCTGAATCAAAGTTTGTTTCTGGTAAATCTATCCTGTCAGCATTATTAGGTTTGTTGCTGCATCTACAATAGGCACATCTGGGTAAATCCTATGAACATTCAGATGTGGCATGCAAACACATTAGGCAGGTGAAAACTGTGAGGACTAATCTGCACTGAATTCTGTGTCATATTAGGATTACCCTGTAGGGAACTCTCAGTCATGTTAAGATTACTGTGTATTGAACTCTGTGACATGTTTACTGGTGTCAGTGCAGAGGGGTTTACACTAGAGCTTGGACTGTTCTCTTGTGCCACATATGGTGGTGGACGATTTTTCAATAATTGTAAAATTAACTCATCATCATCTGACTCTTCAACAGGAGTCAAAACTTCCTGGTCTCTTTTGATTTCTGGTCTTCATCCTCATGTGGGCTCCTGTTTCTTGAAGCTTTCTTTGCTTCTTTCTCACTGTCCTGCAAAATTTCAGGAAACATTCTAATTCCTTGTAAGGTATGTATCCCCCAGTATTTCTGTTCATTATCCCCTAGCTTCCTCTAGAGTCCTCTCTGCCCTTCTCATTTTTCTCTCAAATTGTAACTGCTGTTTTTGTCTGCCCACTAGCTCACAGATTGCTAATGCTTCAAACTGAGCTGGTCTCAGTAGAGGCTTTAACTCATACATCACTTGTCTCAAATTTTCTAAAAGTCTCAAATTAAAAGTTCCATTTTTCAGGAAACACTAGAATCCCTTCCTTTTCTGTGATTTTGCACCAATGTTTTAACCAAAGGCATGCTCCGCTAACTCTCTCCTGAATTACGATAAATGCCAGAGTACCTTCTGGTGGACAAACTTCTCCTATTGCAGCTGGAATATACTCTTCTCCCCTAAGTGTGCTTTTTAAAGCTTTGAAAAACTTCATTTTTGCAAATGTGTAGTGAAAATTTGATAATCAGAAAAAGAAAATTAATCCCACAGTCCTCTTCATCTACCTTCACAACCAATAATGCTTCATGATTGTCCACCAATACGTGCGCGACCCTTCACATTAACCGCCCTATCCCAGCGCGACTCCAATGATGTCACACCCACACACTCAGCAGCTGACAAAGTCTTGCGGCTTGTCCTCCCAAACTCAGATTCACACCAAACTAAATGCAAAATTATTGCAGGCACTTCAACAAAGCCAAAAAAACAATTTGTCCGCTTACTAACAGGTAGGGTAATCACAAGTGCTTCAGGAACCTTACGGATTTTTCACTTTCAGCTTTCACTCTGGCAGCTATTCTTTCTTTCTCAGTTTCCCTGATTCGCAAGCAAAATTCGACCCGCAAATTTTACTCTCAATCTGATCAATAGGTCTGTCCTGGTGCACATAGAACTCACCAAATCTCAGGGAAAAATCTCTCATTCAATTCAACACATCATCTCGACTTGCCAACCATGCCCAACTGGCCTAGTAAACAGACAAATTACAGCAAAAAATCCAAGTGTCTTATACACTTTTCAAGATGCTCCGGAGTCTTAGACCTCGCAAGGCCTGTATACCAACAACCCCATGGACAATTTTTGAGCACAAAGCGCCACACACATGTGAAGTTTGTCGACTTCCCTAGTCTCACAATTTGGAGCACACACACTCCTTCTACAACATCATTTAGAGTACGCAAACTCCCTAAACCCTCACAAACAACCAATTTCCAAAAGCTGTGCAAGCGCATAATCTACTCAATTCACCCTGTCAACAGAACACAGAGAACATCTTCAAACACACATAGGCAAACTTCAAGTACAGTGAAAAGAAACTTTGGGTGTTTAAGGGCACATCTTCTCTCTATTTTGCATCATTGAATCAAACAAAATCTTTAATCAAAATCAACCAACGTTAGAGAGATGTATTTTAACTACAGGGCTCTCTCATAATTTTTCGATGGGAAAAAAACCTCAATATATATAATTATGGGCTCTTAAAGAACATACTCTGCTACCAAATCTTGTGAGTGTGTCAAGCCTTATCTGCTTAGTTATGATAACTAGTAAGGAGATGCGTACTTAGGCCGATGAACCTTTTGACTCGTTTAAGATGATCACACCATCATTTCACATGAATATCACTGTAAGTAAACAATTCAATTAATTAGAGCCAGTAATTGTACGCACCATGACCCATTCGGCTACGAATAACCACACCTTTTAGTGTCACTTAAAATGTTTATTTCCCTATCTTAACAATGCTAAGATCATGTAAATTAGTCTCAACACCACATGATTAAAATACAGAAATAACATAGGTTGATCGAAATGACTAAATTGTCTTAATTTTATCAAAGCTAAAATAACTAGGCCTTCAAAAGCAACACTACAAATCAACAGTAATAGTAATTGAGCAAGAATAATAAAGTACATTTGATCAGCAATTGAATATTTCCAGTTCGTTGTCAAAGACATATGAATAGAGGAAACACCTCACTAACTCCGGAATAGCATTAGCATGTTGGGCTTCATGCAAAAGTTTTAGTAACCCAAATTTAGAAAACATCTATCTGTGGCTCCGTCAAAAGCAGCAGTTGGTACCTAGAAAACAAAGACAAATCAACAATAAACATTGCAGTTTTATAGCTGTCCTTAAGGTTCAGGAAGCGGCATTGTCTTCATCAGAGGGAGATCAGCATCAAAGCAGGAGAGGGAAAAGTAAGAGGATCAGTTCAGAATTAGGCACTAAGATCTCTAAACCACCAAGTTGATGTCTAAGGCAAATCAGAAAAAGCGCTACAAATTTTAAGCAATAAGCTCTAAGGTAAGCACCAGCATCAGTGCATGGAGCATGAGAAATAACTCAAAAATAATAAAGTCCAAGAACGTTAGTAGTCAACACCCTCCGCATGCTCCGCAAGATCTACAGGTGGATCCCCAGAGATACAAGAAGAACAGTCACCCAAGCCCTCATCAGCAGCAAACTTGACTATGGAAACACCCTCTACGCAGGAGCCCCGGCCAAACTCCTCAAACGACTGCAACGCATACAAAATGCCTCGGCACGCCTGATCCTCGATGCCCACCGCCACAGCCACATCACTTCCCTTCTGAGAGACCTACACTGTCAGCAAAAGGATAACCTTCAAGCACCTCACCCACGCACACAAGGCACTCCACAACACTGGCCCAGCCTACCTCAACAGATGACTCACCTTCTACACCTCGTCCGCCAACTCTGTTTAGCCGACCATGCCCCTGCCACCGTACCCTGCATCCAAAGAGAGACTACTGGAGGCAGTTCCTTCTCCCACCTCGCCGCCAAGACCTGGAACACCCTTCCCGTGCCCCTACGACAGACGGAAGACCTGCTGACTTTCAGGAAGCGACTCAAAACCTGGCTATTTGAGTAGTAGCAGCACCCTCCCCCCCCTCAGCGCCTTGAGACCCTCACGGGTGGTAGTGCACTCTGCAAATACACTGATTGATTGATTGATTGATTGATTAGACAGGCTGGCAAGTGTCAAACAGACAGAGGCCCTCATTTTGAGATTAGTGGTAAATGGTGCCTACCATCGTGGCGACGGCCGCCAAAAGACAGTCGCCGCAGCTAACATCCGTCCTCCAAATTATGACCGCAGACGGATTTCCACCACAAGAAGGGTGCAAATCCGGCTGTGGCCATACTGGCAGATGGTGTTAAGGTGGCACTGCTACCACCAGCAGCGCCACACCAGTAGACCGCCGCCAGCCGTACTATGACAAATAGTATGGCCTGGCGGTGTTCTGCTGGCGGGCGGTGCTGGTCGTAGCAGCACCCTGTCCGGTCCCCTGCGAGAAAACCCCCTGGATGCAGGTAAGTTGGGCTTCCGAAAGGGGAGTGGGTGGGGGTGTTATGTCTGTGTGGGGTTGAGTGCATGAATGTGTGAGTGTGTGCGTAAATGCAAATGTGTGTCTAGTGTTGTTTGCGTGTGTGTGCATGTGTGAGAATGCATGTATAAATGGACCTGTGAATGCGTGTCTGCATGTCAGTGTGAACATGGTACAGATGTGTGCAAGAATGAATGGATGCATGCGTGTATGAATGCGTGTATGCCTGTGTGTGAGTGTGTGTGGGTGGTGCATGTCTGCGACTGTGGGTGTATGGGGGGGTGAGGGATTGGAAGGGGGGAGCATGGATGGAGGGCAGGGTGGGTGTCATCTGGGGATTGTTGGGGGGCCTGCTACCACTGTGGTTTTGAACGCCACAAAGGTGGTAGGTAGGATCAAAATGCCGCCAGCGGTACATTAGCAGCCGCCGGGCTGTAGATTGTTATCTCCAGCCCGGCGGCTGCTACCGCCATAGCGGTCGGTGTGGTATATTGGCGGGTTGGCTCCGCCAACCCACCAATGTCATAATGTGGCAGGATGTACTGCCAGCCTATTGGCGGTACTACTGCCACATTATCACCGACCGCCGGGGTCATAATGACCGCCAGAGTGTCCAAGAGTGACATGGGAATAATGGCTGTGAATGAATTACTGCTCTCCAAAGCTCCATGAACAGTGTGGTTAAGTTAAAATTGTCCATTGGTCAGAAGCATCTGGCGATGATAATTGTCCAATTATAATTTTAGTACGCATCAGAAAGATATACTAGACAGACATCCACCATTCTTGATTGGTTCTTCTCCATTTGTGTACATCCAGTCGATACAATAAGAATCAAATTGAGGAACCTTCCGTCCATTATCAGTGGGTCAGTTGTTTATCGCATTTCCAATATGCTTCGAATCAACAGTTACAGTGATGTAGAAACATTTTTAGGTTACACACATTTCCTCGAAAGAACTCCATTTCAATAATACAAGTTATGAACAAGTTTGAGATTCAAATAAAGGATTTGTTATACAGAGGACATGAGATCGTTCTACTAATGTTGCAACTTTCAGTAGTTAGCAGACATTCAGTTTTAGTTGTGGCCTTGCTTACTTGAGGCCTTTTAGTTTGCAGAAGTAAAGTTCATAATATTTAGCTGTAAATATGACAGTGAAATGCATTTTCAAACATATATAAATTCTTAATACATATTAAAACTTTATTAGTGAATAACTCCTTACTGGATGGTGACCAATAAAGAAGGTACATTATGAGTCACATGTCATTTTTCTATGCTAATGCATTTTATACGTTAAAACAGACATATATAAAATAATTATTAATGTTAATTTCAGCACTTACGATATCAAAGTTGTGTCGGTATCACGGAGAGCATTCTCTTTTGTGAAGACACTTTACAAATTATCATCATGCATACGATTTGTTCCAGAATAGCGTTTGCGGTATTGAATCAGGGAGTTTCCCTCTTGTTTATGAATGATAACGGAAAGAAAAAAAAACAGTACAGAGCACAGGAACAAATACAATAATGATAATGAAAAAATTTAAAAAAAACATTAAATACTTTTTGTTAAATGTTTATGTAGATGTTTTTATTGTCATCAAATTTTAGAGGTACGTGTAAAAGTGTAAAATAAACCCCAAAATTGAATCCATGGCACAAAGAGCTTGTCTGAAAGTCAGTGCTAGAATACACCTGCCCTTGCCAACAGTAATATCCTATTCCACCCAGAAATGACAATATTCAACCTAGACTGTAATTAAAAATACTGATGCAAAGCTGAAGGGCCAAGAACTGAAAATTTTGAAATAGACAAATATTGAAAATCACCATGATCATGGAACAAGCTCTATGGCTAAAACAGAGAAACACGAGCACTCACAACATTATTAAGGGTCAGCAGATTAGATGTCTGGGTAGCCATTAATATCCACAAAGGAGCTACCTGGGTCTATTCGTTATTTCACACTCCCAAGCTTGCAATCATGACATAACCTGTAAGGTGTTTTTCGATTTTCCAAATTTGTAACATTTCTTTTCTGCAGATGCCTCTTGGTCCAATAGTCTCACTGAGGCACCAAGAGTGTCACTGCAGTCTATGTGTCACAATTGAATAACAATCAATAATGCGAATAGATTGTTGCCTCTTTGCGTACATGTTATTTACATCCTTTTCTTCTGATTCCTCAAGATCCATCCGGGCCTCTGAAATGTATTTTTGGTCATTCTTGTTACAGTCAACTCAGGTTCTGCCTCATTTACCTTTGCAGCAAAAGAAGCACTTTCCTAAAATTTCCATTACACGCAGCATCCCTGTGGTGTAAACACATCCTCGGCGCTGGGACACCCTAGACAGGAAGTATGGTCTTTTCCGCTTAGCTATGCTTTTATGTGAGGCCAACCAACCGGAACGAGACGTGAATTGCGGAGGGTTTTTTCTGTTACTTTTTCCATGCATTAGTCAATGATCTCCTCTCTTTGGAGAGCTACAGCAACCCCTGGAACAAGGAGAAAGTAATTGTTTCTTGGTAGATGTGCAGTGGTCTCCTGGGTCCAATAGGCTGTTGAATGCGTGTGTGCTAACACGCCGCACTTCACTAAAGATATTGGAAAGGAACCCTGAAAGCAACAGGGGACGGGAGTTCAGAGCCACACTGGAGTTGACGCAGAGGTAAAGTTATAAAACATGGGAACTCGAGAAGTGACCCCGAGACTTCGAGTTTATCGACCAAGCACATTATTTTGGCAGCATGGGGACAGGAAGGTGGGCTGTAATCATCTTCCAATCTACAAAGGTCGCTGAAATTAACACGTTGTTCTCTTGGGGCGAAGCTGGTCAAAAAAAAATATTTTAAAAAAAATATTTGTAATGAGGGGATAAGTTCATCGTTATTACTTGCACTTAGCATCCATAACGTAGCTGAGCAAGCTTGATAAACTCTAGACCCTGGGTACTTGAAAACATTTTCCCAGGGCCCAAAAGGCTTGGTCTGTGATGTGCCCGGGGGCCGCATTGATGCCAAGGCAGTGGTGGTCGGGTGGGGTGGCTGAGGTGAATTGGTGGCAAGATAGGTGTAGGAGAAGGGAAGGATATATATCTAGTGGCTGAAATAAACAATGGGAAACCAGAAAACCTGGAATTAATCTTGGCTTACACACTTTTATAAATTGTGTGATCCTAGGCAATTGTTTAATATAATTTACCCTCCTTTTTCTGCATTATCATATATAAGAGGACCTCAAAATACATGATTTCATGGTGTGCGCTGCACAAAACCTGCTTCTATGTTTCATTTAATAAACTATAATGTTGTTCATGTATGATAGGAACCCAGGCCAACCATAAAGTGCACATACCGAGTGACTCGCCTCTTTAATTTATTATTGGTGCTGTTCTCAGGGTAAGGGAAAGAATTAATGTTTCCAAATTTATGTTTGAAAACTATCACTTTTAAATGAATACATCTCAATGCACTGATTAAGTAAATTGTACTAAGGTGAAAAGGTTCTTCATGTTAACTCAATACACTTTTTTTAATTTTGAAGAGACTGTCTTAGTTTATGACACTTATGCTGCAAGATGTCTTTAAAAATGAAGGTGTTTCTACAGTTAAGTGAAGGAGTCCCTAGTTATTTCATTTCTTTTAAGTTTGAAATAAATGATTGTGTGTCTATTTAATATTTTTATTGTTAGTGTGGAGTCCAGCAAACAGCTGCCCAGTGCTCCTGTTGCCCAGGGGGCCGCATGTAAAGGTCAGAGGGGGCCGCATGAGGCCCGCAGGCCATACTTTGAGTATCCATGATCTAGACATTTGAAATCACATAACAATGTGTAAGGCGAGGGACTTACTACATTTAGGCATGCACTAATAAACATATATGGAAGACAAGAAAATAACGCAAAACTAACATCCAAAATAAAAATATTAATTGACCATCAATAGAAGGGGAAACATTGTGTTTATCTGAAATGAAGTCTTACGGGTCGTAGTGCACTATCCAAAGTTAGAAAATATTATAAGGTAATCGAAAATAGCATTTGTAATGGAATGGGTCTCGCGTTTGCTCGAATTAGAGCTATCAGCGTTGTAAATTCCCAACTGGACTTTTCTTACCACATAAATTGAACATGAATAGTAAAACTGTTGACATAAGCAAGCCGATTCAAAGAGCCACAGCCACCATGAGTGTGAAGGAGAGACACAAAATGAAAAAGGACTTTGGTTGCAGTCAAAGGTATTGTCAATCATGCAATTATGTAACAGGGTCGATGGCCAAGGAGGTAACAAAACTGCCCCAAGGAGAGACAAACGTAAAACTTTTACCTATGGTAACAAAGGATTTTTGAAAGGCAAGGCCATGAACGAGTGATAGTAGGTGGGCGTCCAGTGGGTGTGGTTAAAAGCCACGTGTTAGGAAAGGGGTCTTTGGTTGGCAGTCAGGTTACCCCTTGTCCAAGTAGTGACCCTCACTCTAGTCAGGGTAAGTCACACATAATCCAAACTATCCTGTGCCCACTCTCTGGTAGCTTGGCACTGAGCAGTCAGGCTTATCTTAGAAGGCAATGTGTAAAGTATTTGCGCAATAAATCATGCAATAACACAGTAGAACACCACAAAAATACACCACAGATTGTTTAGAAAAATATATAATATTTATCTGGTAAGATGAAGGTCAAAACGATTAAGATGCAATAAGTATATGTTGAAATATCACAGTAAAAAATATATCAAGTGTCTTTAGTCTCTTAAAAAGAAACAAGTGACTCTTGCACCCACAAAGTAACTGGTTTGCGTTCAAATTCTCCGCAGGGGACCGCAGAGGAGATGCATGGAAAATGGGGAGGTGTGCGTTTATTTTTCCGGCGCACACAGACGATGCGTCATTGAGTTTTTACACATAGCAGGTTTTGCGTCGATTTTCGGTGTGTAGTCTGGGACCCTCTTGGGGTTGTGGGGTTTTCAGACGCCCCTGGGGATGATGTGTTGAAATCGGCACTTGCAGGACGAAGTCACAGGGGCTTTGTCAATCCAGTGGGCGTTGCGTGGAAACGTCTACCACATGGCAGGTGCTGTGTTGATTCCTCTCAGGAAGTAGGGCTGCGTCGTTCCGACTTGGCTTTGCATCAATCCAGTGGGCCGTGCATCGAATTTCCAGTCGCTATGCTGGCACTGCATCAATCTTCTCCTTGCAAAGTCGGGCTGCGTCATTTTGATTTGGCGTGGGGTGATTTTCTCATGGCGATGCAGGCTATGCGCTGTTTCTTGCAGGCTGTTAGAAATGGGGTTTTTGGTTGGCAGTCAGGTTACCCTCTGTCCAAGCAAGAACCCTCACTCTAGTCAGGGTAAGTCACACACATTCCAAAATTAGCCTGTGCCCACCCTCTGGTAGCTTGGCACGAGCAGTCAGGCTTAACTTAGAAGGCAATGTGTAAAGTATTTGTGCAATAAATCATACAATACCACCATATAGCACCACAAAAATACACCACACAGTGTTTTAGAAAAATATATAATATTTATCAGGATAATTGTAGGTCAAAACGAATAAAGTTGCAATGTGAATTTGAAAAAATATCACTGAAAAGTGATATAAAGTTTCTTAAGTCTTTAAAAAACAGACAAAGGGGGTCATTCCAACCCTGGCGGGATGACGATGGAAGCACCGCCAACAGGCTGGCGGTGCTTCCCTGCCCATTCTGACCACAGCGGTAAAGCCGCCGTCAGAAAAGGGGATCCAGAGGTTTCCCGCCGGATTTCCCCTGTCTGGGCTGAATCTCCATGGCGGCGCTGCAAGCAGCGCCGCCATGGAGATTCCGACCCCCTTCCCGCCACCCTGTTTCTGGCGGTTTTTACCGCCAGGAACAGGATAGCGGGAACGGGTGTCGTGGGGCCCCTGGGGGCCCCTGCACTGCCCATGCCAATGGCATGGGCAGTGTAGGGGCCCCCTAACAGGGCCCCAGCATGATTTTCACTATCTGCTCAGAAGACAGTGAAAATCGCGATGGGTGCAACTGCACCCGTCGCACCCCTGCAACACCGCCGGCTCCATTCGGAGCCGGCTTCTATGTTGCAGGGCCTTTCCCGCTGGGCCGGCGGGTGCTCCTTTGGCAGGCGCCCGCCGGCCCAGCGGGAAAGCCAGAATGGCCGCCGCGGTCTTTTGACCGCGGAGCGGCCAAATGGCGGTGACCGCATGGTGGTCAGAATGACCGCCAAAGTCTCTTTCAAGCACAAAGTACCTGGTTTGGAGTGGAAAATCTCCGCAGAGGGCTGCAGAAGAAGAGATACGTGGAAAAATAGTATGTGCGTCGATTTCTCCCCAGCACACACGGACTTGTGTCGTTATTTTTCACGCAGGGAAGTCGTGCGTTGTTTTCCGGCGCGCGGACAGTCTCTTTCTGTGGATCGCTGGGTTTACCAGATGTCCCGGGTCTGTGCGTGGATTCTCCTGCTTGCTTTCCGGCTGCGCGTTGTTCTGCGGGGCTGTGCGTCGAAGTTTCGCTCTCACGGCAGGCGTAGCGTCAATTTCTCCTCTGGAGGTCTGGCGGCGTTGTCCTTGCGTCGAAGTTCCAGTCGTCCCAAAGGCGTTGCGTCGATCAGCGTCGGTGTGCGGCGTTTTTCTCGCCACGGAACAAGATGTGCGTCGAAAATTTCGGCGCACGAAGCATCCAATTGAAAAAGAGAAGTCTTTTTGGTCCTGAGACTTCAGGGAACAGGAGGCAAGCTCTATCCAAGCCCTTGGAGAGCACTTTCACAGCCAGACAAGAGTTCAGCAAGGCAGCAGGCCAACAGCAAGGCAGCAGTCATTTTTAGAAAGCAGACAGGTGAGTCCTTTGAGCAGCCAGGCAGTTCTTCTTGGCAGGATGTAGTTTCTGGTTCAGGTTTCTTCTCCAGCAAGTGTCTGATGAGGTAGGGCAGAGGCCCTGTTTTATACCCAAATGTGCCTTTGAAGTGGGGGAGACTTCAAAGAGTGGCTAAGAAGTGCACCAGGTCCGCTTTCAGTTCAATCCTGTCTGCCAGGGTCCCAGCAGGGGGTGTGGCAGTCCTTTGTGTGAGAGCAGGCCCTCCACCCTCCCAGCCCAGGAAGACCCATTCAAAATGCAGATGTATGCAAGTGAGACTGAGTACCCTGTGTTTGGGGTGTGTCTGAGTGAATGCACAAGGAGCTGTCAACCAAGGCCAGCCAGACGTGGATTGTAAGGCACAGAAAGATTTAAGTGGAAAGAAATGCTCACTTTCTAAAAGTGGCATTTCTAGAATAGTAATATTAAATCCGACTTCACCAGTCAGCAGGATTTTGAATTACCATTCTGGCCATACTAAATATGACCTTCCTGCTCCTTTCAGATCATCAGCTGCCACTTCAACAATGTATGAGGGCAGCCCCAATGTTAGCCTATGAAGGGAGCAGGCCTCACAGTAGTGTAAAAACGAATTTAGGAGTTTTACACTACCAGGACATATAACTACACAGGTACATGTCCTGCCTTTTACCCACACAGCACCCTGCTCTAGGGGTTACCCAGGGCACACATTAGGGGTGACTTATAAATAGAAAAAGGGGAGTTCAAGGCTTGGCAAGTACTTTTAAATGCCAAGTCGAAGTGGCAGTGAAGCTGCACACACAGGCAATGGCAGGCCTGAGACAAGGTTAAGGGGGCTACTTAAGTGGGTGGCACAACCAGTGCTGCAGGCACACTAGTAGCATTTAATCTACAGGCCCTAGGCACATATAGTGCACATTACTAGGGACTTATAAGTAAATTAAATAGTCCAATCAGGTATGATCCAAAGTTACCATGTATAAAAAGGGAGAGAGCATATGCACTTTAGCACTGGTTAGCAGTGGTAAAGTGCGCAGATTGTAAAAGCCAGCAAAAATGAGGTCAGAAAAAGAGAAGGAGGAAGGCAAAAAATTTGGGGATGACCCTGTCAAAAAGCCAGGTCCAACACTGGCTGTGCGTCGATTTTTCACTACACACAGATTCCTTTGCAGAAATGACGTCTTTTTGGTCCTGAGACTTCAAGGAAGAGGAGGCAAGCTCTATCCAATGCCTTGGAGAGCACTTCTCAGCAGAGCCAGCGAGCAGCAAGGCAGCAGGGCAACAGCAGGGCAGCAGTCCTTTGCAGAAAAGCAGTCAGGTGAATCCTTTGGGCAGCCAGGCAGTTCTTCTTGGCAGGTTGCAGGTTCTGGTTCAGATTTTCTTCTCCAGGAAGTGTCTGAGTTGGTAAGGGCAGCAGCCCTGTTTAAATACCCAAATGTGCCTTTGAGATGGGAGAGACTTTCAAAGAGTGGCTTAGAAGTGCACAAGGTCCCCTTTCTGTTCCATCCTGTCTGCCAGGGTGTGGCAGTCCTTTGTGTGAGGGAAGGCTACTGTCCTTTGACATGTAAGTGTCAGGCCCTCCACCCTCCCAGCCCAGGAAGACCATTCAATATGCAGATGTATGCAAGTGTAACTGAGCATCCTGTGTTTGGGGTTTGTCTGAGTGAATGCACAAGGTAGCCAGATGTGGATTATAAGGCACAGAAGGATTTAAGTGTAGAGAAATGCTCACTTTCCAAAAGTGGCATTTCTAAAATAGTAATATTAAATCCAACTTCACCAGTCAGCAGGACTTTGTATTACCATTCTGGCCATACTAAATATGACCGTGTTACTCCTTTCAGATCAGAAGCTACCACTCAGACAGTATATGTGGGTAGCCCTAATGTTAGGCTATGAAAGGAGCAGGCATCACAGCAGTGCAAAGCAAATGTAGGCATTTTAAACTACCAGGACATGTAATCTACACAGGTACATGTCCTGCCTTTTGTCTACACAACACCCTGCCCTATGGGTTACCTATCGCCTACCTTAGGGGTGACTCATATCTAGAAAAAGGGGAGTTTTTTGCTTGGCAAGTACTTTTAAATGCCAAGTCGAATTGGCAATGAAACTGCACACACAGGCCTTGCAATGGCAGGCCTGATACATGGTTAAGTAGCTACTTAAGTGGGTACACAATCAGTGCTGCAGGCCCACTAGTAGCATTTAACCTACAGGCCCTAGGCACATACAGTGCACTTTACTAGGGACTTATAAGTACATTAAATAAGACAATTCGGTATGATCCAATGTCACCATGTTTTAAGGGAGAGAGCATATGCACTTTAGCACAGGTTAGCAGTGGTAAAGTGCAGAGAGTCCTACAAACGGCAAAAACAGTGTCCAAAAAGTGGAGGGAGGAAGGCAATAAGTTAGCAATGAGTGGAAAGAGAGCTAGAGCAGTGGTTCCCAACCTTCTGACTCCTGTGGACCCCCACTGAATCACTACTGGAACTCGAGGACCCCCAAGCAACCTGTACAGTTTTACTTTCAAACATTAGAACAGTAATTCACAAACAAATACACAAACAAGTACACACCAAACAAATACTTGAATTAGTAAAGCTTTAATTATTTAATATTGAAAAAATATGAATCACAAATCCTCTCGGCATCTCCATCGGCCTACACATTTTCCTGAACCAACTATTCCTGTCTTTGTGGATTGCACCTTCCGGGATGGGAGCAGTTTGCTTGGTCCTCTGTCCCCCTACAGCTTGTGGTTGTGGGGCAGCCAGGGGCGTAGCTTCCGGGGGTGGCGTATGGGGTGTTACACCACCTCTAATAATTATATTTTAATTTAAATAGTTGGGTATAGGTGCTATCAATCGGGTATGGTGAGATGTCTGTCGGGTTTCTCTAGGAATTTTTACATGCATACAGTCAAAAATGCACACACACACACTCTCCCTCACTGTTTTGAAAAGTCTTCACAAATGTAAGATATTTCACAAAATATTGTATTTTCTCTCTTGGCACTCCTACCAATCAGCATCCTCTCCCTTTCCATGGCCCCACAGGCCTTTCTCATAATCCTGCTTGTCATATAAAGTATTTAAACATTATGGCCCTCATTACAACCCTGGTGGTAAATCCCGCTTTCCGCCATGCAGAAGACCGCCAACATACCGTTGCGGCAGCGGAATTCCGCTACAGGTATTACGACTCACAGCTCGGAATCCGCCATAATACAGACACCCACACAAGCAGCCACACCAAAGGTCAGTGATAAACTGGCGATACCAAAACCTACACCGTCACGCCAACAGGAATACGCTCACACTATCACGACCCACGAATCAACACGCGGTCTTTCAACAGCGGTAATCCATTGGTGGTACACACCGCCATGCTCAAAATACACACACATTTACAAAACACAACCACATTGGACTATTCAAAATACACACACCTGACACACATACACACACCACACCCACACACCCCTTCCAATATAAAGCACACACCCACATTACCCACAAACCTTTACAACCTAAATTCTGTGAGAAGGCCAGAGAGAGATACTACCTAACACAACACCAGCATCCACAGACACACAACACCATCACTTATACAACATCCACGCACCTCAAACAACACACACCAACACATCCCCTCACACATCACAACAGACAGCACCTCACACATCACCCACACCACATCATGGCACCTCAAAGACACCCCAGGTTCTCTGAGGAGAAGCTCAGGGTCATGGTGGAGGAAATCGTCCGGGTAGAGGCACAGCTATTCGGATCACAGGTGCAGCAGACGTCCATTGCAAGGAAGATGGAGCTATGGCGGAGAATTGTTGACAGGGTCAACGCAGTGGGACAGCATCCAATAACACTGGATGACATCAGGAAGAAGTGGAACGACCTACGGGGGAAGGTACGTTCCATTGTATCCAGACACCAGATTGCTGTACAGAGGACTGGCGGTGGACCCCTTCCTCCCCCACATCTAACAATATGGGAGGAGCAAGTCTTGGCAATAATGCATCCTGAGGGCCTTGCAGGAGTAGAAGGAGGACTGGACTCTGGTAAGGCAAACCTTTACTACTATATCCCCCCACCCCACCTGCATGCCATCACATACTCCCACCCTCAACCTCACACCCATCACCCCAAAAGCCCACAGATACCCCACTAACACAACCCATACATCTCAAAATCAAGCCCTGCATGTAACACCAATGCATGGACACCCATCACCAAAGCATGTCCAGTAGAGAGACTCACTCATGCCCCAAAATCACCAATCACACAAGGGCCACGGCAATAATGCAACCACAGGAGTAGAGGGTACCTCGCCCATTGTACAAGACGGCACACACAGATACTAACATTATGCATTCACACCCCAACAGGACCCATACCCAACGTCACTGGACACGAGGTGCCAGACATATCCAGTCCCCCCACAGGAGAGGCCCACAGTGATGACAGCAGCTCTGCACGCCTGTATCAAGATGACCAGCCCGGCCCATCAGGGACTTCGGGACAGTCGGTTCCCCTGACACAGTCACAAACCACCACTGAACCTCCCCCTTCATGAAACACCAGCACAGCACCCACCCAATCGGGCCCATCCCGCTGTCCCAAGGACACGTCAATCAGCAGTGTGTCCACCACTAAAGGGAACCCAGGCAACCCCACTAACACAGGACGATCAGGAACCTGGGGGCAGTGGGCACACGGTTCAGGGGACAAAGGCACAGGATAACCGGGAAACTGGGAGGACTGCTGTGAGACTGGGGGAGGACAGGCCCAGGAAACCCACTCTCCACGTGGCACTCTCCAACATCATGGGAGCTTACCACCATTCCCAGGAGACCATGGGCACGGTACTGGCCAAGTTTCAGGAGACCCAGCGGCTGCAGGAGGAACACTACCCGGGGACCAGGGAGGACTTGAAGTCCATCCCTGGTCACCATTGCAGGGGTGCTGACAGACCTTGTCAACACAAGGAGGGACACAGTGGCACACCAACGGGCCCCTGGCACTAGCATGGATGATGAACAGCCCTCCACATCCTCCAGCACTAGTGGACAGGAGGCACCGCCACAGGAGCAACAGGCCACCAGAATCTCACTCCGTGCAGAAGGAGAACCACCCCGCAAACGGTCCCTGCGATCCAGGAACAAGACATAGAACATTACCAAGACCCCTGCCAGGAAATAAGACCCCTGAATGTCACCCTTCTGTCCCACCATGTTACCCTGTCCACCTTGAACTGTCATTACTCCACTTCCTATGCCCCCTTGGACAATGCACCTGTGATACTTATAGACTGGACTCTGCCATGGACATTCCTCCACCATCACCCCAGCCCATTTCACACACCCCTCCACTTATTTGCACAGGAATAAACACACTTGAATCACAAAACAATCTGGAGTCTGTCTATGCTTTCACTAATGTGTAATTGCAAATCCTCAGGAATATAGCAATGTCAATGTACTTATTCACATACCAAATGTAACACAGCTGTAGGCCAGCAGTAAACATAGCAGAGGGCACAAAGTGGGAGCCAGATCTGTGAAATGGAAAGGCAAAGTAACAAGTCAGGGTCCATACACTGAGTGAAAATGACAGACTTCTGCTAGCTCCAACAATAGTATGAGATGTGGGAAGCAGTTACATCTTCTTACCTGTGTCTCACTGGAAGTATTGCATGATGATGTTGTTTCAGTTGTCGACATCTTCTTCTACTTCCTCTTCTTCACTGTCCACAGGCTCCACAGCTGCCACAAGACAACCATCTGGCCCATCCTCCTGCAGAAAAGGCACCTGGCGTCGCAAAGCCAAGTTGTGCAGCATACAGCAGGCCACGATTATCTGGCACACCTTCTTCGGTGAGTAGTATAGGGAGTCACCTGAAAAATGGAGGCACTGGAATCTGACCTTCAGGAGGACGAAGGTGCTTTCTATAATCCTACTAGTTCACCCATGTGCCTCATTGTAGAGTTCCTCTGCCCTTGTCCTGGGATTCCTCACTGGAGTAAGTAGTCATGACAGGTTGGGGTAACCAGAGTCACCTGCTACTGTCAAGGGACAACTGTTAGACAGACACTAACCCTCAGGGACAACCCTATACCCAGACACCTATGTCAACTGTGTTGGGACCTTGGGCTCACCTATGAGCCACACACAGTGCCTCAGGAGTTGTCCCATCACATAAGGGATGCTGCTATTCCTCAAAATGTAAGTGTCATGCACAGAGCCAGGCTACTTGGCATTCACATGGGACATGTACTGGTCTGCCAAACACACCATCTGCACATTCATCGAATGGTAGCTTTTCCGGTTTCTGTACACCTGTTCATTCCTGCGTTTGGGGGGAATGCCACATGTGTACCATCAATGGCACCAATGATGTTGTAGATATGTCCCAGGGCATAGAAGTCACCTTTCACTGTGGGCAAATCCTCCAACTGAGGGAAAACGATGTAGCTGCGCATGTGTTTCAGCAGGGCAGATAACACTCTGGACAACACGTTAGAGAACATTAACTGGGACATCACTGATGCCATGGCCACTGTTGTTTGAAAACACCCACTGGCCAGGAAATGGAGTACAGACAGAACCTGCACAAGAGGGGGGATTCCTGTGGGATGGCGGATAGCTGAAATCAGGTCTGGCTCCAACTAGGCACACAGTTCCAGGATTGCTGCACGATCAAGTCTGTATGTGATAATGATGTGTCTCTCTTCCATTGTCGACAGGTCCACCAGTGGCCTGTACACCGGAGGATGCCGCCATCTCATCACCTGCCCCAGCATACGTGCCCTATGGAGGAGAACAGCGATCAGAGGGTCATCCAACACTTAGGTATCACAATGTGTTATTTGCTAAAATGTAGAGAAATCGCAATGTGCTGATATCTGTCTGTATTCCAGGCCTAGATAGGTGTGATGCAGTTTTTTTTCCATCCCATGTTGTCCCCTGAAATGGCGGCTGCCTGACCTGTAAGCTGGGACAAGGGGAAATGAGGTAACTGCGCTGGCGTTGTACACCGTTGCGATAGGCGGTCGAAGACCGCGGCACCATCCTGAATTGGTTAACATTAGACCCTATGGGTCCCAGGAGCCAATGGCGATGTACGCCGGCGGTGATGGTACGCATCGGCGCGGACGTGGCCGCCATTTTCTTACTGTTCACTCACTTGATACCTGACCTTCAACATGAGAGGACCTACAGTGCAAGTGCTGCTGTGACCTGTGTCTGGAAGCGACGATGGCTACAGTGTCTAGGGAAAGGGCCCCTGCTTCACTTCGGAGGAGTTGGAGAAACTGGTGGATGGGGTCCTTCCCTAGTACACGCAACTGTACGGTCCTCCAGACAAACAGGTGAGTACACTGTGAGCATGATGGATGGGACATGAATGTATGGAGTGGGGTGGATGGAAGATACGGGGGTGGGCTGAGGCCAACATGTGAGGATGTGTCAGTGTATGTTTTTCTGGGCCAGGGTGGGAAGTTTGCTAATGAGTAAGAAGAACCAGACGGGGGAGTAAAATCCATTGTTACTTCATTTTTCCTCTAGGTCAGCGCACACCAGAAGAAGGGTATTTGGCGTGCCATCGCCAAGGACGTACGGACCCTGAGTGTCTACCATAGATGGAGCACCCACTGCCAGAAAAGATGAGAGGACCTGCGCCTCTGGAGCAGGAAGACGGCAGAGGCCCAGCTGGGGATGGCCTCCCAACGTGGAAGGGGTGCCCGTCGCACCATGACCCCCCTGATGTACCGGATCCTAGCGGTGTAATATCCGGAATCAGAGGGGCGCTTGAGGGCATCACAGCAGCCACAAGGGGGTGAGTACACTCTAATTCAGCTGACTCTGCATGCTTTACGAGGTGTCTGGGTGGTCGAAGTGGGCCGTGGGTTCCCCTAGGCCAGGGCGAACTTTGTAGGCTAGGTCCCTTGTTAGGCAGGCTCTGTGGCACCCCAACCCCACTACTGGTAATAGCCATCTACACCTAGTCAGGCTCCTGTGCCTGCCAGGTGTGCAGCAATTGGGCTTAGGCCTTGTCCCCCATGGGCATGTGAATTTGCTAGGAACTGTTAGTGCATGGCTTAGTGCATAGGGCTGATCCCTGTGTGTTGTGTCCACCAACGGTAGTGGTGTTGCATGCACTGAACATGTGTTTCTTCTGTCTCCCCCCCCCTTTTTGTTTTGTCTCCCTGTTCTTTCGTGCTATAGCATCATCTGGTGGAGGAGCAGTGAAACCAGAGCAGGAGGGAGCTGCGACCCACTTGGCCCTGAAGGGTGAAGCAACGGAGTCTGAAGCCACCAGTGGGACAGAGGGCGAGGGGAGCTACACGACGGGGACAGGAGCATACACCCGTGACAGCGAGTCCTCCTATGATGGGAGCTCCCTTGCAGTGGTGGGCATCTCTGTGCCCACCGCATCTACAGCTACAGCTGCCACCCCGACCAGCACCGCCCTCCCAGCAGCCCATCAGCGTGTGTCCCGTGCCCACTCACCCAGGAGGGTGGGCATCTCCTTCGCCCCAGGCCCCTCAGGCCCTGCCCCAGTCAGCCCTGCTGCCCTCAGTGAGGAGGCTATTGACCTCCTGAGATCCCTCACTGTTGGGCATGCTACCATTTTGAATGCCATCCAGGGTGTTGAGAGGCATTTGCAACAAACAAATGCCTACCTGGAGGGCATTCATTCTGGGCAGGCAGCCCAACAGAGAGCATTTCAGGCTCTGGCCTCAGCACTAATGGCAGCCATTGTCCTTGTGTCCAGCCTGCCCCCTCCAACTTCCTCCACCCGACCCAATCCCCTGTACCTCAGCCTATCCCAAGCACACCATCAGACCAGCATGCACACTCATCAACACATAAGAGTGTACATGGCAAACATAAGCACCACACATCCCACAAGCACTCACACAAGCACCATATCCATGCAGACACAGCAACATCCACTGCCTCCACTGTGTCCCCCTCCACCACGTCCTCCTCCTCCCTCCCTGTCTCGTCTCTACTCACACCTGCATCTACTACATCCTCAGCTGATACCTCTATCACCAGCACGCCCATCACCCCACACAACTTACGTGCAATCACCACCCCCACTACCATGCACACATCCCCAGTGTCCTTTCCCACTGTGTCTGTGAGCCCTCCTCCCAAAGTACACAAACGCAGGCACACACCCACCTAACAGCCATCCACCTCACAACAGCCTATGGCCCATGCACCTTCATCCAAATTCAGCAAATGTACACCTCCTACAATCACTACCTCTACCTCCACTCCCAAACCCCTCCATCTTCCCGTCCCAGTGTGTCTAAGAAGCTTTTCCTGGCTAACATTGACCTATTCCCTACACCTCCCCCCCGTCCTTCAACTAGGGCCAGGCTTTCCAGGTCCCAGCCCAGCACCTCAGCCACCAAATCTCCAGGCACAGTGGTGCCAGCAACTGCGGGGTCATCGAGTGTGCCACCCATCAGGGCTGCCGGTGTGCCACCTTGCGAGGGCAAGGACATTCCGCCACCTGCCAAGGTGAAGAAGGTGCCCACATCCCAGAGGGAGAAGCCGCACTTACCAGCCACCAAGGGCTCCGCCAAAACAAAAGGGGACAGTGGCAAGGCACCTGCGGCACCATCAAAGGTGGGGAAGGGACAAAAGCAGAAGAGCAGGTCAGGACAGGGCACGGTGGCACCGACTGAGGGACTAGTGTCACCCATTCTGTCAACAACTACACCAACCTGTACGGCGGTGAACACCCCAACCTGCACCACCACCAGCACCGCCACGTACACCGCCACCAGCAGCGCCACCTGCACAGCCACCTGCACTGTCACCTGCACATCTGCAGCCTTAGCAACAGTCCCCAGCATCTTCCCCAGTGGGCAGCCGTCGGAGGCGCAGGAGACGTCCTGCTGTGTTCCTCAACAGGTGCTGACACATGCACCACCGCCAGCACCGCCACCACAGACACCGCCGCCAGCACCGCCACCAGCCCCGCGACGTGCTCGGACAGTGGCACCACAGCTGACATGGCTACCATCCCCAATGGGCAGCCGTCCGAGGCTGGAGGAGACTTCCTCCTGGACCCTGCCCAGCTTCCATGAGGCATGACTCTCATCACTGTTTGCACCTGTAGGTGGAAGGTGAAGCCGCAGCAGGGTGGGGTATGTCTCTGCCTCCATGGCGTATCATACTACATGTTCCTAGGCAATCTTGTGGCACACACACCCAGGTGAGGGAATGTGACCTGCCACACTGCATGTGGAGCACTCTGGGCACAAGGGCCCCCTCCAGAATCAGTAGAGAATCACATCCACTACCTCAGTCCTTGCCAGGATGAAGTACTCTGGGCACAAGGCCCCCTCCAGAACCAGTGGAGAAAAGCATCCACTACCTCAGTCCTTGGCAGGATGAAGCAATCTGGGCACAAGGCCCCCTCCAGAACCATTGGAGACTGTTATCCACTTGAGAGACTGTGGCCTTGCACTCCACGGGATAAAGCAGTAGGCAAACCACCCACTGGAAAGACTTGAGAGACTGTGGCTTTGCACTCACCAGGATAAAGCAGTGGGCAAACCACCCACTGGAAAGACTTGAGAGACTGTGGCTTTGTGCTCCCCAGGATAAAGCAGTGGGCAAACCACCCACTGGAAAGACTTGAGAGACTGTGGCTTTGCGCTCCCCAGGATACAGCAGTGGGCAAACCACCCACTGGAAAGACTTCAGAGACTGTGGCTTTGCACTCCCCAAGATAAAGGAGTTGGCAAACCACCCACTGGAAAGACTTGAGAGACTGTGGCTTTGCACTCCCCAGGATACAGAGTGGGCAAACCACCCACTGGAAAGACTTCAGAGACTGTGGCTTTGCGCTCCCCAGGATAAAGCAGTGGGCAAAACACCCACTGGAAAGACTTGAGAGACTGTGCCTTTGCACTTCCCAGGATACAGCAATGGGCATGGAGCTCCCTCGCAGAGCAGTGACGTTGTGCGTTCATCCAGCTGAGGTGCCCCCCTCCCCTTCCCCCTGAGGTGCCTGTTTATTTTCGATATGATGCCACTGCAGTGTCCTCTCTGTTTCGAGTCAGGTATCTTGTGTGGGCTTCACCCATGCATTTTGGGACCATTGGTCCACAGACATTGATTGGTACACCTATCCGGACATGTGTAGTTGGTGTACATATTTGTATATACTGATTTTTGAACTTTCACTATCTGATTTTTCATGATTACAATCGTTACAATCATTTAATTTTGTCTTTGCGTTCTTCCAGGGGGTGGGGAGTTGTATATGTAATGTTGCTGCATGTATTTGTGTGTATGGTGTTGTGGGTGGGGGTGGGGGTATTGCGTGTTGCGTGTGTGTGTCACTTTCTTTTCCCTCCCCCCTCCCCTGTGTTGTATGTGCAGTACTCACCGTGGTCGTCAACGGTGTCTGTCCTGCTCCTGTTACAGCAGGAGGAAGGCCAGCATGGGCAGTACATGTAACTTGTGCTCCATGGCGTCCTGGTTCCTCGTTGGGTGTCGAGAGGTGAGTGGTTTCCCTTCTGTGTACTGTTTCTGCCATGCTTTTGATAGCATTGGTTCCACCCCAGAAAAGGTGGTGGATAGGCCTCTTGTAATACAGTGGGCGTTACTTTGTCCTCCGCCTCTCTGTTGGCGGTTACTGCTGCAGTGGTTGTTTCTACCGCCGTGGCGGTCGGAGTATTAAAGTGGCTGTCTATGTTGGTGGTTTCTGCCATGGTCGTGATTCCATTTTTTTTTCCGCCAGCCTGTAGGCGGTATTACCGCTGCTTTACCACCGTCCGCCAGGGTTGTAATGAGGGCCAATATGCCAACCTAATCGTCAGAAAATCTGAAGCTCACACCCCCCCAATCTGACTGACCAAGTCACAACCCTTGGGGCAGCTGGCGTTTATCAGGTGATACTTCCTCCCAATTGGGGATAATGTGCGCTTGCACTTCACTTTCAAAGTCTGTCATCGCCATTCAGGTCTGTGCATGGGGTGATGGAATGGAACACCTGGCACGAGTAATGAAAACAGGCACTGTTGAGCAGTTGAAAAATGATTTTTTTAAATTACATTATAGTATTTGGTGTTGAAAATACTTTCAAATATGTTTGTAAACATTTTTACAAATGTAGTGTTTTTTAAACTAGTTTGTTAATTGTTAGTTTGTTAGTTTGTTAGTGTGCTACAGAAGCAGAGTCATTTTCATTGGGAGCAGGGCCTTCTTTCTGGCCCGAGGTGCACAAACATTGTTCAGCCTTCTGACAAGAGGCACAGCTCTTCTGTATTCACAGCCAAAAGTGGAGTGGGAACAGGGGCAGCAAAATGCTCTGGGGCGGGACACAAACACAATTGGACACCAGCACTGCCATGCTAGCGCAATTCAGAGGCAGTTAGGCAGATAATAAAATAAGGCTGATCAGCCTTCAGCTTGCACCTAAGGTTGAATGGTGATAGGCCTCATTTTAATTCATGGCTCTTGCATGTTGTGATGGCGCATGGTCGTTTAATTTCCTACGGTTGTGAACTGCTGAGCTAGAGCAAGGGAAAGAAGGGAGTAAGCATGTTTTCAGCACTTTTGCCAGGCGCCGCTTCTGGTTCCTCAGTCCTGCCTTGTATGTCATATGATGAGGCACAACATGAAGAAAATCAATCTGGGTCTGCTCAAGTTCAAGTTCAGAGGAAATTAAACCTACACGTTTGAGCTGGGCAACTGCTATTGGTTGGTGCAGAACCAAGGATGATTTGCATTTGGTTGATCCCTGTATGTACCAACACAATACTGGCAATGTTTTATGGAGAGAGAGTAGAACAAATATGGTTTGTCCCCTTATTGAACTGATCCAGAAAAATAATAATCAATGCTCCCAAATTAATAAACATTGTTTCAGATTAATCCAAGCACTTACATCAAACATGTCCATTCATTTGTGCTTTTTTGCCTCTTTGGTATGGTGATTCAGCACTATAGGGAAAGTCAGGCAAGCCTGCTCTGAGTTGTCAGACCCTCAAAACAGAGAATCAAACATAGGATGCGTTTCACTTACTTGGATTCTATCAAATAAACCTGAGTGTAAGTCTATGTTCAGCCAATTGGTAACTGATCACATTTAAATTAATTGTCAAGATGATTCCTCGGCCTCAAATTAGCATGGACAGTGATCTTGGTCAGGGCTTAATTTGTAAAATAATAAGTGCAGCTCTGCATAATTTTGATCAGACACCTGTGCTGGCACTATTTAGGGTCAACTCCATCTGATGCTTCTTGAATCCTCCACCAGACAACCTCTGCCCCTTTATGTCATACTTGTAGGTTCTTTTTCATCCCTGCTTTCTTCCTTTGACACAGTTTTTTCAATTTTCTCTTACTTCATCCACTCTTGCTCTGGATCAAATTTTGTTGAGGGAAAGTAAGTAGAGGTCCTAAAAAGTGAATACCAGTGGACCTCACCTGCAATTCCCATCTCACATTAAGCACTAGCCTTTATAAAGACAGCTTAGTGATGCCTAGTGTACCAAACATAGTCATTACATGTACAGGACTAAATTGTGATCCTTGAGCAAATGCTTTTTTGCACATCGACTGTAAATACAAATTTTGAGATAATTATCATATCCTCGCAATTTGCCCCTTTAGATTGTAACAGGTCAAACTTGTTGAAATGTATCAAGGGAAAAGACCTGCAAAAAGGCAAACTGTGGAATTCAGTGTGTGCAATACTGATTCTTCCAGGTATGCCTCATTTTCAAGTTAAAAACTCAGAAAAGTACTTTCCATGTGTGGGAAATACCTCTCCTCTGTCTACAGGTCTATATTGTGTGCTAAATACCTTACCTTGTTCCACCTAACTTGTAATGAAGGCCTTGGTGCTTTAATGTTGTGATACAGGCTAATGTACGATTTAGCATCCTTGAATCTCGCTACTGAGTTGGGTGATAGCTTGTTTTTTCCCTTTGACTCTGCCACCAAATTCCTTAGTCCAGTAAAAACCTTTTTTTAGGACCATCTTGGTTGGCACCACTTTCCAATTCTGTACATGTGACAATAATACCACCTTAAAGCATTGTCTATGTAGTTCAAAGAGCTGTTATGGTATGCATGTCTGTAGGAAAATGCCTCTTTTTGCATGGTCACTCTCATTTATTTTGGACTGATACTGTTGGTTTTTGGACTTTTCACACTGAGACCCTGCTAACTACGACTCTAGTATATGGTATCCCACGTGCCCAGGGCCTGTACAATAAATGGTACTAGAAGTCTGTGACACTTATTGTGCTACCACTAAAGTGAGCATGTGAAGCATGACGCCAGGCTTGTCACAGCAGCCTAGATGATCATTTTTAAAACTGCCACTCAATCAGTTTTAAACCATCCTTTTGCAAGGCCTAAACCTTCCATTTAAATGTAGTAAGTCACCACTAAAGGCCTTACTAGTCCAGAGTGCAGAGTTTTTAAAAATAGGACATTTTAATGTTTTTACAAGTCAGTACAGTGAAAAATGCCTCACACCCATTTTTCACTGTAGCAACACTGGCTGTGCCATAGAAAACACCGGGTTTACTTTATTACTCTTAATAAAGCTAACTTCAGATTGAAACTAGGTAGGAAAATAGTTCAAACATTCATTTTCCTAGTTACACCAAATCTAATGTAATGCTAAAGTTGAATTTTGTCTATTTCAGAAATAGAGACTTTAGAGAGTTACAATTTTTCTGTCTAAACTTTTTACTAGCCTCTTCAGAGTTAATCCCAACTGTCACCTGATAGCCAGCTGGTCTCCTGCGAGCAGGTGGGAATGGCTCCCTGGAAAGGGAGCAAAAAGGACCTTAGATGGAAGGAGATTTGACCTCCTCCTAACACGATGGCCTGGGGGATGTGCCCACCAACAGCACAAGCTTCAAAGGGGCATCCCTTTGTCAAAGGTGGATGTAAGTAACTTGTAGGTCTGCCCCTTTTGTTGTCCAAGTAGTCAGGATGACATAAATCTCAGGGGTGGAAATTCTATTTCAGAATTGGGCTGCAAGGGTAAATTCTAATTTCCCTAGACAAACCTCAGGAGTGTGCCCAGGGCGCTGCCCAGGGTAAGAAAGGCTTTGCCATTGTGGATTTCAGCAGCATAGTAGACCATGGAATTGTTTAGGGCCAGACGTTCAGGAAATTATGTCAATGTGGGTAGGGTGGCCCCTGGGAACGTTTTTCTTATTGGCCAGGTAGTCTCCTCCACCCAGCAGCTAGTGCCAGGCATAAATGTAACACCTTCGGATTTCTTCTTCATAATACATCTGGAGCTGTGAAAGAAACCTGACTGTTTCTACTTCTGAACCTATAGAGAGAGGGCTGGACCTCCTCCCACATATATCCATGGCAAGGAAGTGGACTCCAAGGGTCACTTAGCTGATCTCATGTTAGCTACAGGGCCACCGAAGCTGCAAGAAGCCTACTTTTTCCCAGAGTCCAGCTGACCTGTTCCAGCTGGATTTGCCTTGGACCCTGCTGGTGACTTCTGAGAGAATGAATCCTAACCCCTAATTGTCTTCAAGGTCCTGAGCCCTTGGCTAACGTTAGAGTGTACCCCCATGATCCTAAAACTCGCACAACTGGACATTAGGAACATTTAACAGAACTTTTTCCACCACAGAACTAGCAGAAATCCAGACCAATGTTTAAGCCTCTGACGTTAAATCACCGGTTGAATTCAACTCACTGGATTCATCCGCTGAAAGGATTTTGACTTCCAGAAAAGTTTCTATGTCCGAACATTACAGGAATTCATAAAGGCTGCCACAAACATTATGTGGTTTTCAATGAGACCTTTCTGGGAACAGAGTGTGGACTGCTCCTTCTCAGAATTTCTCAACGTTGACTATGACAAGCTTCTCACCAAAGCTTCCTCCCGCTAAAAATCCACTCTTAAAGTAACCAGACCCTTCTTTGTACCTAGTCTGAAGCTCTATGTGCCGACAACCCATGGATGAGGAGTTTTTCCTGAAAATCAGCCAGAGGGCAAACTTTCTACCTGGATGAACCTGTCCATGTACTAGATTGAAAGTAATTCATGGCTGGCTGAAACTTTGACTTAGACCCGGTCTACTGTGGCCAAATAACCACATTTGGCGCTTTGTGCTTTTGGCACTATTTTGACTTAAAACTTCCAAAAATCATATTGTTGATTCCCTATATCTATTTTCTGTCATTCATCTCTCTTTTTGTTTAATTAATTTGACTCTACTTTTATGAATTGGAAGGGGATTTATGTTGTGTTATGTTTTCTACCTTTAATTGCTTTGGTAATGGTAAATGCTTCAAACACCTCTCCCAGGTTTTGCTTGTCTGCCCTGTGCTACAGCTTCCAAGGTTAAGCTCAGGTTTAAATTACTGAGACCTAACTGGACCTGGTGCGGAATTGTGCTGTTATTATTTGATGAGAACTCACATCCCCTCCGACTAATAATCCAGTTTCTCACAATATCTCTTCAAGATATCATTCAAATTGAGGTGTTAGTTAGTGTCTTGGCACCTGTTTTAGTACAAAAACTGGAGCACAATAAGTAGCCAGTACTGCTCCTCAACTCTTTTAGGCACTAACAGTCGGCAGTTCCCATACCTTAATTGATGAAAAAGTCTCAGGTGCAGAGTTAGAAAGTGAACACAGCCACTTCCAGAATTATCTTCTGTGTTTCTGGGACTCAGACATACATTTAATCTTTAAAATTTTTTTAACTTTTTTCTAAATTGGTCTACATGCCCACATTTACTACTGAAACTTCAGTAGTATGACCATCAACGTGACAATACGCCATAGTCCACGTCTTATGACATGCATACAATTATGTTATGTTTTAACCATATCACAGGGCCCCTCTTATTAAAGAATTGGCTTATGGTACCCTGAAGATACTTTTAATGTTGTCTGTGCTAAGGTCTCATTAGGTACATAGAGAATATTATAGTACTCTTTCTCACTGAGAGGCTGAGCCCACCTGGGCGTGAGTACCTCACCAGGTAATAACCCAGTGATGATATGACTAACATGTGGTTGAGGGCTCTATAAGAACACATTCACTATGCCTGGTGAGCACTAAGGAGCAAGGGATAGTGAATGCTTGATTTTGGAGACACCCTCCACTTTTGGGGTATGTAGACACAGTATGCACCTCCAATGAAAACCCTTTAAATAGAAAAACTCACAACTGCATCTATACCAGAGGGGGTGCTGGTTGTAAGATGGCAAGCAGAATTTGCATAAGCGGGCTCATTGTCCCACCCTGACAACAAATGGACTCTTTGCCGTTAATGCACAGCAAAGGAATCATAGCTCTGGGAAAGGAAAGGGCTGAAGCCTGCTAATTCCTGAGAAAAGTTTGAAAAACATAAAGCAAAATTACTAGTTTCACAGCACTTTTTCAAGAAAGTAATTCATTAAAAATGTATAGATTTGAAGCCAGTTACTTTATTTTTCATGTCTGCTGTGTGGAAAGTCAGAAGAGATGTGTGTGTGAGAGAGAGAGAAAGAGAGAGTGAGTGCGTCTGAGAAAGAGTGAACTTGTGTAGTGGGTGTGTAACTTTTAGGTCACAAATTCTGGTCCAAGCGAATTAGCTCCCTGGCTTAATAAGCCTGCTGCAGGGATATCTGTGTATCATGCAGATGATAAGATTACATTTCAATTGGGATAATTCAGTTTTTCATCACCCCTAGAATGAAAGAAAAAGTAAATCTGGATTTCATACTAGAAACAGTTTTTAATATAAAGCATTTATTCCCAGGTATTTTGTATTTTATATAACAGTGTTAGCACAATTCTTATTACCCAAATTTGAACTTTCTTCAATAATGACGTAGCAGCTAAAATCTTCTACACGTAACCAAACAGCCACCAGTGGACTAGAACTGCGCAGTGCCAACTAGAACACATGCAAACTAAACCCGGCCTCTCTGTCATATAGCAATTCTTCATCTCTGTCACTGGTTTTGTGCTATGGTCCCCACAGAGCTCAACATTTTAGTCTAGTTGTTAAAGAGCATTACCATTTGCTCACCAACAGGCGACTGTGAGAAAATGCAGTCATTTGGCAATCCAGGAAAAGTCACTATAATTCAGTGAAACATTTATAACAGCAAATGTTCCCATAACATTGGTGTGATAATGATCAAGTTAAGGGAGTTTGCGAGTTTATGGGTGGTGTAATGCTGCTTGCAATGATCCACTCATAGAAACATTTATTTTATTTACACAGGAAACCACACAGTCAGTCGAGAACCGGCTCAATTTTAAATTAAGCACATGTGGTTTATTCACAAGGGGCCAAATGTATCAACACTTTACACCAGGTTTAAACCGGCTCAAAGTGCTGATTTGGAGATTTACTTTCCAGCACAAAACATATTTTGTACAAGAGAGTAGTCCTTGATTAATCCAAAGTATCACTTTGCACTACTTTCAGTTAAGGTGGCTTCCCATCCAACCACCTATGGGTTTTGATAAAATCTCTGCTTACTAACAAGGTTGTATGCCAATATTTTATTACCCCACAAGGCTGGCGTAATGTTTAACAAACTTTTTTTTTTTTTTTTCAAAAAACGTTTCTACCTTTAAATGTGATTGTACTGTACAGGATAAAAAAAAGTTTAAAACATGGTGTTAAATTATGCCAAATTTTAGGGGCTTATTTACAATATTTTGGTGCAGGGCTGCAGTGCAAGGCTTCTTACTGCACTGCCCTGTGTCAAAAGAAAAGGTCAGGAACGCTTCATACATTCCTGTCCGCTTCTACTGCAGTGGCGCACAATTGGCTGCCATGCATCTACGCAGGGACTCTTGCACCATGGTGCGAGGGAGTCTGCATTGTAGGAAAGCAGCACACATAGAAAGAGGAAAAAATATGGAGACATAATGTTATTTCTCCTCGTTCAACCTACCCTGGGAAAGCGTAGGCTTTTGACACATTCCTAGGTTAACAAATCCATGTAAATATGGGAATGCGTCAAAATCCATGGTTGTTGTGTGGGAAAACACACTGCAATGCCCATGGAACACCTCTATGATGCAGAATAAGGCAACACAGCGACTTGAATTCATTGTGTATTTTCCTCCATGTAAGACCTACAGTGTCAGCATGTGTGTCTTTTTAAATTATTTCTGAAGCAGAGAGGCTTAGATACAAAGAGAACATAACTGGCTACAATGTAAATGAATGACTCCATTCAAGTCAACCAGAAATATCCGTTTTCATGACTGCTGTATAAACAAGTGCCATGTTTTCAAAATAGTTTTACAGTACATAGCATATAAATCTTAATTTAAAAGTATGTCTTCTGCTTGTAAATACATATTTCTGCTCTTCGATGGTCTCAGAGATGTTGTCCTGGCTTTTTCTAGCTGTTGAATTTGCTTCTGTGCTACTCTTTCAGCTTTTACTATTGGCTGTTAAATGCAGGTTATTTTTAACTTTGCTTCTGGACACTGTGGGGCATATTTACGAGAGGGTTATGTCACGTTTGCAACATGCAATGTGGTACATGCATGACCCAAACCTCTGAGTCACATTTTTTAAGACAGGCAAAGCCACTGGGCGTGGCTCCAAAAATCTGGAGTTACGTAATGCAGCGCATATTGCTGCTTTGTGACTCTGCCTTGAGAAGGCTTTTCCTGGGCGTTGCATGGGTGTTCCCATGCAACTTCAATGGTTATTGACGCATTCCCAGGTTTACAAGACATTGTAAACTTGGGAATGCGCCAAAAAGATACACCTCCCCAGGAGAGAAGCAACAAGGAGAAATTTCTTCTGTTTACTTCCTCTGTGGATGTGTGCTGCATTCTGCAACACATATATAGAAGAATATGCCTCTCAGGATTGTTTTATGCAGGAAGGTGTCCCTCCCTGCACAAAAACAATCCTGCATGCAACACAAGCATCTTTGCACCATGGTGCAAGGGTGCCTTCATTGGCACTAGGCAGCCCATTGTGCGCCAGAGCAGGGCCAAAAGTCAGGAATTTGCTGTATGCCCGAAATACAGCATCTTCTTGCCCTTTGCCAGTGATGCAGTGCAGCAAGGTGACTTGCTGCGCTACACTTCACCACTGTCTAATAAATATGACCCACAGTTTGTTTTCCTGTTTAGATCAGCTTTTTAACACTTTTTGACTTCTGTGGACCCCCACTGAATCACTGCCTGAAGTTAGGTATCCCTGCCTTTCTACGATTTGAATCTCAAAACAATGCAGGAAAATACGGAAACACATTCACATCAAACAAATACAGAAATTGTGACTTTTTATGTAATTTACAAACAAAAAATACACAAAAATCAAAATGTTAACGGAAAGACTGGAGCTTTCAAAAAATTATTGTCATTTGTAACAGTCAAAGCAATCTGCTAGCAAACTGATTTATCTTTTTTGCTACTAATGCATTTTCTCTTTTTTGTTGGCACACATCAATTCTTCAGTTGGCTCCACCGATCATCCATGATAGTTTGTGTTTGCAGTATATGTGCTGCTCCTGCAAATCAAGTAAGCATGCCAACTTAACTATTAAGCTCATGTTTCAATTTCCGTCACATTTAGAGAGCATTTTAGAATGCACAATTAAAGGTTCATGTATAGATATGTTCTTAATCACCTAGCATTATTTAATTTTGCAAACGGTTAAGGACCCCTTAAATGAGTGTTGCAGACCCCTATGTGCCTGCGGACCACAAGTTAAGAACTGTTAAATCTGATGATATTTTATTTTCTTGAGTTGGATGTGATCTTTTATTTGGATGCAATGGTATCATTTCTCTGGAGCAATGTCACTGAAGTCTGGGACCTCACAGTAAGCAGACGCCATAATTTTGCTTCACCAAGAACTTATTCCAGCTCTCATTCCTCTTCCAACCCCTTCTGTTCCTGTTGGTGGTGGAAAGGAATTAGGCATTAAAAAAAACAGTAAAAAGTTACATTGATTGAAATTATCTCTGATACTCATTGTCATTTTTATATTGGAGAACATTGGCCCTGACTAGCTAGCACTGGAGTGCTCTGCACATTGTCAGTCTCCTCACAATCACCCAGCATTTCATCTACTGAGATACACAGAAACCGAATGTGAATGGGGAGTTTAAAGAAAAGCCAAGCCAGGCAGTAAAAACAAAACCTGGCTAATCACAAAGTAGTAAAATAAACTGCAGAGTAAATGGTTCTCTTGTTCTTACTCCTGTGCTGATTTTATTCATTGCTAAATCATTGGGAGGTTGGAGTTAAGAGAAGGGTCTGCAGGGTTTTTTCTAGGATTACTTACCAGTAATCTTCATTACTCTGAGTCCAAGTCTTCCTTGTACTAGTCCTTGCATCATGAGTTACATCTGTACATTGGCAGAAGCTTCACCTATCCAATTAAAAATAATCTAAGTAGCATAATCACTTCGTAGCCCTGAAAGCTCTTCCTTCTGGAGACTTGAGCACTCAGTAATACAAATTACAGGTAAGTAAACTGAGCATTACCTACTCATTACACCATGTGGCCATACACAAACAATGACAACAATGACTTGAATATCTAACAATCCAAAGACATAAACATTTCACACCTAATGAAGTACTTTAATATGTCTGTTGAAGTTTTTACCTGAAAAAAATGAAAAAAAGGTTTTCATAGTAAAGAACAAAAAAACTGAATTTCCAAAAATTGATGGGAGTACATCTCCCATATGGAACTGATAATGAGGAATAAAGATGTGAGGGTAAGCCAAATTGATTGCCACACTAAGGTCCTCTAAGTGCCGCCAATGAAGAAGAGATCTTTCTGGTAGACAAAGGAGAGTCTACTTTCTGATAGGCTAAAAAAATAACCAAACTAATCTAATAGCTTAAAGTTGCTTTGGAAAGGTGGTGTCGCGCCGCACCGCGCGGCGCGAGCCGAGCGTTCGGCACAAGCCGCGCGTTCGGCTCGGGCCGCGCTCCGCGTCTCTAAGACGCGGCGCGCCCCAAGCCTTTCTTGCACCCTGCGAGGCCCCAGGACTTACTGGGGGCCTCGTGCTGCGCTCTCCCTCCGTCTTGTTGGGGTCTCCTGACCCCTCTTACCTGTTGGGGCTCTCTTTTCTTCTTTTCTGTCTTTCTTCCTTTTTGGGTCTGTTTTCTCCTCTGTCCTTTATGTCTTTTCCCCTTCCCAGGTTACCTCTGTCTTCCCAGCATTCCTCCTTTCCCTATTCTCTATGGTTTCTGCTCCAGTCTATTCTATCTACTTTTCCCTATTCAAGATGGTGTCCTTTTTCTTCCTGTGGGTCACTTCCTGTTTTATGGTATTTAAGGGTGGTTTTTCTTTTCCTCTTTGCGCTGCAACACTCTCTGTTTCAGTTAGTGTCCTCGCTCCTGATTTCCTAGTTCTTGGCTCTGGATTTCGCCATTTCTGTATTACGTCAGTTCCTTTGATTCCTGTTCCTCTGTTCTTGTTCCAGGAATCCCCTGCGAATCATCTGGGAGGTTTTTTCCTCTTCTTCTGAAGGGTTTTTTTCCCTCTGGCGCTACTTTCTCACTGTCACGGTCTGTCCTTGGCGTTTCCTCGCCTACAGCACCGTGGCTACCAGAAAGAGTCGCCCCTTTTTGGGCCAAAGTCGAACCCTCAAGATCCACGCCTCAAGATCTGCAAACTCCAGGCGCAAGCAGCACGTGAGTCGTGACAGGTGGTCACCTTTGTTGTATAATCCAAAAGTACTGAAAAAATCTACCTGCTGATAGACAATGGGGGTCATTACGACCTTGCCGCCCGCCAAGATCTGACCGCCGTGCGGCCGCCAATGCGGCCACACCCCCGCCACGGCCATTTGGAGATCCCCGCTGGCCCGGAGGGCGGAAACCTGGTTTCCGCCAGCCGGCCCAGCGGGGATCACAGCCGCAACATAGGAGCCGGCTCCAAATGGAGCCGGCGGTGTTGCGGCCGTGCGACGGGTGCAATTGCACCCGTCGCGCTTTTGACTGTCTGCATAGCAGACAGTGAAAAGCTACATGGGGCCCTGTCAGGGGGCCCCTGCACTGCCCCAGGGGCCCCACGACTCCCCGTTCCGCCAGCCTTTTCCTGGCGGTGCAAACCGCCAGAAAAAGGCTGGCGGTCGGGGACTCATAATCCCCGGATTATCACCGCCGGGGCAAAAGTGGCGGAATACCGCCGGCCCGGCGGTGCGACCGCGGCGCTTCCACCGCGGTCGTAATCCGCCTGGAAGCACCGCCAGCCTGTTGGTGGTGCTTCCGTCATTTTAGCCCTGGCGGTCTCGGACTGCCAGGGTCAAAATGACCCCCAATGTCTTCTAAAAGTTGGAAGAATACTAAAAGAATACGGAAGAATACTGAAGAGTTACTGATCTGAAGAAAGAAATATCACAAAAAGTGCCAGACTTGTGAAAGATGAAATGAAGCTAAGAATTTAAGTACAAACTATGGATCTGCTCTTAAAATCAACTTTTCTGAACGTATTGAAGGCATCACAAGAAAGTAAGGTCCCCATCTCCTCAAGTGTACATCCTGAAGAGATGGCAAGAAGAAAAGGTTCAGAATAATAAATGTTGGTGATACCATCTGAAAAGACTAAAACAGATCGTCCAGCATTACATTCCCAGTATAAGACAAGAGTATGGAAGACATGGTGCTTCAAAAGCAACTCTTCAGGAGAAGGGGAAGCTAAGGGAGTCAAAAGAGTAACAGGTAGTGTCCCTAATAGCTTCGATAGCTACCTTCTTACTGTGTATGGTGGGCACCGCTAACCTAATAAAAAGCCATCTCTCAAAATATCTAAGTTTAGCACCTTCACAGAAAGAGGCCTGCAAAATCCTGGAAACATGCCAGGAATGAGAATTCTTTCAATGCCTGTCACATATTGTGAGAGGACTCTGCCTTTTGAATTGCTAAATGTAAATAGTTCCTTCTGAAAAACATTCCAAGGATTTCACCTTACCCTTTCAGTTTTCAAACCTCCAGGGCTAGATGCTGAAACAACTTATCCGATAACTGAGGGAATCTGATCTGAGGGAATCTGATCGGTTTGGAGAAATTAGAAATATGCAAAGGAATTACACTGCCTGCTGTTGGAGGGGAGGAAACCATGACATGTGGCTCCTCTAGGGCCCACAAACAAGACCTTTGTCTGATTGTCCTTCTTCTTTTGAAAACTCTGTAGTGTATTGGAAAGGGAATAAGTCATGTAGAAGGCACTGAAGCAAATGTCAGTCAGTCGGTCAAAACATATCTTTATTTAAACCAGAATCTTTTAAACAAATTGTGATTACATACAAAATTTCAGCTAAAAGCAAATCAGATTTACACTATCAAAAAAGCAAAATGATAAAAGAAGTGGTAATCCATCTGCACAATAAACATATATCAATACACTAATTAGTCATCAATCAGCACACTTCAAATCTCCTTGTACACCACATATAAATCTCCCTTGTGCACGTCACATCTAAAACCTCACATTTATCAACAATGTAAATGCTTAAAATTCAATATTTCTTAAATACTTGTCTTAAAATATTTTGTGTGCAGCTAAAAACCATAAACAACCTAACATATTATGTGCAGCATCCATTTACAATCCAGCATACAAGTACATTTGTTCTTCCTATCTAAAACAGTTTTCTTTGCCACAGGGTTTGCAAAAAAGCAGGATAGTTCAACTCAAAGTTTTAAAAGTGCAATTCTTCAAGATTCATTGGGTAGAGCACCTATAGAAGAAAACACTTCACAATTCATCCATGATTCACGCAGCAAATAAGTAGAAGATTTCTATTCAAATTCAGCATCTTCCGTTCTCTAGCCTGATTTTTGATTACTGCCCAGGACTTCTCTCTTTTTTTTTTTTTTTTTTTTTTTTTTCGTCCTCATAATTATCACCCATGCTTTGGTAGAGGAAAAATGGTACCGGACGGGGGAAACGTAACCCTTGGGTCGTCCCGTTTGGTCTACGTTTTATTATTCTCCCAATCGTATGCCATCAACCAGGATATACTATTTTCTATGAAACCTAGTCATAACCAAAGCATCGCCCAGTATTGGGTAAGGGGAGTACTAATCATTGGACTTAAGTTGCACGAGGAGGAGACCAGACAGCAAAACAGTAATATACTATTGGTAGACATTTTCCCAGTTCATCCAGAAGTTATCCCTTCTAGAAAGGGGACCTCGTTGTTCCATTATGCACATTCGATTTACAGATATTTGCCAATCCTTAGAACGGGGGGGAAAGGGGTCAACCCATTTACGACAAATTTCTCGTCTAGCCAAAAGTATTAATACAAACAACAGGTGCTCCTGATGTGCTGACAATTTTTGATAATTCATACCCTGTTCACTGACCCCAAACACCACCATAGAAAGATCCAATTTTACGTTCACATTAAATATTATCTTTAAAGTGTTTCCTATCTCCTCCCAATATTCCCACAACTTTGAACATTGCCAAAACATGTGTATATCGTTTGCCTTATCGTCACCACACCTCGGACAGTTTTTCTGAGTTTTCCCGATAGCTGTTAATCTGGCCGGCGTCCAGTAAACCCTATGAAGTGTGAACAAATGGTTTTTCTTCAACTCTGCCGGGCTGGTCGTGAACCACAATTCTGAGCAGGACCTATTCCATAAAGATTTCACATCTAGAGTTGGAAAGATCCCCCCCCACTTCGACAAGGGAAGGGATGTCCCATCCCTTGTTGCTTCCAACAGAGCATGGTACCACAGAGCAACTTCCTTATTAATGATTTTCTGGTTTAATTTCCCTTCCCATATATTCCTTCCTATTTCTCCTATTTGTTGCGATTTAACCCAACTAGCTATCTGAAGATACTTGAATTTGGAGACTGTGCCTCCAGTCCCTTCATAAAGTGTCGACCAGCTTAACAGTTCTGGTCCTTCCATTATCTGGCCCCATCTTACAATCCCACTCACTCTCAAAGGAATTGATAATTTATCAGTGAGGCATTCAGGAGTGCCAGGTGAATCCCAAATGGGGGAAGAGCTGCAAAAATAGGGTATCTCTAGCACCTTCCGAAAGTGCATCCAAATGTTGCATGCATGTCTGAGTGTCTTCAAGCGTACCTTCTTGAAGTACTTAGGATGGCCGAATTTATATAGAAAATGATCTGCTTTTTCCTCGAGGTGTGCCGTTAAGGCTTTCCACGCCGGATCATATTCTGACTTCTTATTCAATAGGTTTCTAATGTTTTTTAATTGAAATGCCAGATAATACTTGAAGAAATCTGGAGACGCAATGCCCCCCCACTCTTTTTTTTTACTCATCTTTTTCCACGAGATCCTTACTCCTTTAGAGGCCCATACAAACGAGGATAAATCCCCCTGTAGTTTTTTAAACCAGCAGTTCTTAAACTCTAGTGGAATAGTGTTGAATAAAAAGGTGAATTTTGGGAGAATACACATCTTCAAAATGTTGGATCTTCCAATTATGGAAAGAGGGAGAGCGGCCCACGTCTTTAGCAATTTTTTGGTTTCTCTGTATGTTATGTTAAAATTTAGTTTAGGTACCTCATTTAGATCATTTGTTAATCGTATACCCAAATATCTGATCTCTTGTTTGACTAAAGGAGAAGCATAAGTCAAATTCCAACACATTATTTCTGTCTTTTCTGTGTTTACGCTGTAACCAGAAAGTTTACCAAATTGCTCCATCAAAGTATTGAACGCTAGTAGGGTAGAACTAACATCCTTGGTGTATAGCATAAGATCATCCGCATATAATGCTACTTTTTTTTCCCAGTCCCCACTTTGAAATGGAGTAATTTCCTTACTTAACCTAAGAGAAATTGCCAGAGGCTCAATATATAAGTTAAAAAGCAAGGGAGACAATGGACATCCCTGTCGCGTACCCCGCCAAATCCTAAATTCTTGTGATAACTGGCCGTTGACCAGAATTCTCGCTGAGGGGCATCTATACAATTCCCTGACTGTCCTAACAAAAGGAAATCCCAAGCCTCCTTTTTCCAGCACTAACCTCAAAAAAGACCAATTGACCCGATCGAAGGCCTTTGCTGCGTCAAAAGTCAGAATCGCCAGAGGGGTCTTTTCTTGTTCCGCCAGATCTATTGCAGCAAATAACTCATGTGTTACATCCTGGAGATACCTCCCTTTCATAAAACCCTTTTGATCCGTATGAATCAGATTGCCTATGGCACTCCCTAATCTCCTGGCTAAAATCCCTGTATAAAGTTTGTAGTCGGCATTCAACAGGGAGATGGGTCTGTAAGATGCACAAGACATTGGGTCCTTACCTGGCTTTAAAACTAGACAAATTATAGCCTCTCTCCAGGATTTAGGCGTCTGAGCCCCCTCAACCAGCATAGAATTAAATAATTCTAATAAAAAAGGACTAATAACTTCCCCCAAGACCTTGTACAATTCATTAGGTAGATTGTCTGGACCAGCGGCCTTTCCTTTTTTTAACGCTTTTATGCCTTCAATAAGCTCAGCCTCATTTATTTTACAATTTAATAGGGTCTTTTCAGAATCTTCTAGAGCTGGAAGGTGTAGTTTTTCTAGAAAATCACTAATCGACTCGTCTGAATTAACCAGGCTTTCTGAGTATACGTCTTGGAAAAAAGATACAAATGCCCCCTCAATCTCTTCTTGCTCCACACAAATCGTATTGTCCGATTTGACTGCTGAAATATATCTTTTAGAGAGGTCTGACTTAACCTTCCATGCTAGTAGCTTACTGCAACCTTCTCCATATTCATGGTGAGCATATCGGCTAGCTTCCCATTTTAACTTACTGCGATTTTCCAAAAAAGCCTCTAGCTTAGTCCGAACATTAACCTCTTGACATATCAAGTCCTCTAATAAATTGACCTTCTCTTCTGCTCGTGCTTTATGGATTGCAGCTTGCAAGGTTTTTAGAGATAATTCCATATCTCCCAATTTCTCTTTTTCTTCACGATGTTTGTATATTGCCAGGCTCATAAGCCTCCCTCTAATATAAGCCTTAAAGGCGTCCCAAACACACCATAAACTTGCCGTACCTTGGTTCAAAAGAAAGAAATCTCTTGTGTCTTTTTTTAATGCTTCTACTATAGAGTCGTCTAATAGTATAGCGCGATTAATTATACATCTAATACCTTTATTTACGACCCTGATATCCAAGTGTAATTTTACAGCTGAATGATCTGAGAGGTGAGCTGGATTGTGGGCTACCTTTCTGACCTCTGGGCATAAACTTTTATGTATTAAAAAAAAATCTATTCTAGATCTATGCCCATATTTTTTATTGTAAAATGTATATCTGTCTCCTTCGCCTCCTCTGCAGTGCCATATGTCTACCAATCCTAAATCTTGCATGGCTTGTTTCACCTGTGCCCTCATTTTAGGAGAGTTATCCGTACCTCGAGGGGTTGACTTATCGTGTACAGGGTCTAACAAAATGTTGAAGTCTCCGCCTAGTACCACTGGATATCTAGCTAGAAGTAAAATATTGAATAACTCTTGAAATGGTGTGGGATCATCTAGGTTAGGTCCATAATAGCCTGCCACCGTGACCCAATAACCACATACGCACAGTTCTACCACTACCCATCTCCCTCTAGGGTCAACTTGCACCGATCCTATCCTAAGCTTTATGGATTTTTTGATGAGAACTGCCACGCCTTTTATCACACTAGTTTGGGAGGAGCATACGCTAAGAGAAACCCAATTCAACCGTTTAACCCAGGTCTCCCACTCTGTTTGTTGGAGATGAGTTTCTTGCAATATGATAATCTCCTCTTCCGCCAATCTTAAATATTCAAAAATCTTCCTCCTCCTGCTTACCACTCTTAAACCATTCACATTCCAAGAAAGAAATTTCAATCTTAAATTCCCATACTTAGACATATCTGTCAGGAGAAAAGGAAAACGTCATAAGCACAGCGCACCCCCCTCCTAGGTAAACAACATATGAGGACTTTCTTATTTTTATCCTTTCAACCCACCTAACCCACCTAACCCAACCCAAACCCCCACACCCAGTGCCTTCCACCCCCTCCACCAACACCAACCCCAACTCCCACCCAAACCCAACCCCCCTACCCTGGGGAACCCTCCCTGATTCTACTAGGATAACCATCCTGTTATCCTAAATTCGAACTCCCCATCGGACGAGATACTTCCACTAGATCTTATTGTGACGCCTTAATCTGGTCTATAAATGCGCTAACCTCCCCCGGATCTCTCATGTTATACATTTTGTTCTTCCACATGATCCGGAGTGCTGCCGGAAACCTTAGCTGTACGGTAGCCCCAAGAGAACGAAGCTCACGCATAAAATTTCCCAATTCCCACTGTCTATCTAACGTTGCTTTAGACAAGTCCGATCTTATCCTGAAGGCCCAATCCCCCTTGGAAAAAACACCAACTTTAAGGGCTTCAGACAGAATTTTTTCCTTGATAGAGTACGTATTGAAATTTATCAGAATCCTCCTGGGATTCTTCCTCCCGGGATTTTTCTTGAACGGGTCACGATGGACTCTTTGAATATCCTCTTCCAGGTTAAACCCTGCTGTATTTGGGATAACCTCTTTTATCAAAGCAATCACATAGCCCTTAATATCTTCCCCTTCCAATCCCTCAGGAACACCCAAAAGCCTGATATTATTTCTCCGCATGTTATTTTCCAAAATCTCTAGTTTGTCCTGTAACAACTTTTCTCCACGTTTTAATTGTGAAATATCCTCAGATTGAGCTGCCACCCGCTCCTCATGGGCCGCCACCACAGTCTCGAGTTTACCCATCCGATCTGTTAACAAAGTGATTTTATTTTCCAAAGCCTCACATACTTCCCGAATCCTTGTTTGGTTATTTTCTGATGTCTCAAATTTTTCCCTAATCTCTTTAGTAAGAGAGATTAGCAGGGCCTGTACGTCCATACCATAAGACATTGTACCTCTGAGAGGGTTGCTCTCCACTTCTAACAAAGCCGATAATTTAGAGGAATCCTCTCCCTGTCCATCTAGATCCTTGTCTAATGGATTTAGGGGCGACCGCCTAGCCAAACGCATAGCTAAATTTGACATTTCTAAATCATCTGAGGTTAGTTGACTATTTGCCATATCCTGCGATGGAAAGGTAGTAGTCCGAAAATATCTTGTGATCAGTGATTCACTCCTCCCCAGAAGTTCAGGTTGGCCTTCCCCCAAGAGAGGGATAGGAGGGCCCACAGATGACAAAATTTGATCAGTCCCCTTTAAAGAGACTTCGCCGTGAGTCTTATATCCAGGATTTGTAACTGCTACAGTCTCTGATGAATAAACCTGGGGCTTATCACTCACACCCAGGGGGCCGGGCTTACAAGTCCTTGCACCAACCAGGTTTTTAACCTCTGCCCGTGCAACCCTGGGGCGGCGTTTGATTGGAGACATGCACCAGAGGCTCTGCTGGTATCACGTTCTCCTCCCACCTTATTCCTGTTCAAATTACTCCTAGTGGAAAGCCCCGGAGTCTCCGGTAAACTCCCACGAAGAGAACAGCGAGAGGTATAAGATCTCCCTCGTCGCACACCCCTCACTGCTTCAGCCCAAATACTGGAATTTAAAGCTTGATTCCAGGGGACCCCCTGACCACCTCTCGCCGAAGCAATTTCGCCCCCCTCCTTGTTCGCCGTGATTTTTAATTAAATCTCCCGACCTGGGGCGGGGAGATCAATATAAACAAGTACACTCCAATAGTAACGTATTCCGAGACTGGATTTTCTAGGATCCTTCCGAGTCCTTCAAATAGCTACTCCAAGCCCGATAGGCAAATGATGCCCAGTGATGCCCAACTCGGTCTAATTCAAGGAGTAGAAACAACGTTGGAATAACTCTTAAAGCAAAGAGACAATGCTCAAAGTTAATGATAAGAGAGTTTAACATCAAACCTCTGTGGGTGACAGAAGAAGTCTAAAAAAAAAAAGAAAGGCTCACAAAAAAAAAAAAAAAATCCTATGCAGATTCAACCTGCGATTGTTTTTTAAAGATCCGATGTTCAGGTTAATTAACGATTTATGGTATTCCTACCAATCTGGATTTATCAGTGTGTATCTCTCACGCAGGGAGCTCTGTCAACCTCAACACCGAGAGAGAAAAAAAAAAAAAAAAAAAACGCCATCAACAGCTCTTCCCGGCAAGAGGGACGACTCACCCGGGGCGCCGGTCTAGGAGCCCTGCACAATCCCAGTCTCTCCCCTAGTCTCTTCCCCGGCGTCTCTCCTCCAAACCTCTTCCTCGTCACAACAAGGGGGCCCCTCTACGGCCGCGGTGATCCTCTCGCGCGTCGATCCAACTGCGGGACTGCTCCGGCTCTCAGCGCGTCGTTTCCAGGTCAGGGGTCGCAGGTCGCGTCTCTCGTCCGCGTCTCTCGTCCGATGGGAGTTCGCGGTCAGCGCTTCAACCGGCCGCCATGTTCCCCGTCCCTCTTCCCGTATCAAAAAAAAATCTTTTTTTTTGATACAGGACTTCTCTCTTGGTGTTCTCCCAGATATTTCCTGTGATTATAGATGGCCTCTTCAATATTTTCCATAACAACAATCTGACAGACTGAGACCATTTTCTTTTAATATGCATAATCTCCTTTTTGACAAAGCATTGGGATTTTTTGAGTCAGAGTATCCTCCAAGCAATTCCAAAATCTTATCACCTCTGCAAAGGCTAGGTAACTCCATGCAGTCAAATCTGTTTCCATCCTTACTGCTTGAAACATTGCAGAAGGTGGAAATGACAGAAGCCTTTTTATACATCTGCATTCTTCAAGATCCCACTCAAGTTTATCACTTAAATATAGTACTGCTACCACATGTTGGAGCTGAGGGCAGATCATTGCTGAGCAGCCCGATAAGATTGGGCTTAAAGAAGGATCTCCATATTCTTTGTTGAACTTCTTAAGCCCACTAACCAACACAAATGCATTTGCGTGCAGGGAATTGACGTGGTCTTTGCATTGTAACCATTGGAACTTTTTTCAAATCACAAAACTATATATGTATAACCTCAAAATCTGTTTATTCACGTGGCATTTAAATTTGAAGTTTCCTTTCCCAAAGACAAGTACTTTAGTTTCATCCATATTTAGAATATGATTTTTCTTTGCACAACATTTAAAGGATACATCTACAATTCTTTGAAGGCCAGTTTCCATCATATCCATAATAACAAGCTCATCAGCATATAAAAGACATGCAATGTGGGAACCACTAATTTTAGGACTAAAACTATTCACCGTTCCTAAAACGTTAGGCAAATCGGCTGTGATCGAATGTGGATTGTACTTTTGTTCTCTGTCCATTATTTAAGTAGACTCAAGGTAATTTTTTAAAACACTTTTCCTCCCCCATCTAGCAGATTTATGTGTTTATAATTTTTAGTATTCGTCACAAGATAGGTTCTATAACATCATTCTTTCAGCTTTCCAGTAATAACCCTGTTTTTAGTATTATTTGAAATACAAAATAGAACATCCTGGATCACCATTCCACCTTTGTTTTAATTGTAACTGATGGTATATTAGTGGATCCTGCTGCTCTCTTTAGATTTAGATTATAGCCAACTGAAAAATGCCACCCTTATCTCTTGCTCTATTATACATTTATCTGGACTTGGGGTGTCGTATCCATTGTTATAGGTCTCCCCTAAGTATTTGACCCATGCTTCTTCCCCACCCAGGCACCTCACCTTCTCTGTGTCCTTGCCCAGCCCATGTTAGACGATGGTCTAGAATTTTTTAATAACTTTGGAGACAATTGCTTCAATCATGGATTTCCAACATCTAGTATGAAAGGCTTGCTTCTTTATAATTCATGTTTTATAATCCCTTATTGCTACACTGAGTTGATTCTCAGACTAAGATTTACTGGCCTTTCCCTTTTCCTTATTTTAATTGTAAGCACCGACACTCTTCATCAAACCACATATTTTTGTTCCAATTATTTTTCCTTTCATCTCCTCAGATGCTTGGCTTCAACTCTATTGTTAAATACACATCCACCTCCTTTATAATATCATCATACCATTTAATAAATTCTTGTGATATACTCTCTTCGTTGATAGCATTTTGTTGATGCTGAACATTTCTTATCAGATTTAGGTGTTTTTCTGTGATCTTTGCCATAGGATGCTTAGCACATTCTATCTGCAGCAGGAGAGTTGCACTCCTTTTATACAAGTTCCCTGTTATTAATTCTATGTGAAGTGGACGATGATGATTGGCTTTTAATTGCAAAACTTCAAAATGGTCAATCTGATAAAAAAACATGCATGCATAAACACATAATCAATTGGGCAGCATTGCATACCACTATGAAACATTTTCTTGCTGGTTTCTTAGAAGGGTCCCTGCCATTTACAGTAACCAAGCAATTACAAGCCAAGAAATGTAACAACGTGGCATCTCTGGTAGCCGCAGAGCTGTCATAAAACCTAGCAATATTAAAACTATATGCAGGCAACATTTCCTTAAACATGTCAACTTTAGATTGTTTCAGCCAATGGTTAAAACTCCCACCAAAACACTTAAATATCTTGGATAAACAGAAAAGATCCTAAAAAGATCTTCCATAAAGGTTTATGTTTCTGCATCACTGTCCGTAGGATTTGAAACATTTAAAAGTACATTTACCACAAACATAAACATTGAATTCAATACTCAACAATTGAACTTGGCAAGTGAAAAATCCATTTACTCATAGGATTAATCACAAACACATTTTTAGCTATCTTCGTAGATATCAAAGTGAGAATACCCCCTGACAGGCATCCCTCTGAATTTCTTATGGCTCTTTGATAAACTTGTGAAAAGTCATCTATCGGGTTAGTGGTAGCCAAGTCTCCTTGAAGCACGAAATTTCATAACAATATTGTTGGAAATGGCCCTTTATGCAGGGTGTGTGGGGTTTCTAATCTTGCAGATGATGTGACTCATTTTATATGCGCTGCCTATGGAGAAGCTTTGAACCTGATTGTAACAAAATTCAACTGACGTTTTGGCTCTGATTTTTTTGTTGAATCTAAACCCTCTTATCCAACCTTTACAGGTAAAGGATAAAGTTCTATAATTGATTGTATAATGTTTTCTCTACACATTGTATTGTTTATCCAGGACTCCCATATTACTCCTTCCATTTTAAGTGATCACAATCCCAATGCACTAGTTTTTGGTGGTTTTTCTGGCCACCCAACAAGGCATAACTTTTCTCCTCCTCTTGAACTTGCCACTAATAAGGGAGCTCGCTGTCAATGAGATAAAGTGGATCAGAATGTTTTTCACCAAAAATATATCTTTGACAAATATGAGAAATTTATGAGATGTTTGGCTGAGGAGGCGGATTCTGCCTCAACTGCAGAGGGTTTCCAGGGGACATGTCACTATGCCTCATGCCTGTTGGTTCATCAAAGACGGCAGAGGAAATCCCAACCCTTTAAATGGTTTAACTCTAGCTACACTGCAGCCTTAAGGGAGCTCAAGAGGGCTGTAAAAGAAATTCCTCATAACATGGCCCGAATTAGAGCACAGAGGGCTTCGTACAAGGCTGTCATAGAGGCTAGAAAAATGGGAATCATCATGCAGGCCTGGGAGGATTTATAAGTAGCTTTTGCCCTTAGGGACACACAGGGCTTTCTGGAAGGTAATAAATAGACCTTTTTTCTCAGATGATAATCAGTTCAAAATGGTTGTCATATTTCTGCTGAAGTTTGGGTGTAGCATTTTTCTAAACTGTTTAACATCAATGACCCTGGCCAACACTTAGCTGATTCACCACTAATACCTAGTATGGCATGCCTTATGTAACGCTATTGACATCAATGCAGTTACTAGAGCCATCTTCCTCTGGTAAAGCTTCGCCCAAATGGTGTTCCCGTTGACGTTTTCAGGAACAATCCAGCACTTTGGGGACCTTTATTAACTAATGTATTTTGTAAAGATTATGATAGATGGGAAGTACATTTAGGCAAGGGGAGGGGGACTCCATATGGCATTTATGGACTTCTCTAGTGCCTTCGACCTAGTGTATAGCGGCAAGTTGTGGCAAATGATGGGGAACGCTGGGATAAAATATGCCCTAATTGACCTGTCAAAAAAACTGAACTGGGGTATGAGGATCCAGATACGGGCTGTGTATTAGCACCCTTTTTATTTCTTTTTCACATTAATACCCTAAAGAATAAACTGGTGGTTATAGGTAGAGAGTTGCGCAGATTTGGAAACCTCATCTTCCCGGTTCTATTATACGCGACAAAGCAGTTTCAATTGCTCATACTGCAAATAGTCTCCAGCTTTTGCTGGATATTTTTAAAGACTTCATGGAGCACTTGAATTAAAAAATTTATCATAAGAAATCCCATATTATGATACTTGGCCACGAGAATACTCGATCCCGTCCCCACAAGATAGGGGGGACCCTGATCACCAAGGTGTCTAGCTTTAATTACCTAGGTTTTTTGATGTCCTGTGATCTTAGTTGGGGTACTCTTTTGTCCCAGAGAGCTGGAATATGTGAGGGTGCCTCAGATGGTGTTTCTAGGTTTTCAAAGAATCTTGGAAGCAAACCTATTAAGGAGTTACTTTCTCTGTATAACAGTAAGTGCAGTCTCTGGGGACCTATGGAGCTGGAGTTTGGGGCTATTTACCTTTAAGGAACCTTCAATTGATTGAAAACAAGTTTTTGTATAGGCTACTTGTGGTCCATAGGAGCTCTGCTGCTATAATTACTCAGCTGGAAGTGGGCTTGGCCTTTATCGAGGATCTAGTCCAAGTTGCGCCATTACGCCATTATTATTATGGCTAAAGATTTGGTAATTGCCTTACACCTCTTTTTCTCAATTGATTCTTGCAGACTGCTATAGCCAGATTCACGTAGCTTCTGTTCCCTAGCTTATGTATGTTAGAAAGACCTTTGACACCTTAGGGCTATTAAATATTTTTGTCAGCCTATCTGAGATTGAAGGGAATATTGAAAGAATGGCAAAATCTAAATTCTTTAAGTTCAGATTGGAATCTAGAATTGCAAAAGGCTGATTAATGTCTTGAGTGGTTTGTTGTCTAGATCTGAAGCAGATGGAGGAAATAGAACCATACCTCATCTGGGTTACAAACTTGGAATGCGTATTTCTCCTGACTCACTTAGAATTGGGAACCCTGCATTACCTGGTGGCCTACCCCAAACCAAGCACGTGGTTTTCCAGTTTACCGCCTTGTCCTTGTGATGGTACTTAAAAGCAAACCTTGGCAGATTTTATGTTTTTTTGTGGTTATCTGAGACCAAGGATGCTCTTTTTACAACCTTTGTTCCATGCTTTGAATTCTAGTTCCTTTTAGGCTATTTCGCCTCCAGCCGTTGGAATCCAAGTTTTGTTGTATCTCTGTTCTGGGTTATGTTCATAATGCTTTTACATTAATGAATGATGTTTTATGTTTTATGATCAGCTACGTTGGTGTTTTAAAACTTTATGTTGTAATATTTACCTCTTTTTATGGCCTAGTGCCAAATAAAAGTATTATGAACTGAACCTATCAGCTTCTTTTACTAGAATTTGAGAGCAAGGTAATCTCCATCACCTCAATCCCTGCCTTACTATCCACAAACCCCACCTTTTTTTATTGTTAGTAAAAAGTGTTGACAGGTTAGGGCAGTTTGAGAAGGCACATAGCAACTGAGATCTATTTAGTGAATTTCATTTTCTTGACTTATTTTCATTTTTACAAACATCTATAAACACCCATAATTTTTTTCCATACTGGGGTCCTGTTCTCCCTTTTGATATATCTTCTCTGCATCTAGTGCCTCTAATACGTGTTCCCTGAGATCTATCTTATTTTCTAGGGGAAACCACAACATACCTTACATTAAAGGGTTATTAACATTTAGGCGGTCATTACAACATTGTCGGTAAAAGCCGCTTACCGCCGTGCAGAAGACCGCCAACACACCGCCGCGGCTGCGGAATTCCGCCACAGCTATTATGACCCACATTTCGGAATCCGCCAAAATTCAGACACCCACACAAGTCCACCACACCAAAGGTCAGTGATAAACTGGCGAAAACAAAACCTCCACCGTCAGGCCAACAGAAATATGCCCACACTATCACGAATCCACGCGGCGGTCTTTCAACCGCGGTATTCCATTGGCGGTACACACCGCTGCGCTCAAAATATACACACTCTTACAATACACAGCCACATTGGACAATTCGAAATACACACACCTGATACACATACACACAGCACTCCCACACACCCAATACTATATAAAACACACACCCACATCACCCACAAACCCCTACGACCACATTTAACGAGAGAAGGCCAGAGAGAGAGCACCAGCAAGAACAACAGCATCCAGAGGCACATAACACCATCAACCACACAACTTCCACGCACCTCACACAACACACCACTACATATCACCACACTTATCACCACACACACCACCCCACACATCACCCACACCACCCCATGGCAAGGCAAAGACACCCCAGGTTCTCAGAGGAGGAGCTCAGGGTCATGGTGGAGAAAATCGTCTGGGTAGAGCCACAGCTATTTGGATCACAGGTTCAGCACACCTCAATTGCAAGGAAGATGGAGCACTGGCGAAGAATAGTCGACAGGGTCAATGCAGTGGGACAACACCCAAGAAATCGGGAGGACATCAGGAAAAGGTGGAACGACCTACGGGGGAAGGTGCGTTCCGTGGTCTCAAGACACCACCTGGTGGTTCAGCGGGCTGGCGGCGGACCCCCACCTCCTCCCCCACAACTAACAACATGGGAGGAGCAGGTCTTGGCGATTCTGCATCCTGAGAGCTTCGCAGGAGTTGGTGGAGGAATGGACTGTGGTAAGTCAAATCTTAACTTTTACATCCCCCACCCTACCTGCATGCTATCACATACCCCCACCCTGGCCCTCACCCCTATCACTCCAACTCCTCACAAATGTACCAATATCACAAACCACCCATCCCAACACCAAGCCCTGCATGCAACATCAAAGCATTGACACCCATCACTAAAGCATGCCCACTGCACATACCCATACAACCCCCTAAACCATCATCACACAAGGTCCCACACAGGAATGCTAGCACTGGGGTGCACGGCCACCCACCCATTGCACACCATGACACACACAGATGCAATAATCATGCCTTTCCACTCCTGCAGCACCACTACCCAACGTCACCAGACAGGAAGGTCCAGACATTTCCACTCCACCCACAGAAGAGGCCCACAGTGATGTGAGCAGCTCTGTCCAACTGGATCTAGATGACCAGCCCGGACCATCGGGACCTCTGGACAGTCGGTTCCCCTCACACAGGCACAGGCAACCACAGACCTTCCCCCCTCTGGAAACACCAGCACAGCACCCACCCAGCGGGACCATACCTCCGTCCCCAGGACACGTCAATCAGCTGTGTGTCCACCACTACAGGGAACCCAGGATAACCCACCACCCCAACAACAACAGGGACCTGGGGGCAGTGGCAGTGGGCACACGGTCCAGGGGACGGAGGCCCAGGAACACAGGGGACTGGGAGGGCTGCCGTGCGACAGGGGGCAGACAGGCCATTGGAACCCACTCTCCACGAGGATCTCTCCTCCATCATGGGAGCATACCACCACTCCCAGGAGACGATGGCAACGGTACTGGCCAAGTTTCAGGAGACCCAGCGCATGCAGGAGGAACAGTATATGGGCTTCAGGGAGGAACTCAGAACCATCAGCTCCGCCCTGGGCACCATCGTAGGGGTGCTGAAGGAACTACTTAACACCAGGAGGGATACTGTGGCACTCCATAGCATGGACGATGAACTGCCCACCACCTCTGCCGGCGCTAGTGGACAGGACGCCCCGCCACAGGACCACCACACCAGCACCCCACCCCCTGCAGACGGAGAACCACCCCACAAACGGTCCCTGAGATCCAGGAACAAGACAGAGCACGATGCCAAGACCCCCGCCAAGAAATTAGACCACCCTGATTGTCATCCCACTGTCCCACTTTGTTACACTGTCCATAATTAAACTGCCCCAGCTCCACTTCCAATGCCCATATGGGCAATGCACCTGTGAGACTAATAGACTGGACTCTGCCATGGACACTCCTCCGCCATCACCACTCACCATTTCACTACCCCCTCCAATATTTTGCTTTTAAATAAACACACCTAAAGCACAAAATGATCTGGAGTCTGTCTGTGATTTCGAAATAGTGTGTTTGCAATTACAGTGACAAAATGTTCTTGAAATAGTAATGTCAACATACCTATGTCACACAGCTCTAGTCCATGAGGAATCTAAGAATATGACACACGTTGGGACCCACATCTGTGAAACCGTAAGGGAAAGTGACAACTCAGTGACCATACACTGGGTGAAAACGACAGACAGTAGAGAGGTAGTAGTTGAAAAGTACATGTAATAGGCAGGAATGTATTCTCACCTGTGTTTCACTGGAAATATTGCTGGATCACTGAGTCCCTGTTCTACGTGTCTTCTTCCTCTGCCTCATCCTCATCACTGTCCACAGGCTCCACAGCTGCCACAACACTGCCATCTGGACCATCCTCCTGCAGAAAAGGCACCTGTCGTCACAAAGCCAAGTTGTGAAGCATACAGCAGGCCAAGATGATCTGGCACACCTTCTTTGGTGAGTAGAATAGGGATCCACCTGTCATATGCAGGCACCTGAACCTGGCCTTCAGGAGGCTGAAGGTCCGCTCGATTACCCTCCTAGTTCACCCATGAGCCTCATTGTAGCATTCCTCTGCCCTGGTCCTGGGATTCCTCACTGGGGTCAGTAGCCATGACAGGTTGGGGTACCCAGAGTCACCTGCAAATGGCGAGGGACAACTGTTAGACACACACTAACCTGTAGGGATAACCCAAGACAACCATTCCCACTGTCTTGCTTCCAGGGGCTCACCTAATTGCCACACATGGTGCCTCTGGAGTTGACCCATCACATAAGGGATGCTGCTACTCCGCAGGATGTAGGCGTCATGCACTGAGCCAGGGAACATGGCATTCACATGGGAGATGTACTGGTCGGCCAAACATACCATCTATACATTCATGGAATGATAACTCTTCCGGTTTCTGTACACCTGTTCACTCCTGTGGGGGGGGACCAAAGCCACATGGGTCCCGTCAATGGCACCTATGATGTTGGGGAAATGTCCAAGGGCATAGAACTCACCTTTCACTGTAGGCAAATCCTCCACCTGAGGGAAAACGATGTCGTTCCGCATGTGTTTCAGCAGGGCAGACAACACTCTGGACAATACGTTGGAAAACATAGGCTGGGACATCCCTGATGCCATGGCCACAGTTGTTTGAAAAGACCCACTTGCAAGGAAATGGATCACTGATAGCACCTGCACTTGAGGGGGGATTCCTGTGGGATGGCGGATTGCTGACATCAGGTATGGCTCCAACTGGATACACAGTTCCTGGATTGTGGCACGGTCAAACCTGTAGGTGATTATCAAATGTCTTTCCTCCATTGTCGACAGGTCCACCAGCGGTCGGTAGAACGGAGGATTCCGCCATCTCCTCACATGTCCCAGTGGACGGTGCCTATGAAGGACAACAGCGACCACAGAGTCAAACAACTCAGGTACGTACCCACAGTTTACCCAGAACACCAATCATACACAATAGGTGGCCTGTATGTGTGTTGAGACTAGGCCTAGGTATGTGTGACGCAGTTGGAAATTAGGCCATGTGGGCCCCTGAAATGGCAGCTGCCTGACCTCTAAAGTGGGACAATGGGATGTGAGGTAACTGCGCTGGCTTTGTACACCGTCACGGTAGGCGGTCGAAGATCGCGGCACAATGCTGCATTGGTTAACATTGGACCCTATGGGTCCCAGGAGCCAATGACGATGTACACAGGCGGTGATGGTACGCACCACCGCGGACATGACCGCCGCGGATGTGACCGCCATCTTCTATCTGTTCAATCATTCGATACCTGATCTTCGACAGGAGAGAACCTACACTGCAAGTGCTGCTGTGACCTTTGTCTGGAAGAGACAATGGCTCGTGCGTCTGGGGAAAGGGCCCCTGCCTTCACATCGGAGGAGTTGGAGAAGCTCGTTGATGGGGTCCTCCCCCAGTACACGCTACTCTACAGTCCTCCAGACAAACAGGTAAGTACACAGGGAGCACGACGTATGGGCTATGCCTGTGTGGAGAGGGCTGGATGTAAGAAGGAAGGGGGTAGAGTGCTGCGTGCATGATAGACGGTGGGTGCATGTGCCACATGGCAAGGGTAGGGATGGGGGCCAATCACTTTGACGGTGCAGTTGGTAATGACTTCTCTTCTTCCCCTGTACATTTCATGTAGGTCAGCGCCCACCAGAAGAAAGATATTTGGCGTGCCATCGCCAAGGACGTCCGGACCCTGGGGGTCTACCACAGACGAAGCACCCACTGCCGGAAAAGATGGGAGGACATTGCCCGCTGGAGCAAGGAGACGGTGGAGGCTCAGCTGGGGATGGCCTCCCAAAGTGGGAGGGGTGCCCGTCGAACCATGACCCCCCTGATGTGCAGGATCCTGGCGGTGGCCTACCCAGAGTTGGATGGGCGCTTGAGGGCATCACAGCAGACACAAGGGGGTGAGTAAACTCTCATTCAGCTGACTTTGCGCGCAGTGGAGTTTTCTGGGTGGGGGAGGAGGGCTGTGGGTTTCCCTAGGCCAGGGCGAGTTCCGTAGGCTAGGCCCCTCCGTAAGGCATGGCCATGTGGCACCCCACCCCACCTCCGTAGAGTGCCAAGTACAGCTATTCATGCCCCTGTGTTATCTATGTGTGCAGATGTTGTCCATAGCCTTCTAGGCCATTTCCCAGGAATTGCACTGTGGAGCCCAAGAGCGCGGCGTAGTGCAGGGGGCTTCTGTGTCTGTGTTGTCCACCAACGGTAGCAGTAATCCATGCACTCAACATGTCTTTATTCTGTTTCCCCGCCCCCGTTTTTGTTGTTTCCCTGTTCTTGTGTGCATTAGCATCATCAGGCGGAGGAGCAGTGGCACCGGAGCACGAGGGAGCTGCATCCCACATGGCCATGGAGGGCCACACTATGGACTCTGAATTCACCAGTGGGACGGAGGGCGAGGGGAGCTCCATGGTGGGGACAGGAGCTGACACTAGCGACACGGACTCGTCCTCTGATGGGAGCTCCCTTGTGGTGGCAGCAACATCTGTGCCCCCCACATCTACAGATACAGCCGCCACCCCCCCTACCAGCACCGCCCTCCCAGCAGCCCCTCAGCCTTCGCCCCGTGCCCACTCACCCAGGAGGGTGGGCATCACCTTTTCCCCAGGCACCTCAGGCCCTGCCCCAGTCACCCCTGCTGCCCTCAATGAGGAGGCCATTGACCTCCTCAGGTCCCTCACTGTTGGGCAGTCTACCATTTTGAATGCCATCCAGGGTGTAGAAAGGCAGTTGCAACAAACTAATGCATTCCTGGAGGGCATTCATTCTGGTGAGGCGGCCCTTCACCGAGCCTTTCAAACTCTGGCCTCAGCACTGATGGCAGCCATTGTCCCTGTGTCTAGCCTCCCCCCTCCAAGTTCCTCCACCCAGACGCAATCCCCTGTACCTCTGCCTATCCCAAGTACACCATCAGACCAGCCTGCACACACCTCACCACACAAGGGAAGCTCAGGCAAACATTAGCACCAGACATCCCACAGGTACTCACGCAAGCATCATACACATGCAGACACACCAACATCCACTGCCTCCACTGTGTCCCCCTCCTCGTCGTCTCCCTCCTCCCTCCCAGTCTCGTCTACACACACACCTGCATGCACTACCTCTACAGCCACTACGTCCCTCACCAGCACTCCCACCAGCACACCCCGCTCACGTGCAGTCAACACCTCCACTACCATTCACACGTCCCCTGTGTCCTCTCCCAGTGTGTATGTGACGCCCCCTCCCAAGATACACAAACGCAGGCACACACACACCCAACAGCCATCCACCCCACGACAGCCTCCAGCACATGCACCTTCACCCAAAGTCACCAAACGTACACCTCCTACAACCACCACCTTTTCCTCCACTCCCAAAACCCCCTCCAGCTACCCGTCCCAGTGTGCCCAAAAAACGTTTCCTGTCCAGCCTTGACCTTTTTCCCACACCTCCCCCATCCCGTCCATCTCATAGGTCCCGAAGTAGCACCTCAGCCACAACATCTCCGGGACCAGTGGTGCCTGTAGTCACAGGTATGTGGAGTGCACCGGCCACCAGGACAGCCAGTGTGGTATGGAGCCACAGCACAGCCAGTCCCCCTCCTGTGAAGCATCAGCGGTTGGCCAGTGCCCGGCGGGAGAGGGGGAAGACTCCAGCCACCCAAGCCGCTCCCAGTGGTCCCGGTGGGAGTGTGGACTCAGCTGTGACACCTCCCAAGGTGGGGAAGGGCCACAAGAAACCCGGCAAGTATGGGAAGAGCAGCACGGTGGAGAAGACCGCCATCATCCCCGCTGCCCAGGAGGGCCCCGCCAGCCCCATCCCCGCTGCCCAGGAGGGCCCCGCCAGCCCCATCCCAGCTGCCAAGGAGGGCCCGCCAGCCCCATCCCAGCTGCCTAGGAGGGGCCCGACAGCCCGATCCCCGCTGCCCAGGAGGGCCCCGCCAGCCCCATCCCCGCTGCCCAGGAGGGCCCCGCCAGCCCCATCCCAGCTCGCCAGGAGGGGCCCGCCAGCCCCACCCCAGCTGCCCAGGAGGGCCCCGCCAGCCCCATCCCGCTGCCCAGGAGGGCCCCGCCAGCCCCATCCCAGCTGCCCAGGAGGGCCCCGCCAGCCCCATCCCAGCTATCCAGGAGTGCCCCGCCAACCCCAGCCCAGCTGGGCCATGAAGGACCACCAGCACTAGACCCGCTGGCCCATGACGGACCGCCAACTCAAGCACCGCTGAACAGGGCAAGCACCGCTGAACAGGGCAGGCACCGCTGAACAGGGCACCGCCAAATCATGGACCGCTGAACAGGGCACCGCCAAAGCAAGCACCGCTGAAAAGTGCACCACCAACTCAAGCACCGCTGAACAGGGCACCGCCAACTCAAGCACCGCTGAACAGGGCACCGCCAAAGCAAGCACCGCTGGAAAGTGCACCGCCAACTCAAGCACCGCTGAACAGGGCACCGCCAACTCAAGCACCGCTGACCAGGGCACCGCCAACTCAAGCACCGCTGAACAGAGCACCGCCAAAGCAAGCACTGCTGAAAAGTGCACCGCCAATTCAAGCACCGCTGAACAGGGCACCGCCAAATCAAGCACCGCTGAACAGGGCACCGCCAACTCAAGCACCGCTGACAAGGGCAGCGCCAAAGCAAGGACCGCTGAAAAGTGCACCGCCAACTCAAGCACCGCTGAACAGGGCACCGCCAAAGCAAGCACCGCTGAACAGGGCACCGCCAAAGCAAGCACCGCTGAACAGGGCACCGCCAACTCAAGCACCGCTGAACAGGGCACCGCCAAAGCAAGCACCGCTGAAAAGTGCACCGCCAACTCAAGCACCGCTGAACAGGGCACCGCCAAATCAAGCACCGCTGAACAGGGCACCGCCAACTCAAGCCCCGCTGAACAGGGCACCGCCAACTCAAGCACGGCTGAAAAGTGCACCACCAACTCAAGCACCGCTGAACAGGGCACAGCGCAAACTCAAGCACCGCTAGCCCATGAGCGGCAGGGGCACTGACACAACTGGGACCGTCACGGGGTGAGTGATGCACTCTGGGCACCAGTCCCCCTCCAGAACCAGTGGAGACATGCATCCACTACCTCTGTCCTTCACAGGATGAAGCACTCTGGGCACCAGTCCCCCTCCAAAACCAGTGGAGACATGCATCCACTACCTCTGTCCTTCACAGGATGAAGCACTCTGGGCACCTGTCCCCCTCCAGAACCAGTGGAGACTGTTATCCACTTGAGAGACTGTGGCTTTGCACTCCCCAGGATAATGCAGTGGGAAAACCACCCACTGTAGAGACTTGTGAGACTGTGGCTTTGCACTCCCCAGGATGAAACAGTGGGCAAACCACCCACTGTAGAGACTTGTGAGACTGTGGCTTTGCACTCCCCAGGATAATGCAGTGGGCAAACCACCCACTGTATAGACTTGAGAGACTGTGGCTTTGCACTCCCCAGGATAAGGCAGTGGGCAAACCACCCACTGTATAGACTTGAGAGACTGTGGCTTTGCACTCCCCAGGATGCAGCAGTGGGTAAACCACCCACTGGAGAGACTTGAGAGACTGTGGCTTTGCACTCCCCAAGAAAATGCAGTGGGCAACCCACCCACTGTAGAGACTTGAGAGACTGTGGCTTTGCACTCCCCAGGATTGAACAGTGGGCATTGAGCCCTCTTGTGGATCTGGCATTGTGCACTCATCCGGCTGAGGTGCACCACCCCTTCCCTTCCCCTGAGCTGCCTGTTGTTTTTCTATCTGATGCCCCTGAAGTGTTCTCTCTGTTTTGATCTGGTATCGAGTGTGGGCCTCGCCCATGCATTTTGGGCCCAGTGGTCCACAGACTATAAATGGTGCAATACCTGGACTACTATTCTTGGTGTATATTTTGTTAATAGTGTAAATATGTATATTTTTGCGTACTGCATTTTAATATATTACAATGGTTACACTCATTTCCTTTTGTCTTTGCATTCTTCCGGGGGGCTGGGGGGTGTAACTATAATGTATAGATATGTATTAGTGTGTGTGTTGTAGTGGGTGGTGGTGGGGGTGTTGCGTGTTGCGTGTCCCTGTTTTTTGCCTCCCCTGTGTCATAGGTGCAGTACTCACTGTGGTCTTTGCCACTGGCGTTCATGCTCCTGGTACAGGAGCAGGAAGACTATTGCACGTAGGATTTGGAGTTCCGGTTCCATGGTGTCCTCGTTCCTCGTGGAGTGTGATGAGGTGAGCATTTTCCCTTCTAAATTCCTGTTTCCGCTGTGTTTTTATCCGCGGTGAATCCGCCCCGGAAAAGGTGTCGGATTGGCCTGTCATAATAGTGTGGGCGGTACATTGTCTTCCGCCTGTCTGTTGGCGGAGACCGCCGCGCTGTTTGTTTGTACCGCCGTGGCGGTTGGAGTGTTAAAGTGGCTGTCTTTGTTGGCGGTTTCCGCCACGGTCGTAATTGCAAATTTTTTTCCGACGGCCTGTTGGCGGTCTTACCGCCGCTTTAACACCATCCGCCAGGGTTGTAATGACCACCTTAATGTTTTAGCATCCCTTACTTGCTGGATGTTTGGCCCAGGTCCCTTGGGATTTTGTTTACTTCCTAAGTTGTACATATGTTCAATATCTTCCCCTTGATCTTCCGGATCTCCCATTGCATTTACAGTCCATTAAAACTTTACCTTAGCATCATACTGTAGGGATTTACCAATTGGGAATTTCTGCTTTGTCTTCACTGTTTTACTCCTTTCTAGTCTTTTTACCCTCTTCATCCCTCTCTTACTACATGGAAAGCCACTTTTATATCCAGGTATGTCCCTCGGCTTTTAATTCTCATAGGACACCTACAGGTGTAAACTGAGGGAGCAGAATCCTGATTAACTACCTCAGATGGCTCACTCCCCAGTTTCTTCTTGGGTGGTTTGAATATTCAATGTTTCAATTGGCCTTACCAAAGATAACATACATGAATTAATTTGTTTTAGTTTGGAAGCTATTATCTGTAAGTAAATCTTTTGAGTTTTTAAAACAGCATTACTTAACACTGTAACTTCAAAAAAGCTTTGCAATGTTTTTGTATCAATAGTATTTCATTCAAAGATAAGGAACTTGGGGAGGAAGGCATGTCAATATATAAGGTGGAATAAGGGCTTTTTTCTGTGATCTAGTGCCCTTATCAATTTTTAGTATTTGATCCATGTTCAAACTCAGAGAGTTTAAATGCTCTGCCATACCTCAGATTCTGTCTGTCATTTACGTTCCTTCAGATGGTGTTGTCAGTAGACATAGAGATGAGGACAACCTGGGTTCCAAGTATGGATTTATAGGGCCTGGTAGGTCACCTATATCTCTCAAGGGAGAGGATGTGGCGTAACGGTCTGAGTCTCGGTGTTGGCCCAACATTCTGTAATTCTGGGCAAATCGCTTAATCTACTCGTACCTACAATTCAGTGCCTTGAGACCCCTATGGGTGATATGCTGTGCTTTACAAATCCTGGATTTGTTTATTTTATTTATTTATTTTCTTATTTTTGTTTATTTATTTTATTTATTGAATATATTGAGTTCCTTATTATGTACTACTGTACAAGGTCGACTCCAATTGGTTAAAGCTGATTTCATCTAGTTACTCTAGTTCTCCCATGTAAAATACTAGGCCTTGAGGAATTTGCTTTAAATTCGGGGTAGCCTTGTCCTTAAAATGTTTGCCCAAAAAATCCTTTAAGGATTTGACAAGTATTGTGTTCATATAGCGCTTACTACCCCTGGAGAAGCATCGAAGTAGTTTTTGGCGAGTAGCACGCTACTCCGGCACCCAAAGGGATTAGTATAGGGAAATATGGGTATGGTATTATTATTAGTATAGGGAGGTATGAGTTAATTTGAGCAGTGGACATGTGAGCTTGTTAGTTGATATGAATATAATAATGGAGGGATAGAGTAGGGAAGACTCCAGAAGTGCTAATTGGGAGATCATGGTAGTAAGTTGAATTTTGGGATGAGTAAAGGAGAGGTGGAGGATGTAAGAGTCTGTAGAAAGGGATTAGGGAGATCATAGTAGTTAAATGGGAGTTGGGATGAGTCAAAGGAGAGATAAATGAGGGAGAATTTAGTAGGGTTGTTTGCAAGATCATAGTCGTGAACTGAGGTTTGGGGTGGGCCAGGAGGGGTAGAGGAGGGAAGAGTCTGGGAAGGGTTGTTTTGGAGATTATAGTAGTAGAATAGGTTTGGGATGAGTCAGAGAGTGGAGATAGAGGATAGATCAATAGAGGTCTAGGGTGATGTTCAGATAGACTAACGGTTTCGAGAAAGTAAAACATTTAGTCCTCTCTTGTACAGTAGGATCAGAGTAGTAAATATATTGATATATGATTACATAATCAAGGGAATAAATGTATAAGGAGTAAAATATCTTGAGATTTAAAGTTGTCTCATATAAGCACAAGTTTTCAAGAGTTACAGTGTTTGAAGTTAATTTATTTGTGTACTTTTATAACAGTATTTTATCTTTCCTCAATATTTCCATAGTGAAATGCTTGTAGATAAATAGTAAAGATAATATTTACCTATGATAGATGTAGGAGGCTGGCCTGGCTTGTAGTGAGTACCAAGGGGTACTTACACCTTGCACCAGGTCCAGGTATCCCTTATTAGTGTAGAGGGGTGTCTAGCAGCTTAGGCTGATAGAAAATGGTAGCTTAGCAGAGCAGCTTAGGCTGAACTAGGAGACGAGTGAAGCTCCTACAGTACCACTAGTGTCATATGCACAATATCATAAGAAAAAACAATACACAGATATACTAAAAATAAAGGTACTTTATTTTTATGACAATATGCCAAAAGTATCTCAATGAGTACCCTCAGTATGAGGATAGCAAATATACACAAGATATATGTACACAATACCAAAATATGCAGTAATAGCAATAGAAAACAGTGCAAACAATGTATAGTCACAATAGAATGCAAAGGGAGCACATAGGGATAGGGGCAACACAAACCATATACTCTAGAAGTGGAATGCGAACCACGAATGGACCCCAAACCTATGTGACCTTGTAGAGGGTCGCTGGGACTGTAAGAGAACAGTGAGGGTTAGAAAAATAGCCCACCCCAAGACCCTGAAAAATGGGTGCAAAGTGCACCTAAGTTCCCCAGAGAGCACAGAAGTCTTGATAGGGGAATTCTGCAAGAAACAACAACACCAGCAATGCAACAACGATGGATTTCCTGACAAGGGTACCTGTGGAACAAGGGGACCAAGTCCAAGAGTCACGATCAAGTCGGGAGTGGGCAGATGCCCAGGAAATGCCAGCTGTGGGTGCAAAGAAGCTGCCACTGGATGGTAGAAGCTGTGGATTCTGCAAGAACGACCAGGGCTAGAAACTTTCCCTTTGGAGGATGGATGTCCCACGCCATGAAGAGTTGTGCAGAAGTGTTTCCATGCAGAAAGACCGCAAACAAGCCTTGCTAGCTGCAAGGGTTGCGGTTAGGGTTTTTGGATGCTGCTGTGGCCCAGGAGGGACCAGGATGTCGCCAATTACGTGAGGAGACAGAAGGGATGCCCAGCAAGACAAGGAGCCCACTCAGAAGCAAGCAGCACCCGCAGAAGTGCCAGAACAGGCACTACGAAGTGGAGTGAACTGGAGCTCACCCGAAGTCACAAAGGAAGGTCCCACGATGCCTGAGGACAACTCAGGAGGTCGTGCACTGCAGGTTAGAGTGCCAGGGACCCAGGCTTGTCTGTGCACAAAGGAAATCCTAGAAGAGTGCACAGGAGCCGGAGCAGCTGCAAAAACATGCGGTTCCCAGCAATGCAGTCTAGCGTGGGGAGGCAAGGACTTACCTCCACCAAACTTGGACTGAAGAGACACTGGACTGTGAGAGTCACTTGGACAGAGTTGCTGAGTTCAAGGGACCTCGCTCGTTGTGCTGAGAGGAGACCCAGAGGACCGGTGAAGCAGTTCTTTGGTGCCTGCGGTTGCAGGGGGAAGATTCCGTCGACCCACTGGAGATTTCTTCGGAGCTTCTAGTGCAGAGAGGAGGCAGACTACCCCCACAGCATGCACCACCAGGAAAACAGTTGAGAAGGCGGCAGGATCAGCGTTACAAGGTCGCAGTAGTCGTCTTTGCTACTTTGTTGCAGTTTTGCAGGCTTCCAGCGCGGTCAGCAGTCGATTCCTTGGCAGAAGGTGAAGAGAGAGATGCAGAGGAACTCTGATGAGCTCTTGCATTCTTTATCTAAAGAATTCCCCAAAGCAGAGACCCTAAATAGCCAGAAAAGGAGGTTTGGCTACCTAGGAGAGAGGATAGACTAGCAACACCTGGAGGAGCCTATCAGAAGGAGTCTCTGACGTCACCTGCTGGCCCTGGCCACTCAGAGAAGTCCAGTGTGCCAGAAGCACCTCTGTTTCCAAGACGGCAGAGGTCTGGAGCACACTGGAGGAGCTCTGGGCACCTCCCAGGGGTGGTGCAGGTCAGGGGAGTGGTCACTCCCCATTCCTTTGTCCAGTTTCGCGCCAGAGCAGGGCTGGGGGATCCCTGAACCGGTGTAGACTGGCTTATGCAGAAATGGGCATCATCTGTGCCCATGACAGCATTTCCAGAGGCTGGGGGAGGCTACTCCTCCCCTGCCTTAACACCTTTTTCCAAAGGGAGAGGGTGTAACACCCTCTCTCTGAGGAAGTCCTTTGTTCTGCCTTCCTGGGCCAAGCCTGGCTGGACCACAGGAGGGCAGAAACCTGTCTGAGGGGTTGGCAGCAGCTGCAGTGAAACCCCAGGAAAGGCAGTTTGGCAGTACCCGGGTCTGTGCTAGAGACCCGGGGAATCATGGGATTGTCTTCCCAATACCAGGATGGCATTGGGGGGGCAATTCCATGATCTTAGACATGTTACATGGCCATGTTCGGAGTTACCATTGTGAAGCTACACATAGGTAGTGACCTATGTGTAGTGCACGCGTGTAATGGTGTCCCCGCACTCACAAAGTCTGGGGAATTTGCCCTGAACAATGTGGGAGCACCTTGGCTAGTGCCAGGGTGCCCACACACTAAGTAACTTATCACCCAACCTTTACCAGGTAAAGGTTAGACATATAGGTGACTTATAAGTTACTTAAGTGCAGTGGTAAATGGCTGTGAAATAACGTGGACGTTATTTCACTCAGGCTGCAGTGGCAGGCCTGTGTAAGAATTGTCAGAGCTCCCTATGGGTGGCAAAAGAAATGCTGCAGCCCATAGGGATCTCCTGGAACCCCAATACCCTGGGTACCTCAGTACCATATACTAGGAAATTATAAGGGTGTTCCAGTATGCCAATGTAAATTGGTGAAATTGGTCACTAGCCTGTTAGTGACAATTTGGAAAGAAATGAGAGAGCATAACCACTGAGGTTCTGATTAGCAGAGCCTCAGTGAGACAGTTATTCATAACACAGGTAACACATACAGGGCACACTTATGAGCACTGGGGCCCTGGCTGGCAGGGTCCTGGTGACACATACAACTAAAACAACATATATACAGTGAAATATGGGGGTAACATGCCAGGCAAGATGGTACTTTCCTACAATAGATGAAATAAAAACAAAGACTCGTTAGCATCTAATCATGCAACTTATATAGAAACTATGCAATGACCTATGAACATGTTAAGTGTAGAATAACATACACATATATATATGGAAACATACACAGATCATAATATATATAAATGCATACACCTACACATACAAGTACATACATATATACATTTAATTTAAGTAAAATATACATTTGTTAAACAGACCTAAACAGTATATAAGTATATAAGTCATATATGTAAAAAGTCCAACAATATATAGGAATATATATATTCCTATATATTGTTGGACTTTTTTGCTTATGCAGGGTCATCCCTAATCTTTTTGCCTCCTGCCTCCTAATTTTGTCTGACCAGTTGCTGTTGGCTTTTGATCTCTGAGCACTTTACTACTGCTAAACAGTGCTAAAGTGCATCTGCTCTCTGTGTAAATTGTATGTGATTGGTTTATTCATGACTGGCATATTCACTTTGCTAGTAAGTCCCTAGTAAAATGCACTAGAGGTGCCAGGGCCTGTAAATCAAATGCTACTAGTGGGCCTGCAGCACTGGTGTGCCACCCACATAAGTAGCTCTGTAATCATGTCTCAGACCTGCCATTGCAGTGTCTGTGTGTGCAGTTTTAACTGTAAATTCGACTTGGCAAGTGTACCCACTTGCCAGGCCTAAACCTTCCCTTTTCTTACATGTAAGGCACCCCTAAGTTAGGCCTTAGGTATCCCCAAGGGCAGGGTGCAGTGTATGGTCAAGGTGGGACATATAGTAATGTGTTTTACATGTCCTGACAGTGAAATATTGCTAAATTCGTTTTCACTGTTACAAGGCCTGTCCCTCTCATAGGTTAACATGGGGGCTACCTTTAAATCTGATTAAAGTGCAGATTCCCTTTGGGAGAGGACAGACATATGGAGTTTGGGGTCTCTGAGCTCACAATTTAAAAATACGTCTTTTAGTAAAGTTGATTTTAAGATTGTGTGTTTGAAAATGCCACTTTTAGAAAGTGAGCATTTTCTTGCTTATGCCATTTCTGTGACTCTGCCTGTTTGTGGATTCCCTGTCTGGGTCAGTTTGACAGTTGGGCTGGTTGCACCTCACACTAGACAGTGACACAATGGGAGCTGGGATGTAGTCTACATTTCCTGATGAGCCATCTGTTCTAGGAGGGAGGGGAGGAGTGTTCAATTACACCTGAAAGGGCTGTGCCTGTCCTCACACAATGCAGTCTCCGACCCCCTGGTGAGTGTCTGGGGCCTGGCCTGGACAAACGAGGATTTCACATTCAACAGAGACTTAACTTTGGAGTAGGCCTACTTCAAAGGAGAAATTGGGTATAGGAAGGGCACCCAAAACCACAGACTTTAGATCACTTCTGGACATCAAGAGGAGCCTCTGCCTGGAGAAGAGCTGAAGAGCTGAGGAGAAGTGCTGCCCTGCCTGTGACTGTGCTTTGTGGAGCTATCCTGCATTTGCTGCTTCTGCCAGAGTAAGAGGGCAAAGACTGGACTTTGTGTGCCTTCCATCTTGTAAAGAAATCTCCAAGGGCTTGATTTAGAGCTTGCCTCCTGTTGTTTGAAGTCTCAGGGTCAGCAAAGACATTTCTCTGCCAGCACCTGGAGTCTCTGGAGAGACTCCTGCTCTGACAAGTGGTGCCCTATCCAGTCCCTGGGCCCTTAAAAGGAAAGATGGTGGAAATCCAAGAAAATCGACTTCGGACCGACGCTGCTCCTGATTCCGGTGGCACCGCCTGCAACCGACTCCGTGATCTTCGCTGGAACGTGATGACCTTCGCAGGCCCAACGCCGCTGTAGCCCCGCTGAAGTCCTCGACTCCGTGGAAGTCGCCACACCACATCGTGACCGACGCTGCTCGAAGTGCGCGGATTCAACTTTTCGCACAGATGCGTGATCCCCGACTTCGCGCATCTACTTGTTTTCACTCTTCACCAAAGGTACTGTACTTGGGGGTCTACGTGACTCCGTGTCCGGCGCCGCTGGTGTCAGCTTGTTGGGAACGACTCCGTCACAATGCCGTGTTAACACCTCATAAAAGCAGTTTGTTTATCTAAGCGCTATTTTTGAGTTTAATCTTTAAAAATGCATAACTTGACTTGTGTGTGTTGGATTTTTGTCATTTTGGTCTTGTTTTGTTTAGATAAATATTTCCTATTTTTCTAAACTGGTGTTGTGTCATTTTGTAGTGTTTTCATTAAGTTACTGTGTGCATTGGTACAAATACTTTACACCTAGCACTCTGAAGTTAAGCCTACTGCTCTGCCAAGCTACCAAGGGGGTAAGCAGGGGTTAGCTGAGGGTGATTCTCTTTTACCCTGACTAGAGTGAGGGTCATTGATTGAACAGGGGGTAACCTGACTGTCAACCAAAGACCCCATTTCTAACATTTATATATATATATATTTATATATATAGATATAGATATACATCTATATCTATATATATCTATATATATATCTATATATATATATATATATATATAGATATATATATAGATATATATATATGTTTACATACACTGGGTTATGCAATCCATTGCTGTTTGAATATGGTGGCTATGTAGGAAAGAGCCAACTCCTGGGTAGTCTTGTGAAGATAAGATAGTTATCTGTGGATCTTATATTTGGGGGCATTGAATTCCATAGTTTGGCTACTTGAACAGAGAAAGATGTACCACCTATTACCTTTTTCTTGTATGGTGGTGTTTTGAGGCGGGGTACCAATCTTGAGTGGAGGTTTCTTTGGTGAATGTATTTGGTGACTTTATTCCTTATGAAAAGCGTTCCTGTTCCAAGTTTTGCTTTGTGGGTGATACAAAGCAGCTTGAAGGTGTATCTTCTGGCAACCGGTAACCAATGTAGGGCCCTCAAGGCGGGGAGATGTGGGCTAGTGGCTTTACATATAGGGGTAGTCTGGCAGACGAGTTCTGAATGTGCTGTCGTTTTTTTCATATTAAATAGAGATAATCCATGGTAGTGGTGTAACCCAGTTTAGAAAGTACAAGAGAGATAGTAGCCTGCACCTTGTGTGGAAATCCGAGGTTGGGGAAAGATACGTCGCAGAGTTTTCATGGTGATGAAGCTTGATCTTGCTAATTTGTCCACTTTTAGCAATCATTGTTCACTTGGAGTTCATGGTAATTCCAAGGTTTCTTACTTCCTTAGATAGTTTAGGAGGTGGTCCCAGATCATCAGTCCAGGATCAGAGTGGAACATAATTTTTCCAATTGCCACATGTGAGTATTTCTGTTTTGGAAGCATTCAGTTTGAGATGGTTCCGTGTCATCCACTGCTCATTGGCTCAGAGGCAACTGAAGATTTGTGAGTTTGCATTGCCTTTGGGACTCCAGCGGGGTTCCAGTTTAAGGAGTATTTGTGTGTCATCTGCATAGTGATAGCATATGAGTTGAAATTCATTGATGATTGTTGATAATGACATCATGTAGATGTTGAAAAGCATGGGTGAGATGATTGTTCTTTGAGGGACCCCTGCTTTTGTGAAGTAGGGTTTGGATGAGAAAGGGGGAGTATGGATGACATTAGTTCTGTTTTGAAGGTAGGATGTGATGCAGTCAAGAGAAGTCCTGTCTATGCCTGCTTTGCAAAGTCTTTGTATTATAGTGTCATGGTCAACTGTGTCAAAGTCAAGTAGATGTATTCAAAGTTGTCACTTCACCTTGCATGCCCTATTTGAGTCATCATATATCCTTTCCCCCATTGAGCTACATGAGGTAACCCTTTCTTCTAGAATACTGTCCAGTGGCTCATTTTCCTGGTCTCTGCCTCTCATGGGTTTTGTGTCATTAATTTTGGTAAACTAAATTTATTTGACGGGATGTTCCAGGTGCCATGCTTTCAGTATCCTTCTAAACCCGATCCTGGACTTAATTACACCTATTCAGGCTTTCATTAATATGATTAGAGGGGAAAGCACTGGGTCTCGTGATAATAGTTTTGTCCTATGAGAAAGTTCTCTCAGTAGATGCACCTTCCTGCTGCCACCAGCAGATTAACCCTTTTTTACAGGTACTTGTCCAACAACAGTAATTCTCTTATCTAAGCCAAGGGTCCTGATTTAAAAGGATTTTAAAACTACATCCCACAGTGAAACTCACTCCTGGATGTACTCCAAATACTTACCACCCTCCTACAGAAAGATACTCTATCAGAGCTGCATCACCAACCCACCACACATCCCAGTGGAGAGAACACAGTGATGGCATTATAAATCCCCACTTCTTCACTGCGAAACTCGCAATCTAACACTTCCAACTAAAGGGAGGAAGATCAAGTAGCAATTTAATTATCTGAACTCACCATTAAGCAAGCAAGTCCAGCACGGGTTGAGAAAAAATACCAGGGGTTCTGCAGATGTTCACAGCAATGGCAGGTGAAGTTGGGGAAAAGTGGCGAGGCACAATACAAATAGGACACAGAAAAAAAAAAAACTTGCCTGCTGCATCGCTGCCAGTTCACCACTCTTCTGGGTCCCTCGCTGAAGGCACAGGCTCCCAGTCTGCCCTGTGGTCAATCCTAACGCTGATCTCATGCTGCTGGCAGCATGAGAGCAGCGTCAGGACTGGCCTGTGTGCTTTCGATTTGCACTCTCAGGCAGACTGTGAGCCTGTGCCTGCTCTCTTCAACCCAGCAACACTGTGCAGGGTTGAAGACAGCTCAGTGCTCATGGGTGTTTGGCTGTCCTGAGACAGCTGTCCAAAGACACATGCACACTGAGGGGAGTACACCTACCACTCTTCCTGGTGCCTGTCACCCCCATGGCCCCACCCCTGAAAAATAAAAAGATAATATCATTTTATTTTTCAAGTTTGCAGCTGCTGGTGGGGGACAACGCTCGGTGGAGCCACGGCTGGTTAACAGACCCGATGTCAGCAATAACAATGCGCAGACAGGTCAACGGGGTGAGATAACAATGAGCCCACATGCCCACAACCTATACACTACAATGTCAGCCCTGAAAATCATAGCACGAGTAACAGTAACAGAAAATAAACAAACCTGAATCAGTGTGCAATGATCAGAGTTTCAGCATTTCCATAATTCCCCGTCCAAGCGTACAATCAGTGAGATAGTGTCTAAGTGGAGAGGCGTTGAACATGGACATCAATTCACCAAAATGGCGGGGGTAGCAGAAGTGACATCACGAGCCCTTGGACCTCGACTTTCACTCACGCACACAAACTACATACAGACAAATTCACACTTACACACACACTCTCTCATATAAACACTCTCACCTGCAAGCATGCACACAACATACATTTTAAAGCATTTTTACTTACCTCAGCTGCCATGGAGGGGCATATCCCCAGCTTAATGTACCCATACCTCATTTGTGTTACAGTAATAGTGAATCATATGTTAATATTCACTATTAGTGTAATATAAATTGACAGAAAACAAAGAGAGTGGAGTACAAACTGACATCCATAAGGACGAGCTGCCACTATGTTCCTGGCACTGAATTTGTCACCTCTGAAGCCAGGGATCACAACGGGCAAGCCAGGGGTTGCAACTGTGACCCCTGGATACCCCTAAATGACGTCCTTGGCGATGAAACAGCATGGAGAAGTCAGTGGGCATGGTGTGCATGAGCATGAGGCACTGTGGGTGGGCATGAGCACTGTCGGCGTGGGTCAAGTTGGATGAGTTACCAAATGACTTGGCATTGTATTCATTCCCCAGGTCCAGTGTGGAGAGAAGAGAAAAGGAGTCGTTATGTTAATGGCATCTCTAATAGAGTGAACAGCTCACTCATACAGGAATATACTGTCGTTAAAGCTTCAACCTAAAGGACTGCTAGTTGTTTTCCCTTCCAAAAACCTTAAAATAACCACTTTTTTGCAATATTTTGGAGGGTTTTGGCAAGTATGAATCCGGGTCGGCAGCTTATTCCAAAGATGGGAAGCCACATAAAAAAAGGAGGCCCCCCGTTATAAGCTGTTTGAATGCTACGGGGAGATGCAAGTGCAGTGTTGGATGATCTAAGACTCCTGCAGGATGGTAGAACCTAATTCGTGTATGCAGATAGGCCAAGCCTTCATCTTACAAGGCTCTATGGGCATTGTATAGAAGCTAGAAAATACAAGGCGTCCTAATCAGGAGCCAATTTAGTGACTTTAAAATTGAACCTGAGGGAGAGCCTCAAGGTAGACTAAAGACAAACCGAGCAGTTGTATTCTGAATCACGTGCATCCTCATTAAAAGAGACTCATTTCTGCCAACCAAGAGAGCATTTCCATAGTCCAAATGACTAGTTATAAGAGTCTGTGTGATGGAATCTCTACAGCTGAATGGAAGTCAGGGAAAAGCCTTCCTGAGCAGATGAAAAACAGAAACCACAGATTGCCTCGACTTGATTAGTCATAGAAAGCTTGTCATTCAATCAGATTCCCAGATTGTTATCACCTGTTTTAGCAAGGGTCTGATTATCCTTGCTAAATAATACAATGTTGATTTTTCTACATTAAGTTGGTGACAGGTCTGTTACATCCAAGATGCCGCATCACACATGCATTCAATGAACCTGGCTTCTGTTACTTACTTTAAGGTTTTGTCCAAACAATATCACCAACTGGGTCTTATTGGAGTTGGAAAGGAGAGAGCTCTGACGGGAGGCAAACTGACCCATCCACGGAGTTCCAAACCTCTTCTGAATGGAGTGACAAAGATGAGGACAAAGGAGCACGTTTACTGACAATGGAAAGATTAAACCTAATTGGTCTGCACGCCCATTCTCCCTCTGAAGATCAATTGCTATCGGAGACAGAAGATTTGTGCGCTAGATGTGCTAATCTCAGATTCTGTAACCCCCAGGTCATTGACCAGGTCACTTGGTGGCCTGTTCAAATTTGTACCAAGGAGCAAAGGATAAAAGAGCCTTGTAGAATGTCATCAAGGCCTTCATTTTCTCCGCTGTCCAGAAATCCTCTACAAACTGGTCTTCCAACACAAACAGCTTGCATCTGTTGTCAGATTGCATTGTAATTGTACGTATATCGCGTTTACTATCCCTGATGTGGCATTCTGTGAGCAGCATTCTACTCCAGAACCCAGAGTGGATTAGTGTTGGATTAGCATAAGGGACATCTATGTTGTTAATTTGAGTGGTGGACATGTGAGTCTGTTAGTTGGATTGAATAGGATAAAGAAGGTATAGAGTGAGGAAGTGTCCAGAAAGTTTTATTTGGGAGATCACAGTAGTAAAATGAGGGTTGGAGTGAGTGAAAGGAAGGATAGAGTAGGGAAGAGTCTAAAAAGTGTTACTTGGGAGATCATAGTAGTAAAACAAGGTTTGGGATGAGTCAAATGAAGGCTAGAGGAGGGAACGTTTGTGAGAATTAAGAGAGTGGAGGTAGAGGATATAATGAAAGGGGCATAGGATGGGACATAAAGTAGTGAATTGGAGTGTTCAAGATTTATTTTTATTTTCTTTTCGTTTTTCTTTTTTTCTTTTTCTGTAGTAGAAGTAAGAAATATATAGCTATTTAACTACATAGAAAGGTAAAGACGTATATGGAACATAATAAAAAGATATGCACATGTATGGATAAATAGTTATAAATTTCAACTTTCAAATGATTGCTGTACACAAAGCTAGTTTATTTATGTGACTTTTTTCCACTTTTATTTTTTATTGTTTTCTTTCATTTGTTTATTTATAGTTATGTATTCTGATGTTATATTTTCCCCAATATTCCAGTAGTGAATCACCTATAGATACAATTGTCGTAATCATATTTACACATTATGATAGATAAAATATAAAAAGTATGCAATAATATCTTAGGCATATAAGTAATTCATGTCCCCTTTTGTTTTGGACATTTGGAAACAACAATTAACTTTGCTTCAAACTTTAAGGCAAAAAGGGCCTTCTACATAATAAAAAATATTTATCTGCTCTTTAGCCACTGTGTAGATGAGGAGATATGATAAAGAGGAAATATTATGTGCTTGAAATTACGAACTATCCCTGCAGCTATATAATTTTAATACACCTGGCATGCCTTGCATTCTCTTGTGATGGACAGATAACAAACTGCACACAGTATCAGAATGTGTTCTCGTTTGCTTAAAAGCTGCATAATCATTAGCAATTGAGGGCAGATCGCACTTACCATAATAATATGTCTTCCTCCAAGAGTTAGTCCCTAATTTTGTGAATTTGCATGTATCTTTGTAATGATTCTGGCCTTTGTCATCATTTCAACTACACACAACAATTATTGTAGGTTTTGGGGAGAGTCAGCATTGAGCTGTATTGCAGTAACAACCTCTCAGCCCTTGTTACTTGCTTAGCCCCCTTCCTACCATCATGAAGGGTGTAGGCTGAACTGACCCCACCAGCTAGTTCAACATTTTCTATAATACCAATCAAGACTGAGTGGAGGAGAAGTAATTCCCTTGGCTAGATGAGCTGGATCCAACCACTACTTAAACTCCTTAGAAATCTGAGTTGTGACAGAAATCTATGTCTCATAGTCTTCTGACCTCAGATCCCAATGGGTTAATATATAGTTCACTAAAGCACACAGGTAAAGATGAGTGGAAGGAGCCAAGCAAGGGGATGCCAGCTTAGCGCCCTAGACTCTCAGCCACTGTCTGATAGATGCTTAGGGAATCATTTTGAGCTGCTATTGAGGCTGCAAGAACACCATTCTGAGGTATGTCCTGAAGGGAGTTCCAATGTACTGTAATTCTTTTACTGATATGAGATGAGATTTTGCATGGTTTAGTAGAATTCCATGATCATTTAGAACTTTTCTTACCTGGCGCACAGGTTCCTCACCACTTGAAAAAGAAGAAACACTGACAGACAGTCATCCAGGTATGAGAACACCAGCAAACACTGAGCAAGAGGGATACTCACCAGAGGTGCAAGCACTTTGGTGAACACCTATGGGAGGGAAGCAGGCTGGATGGGAGCACATGAAAGTGGAAATGATGTCACATTACACCCAAACACAGAAAACCTTGGGTCTTTTACATATTGAACTTTGGAAATACATATCCAAGAGGGTTAAAGGGGACACGAAAACCCAGAGAAATGAAGGTTTACCATATGAAATACTGGTGAGGAAGAAACCTCTTTATATTATTTTAGATGGAAAACCGGACCTAAATGTATCTTGATTTTTTTAGCAAGAAACAAAATGGCATTGCTAGCCAGCCACAGCTCATACTCTGGAAATTGAATGATTTCTACTTTGCCATAAGGACACCAAAGATAATGAAAACAGCAGCAGTATCTTGAAATATGTCTATTGGGGTCTATGGAAAATTGAAATGGTACCCTAATCTGACTATCTGTATTTTTGGCTTGCCAAGCGCTAAAAACATCAGTAGCTTGCATTCCACATTCATGGTATAGTTAGGATTTCGCTAAACAAGAGGCAGAAAGAGGGATGTATGACTGGGATTTGTGAGAGTAGGAGTCACTGGGCCATGACCCCTGTCTCTAAAGGGCTGATTCAAATGCTTTAATGGAAGAGAAGGGACAAAAGGTCTTTAGTAAGAGTAAACTCTACCCTGAGAACGGTGATGGATAAGAGCAAACAACCATCGGTCCTTCACTGATTTTTTAAGACTAACCACAAGACATCCAAACAACTTGACATCACTGAAAAGAATATGACTTGGTATTGTCTTTTGTGAGTGATCTTTTCTCCAGAACCTCATCCAGATGTGTCTTCTGGCTGCCATAGCCGACCCAGAAACTGTAGATGCTACATAAAAATAATCAAAGGAAATGTTAGATAACAATCTGACTTGCTGTTCCATAAGAGACAAATAAGAGGAACAGTTTATTCCCGGGTGTATTTTTTCATCCAAATGTTGGAAATTCTACATACGACATTGTATACGTGGCATGGGTAAACTTAGAAGCTGAATAACAACTTTTAATGGCACATTTGACATTTTTGTCCACTATATCCGAAGGGACAGAATATTCAGAAAAAAATAGTCCCGTGTGAGGTAAAATCAGACATTAAAGAGTCGACCTTAACTTTTGCAAGGGTCTTATTCTGGAATACAGATAACAGATAAATCCTGAAAATAAATATTTTCCATCCACAACCGAACATTTCTGACAGAATTGTGAAGGATAAAAGCTTCAGGATCTTTCCTCTGATATTTTTAAAATAAATTAATACTCCCCCTTTTGAGTGAAAGTCTCAAGAGGGATCAAAGTTTCTCAAAACTGTTGAAGTGAATCAGTTGAAGATACAGGATCCTCCTGTATATAGCTGCCTGTGTTACATTTCCTCCTCAGAAACATTAGGATCGGGAGGAGAGCCTGCTCAGGCCTGGAATGCTGACTCCAGATCCTGGTTAATTAGGCTTCGCAAACTATTGAAGTGAAGGAGCCCGCCTTGAGTAACTCACGGTTGAAATGGAGCATCTAGTCCAGATGAATCAGACGTCCATTATTGTATGTAATTCAGCTCTTCTTTTGTTTCCTGGTGACTGTGCTGATTAGCGCTTAGATAGGAATAAAGATCACTTTCTGTATCTCTGTTAGCCGCGCATCACGATCACACAACCATTAATTAATCTTCTTTATACTAAGCGTCACCAAAAGTAATAAAGTGATTGATGGGCCTGCAATCTTGTTTGCAGTCCTTGATTGTTTGATGCACGTGAGCGAAACTATAATAAAACCTTCCTCAAGAGCGAACGGAACAAATGAACCAGGCTAACTTTCTCACGATATTAGCCTGTTTTCGATGCCCGTGAGGCAGCAGAAAGAAGGACGTTTGATTAGGAAGGCTGCTAAAACTGTCCTATCTGCTTATAATAAAAACATTAAATAGTGTTTATAAAACACAAACACATACCTGAAACAGAGTGCTAAGTCCAGGTTGCAGAACATGTGGGAAAAATAAAAAAGAAAATAAATACATGGTGTCCATCCACGACTCATGAAAACTTTAGGGTAGGCGTGTTAGGGTAGCAAAAAAACGAGTATATGTATTAAAAAATCACAAATAAGTGACTACTCCATCCAGCTCACAGGCACATTATATAACAGGAAATGTATAAAAATATGTGAAAAAAATGAAATTGAGCACACAGGTATGTGTAAAGATCATAACATAATCAATGTTCTCAAACACACACAATCACAATCACACATGCATACATGCGCACACATACACACAAACTCACTCACTCACTCACTCACTAGTTTCAACAAAATGATAGACAAGCTCATGACCTGGAAAATCAGAAGGTGAAATTACCACTCATGAGGCATACAACGGTTTAAAAAATGGTGAAAGCCCACAAAGCCAGAAGATCAAAGACAAGATAGCTGCATGCCCTGGCTGGAGCCCTTCCTTTGTTCTCCCCCAGCAAACACTTGCTGCACTGCAGGAAAAGAATATACCCAAAATGGGCCTCTCCACCGACCATTACACCAGCAGTAAATGATTAACAAGAATGTAAAAATCAACCAAGAAAAATAATAACAGCACAGCCAAATGGAAAATGAAAGAATGTTCAAAATATTTTTTAAAATACTCAAAACACAAACAACTCTAAGAAATCCTTACCGTAGTGAAATACTTTTAAACGTTGTAAGAATTACACATTATTCAAACTTCTCACCTGCATACATAATGGTAGGTGAGCACATGGGGAAGAAGGCCAAGAACAAAAGAAAATTACTGACTAGAATGGCCTGGACTTCTGGATCTGTCCCTTGTCAAATCACCAAAAGGCACATGCAGACAAAAATAGCTTGCCTTTGGCATGAATTTAAGTCTTCCACAGTCCCCTAAAATCTCTCAATCAGGGCAGCAGTAACACTGTGAAAAATATATTGTAAATGTAACATCAAAGGCCTACAAAAGACTAAGGCCCATATTTATACTTTTTGACGCTAAACTGCGCTAACGCAGTTTAGCGTCAAAAAATTTTGCGCCGTCTAACGCCATTCTGAAGCGCCATGCGGGCGCCGTATTTATGGAATGGCGTTAGACGGCGCAATCAGACCGGCGCTGCCTGGTGTGCGTGGAAAAAAACCACGTAGACCAGGCAGCGCCGGCGTAGGGGGAAAATGGCGCTAGGGCGTCTTAAAATGGCGCAAGTCGGGTTGACGCTAAAAAATCGTCTTAACCCGATTAGCGCCATTTTTTCGACGCCATTTAAATGACTCCTGTCTTAGTAAAGACAGGAGTCATGCCCCCTTGCCCAATGGCCATGCCCAGGGGACTTATGTCCCCTGGGCATGGTCATTGGGCATAGTGGCATGTAGGGGGGCACAAATAAGGCCCCCCTATGCCACCCAAAAATTTTTGAAAAATAACAAAAATTATACTTACGTGAACTTACCTGAATGTCCCTGGGGTGGGTCCCTCCATCCTCGGGTGTCCTCCTGGGGTGGGCAGGGGTGGCAGGGGGGGTCCCTGGGGGCAGGGGAGGGCACCTGTGGGCTCATTTTGAGCCCACAGGCCCCTTAACGCCTACCCTGACCCAGGCGTTAAAATGTGGCGCAAATGCGGGGTTTTTTGACCCGCCACCTCCCGGGCGTGATTTTTGCCCGGGAGTATAAATACGACGCATTTGCGTCGCCGTCATTTTTTTAGACGGGAACGCCTTCCTTGCATCTCATTAACGCAAGGAAGGCGTTCACGCAAAAAAATGACGCTCTTTGCCAATACTTTGGCGCTAGACGCGTCTAACGCCAAAGTATAAATATGGCGTTAGTTTTGCGCCGAATTTGCGTAAAAAAAAACGACGCTAATTCAGCGCAAACGGAGTATAAATACGGGCCTAAGGGCCTCATTACAACCCTGGCGATCCAATGACCGCCAGGGTTGCAGTCCGACTGCCACATTATGACTGCAGCAGTACCGCGACAGTCGGACCACCAGCACCGCCAGTTTTCATCCACAGGACAGTGTGGTGGTGCTGGTGATCCCAGTCCACCAGGGTAACCCCCCTCTCTGCCAGCGGTTTCATGGCAGTGACCCCTCCATGAAAAGGCTGGCAGAGACAGGATGCAGGGTGCCCCAGAGGAGGATCCCTGCACTGCCCATGCACTTAGCATGGGCAGTGCAGAGGCCCTCCAGCCAGCTCCGTCAAAAAGTTCACTGTCTGATTTGCAGACAGTGAACATTGCAACAGATGCTGGTGCACCCTATGCCCTACAGCATTGCCGCCGGCTCTAGTACGAGCCGTAGACAAAGCTGTAGGACGTTTCCCACTGGGCCAGTGGGCAGAAACCCTGTTTCCACCCGCATACCCAGCCGGAAACTCATAATGGGGCAGGCGGGGAAGCGGCCACGCTGGCGACTACCTACCGGATGGGACTTCGGCAGACGGGATTTTCCATCTGCCGAAGTCGTAATGACCCCCTAAATCCCAAACTGTTAAACACAGCAGTATAATCATAAATCTGGGCAAAAACACAAGTAAAATGAGGAAATATAACCCAAGGCCTCCCCATTGCCCTCGAACTCTTGTCCCTTTAGCCACATCGAAGCCTGCTCTGCATTCACTGGTCCAGTCTCTAGGCCATCCAGCAACAAACAAGACAAAAAAGAATCCAAAGAACAGGAAAAAAAAAACATCAACATTTTGTAAAGCACTAGACTAAATTAATTGATTTCCACATAAAAAGTAAACATTCCAATGTTCGATGCAGAATTCCCATCCAAAATGACCAAGTGCTGAACAAAGAGTGAGCAGGAGTCTTCATGCCAGGAAGAGAACGTTGAAAGTGCATTTAATGTACGCTGTGAAATAAAATATTTCAATAAAAGATATTCATTTTGCAATTAAACATGTTTACACTGTTTGTTTGGATAACAAACATCAACCTCCTTTGGCTGTGTACTGCTGAGATTTGTCCCCCAACCACAGAAACCAAGGGCCATATTTATACTTTTTGACGCAAAACTGCGGCAACGCAGTTTTGCGTCAAAAAAATTAGCGCCGGCTAACGCCATTCTGAAGCGCCATGCGGGCGCCGTATTTATTCAATGACGTTAGCCGGCGTTAGCCGCCGGCGCTGCCTGGTGTGCTCGAAAAAAAATGACGTACACCAGGCAGCGCCGGCGTAGGGGAATATGGAGCTTGGGCGCCAAAAAATGGGGCAAGTCAGGCTGGTCATTGGGCATAGTGGCATGTAGGGGGGCACAAATTAGGCTCCCCCATGCCACAAAAAAATAAAAATACAATACTTACCTGAACTTACCTTAATGTCCCTGGGATGGGTCCCTCCATCCTTGGGTGTCCTCCTGGGGTGGGCAAGGGTGGCAGGGGGTGTCCCTGGGGGCATGGGAGGGCACCTCTGGGCTCCTTCCGAGCCCACAGGTCCCTTAACGCCTGCCTTGTCCAGGCGATAAAAAACAGCGCAAAAGCGGCTGGACGTCATTTTTTTTGACCCGCCCACTCCCGGGCGTGAATTTTGCCCGGGAGTGTAAATACGGCGCACATGCCTCGGAGTCAATTTTTTAGACGGGAACGCCTACCTTGCATATCAATAACGCAAAGTAGGTGTCCACGCTAAAAAATGACGCAAACTCCATGGACTTTGGCGCTAGACGGGTCTATGTATGTGATAGACAAACAGGAATGGTAAAAAATGTGAAAACTGTATAGTCTAACTACCTATATAAATAGGTCAGTGTATGTGATAGACAATCAGGAATGCTTAAAAAGCAGAATTGATGGATGCTAGCAGTGGATAGCTGAGCCACAACCTGGGGCAGAAGGTGTAATAGGTACCCTGGTCCAGAACATAAGACAATAAATCCTGTCTAGGCATGCTTTGGTTATCCACACCTCACCTGAGAATCATTGATGCCTTTCAATAGGAATAAAGAAGTCTTGGCAATGAAATTCAAGGCCCTTGTGACAAGGTCTTGGCTGCAGCAACATTGGATCATAATTGCCTTCCAAAGCAGCAGTGAGCATCAAAATAAGTTATACCAAGATATTCCAGATGTCTGCCTAAAATATACATGACCTGCTAGGAATAGAAACTCTTTATGAGAACTCTGCCATATAGTGCATCTCCCGTACACAGGCAACCTTAGTCCAGACATTTCTAGCACTCCATGATGGCTGCCAATCTTTTCTTTCTTGAAAGAAACTTCTGGCGATCAGGATTATTGCTTCCTCATGCTTGACAAATACTAAGCAGTGAGCTCTCTCTCCAGCCCTGGTTCCTAACCCTGCTTCACCTAATTATGCTCACAATTCCAAACGTACAAAGGGGATGTTCCATCACTTACACTGTCTGGCAGTTTTATCGCAGAAGCAATAAACAAACCACAGAAGATTTTTAACATGGTTGAGATCCTGGCTAAACCTAACTGTGGAACTCAAGTTATAACTCCTTCCCAGAGAAACCCTCTGAGTTTTTTCAGAAAAAAACCCAATCCATTCTAGTTGGTATTGAAATTAAAGAAAGTGATGTAGTGCCTCCTTGGACAGGAGACCTAGGAAATGATGGCTCCTAGAGGAAAGTATTTAAAAGATTGGATTAGATTGAACCTATGGGTGAGGAGGTGTTTAGAAGCATAGCCAGAGGTAACTCCTTTAGGTCTTTATTGGATGCGGTCCCCCCTAGTGTGTGGAAAAATGGGGAGGATTAATTATTCCCCTACCCAAGGCAAATTTGTAATTTGTCACTAGAGTCAGGTCTTGTTTCTGAGGTCTGGAAGAAAGCTCTAGAAACCGATCTGTTGAAAGAAGCTTCAGCAGATCTGAATGTGTTGAGTAACTGCAGGCCCATATTTCTCCTCCTTAACCCTCCAAAATAGTGGAGAAATATATGAGCAGTGTGCTATCAGAGTTTCTAGAAAAACACAACATTCTGGAAGCTGAACAAAATGGGATTTGTCCTATGCAGGGCACCGAGTCAACATTAATCTTATCTCTGGATGAGCTGAAGATGATGGTAGATAGAGATAAAAGAGCCATTCTGGTGTTACTAGGCCTATCAGCAGCCTTTGACACAGTCAATCAGTGGCTTTTATTAGATAGACTGATGGAAATTGGACTTCATGCACATGTCTCTAGTGGTTCAAGTCATTTCTTATGAACAGGTCACAAGCTGTTTCAATTCCACTCTATCAATCCTCAGTTAAAAAGCTGGAGCATGGTGTTCCGCATGGCTTTGTTTTGAGCTACATTTTATTTAATATTTATATTCGTCCATTGCTTCAGCTAATTATATCCTATGGGATCTTCTTTCTGAACTATGCGGATGACAACCAGCTTATTGTTTCAAATAAATAAGACATTTGGGGATGTCTGGGGAACTTCCATACTTGTGTAATTACAATGACAAAGTGCTTAAAAAAACAACTATCTAAAATTTAACAAGGAGAAAAAACGAGTTCCTGTGTTGTTCTGCTGACAGACCAACTTCTGGCCAAGGGCCAGTACAGTGAATCTACAGATCTCACAATCAGTACGGAACCTGGGTATCCAAATGAATGACAGATTGTTGTTAGAAAGCACTTTGAGAAGACTGCATACACATGCTTTGATCTCCTGAGAAACCTTAGAGAAATTGTCCCGCTGTTACCTCCATCTGCACACAGATTAACAGTGCAATGTATTATTTTGAGCAGACTGGATTATTGCAATGCACTGATGTTGCGAGCCCCAGGCTAAATGCCTAATAGATTATTTATGATAAAGAAAATGGCAGCTAGGATGGCTCTGGACCTAACTAAAAGGGACTCTGCATTAGGCTCCATGGGAATGCTGCATTAGCTTCCTTCAAAGGATCGGATTAGGTTTAAGGACCTTTGCATAGTACATAAGGCTGTGAACAGAACAGGCTTAGTTCCACTGCAAAAGATGCTTACCTTCTATTGTCCTAAGCAGGCACTCAGGTCTGCCACTGCAAAATGGATCCAGATTCCAAAAGTGAAAAAAGTGAGAGCGGGAGGTAGATCATTTAGAGTCAAAGCTGCTCGGCTTTGGAACACCCTACCATTGGAGCTGAGAGATGAGAGGAACCTGCTTAAGTTTAGATAGAATCTAAAGACCTGGTTGTTTCCCAGAGAGATTTAGAGGTGCCTCTATGAGATGTAGGTTTTGATATTAATAATCTGGTTGTTCCTTCTATGCTTAGGGCCTTGCTGGTGGTCTTGTGATTTTGGTTGTATGCCTCATTTGCTGAGGAGTGGGTTTTGGTTTTATTGTGTGTAATTGTATGTTGGTTGTGGGAGTTTGAGTTGTGGAAGTGAGTATGTTGCTCTTCTGGTCATTCACCGCCTTGATGCCTGTAATTGGTGTATGTTTGCACTTTACAAATGTCACTTCATTCATTCATTCATTGAAAAATGAATACATGTTCTAAGGGCAGATCCTAAATGGGGCTGAAACTGTTGAAATGATGGTTGAAGGGGGCTGATCCATTACCCTTTCTAGGCTGTTCTTTGGAATGATCGAGCAAGTGAAAAACTATCCAACTTAGTTTCAAAGGGGCTGCCGCAACACCGATTATTTATAGGTACTTATTATCACAAGCTGATGACATACAGTTAAAATTAAATATTAGGCCATACTTAATATATCTAGTCATGTCAGACCACACAATCAGTCTGGTGTATGACCTTCTTCTGCATAGTTACACATGATGACACAATTTTAACTAACACAATAAAATTATATGTGATGGATAAAAGTCAGTGTAGAAAATCGGCTACTGGTTGAGAGGGGTAAAAACCTACTCAAAAAGCAACCACAATCCTTGCCAAGGTGAAACACAAGCAAACATCAAATTAACCTGTGCTTATACCTATGGTAGCCTGGCACAAATGCAGTCAGGCTTAACAATGTGTAAAGTATTTATGCAGCACACAAACAATAGTGGAAACACACACAAGAAAAATCCCACACCAATTTACAAAAATCGATTAAGCTTTATTAAGCTATTTGACACCAAACAACAACAATCCTATTAACTAGAGATATGTAACTTTGAAGATTTAAGTAAATCTATTACTTGAAATGCACATAGCATCATCTATGGCTATCTGGTTGCACCAGACTAGGTCAAAATCACAATTTGAGGCCAACCGTGATAGACCATGATAGATACAGTGACCAAGTTAGGCCAATGGAACACAGTACCTTAAATCCTGGTTGCTGAGTGATGAAAGATCCAGCATTGAGAATGTGTCATACAGCAGCAGTTCTGAGGAGTTGAGGGGCTGTGATACGCAGCCCTGCATTGAGGATACACCACACTGTAGTGTTTCTGAAGAGCTGCAGAGTCTTACGTCAGGGATGCATCGTGCACCAGCGGTTCTCATGCAGAGATGCTAGGAGATGTGTCATGTTGCATCAGATGTTCCCAAAAGACCACAGCTAAGCTGGTAGAGCACCTCTAGGCCCACACGCAAGGATCAAGTACTTGGGTGGCACCTTCTGGGGGGGTAAGGCTAACAGCAAGCAGAGTACAGTTGCAGTGTTCAGGGTGGTCGGATACTTTTCTGTCTCTGAGGCTACAATCAGGAGCCCAGTCAACTATACCTTGGAGCCAGTCTTCCTGGGTTCCTAAGAGTCCATTTTACTCAGACAGCAGGGCAGCAGAGTAGTGATCGTTCTTCCAGGAGAGCAGCACCACACTCCTCTTCTGAGACTTCCACAGGATCAGATGTGTATTGAAGCGCTGGGTCTGAGGGTTCACTATTTATCCTTGTTGTCAGCCTTGAAGTAGACATTTCTAGAGAGCTCCACCCCAGAGATGTTTGTAATTTCTTGCCTCCCTGCTCTGCCCCCAGCTCCTGTGAGGGCACAAAAAACTAGTGTAATCCCCTTTGTGACTTTGCTACAGCAGAGTCTTTGTGATGTGCAAGTTTTGTAGGTGGCAATTCTGCCAACCTATCAAGTCAGAGATGACCCATCCTCCCAACACACCTATTCGTCCTTTGTCTCACTGTCTGGGAGTAATACACAAAGAACATCTGCCAGTTACACCTCGTCATGTGACCCAGGATATAGAATGCAAGTACCCAATGGTTGGAGACAAGAAAATGCTACCTTTCTAAAAGTGGCGTTTTCAGAATTTTGACTGAAATTCTGACTTTCCTATTAAAAAGGGTTTTAAATTACAATTCTTTAAACACATAACTTGACATTCTGACCTGCTACCAATTTAAAGTTATATTTATTAAATGTAATAATCCTAGGAGACTGACTCAGCCAACTTGGAAGCATGGATTCAACCTGTCTGTATTCAAGGAGATTCTGAATAGAGTAGCGGCTCCCTCCTCCCTTCCATAGGGGGTTGGGCTTGCAGATTGGCTCTCTAACTCCCAGGCAACCTGAGCTCTCCCTTAACACTTGCACTGGGCCTTTAAGTTTGTGGAGAGAACCCCAAGACAGCTACATCCATTTTGTTAGCCTAGCTTTTTCCCTGCGCCCTAATACAGCCCAGTGATCAAGACATCCTAGGAGACTGGTAACAGCCCAGAATTTCTGGGAAATCCTGTTATTTGTGAAACAGTGTTTGTATTGGTACCCGGGCCTGTTTTCTATAGGCTCCCTGTGTTTCAGCCAGCTTGGCCTTTTTAGACTCCTGTTTTTAGCCGGCACTGTTTGAAATTTCCCTCCAAGTTTGTGGCAAAAGATGGCGTAAAGCCAGCCCCCCCTTCTTTTTTAAGAAAAAAGGCTACATACACCTCAGTGCTTAACCAGAGTGTGTTTAGGAGACTGCTTAATCTGTTTCTGTGAATTAAACTGAGTTTAGAAAGTGTCTGCATCACTTGTTTTTGTGTTGAAAAAGCCAAATATCTGAGTGCATGACAAGCAGTATTTTCAGTGTTTTTCAATCTCTCCCTTACCTGGAAAGTAGACTGTGCTAGCTTGGAAGTGTGAATTCAGCTTGTCCTTATCCAGGGAGATTCTGAATAGAGCAGCAGCTCCCTCCTCCCTTCCACAGGGGCTTGGACTTCAGTTAACTTGGCCCTTATAAACGTTTCTATTGGTTGTTGTGATTGGTCGCTGGGATTCGTATTTCATTTGCATTAAGGATTAGGGGTGGTGTTGTGATTGGTACTAGGATTGAGATTCCTATTGGATTAAGGATTAGGGTTGGTGTTGTGATTGGTACTGGGATTGAGATTCCTATTGGTTTGTGGCCTAGGGTTGGTGTTGTGATTGGTACTAGGGTTCAGATTTTTATAGGTTCATGATTTTAGGGTTAATGCTGTGATTGGTACTGGGGTTGATATTCCTATTGGTTCTTGATTTTAGGGTTGGTGTTGTGATTGGTACTAGGGTTGAGATTCCTATTGGTTCGTGGTTTTAGGGTTGGTGTTTTTGTTGTCAGGACTATGGGTGTGATTTGTTAGTAGGGCTATTGGTAGTGGGGTGTAGGGTTACAAGTCTGATTGGTTAGGGCTAGGACTAGGTTTCTATTGGCCAATAGGGCTATTTAAGCCTAAGGCTCATGGCGTGTCAGCCCGGGTGTCGAGGCTAAGAGCGGAGAGGACAAGAGCAGTTGCCTGTTTTGGCCTGTTTGGGACTGGCCAGGCTTAGGGCCAGAAATGCTTCCCAAATAGTCATTTAGCAGTAAGGAACTTACTTCCTACACATCCTTCAACATGCAAACACATTATCAGCAAATACATTCAACTCTCGCACCACAAACTGACCTCATACATATTGCAATGACTCATCATCCAGCACGAAACCCCACATATCACACATATAGCACATATCCACCACCTAAACCCAGCCTTCCAACACAACATCTACAAACAATCTCCCTCTCTCATCACCAATTACACACAACCATAAAAACCTTACACTCCACAACACATATTACTTCTTCAGTGATCAAATCTAACACAAACACCCCTAGCCCATATCCATTCCCTCTTAAACACCCATACACTCTTCTCCAAAACACATCAACACCCCTGTTATACTCTAATCCCACTCACCAGCATTAACTCACATACAAATCCTTCACAGAAAACCACTACATCAATATCTCCTCTCACTATTCCACAAAAACAAAACAGACCACCCACATTAGCACACCAAAATAACACAAACCTTCATAATACTGTCCGTCACACCTACTGCACCCTCATGACTACACAAATAATACAAACCTGCCCAATCTTTACTCCTAAATTCTCACTCTTCACAAACATCTACCACAAGCCCCCAACACAGCAACACTCCTTCACCTACCTCCTATCCATTGCACATTTTAGAGCCTTACATTATGATCCACATGCTCCTCCACCACCTCTAGCCCATACTTCTGCCACACTAAACAGACGCAAACAAAATAAACAACCTGTCACTCTTAAAAACTTTGCATCCCCTGCTCTATCACACAATAAGGCTGCTCTTCAAAAAAACTACACTCATCATGTCACTCTCAGCCACCAAGTCAATCACCAACACACACAGACCCAACAAAATGCCTCCTAAGCCTGCTGGAAGAGGAATGCAATATTGGAAAACAGGACTATTGTGACTCTCACACAGTTATCCCAACTAACAACACACCTGCTACAAGCTTAAAATATACTGCTCACCCTTCTCCAAAACAAAATACCAGCTTCACAAACACCCATTTTCTAAACTGCTTGCTCATAAATGCTCGATCACTCTAAAAAAACACATCTATGACCTGCTCACAGACACACAGCCTGACTTACTATTCGTAACAGAATCATGGTTGGGAGATGACATGGCCACTGTGTACCCTACACAAACTTCCTACTGTAACTTTCTTCTCCTTTACAGACCTCCACCTGACAACTCAACATTCCCAGACACTTTTCTAGATAAAGTTTCAAACCTTATAACATTATACTCAAACCTATGCATTCTTGGGAACCTAAACATTCAGTTTGACAAACCCAATATGCCCCGTCCAAAAGCTATCACCACTGGCCTAGTCACATTGAACCTACATCTGATTGTAAGCAATCCCATACACATCGCTGGACATATCCTAGATGTCATTTTTGCAAAGCTTGAACTAGGTACAGTTCAAACCATCATGCCAATCACATGGTCAGACCTCCATTTAATAACGTTCCTACATAAATCACCACATATCAACACACCCAATAGCAACTTACCTACATGCATCTATCGACCATGGAGTAAATTCAGTTTTGAAGACTCAGAAATACAACTAACAGCCAACACAGATCGAGATGCAATTAATTATGTTCCAAAACGTTATGAGTGGCTAAAGGAACCTTTCGATATGCTGATACCACTCAGAAAATTTAAACAGGACAAAAGAAAACCAACACTTTGGAGAAACACAGAACTTAAAAAGATAAAGCAACAAATCAGAAGGTTTCAAAGGACCTGGCTCAAAACTAACAACACTCAAGACAAACTTCAGCTACACAAACTTAACAGAATTTGCATATGTTCAATCAAAAAAAGATTAAAAATAGGTACTACTCAGACAGAATTCTAAATGCTAATTCTGCAACTAAAGAATTGTATAAAATTCTCAATGAATTTCAAAAACCTAAATGCATAGAAGGAAGTCATCCCATTACTCAAGATTTCACAAACAAACTGGCAACTCATTACACAACCAAAAAACATACACTTGACTCCTATTTAAAACAAAAGAAAACCATCAGCACCAACCTCTTTCCTAAAATCCTCTCCAAGATTAAACCAACCCATCCTCTGCACTCCTTCAAACAAATATAACAATGTGAATTTATGGATTTGGTCAAAACAAGCAGACCTTCCAGTTGCCCTTCTGACCCTTGTCCACCACACATCTTCAAGAACATTCTTTTATCTACTTCTGCTGCCACATCTGTAAAAAGAATAATCATTAACACTTTAACTACAGGACCTGAAAAAGTCATACATATGTCTGTTATTAAAGAAAACAAACATAGACCCACAGAGCCCCAACAACTACAGACCAATCACAAATGGACCTTTCCTGGGCAAACTGATTTCAAGTGCAGCATTCGCCCAGCTGTCACAATTCATTGAAGACAATCCCATACTTTCAGACTACCAAACTGGATTATGCCCAGGAAGAGGCACTGAATCAGCATTCATAGCAATTTGAGATGATCTTAAAAACACAGGTGACCACAATGGAGTTGCAGCACTACTTCTCTTGGACCTCTCAGCTGCCTTTAATACTGTTGACCATGAAATATATATATAAATATATGTGTGTTTGTGTGTTTATACATATATACGTGTATTTTATTCTATGCTTAAAATGTTCATAGGTCATTGCATAGCTCCAAGATTAAATTTTATATTAGATACTTATGAATCCCTGCTTTCTTTTTTATATCACAATGAGCAAATGTTATATTACCTATATACCAGCAAGCATTTTGCTATAAAAAAATTGAGAAAAGATAAATGAATGTTAGAAAAGTACACTTATTAATTAACTTCAAATATCATAAACTTTGAAAGTCTGTTTATACAATGCTACTTTCCTTCACACATGATTATACCTATTATTATATCCCTTGCACATATATTCCCTTACTATGCATTTACATATCTATTTATTTATTACTCTGGTCCTACAGTACTAGAGAAAAATAAATACAAATAAATCTATAAATACATTTCAAAATATAAATAATTATATAAAAATAAATAAATATATAAATAAAAGAACATTTATTTATTATATGTATATCCATATATATATATATATATATATATACATATATATATATTTATATGTATGTAAATTATACATTTTACTCTCATAAGCTTTACTCTGTATCCCCATCACCCTATGTCTCTATCAATTTACCCTCTATCCCCACTCTGTCTCATCTCATTCCCATTGCCATTCTACTACTTTCAGCTCCAAAATAACCCTGCCTAAGCTCTTCCCTCCGCTACTGCATCTAGCTCACCCCAAACCTCAGTTTACTACCATGATTTCCCAAACAACCCGACTAAATTCTTCCTCATTTATCTCACCTTTGACTCATCCAAAACCCGTCCTGCTACTATGATTTCCCTAACCCTTTCCACAGACTCTTCTCTGCTCCATCTCTCCTTTAGTCATCCACAGCCTCATCCTATTACTATAAACTCCCAATTAACAATTCTTGATTCTTCCCTCCTCTGTCCATCCATTACTGTAGTCAGTCCAACTAACAAACTTGCATATCCTCTGCCCAAATTAACTCATAATATTACTAATACTGTACTTATATTTCCCTGTATTAATCCTTGGGATCCACAGTAGTGTGCTACTTGCCGAAAAGCACTTCAACGCCTCATGAGCGGTAGTAAGCGCTATATGAATACAATTACAATATACAATAAAGTAACCCAAAATTATCCTATGGGAGAGGTAGGCCTTGCAGTAGTGAAACACAAATGTAAGAGTTTTTCACAATCTGGACATGTAAATGTTAAAAGTACATATCCAACTTTTTAAATATGCTGCACCCTGCCCTATGGGCTGTTTAGGGCCTACCCCAGGGGTGATCTATATGTAGTAAGAAGTAAGGTTTAGGTCTTTCAAAAGATTTATTTTACCAGGTCAAAATGGCAATTAAAAGCTGCCTACACATGCTGCAATGGCAGACCTCAGACATGTTTAAAAATACTACTTAAGTGGGTGAGACAATCAGTGATGCAAGTCCACTAATGGTATTTAATTTATAGGCCGTGGGTACATGTATTACCAATTTACTAGGGACATAAAAGTAAATTAAATGTGGCAATTGGGTGTAAGCAAATTTTACCAAATTTAAGGGAGAGAGCACAAACACATTACTACTTGTTAGCAATGATAAAGTGTGCATAGTCCTAAAAGCCAACAAAAACGAGTTCAGAAACAGTAGGGTGAAGCCATAAAATTTGGGGAGGACCCTGCTAAGAGAGCCATGTTTAAAAGTCAGCAAGACACAAATATAGAAATTCATCGAAGGTTAAGGTGATATTAAATATTTAATAACATTTTTGAAACCACAGCTCAAAGAAACTAACAGGAGCACTTACCTATTGTTATGACTTGAATAACTATGATTTAATCCAGGCCTGGTCGAAATGTATTTAATTTACCTTACTAAAATTATGCGACTTGGACAAAATTACATGAAGTTATTAAAATTCCAGTTTGGCCTTTTGCACAATTTGTAAGTATGAAATGCTTCATCACATTCAAAATGGACACATTTTGAGTGAAAAATATTGCATAAAATCGGATGTGACGTAAACACCAGCCACTTTATTTCCTGTGCTCCTGCAGTAGGAATTTCACCAAAAGGACATCTCAGTCATGCAACGTGGTGTGATGGGTTAATCTTTCTCAAACATTTGGCATAACAAGCAACGCAAAATGGCAGATTACACTCGGGTAAGCAAAATTATCTTGGACCTAACTTAAATGTTCACCTTTTATGCAAACAGGTGCATTGGAAACGTGCAATACCATATAAATACTCAGACCCAAGCAGAGGGAACTCAGGAGATAAAGAACCCTGTGCTGCCAAACTGTCCTGCCAAACCCGGAGCCCTTATTACCAAGCAGTGCCAAGTTCTCTCCCACTCAGTGGATTTACCCACCCTGCTGCCCATTCACCCTAGGCAGTCCCCTAATTTCCAACCTCATTCACCATGCCCTATATGCTGAATCTGGCCCATCCGCCCTGTTTATTTCCCTCTTCCATTGCTTATTGCTTTTTAGGTCTGTTTTTACAGCACAGCAGCCTCCAGACAGCATGTGATCAAGCACAAAAATGGCTTTAATAAGAAGCAGGGATAGTGACATTGGTACCACCTACTTGTTGGGAGCCAGGTGTACATCCTAAGCTTAACTTTTCAGAGGCACTGCATGGCACTGTAATTCTATAAAAGTGTCTTTGATAACTAGATCATTACTGTTGTTTGTTTTTCTCTGGCAGCAGCACAGGTGTGATGGCAGTACTTAATTTTAGATTCAGAGTGCAGCTTTGTGTTTGAGAGCAGATGGCTACATTAATCAACATTGATTTTAAGGCCTGGCTTGACAGTCACCTGACATAGTCGTGAGAGAGGTGGTCTCCGACATGTGGGTTCCCTGTGCTTCCATTAAAAATATTGCTTGCTTTGCACTTATTGGTTTGTGGAAAAGTTTATACGTGACACAGCAGAACAGAGTTGGTTAGGATGACAAGCAATGATGATGGCTATAGGTCTGAACTGTTTATTATGAAATGTTATGAAAAAGGCCGGGTCTGTCATATTCATAGTGAAAGCAAATGTTAAAATTGTTAGATATTATATTATACTATATTTAAGCCTATAGATAAGTATTTTGCTACATGGAATCTCACCGATTACCATAATAGGCAAGGGTTCTGGAGTTAGGCATCCAGTGTGAAAAAACGTGGCTATAAAAGGTTTGTTCTGTGGGAACCCCGCTAAGCCATATTCGGAGAGAAAGTATTTTAATTAGCCAGCTGTAATTTTGTGTACATTTCTAGTTTTATGACTGTGTGTCTGATGGGTCCCTTGTGAAAAAACTATAAGCTTGTGTTGGTTATGGTGAGAAGCTATTTGCCTGTTTTGAGTACTGGAAATGCTGTGTCCAATGCCATAAGTTTGGTGTGCTTATCATAACACATTATGACAGAGGCAGTTGTTCTAACATATTATTTGTTAAAAGCATATGTTAAAGCCAGTAAGCCATTAATGTATGATTGTTATCACATTGCATTACAGGCTATAGACAGGTATTGTTAGACCTGGCATCCTTGGCTTGGCTTCCCCTTATTGTTTAGCCTTTAGGCCCCCTGTTTTGCTGAACTCTTTTTGTTGGCTTTAGGACACTGGGGGCTTTACCACTGCTAACCAGTGCTAAGGTACACATGCTCTCTGCATAAAACATGATAACATTAGCTCATCCACAATTGGTATGTTTAATGTATTTGTAAGTCCCTAGTAAAGTGCACTACATGTAGCCAGGACCTGTTAATTAAATGCTGCTAGTAGGCCTGCATCACTGACTGTGTCACCCACTTCAGTAGCCCTTCAAGCATGTCTCAGGCCTACCACTGCAGAGCCTGTGTGTGTAGTTTTAAACTGCATGTTGACCTGGCAAGTTAACCTTCTTGCCGGGCCCAAACCTTCCTTTTGAATTCATATGTCACCCCTAAGGTAGGCTGTAGACAGCCCTAGGACAGGGTGCAGTATATTAAAAAAGATGGACATATACTTTTTAGTTTTACATGTCCTAGTAGTAAAAAGTTTTTCACTACTGAAAGGCCTGTCTCTCCCCTGGTATAACATTGGTATTACCTTAGTACATCTTTTAAAGTTTAATTTCCATTTGGAAAGAGATGGGTCCCCCAAATTTGGTGTCTCTGGAATCACATTTTAAAACCAACACTTATGGTGAAGCCGGATTTTAAATTATAATTCTAAAAATGACACTTTTAGAAAGTTTTCCTATTTTAACCATTTGGTCTTTCTACCTGTCTCCTAATACACGTTTGTTTGGGAGTTAACTAGGCAGATGTGCATTCCCTCTAGACAGCGACACACAAAGAGAGTTTAGGTGTGACTGATGGGTCATCCACAGCCTAATGAGATATTCTGGCAGGATGGGAGGGAAAGGTTGACACACCTGAATGGCCTGTGTCCTGATCGCACATAAAGGGCTGCATAACCCCCTGGATTGTCCTTTCTTTGAAGTTTCCGGACTTGAAAGGCACCACTATGTAAAAACTGGACCTCAAACAGCACCAACTCAGTAGACTTATGGACCTGTGGTATTCTGCCAGGAAGAAGGACTGCTGTGCTGCTTAAAGGACTGTCACTCTGCTGTGCTCTGCTTGACTTGTGTTCTGCTGTGCTGACCTGCTGACTTCTGGCCTCCTTGTTTGGTAGTGAGAAGGTCTGGACCTGAATCTCTCCAAACCAAAACCAAATTAACCACAAAGACTTTCCAGCTTGCCTCCTGTTCTCCTAAAGTCTCAGTGACATTAAAGACTTCCTGCAAACACAGCTGGACTTTGCTTGCCACAGGTCTTGCCTTGCCAAGTGGTGCCAATCGAGTCCTGAGCCCTGTGAAGTGGGTATGAAGTACTGCAACTACCAGAACCTGTGCATCGATCTTTTTGCACTAATCAGAACCAGCATATCTCCATCAATGCCGATGCATTGCCAGTGCTGCAAGGATCGAAGACAGCGGCAAGGATTCTGGTCCACTGCAGTGCTGACTGCACAACACATTTTCTCCATTCCAGGTGCATCTTTGATGTTGTGCAGCTGGGAACCAAATCACCGACTACATCTTTGTGATCCAAGACATCACCTCCTTTTCTCCTTGCATCATGTTCTCGACATCATCGCAACTTTGAACCAAGGAAATGTTTTCTGCAGGCCAAGGCTGGTCTCTGTATCTTCTCCATCGCAGTCGGCCTGACTTTTCAGATTTGACCAGATAGCCCGAGTCTGCACTTTTTGCTTCAAAGCACTACAAATAAGCTTATTCTTTAATAATTCATATCTTCACTTTTACTTGTTGGATGTCTGTCATTTTCGTTTTATTATTATCATTAAATTAAGATTGTTCATCAAACCAGGTATAGTTTATCTTTTTATGTTGCATTTTCACTGTTCTACTACCTGAAGTGTTCCACTAATACTTTACACATTGCCTCCTAAACTAAGCCTGCCTGCAAGGTGGTGCCAAGCTAAAAGAGGATGAGCACAGGTTCATTTATGGTGTGTACCTGACTTACCCCGACTAGGATTGGGGTTCCAGCTTGGACAGGGTGCATACTGTAGTGTCTTGAATTTTTAGGATGGAACCTTTTTGGCTCCAAATGGACCACGTGTTGTTGTTCACAGTACATACAGACGAATAAAGATGTGTGATTTTCAGCTGTGTGTGGCATAGTCATTGGCAGGTACCAGGATGGGGAGAACACTATAACTGGCAGGGTGATAGGGGATTACGTCAACAGAAGAAGGTCTTCTGGAGACTTTGACGTAGTGCAAGCAAACTGCTTCTGCGTGCAACATGTGCATTCATTGACACATGTGGAGTGAAAGCACAACTCCAGCTGATGCAAAATGTTGAATATAAAGAAAGTTTCACGGAGAAGTCGAAGTATCGTTAGTCAAGAAGCTACAAACAAGACCAATCTAAAAAATACCGTACTGCCACGCAAAATAAAGTTATATGTTGTACAGAGCATTTACACTAAAGTTGGATACATACATACAATCAGGTTTGCAAAGCTCAGTCAAAGACAAAAACAATTTAGTACTCAAGGTTACAAACAGAAGCGCTACAAGGTAGAAATCATCCAGTTGTAAGAAAATTCAAGTTGACACATAGAAAGGAGAAAATAAATTACTTTCTGAGCCCGTTAAAGAGAGTCATTGTGCTACAGCATTGGACGGAGTGGCTCAAGGGAGGTGCTTACTAAGCTGTCCAATACCTGAAGCAGCACAAAACCAAAGCATGGAGATGGCGGCTCAAAACAACTCCGGAAGTCTCCAAAAGTGACAAGGTTCTGATGGAGGAAAAGAAGAAGATCAAAACTCCAAAGACTGTCTTGGATGACCCAGAGGCTGATACATCATTGGGCCTCAGTGATGATGCAGATTCGCAGGAACAGCCAACAACATCTGAAAGAGCTCCACACTTAACATCAGCCACTGCCATGCACAGTTACAATGCTGCTGCCTTTTTTGAAACCACCACCACCTTTAGATACCGCTAAGAAGCAACATATTTGTGATAGATGGACTGCTTCGATAGAGACATTTGAAATGTTTATTGATGCACTTGAAGAGACTGATAACAGAAAGATGATCAAGTATCTCAAAAATGTTGCTGGTGATGGTGTGAAAGAAGCTTTAAAGAAAATGTTGAGAACTGACGAAGAAGTCATGTACCGTCACATTATAAATGCTTTGAATCTCAAATTCAATCCAGTACCAAATGCTGATTACGAACAATACATTTTCAGTCATGAATGTCAAAGAGTTGGTGAAACTATCAATGAATTTGTTGAAAGACTCAATGAACGCATCAAACATTGTAAGTTCAATTAAGTTTAAGATGAAGGGGCCATGCACCTTAGAGTTACTGATGGATGGGGGTCAGATTCATTCAGACGATGAATGCTGAGAGAAACTCAGAGGGCCTCATTTACAAGGCCCATGGCTCAGAGCGGCGCAACAAGTGCCTTACTGCTCCACAGGAAAAGGGCAGAAATGCACATTATGTGCGAGATACGGCACATTTCTGCCCTTTTCCCGCTGCTGTGGTGCACAAATTGCTGCTATGCACCAACACAGGCACCCTTGCACCACAGTTTGGTTTCCATACTTATATGAAAGAGTGGAAAAGGAACTCAAGGCCTGTCATATATGCAATTGCATTTCTACAAATGTTACTCAACATACTCTGAACATGCTCCCATTATCAAACATGTACAATTGGAATACACCTGATTGGTATTGACACATTTCATTTGCTTGTAAGCCCCTGGTGTCTGGTACTACATATACCCAAAGGCCCTCATTACAACCCTGGTGGTCGGTGTTAAAGCAGCGGTAATACAGCAAACAGGGCGGTGGAAATAAAAATGGGATTACGACCGTGACAGTAGAAACAAACACCGTGGCAGTAACCGCCAACAGATACGCGGAAGACAAAGTACCGCCCACCGTATTTCAAGATGCATATCCGCCACCTTTTCTGGGGCGGACCCAACGCGATCAAAAGCACGCGGAAATAGTACACAGAAGGGAAAACACTCACCTCTCGACACCCAACGAGGAACCAGGACGCCATGGAGCCCGAACTACATGTCGTGCCCGTGCTGGTGTATCTTCTCATCTACCAGGAGTACGAACAGAGGCAGCGACGACTACGGTGAGTACTGCACCCTGCAACACGGGGAGAGGGGGGAGGAAAGAGAGTGACACACACACACGCAACACATAACACCCCAATCCTCACCCTCACACCCAACAACACACACCCAAATACATGCATCAACATTACATATAAGCCCCCCACCCCCTGGAAGCATGCAAGGACAAAAGGAAAAGATTGTAATGATTGTAATTATTAAAAATCAATTAGTCAAAAGTCAAAATTCTGTATATACAAATATGTACACCAACTACACAAGTCCGGATAATGTACCAATCATTGTCTATGGCCCACTGGGCCCAAAATGCATGGGCGAAGCACACACATGATACCTAACTCGAAACGGAGAGAACACTGCTAGGGCATCAGATCGAAAATACACAGGCACCTCAGGGGGAGGGGAAGGGTGGGCACCTCAGTCTGATGAACGTACGACGCCACTGCTCTACGAGGGGGCTCCATGCCAATTGCTGTATCTTGGGGAGTGCAAAACCACAGTCTCTCAAGTCTTTCCAGTGGGTGGTTTGCCCACTGCTGTATCCTGGGGAGTGCAAAGCCACAGTCTCTCAAGTCTTTGCTGTATCCTGGGGAGTGCAAAGCCACAGTCTCTCAAGTCTCTTCCGTGGGTGGTTTGCCCACTGCTTTATCCTGGGGAGTGCAAAGCCACAGTCTCACAAGTCTCTTCAGTGGGTGGTTTGCCCACTGCTTTTTCCTGGGGAGTGCAAAGCCACAGTCTCTCAAGTCTCTCCAGTGGGTGGTTTGCCCACTGCTTTATCCTGGGGAGTGCAAAGCCACAGTCTCTCAAGTCTCTTCAGTGGGTGGTTTGCCCACTGCTTTATCCTGGGGAGTAAAAATCCACAGTCTCTCAAGTCTCTCCAGTGGGTGCTTTGCCCACTGCTTTATACTGGGGAGTGCAAAGCCACAGTCTCTCAAGTCTCTCCAGTGGGTGGTTGCCCACTGCTTTATCCTGGGGAGTGCAAAGCCACAGTCTCACAAGTCTCTCCAGTGGGTGGTTTGCCCACTGCTTTACCCTGGGGAGTGTAAACCACAGTCTCTCAAGTGGATAACAGTCTCCACTGGTTCTGGAGGGGGCCTGGTGCCCAGAGTGCTTCATCCTGCCAAGGACTGAGGTAGTGGATGTCAATCTCCACTGGTTCTGGAGGGGGCCTGGTGCCCAGAGTTCTTCATACTGCCAAGGACTGAAGTAGTGGATGTCAATCTCCACTGGTTCTGGAGGGGGCCTGGTGCTCACAGTGCTTCATCCTGCCAAGGAATGAGGTAGTGGATGTCAATCTCCACTGGTTCTGGAGGGGGCATGGTGCCCAGAGTGCTTCATCCTGCCAAGGACTGAGGTAGTGGATGTCAATCTCCACTGGTTCTGGAGGGGGCCTGGTGCCCAGAGTGCTCCACGTGCAGTGTGGCCGGTACAATTCCCTCACCTGGGTGTGTGTGCCACGAGATTGGGGAGGTTCAGGTAGCATGATACTCCATGGAGGCAGGGACATACCCCACACTGCTGTGGCTTCGCATTTCACCTGCAGGTGCAAACAGTGATGGAAGTCATGCCTCATGGAAGCTGCCCAGGGTCCAGGAACTCACCTCCAGCCTCAGGCGACTGACCACTGGGGATGATAGCCATGTCAGTGGTGGTGCCAGTGTCCGAGGATGCCGCGGGGCCAGTGGTGGTGCTTGCGGCAGTGTCTGTGGCGGCGGTGCTTGCGGTGTGTCTGTGGCGGCGGTGTATGGGTCAGCACCTGCTGAGATACAAAGCAGGACATCTCCTGTAGCCTCGGACGGCTGCCCACTGGGGAAGAGGCTGGGGACTGTTGCTGAGGCTGTAGACGTGCCGGGGCGGTGCAGGTGGCGGTGCAGGTGGCGGTGCTGGTGGCGGTTGTTGTGGCGGGGCAGCTAGCGGTGATCGCCGCCGTACAGGTTGGCGTAGTCTTGGACAGAAGATGTGACACTGGTCCCTCAGTCAGTGCCACCATGCCCTCTCCTGACCTGCTCTTCTGCTTTTGGCCCTTCCCCACATTTGATGGTGCTGCAGTTGTCTTGCCACTATCCCCTTTGGTTTTTGCTGAGCACTTGGTGGCTGGTAGTTTTGGCTTCTCCCTACGGGATGTGGGCACCTTTTTCACCTTGGCTGGTGGCGGAATCTCGTTGGCCTCGCTATGTGGCACACTGGCAGCCCTGATGGGTGGCGCACTCAATGACCCTGCAGTTGCTGGCACCACTGTGCCTGGGGATGTGGTGGCTGAGGTGCTCAGCTGGGACCTGGAAAGCCTGGCCCAAAGTGAAGGACGGGGGAGAGGTGTAGGGAAGAGGTCAATGTTAGCCAGGAAGAGTTTCTTAGAAACACTGGAACGGGAAGCTGGAGGTGGTTTGGGAGTGGAGGTAGAGGTATTGGTTGTAGGAGGTGTACGTCTGCTGAATTTGGGTGAAGGTGCATGGGCCGGAGGCTGTTGTGAGGTGGATGGCTGTTGGTTGGGTGTGTGCCTGCGTTTGTGTACTTTGGGAGGAGGGCTCAATGACACACTGGGAGAGGACATTGGGGATGTGTGAATGGTAGTGGGGGTGGTGAGTGCACGTGAGCTCTGTGTGGAGATGGGCGTGCTGGTGATGGAGGTAGCGGCTGAGGATTTAGTGCATGCAGGTGTGAGTGGAGACGAGACAGGGAGGGAGGAGGAGGACGTGGAGGAGGGGGACACAGTGGAGGCAGTGGATGTTGGTGTGTTTGCATGGGGATGGTGCTTGTGCGAGAGCCTGTGGGATGTGTGGTGCTTATGTTTGCCATTTCCACTCTTGTGTGTTGATGTGTGTGCATGCTGGTCTGATGGTGTGCTTGGTACAGGCTGAGGTACAGGGGATTGGGTCTGGGTGGAGGAAGTTGGAGGGGGGAGGCTGGACACCGGGTCAAAGGCTGCCATCAGTGCTGAGGCCAGACCCTGAAATGCTCTCTGTTGGGCTGCCTGCCCAGAATGAATGCCCTCCGGGTATGCATTTATTTGTTGCAAATGCTTCTCTACACCCTGGATGGTATTCACAATGGTAGATTACCCAACAGTGAGGGATCTCAGGAGGTCAATAGCCTCCTCACTGAGGGCAGCAGGGTTGACTGGGACAGGGCCTGAGGTGCCTTGGGTAAAGGAGATGCCCACCCTCCTGGGTGAGCGGGCACGGGAAAAACGCTGAGGGGCTACTGGGAGGGCGGTGCTGATAGGGGGGGTGGCGGCTGTACCTGTTGATGCGGTGGGCACAGAGGTGCCCGCCACCGCAAGGGAGCTTCCATCAGAGGAGTCGCTGTCACTGTTGTCTGCTCCTGTCCCCGCCGTGGAGCTCCCCTTGCCCCCTGTCCCACTGGTGGCTTCAGACTCCGTTGCTTCACCCTCCAGGGCCAAGTGGGTTGCAGCTCCCTCCTGCTCCGGTGCCAATGCTCCTCCGCCTGATGATGCTATTGCACACAAGAACAGGGAGACCAGAAAAAGGGGGGGGGACAGAAGAAAGACATTTTCAGTGCATGCAACACCACTAACGTTGGCAGACACAACACACATGGAGCAGCCCTCTGCACTACGCCATGCACTGACAGTTCCTAGAAATTTCAGCTGCCATGAGGTACGAGGCCTAACACCAATTGCTGCACACCTGGAAGTCACAGGAGCCTGACTAGGTGTAGATGGCTTTTACCACTGGTGGGGTTGGGGTGCGACATAGCCTGCCTCACAAGGGACCTTGCCTACCAAGTTCACCCTGGCATAGGGGAACCCACTGCCCACCTCCCCCACCCAGACACCTCGTAAAGCATTCAGAGTCAGCTGAATGAGAGTGTACTCACCCCCTTGTGGCTGCTGTGATGCCCTCAAGCGCCCATCCAACTCCGAATAGGTCACCGCCTGGATCCGGAACATCAGGGGGGTCATGGTGCGACGGGCACCCCTCCCACTTTGGGAGGCCATCCCCAGCTGGGCCTCCGCTGTCTTCTTGCTCCAGCGGCACAGGTCCTCCCATCTTTTATGGCAGTGGGTGCTCCGTCTGTGGTAGACCCCCAGGGTCCGGACGTCCTTGGCGATGGCACGCCAAATACCCTTCTTCTGGTGGGTGCTGACCTAGATGAATGGTACAGGGGGAAAGGAAATCACTTACCGGTCCGGACAGTCATTCTCATTGCCCACCAGCTCCCACCCATGCCCTGGCGCACATACACTCACCATCTGCACATGCAGGCCTCAGCCCCCATGTATCTTCCATCCACACCACTCTAAACATGCATTGCCCATGCAGCATGCTCACAGTGTACTCACCTGTTTGTCTGGTGGACCATACAGTTGCGTGTACTGGGGAGGACCCCATCCACTAGTTTCTCCAACTCCTCCGAAGTGAAGTCAGGGGCCCTTTCCCCAGACACATGAGCCATCGTCGCTTCCAGACACAGGTCACCGCAGCACTTGCAGTGTAGGTCCTCTTCTGTTGAAGGTCAGGTATCAAGTGAGGGAACAGACAGAAAATGGCGGTCACGTCCACGGCGGTGCATACCATCACCACCAGCGTACATCGTCATTGGCTCCTGGGACCCATAAGGCCCAATGTTAACCAATGCAGAATTGCGCCGCGGTCTTCGACCGCCCACTGCGACGGTATACAACGCCAGCGCAGTTACTTCATATCCCCTTGTCCCACCTTACAGGTCAGGCATCCGCCATTTCAGGAGGCCACATGGGAAGATTGTTAACTGCGTAACACCTATCTGGGCCGGGAATATAGACAGATACCGGCGCATTGCGGATTAATAACGTTTCTGCAAATAACAAATTGTGATACCTCAGTGTTGGATGACTCTCTGCTCGTTGTTCTCCTCCATAGGGCACGTCTGCTGGGGCAGTTGATGAGATGGCGGCATCCTCTGGTGTACAGACCCCTGGTGGACCTGTCGACAATGGAAGAGAGACACATCCTAGTCACATACAGGCTTGATCATGCAATAATCCAGGAACTGTGTGCCCAGTTGGAGCCAGACCTGATTTCATCTATCCGCCATCCCACAGGAATCCCCCCTCTAGTGCAGGTCCTGTCTGTACTCCATTTCCTGGCCAGTGGGTCTTTTCAAACAACAGTGGCCATGGCATCAGGGATGTCCCAGCCAATGTTCTCTAACGTGTTGTCCAGAGTGTTGTCTGGCCTGCTGAAACACATGAGCAGCTACAACGTTTACCCTCAGGTGGAGGATTTGCCCACAATGAAAGGTGACTTCGATGCCCTGGGACAAAGTCCCCGATATCATTGTTGCCATTGATGGGACACATGTGGCATTTGTACCCCCGCAGGAATGAACAGGTGTATAGAAACCGGAAGAGCTACCATTCGATGAATGTGCAGATGGTGTGTTTGGCAGACCAGTACATCTCCCATGTCAATGCCAAGTATCCCGGCTCTGTGCATGATGCTTACATTTTGAGAAATAGCAGCATCCCTTATGTGATGGGGCAACTCCAGAGGCACCGTGTGTGGCTAATAGGTGAGGGCAAGGTCCCAATGCAGTTGACATAGGTGTCTAGGTATGGGGCTGTCCCTAAGGGTTAGTGTGTGTCTAACAGATATCCATCGAAATTTGCAGGTGACTCTGGTTACCCCAACCGGTCATGGCTACTGACCCCAGTGAGGAAACACAAGACAAGGGCAGAGGAACGCTACAATGAGGGACATGGGCGAACTAGCAGGGTGATCGAACACACCTTCAGCCTCCTGAAGGCCAGATTCTGGTGCCTCCATCTGACAGGTGGCTCCCTATACTATTCACCGAAGAAGGTGTGCCAGATATTCATGGCCTGCTTTATGCTGCACAACCTGGCTTTGCAATGGCAGGTGCCTTTTCTGCAGGAGGATGGGCCAGATGGTGGTCTTGTGGCAGCTGTGGAGCCTGTGGACAGTGAATGAGAGGAGGCAGAAGAAGAGGATATCGACAACCGGAACAACATCATCATGCAATACTTCCAGAGAGACACAGGTAAGAAGATGTAACTGCCTCCCACATCTCATACTGTTGTTTGAGCTAACATAAGTCTGTCATTTTCACTCAGTGTATGGACCCTGACTTGTCACTTTGACTTTCCATTTCACAGATCTGGGTCCCACTTTGTGCCCTCTGCTCTGTTTACTCCTGGCCTACAGCTGTGTTACATTGGTATGTGAACAAGTATATTGACATTGCTATATTCCATAGTTGCTGCAATTACACATTTGTGAAAGCACTGACTGACTCCAGATTGTTGTGTGATTGAAGTGTGTTTATTCCTGTGCAAATAAGTGGAGGTGGGTTGTAAAATGGGCTTGGGTGATGGTGGAGGAATGTCCATGGCAGAGTCCAGTCTATTTGTTTGACAGGTGCATTGTCCAAAGGGGCATGGGAAGTGGAGCAATGGCAGTTTAAGGATGGACAGGGTGACATAGTGGGACAGAAGGGTGACATTCAGGGGGGGTCTCATTTCCTGGCGGGGGTCTTGGCAATGTTCTCTGTCTTGTTCCTGGATCTCAGGGACCGTTTGCAGGGTGGTTCTCCATCTACAGGGGGTGGGGTGCTAGTGTCCTGTCATTCCTGTGGCCGTGAAAGACACTTTCATTCGCAAGCCAAACCTACTGGCATTACCAATGGCTGTTTGCTTTGTTGTTAAGTAGAGGAGGAATTGTTTTGTAGCTATGCAAATTCCTAGACACACATACGCAAATACACAAATACAGGCAATTTTCCATACTATTCACAAGCAATATGACTGCATGTCAAAACAAAAACTTTCAAGCAATGCATTGTTTAACGAAGCTGATCACTACCTAGCAACAGCCATCAGTAACATAATAAAAGTCATAGCAGATTACAGATCTCATGAAATTGATATTTAATAATGCTTTCCATATGTATGTGAATGATGCACTGTTCTTCCTCATTTCTTAGTTCACTGTAGGGGTCAGCTGAGACTACCACTGCCAGCGCAGCATAATAAAGCAAGTAAAACATGATAGGTAATAAAATGTAAATGTTCATTTTAGTAGAAAACTTGGATAGGGCAATGACCATGGTGATAGTGCTCAAACATAAGTAAAGATAGAGTCAGCACTCGTTACATTCCAAGGAAACATGCCATGTTAGACGGAAAGCAAAACCTGGCACACAGAAAGTAGAATTTAATTATATTGAAATAGTTTAATCAGAAAGCCAGCACCAAATCACTTGTTTTTACAAATAGGAGGGCATTTGTATATTCAGCTGTGACAAACCTTTAAAGCCAACGCTATATCTAATTTACTTTGCTACTTTGTAGCTTATTTGTCTTGCTCAGAAACATAGGGGCATGTTTATGACAAAGTGGCGCAGTGCAATGCAGAAAGTCCCCTTCCTGCACTGTGTCTCTGAGAAAGAGCAGGAATGCACTGTAGTTAAGTCATACAACATAATGCAATCCTCTCCTTTCCCCCTGTGCTGGCACACAATCGGCTGCCTATCGCCAATGTAGGCACCCTTGCACCCTGGTGCAAGGGTGCCTGCACTGCATATAGGATTGTTTTTGTGCAGAAAGGGTAATCTTCTTACACCTAGACAAACCTAACAGTAATATTCCACTATACATAGAAAGAGGAAGTAATAAAGAGAAATTAAGATATTTCGCCTTGTGCCTCTTCTGAGGAGGTGTATGTTTTTGGTGCATTTCCAGGTTTACCAGGTTTGTTAAATCTGGGAATGTGTCAAAAACCATAGGCGTTATGTGGGAACACCCACATAGTGCCTATGGAAGGCATCCCTTGTGCAGAGTAATGCAACACAACGATTTGTGCTGCGTTGCATTACTTCAGATTTTTTTAAACCATTCAAAGCCCCACAAATTGGCTTTGTGTGGCTTCAAAAATCTGACTTAGAGCTTTGTGTCACGCAACTACAATGTTACGTGGTGCAAGCATGACCCAAGACTCTCATAAACATACCCCATAATGTATTGTACATGTTCGACCTGACAGCCTAATGGTGGTCTTCCCCCAACTTTTTACCTGCCTCTGTCCATTTTTATGATCTCATTTTTGCTGGTTCTAGGACTCTGTGCACTTTACCACTGCTGAACAGAGCTAAAGTGCTTGTGTTCTCTGCCCTAAACATGGTAACATTGGCTGATACACACATGGCATATCTAATGTATGTGTAAATCCCTAGTAAAGTGCACTGCATGTGCCGAGGGCCTGTAAATTAAATACTACTAGTGGGCCTGCAGCACTGATTGTGCCACCCACATAAGAAGCCCCTTAACCATGTCTCAGGCCTGCCATTGCAAGGCCTGTGTGTGCAGTGTCACTGCCAATTTCGACTTGGCATTTAAAACTACTTACCAAACGTTTAACTCTCCTTTTATTACATATGTCACACCTAAGGTAGTCTATAGGTAGCCCATAGGACAGAGTGCTATGTAATGTTAAAACAGGACATGTACTTGTAAGTTTTACATGTTCTGGTAGTGAAAAACTCCCAAAGTCATTCTTCACTATTTTGAAGCCTGCTCCTCTCATACACCAGCACTGGACATTCACTTATCTACTTTGTAAGTGGTAATCTATGAACAGAAAGGAGTAGCATTATCATGTTTAGTGTGGTTGGAGTGGTAGTGAGAAATCCTGCTTACTGGTAAAGTTGGATTTAACGTTACTATTTTAGAAATGCCACTTTTAGAAAATAGGTATTTCTCTGCACTTACTGCTCTGTGTGCCTTCCAGCCTGTCTCCAATCCACATCTGGTCTATGCTGGTTGACAGCTCCCCTTGTGCACTCCATCCAGACAGCCATAAACACAGGACACTCAGCTGCATCTGAATTTATCTGTATACTGATGGGTTTTCCTGGGCAGAAAGGGTGGAGGGCAGTGGCGGCCAATGCAAATCTCAAGGGGGAGAGGGGTGGCAGAGGTACAGGGGTGATGGGGGAACTAAAATAATAATAATTTTAAAAAACGTACCTGCCCCTGCCGCCTGCCTCGCTCCTCTCTTGATGGTACTGGTGTCCAAGCAGTCTCTGGGACACCAGCATAGGCTCCCCATGCAACCCTGGTGCTGCTCTAATGCTATGCCGAGCATGAGAATAGCACCAGGATTGGTCTGAGCGGCCTGGTCTACGGCTCAGACAGTGAATGGGAGTCTGTGCAAGTTCTACAACCCGGCTATGCAACACAGCTGGGTTGGAGAAACCTAATGGCACATGTTAGTTTGGCCAGCCTAAGACGGCCAGCCAAACTAACATGCACACTTTGGTACACTCCACTCCCCCTCCCATGGCCCAGCCCCGCTGCTCCCTGCACATACTGTCTGAGCCAGCAGCTGAAATAAAAAACAATAGTAAAATATTGTTTAATTGTTCAGCTGCTGGCTCACCCAGTGGGGCGACGCTCCTTTGCCAGTGCGAAGGAGCCAATACTGGTGGAGGGGCTCTCACTTACACTTTGAAGGCTAGTGACCTAACCTCACACAAGGGACTGATAACCCCCCACAGATCTCATGGCAGACAGGACTGGGTTGAAAGGGGAATTGGTGCACTTCAAAACCACTCTTTTAAGTCTAATCTATTTCAAAGGCACATTTGAGTATATAGTCTGAGTCTGTGACCACCCCCCCAAAATCAGCTGTTCTGGACCTACAACAGGACTCTGTCAGAAGGAATGCAGAGCTGCAGAAATAATTTATCTGGACTGCTTTTCTGGAAGGACTGCTCTCCTGTGTGGTGCCCTGCTGCCTGCTGCTCCCTGACTCTGTTGAAAGAACTCTGGCTTCCCCCACATGTGATCCCCAAAGGCTTGGACTGAGCATGCCTCCTGTTCTGAGGTCTCAGGGCCATCAAAGACTTCACCAGAGGGAGGAAATCCACTGGGTCAGAAAATCAATGCAATGCCTGCAAAAATGGACACATTGCCTGTCTCACGGCTATAAAATTGCTACAGCACCTACCAGTTCCATGCAGCATCTGTTTCAACCTCAAAGCACATTTTGGATTTTCCACGCATTGACCCTTGGTGCCAAAATATCCCTGCACTACAGTTAGGAGCCAAGGCTGTGCATCCGGAAATTGACCTATCATTTTGCCCGTGAGGAAAGAATCAACACAGCACCTCTGCCACACCGGAAAAATTGATGCATCACTTTACTGTATGACGCATCACCTCCTCTGCAGCCCTTTGTATCACCATTTTTGATGCATCCCAGTTACTTCTCTGCTAGAAAGATACATCCATTGATTCCTATAGATTAAGACTTACCTTAACTTCTGAAACGTGTTATCTTGACTTGTGCATATTGGATTCTTGTAATTTTGGTCTTATTTTAGTCCGATAAATATTGGGGGTGATTCTGAGTCTGGCGGGCGGCGGAGGCCGCCCGCCAGACTTCCCCCACCAAAATACCGCTCCGCGGTCGAAAGACCGCTGAGGGTATTTTGGGATTTGCCCTGGGCTGGCGGGCGACCGCCAAAAGGCCGCCCGCCAGCCCAGGGCAAATCATCCTTCCCACGAGGACGCCGGCTCAGAATTGAGCCGGCGGAGTGGGAAGGTGCGACGGGTGCAGTGGCACCCGTCACGTATTTCAGTGTCTGCATAGCAGACACTGAAATACAAAGTGGGGCCCTCTTATGGGGGCCCCTGCAGTGCCCATGCCATAGGCATGGGCACTGCAGGGGCCCCCAGGGGCCCCGCGGCACCCCCTACCGCCATCCTGTTCCAGGATGGCGGTAGGGGGTGTCAGAATCCCCATGGCGGCGGAGCGCGCTCCGCCGCCATGGAGGATTCACAAGGGCAGCGGAAAACCGGCGGGAGACTGCCGGTTTTCCGCATCTGACCGCGGCCGAACCGCCGCGGTCAGAATGCCCTGCGGGGCACCGCCGGCCTGTCGGCGGTGCTCCCGCCGACCCTGGCCCCGGCGGTCTCTGACCGCTGGGGTCAGAATGACCCCCATTATCTATTGTTCTAAACTGGCATGGTGTACTTTTCGTGGTGTTTTCACTATGTTAACATGCGTTATTGCACAAATACTCCACAAATTGCCATCTGAATTAAGCCTGCCTGCTCTGTGCTAAGCTACCGAAGGGTGAGCACAGGATAATTTAGGGTGTGTTACCCAGACTAGGATTGCGGTCCCTACTTAGACAGGGTGGATACCTCTGCCAATTACAGACCCAATTTCTAAGAGTATATTACTTGGAGTCAGAAATAAAGATCTGTTTATGTATGCCTGATGATGAAAATCCTGGGGCTGTATCATTAACACTGCACACAGGCACATAAAAGAAAAATCTTTGGTTACTCATGGCCTATGTTTTGTACATCCATGTGTTAGAAATTGGAATCCTCATTTACAAGAAAGTGGCACAGCACTGTGCCAAAATTGGCAGCTCCATGCTGTGTCATTTCAGAAATGCAGGGATGCACTGTATTTACAAAAATATGGTGCACACCTGCTTTTCCCCTAGTTCTGGCACTATAATTAGCTGCCTAGAGCCAATGCAGGCACCCTTGAAGGAAGGTGCAAGGGTGCCTGCAGTGCAGGGAATGGTTGTTTATGTGCAGGCAGGTGTCCCTTCCTGCACATAAACAGTCAACAATGGTGATCTGCTACTTCTATGTGTGCTGCAAAAGGCAGCACACATAGGTGTAGCAAATTGTCATTGTTTAATAATTTTGTATGCGCAGGAAGAGACACATTCCTGAACATAAGCAATCATTCATGATGTTTTGCTCTTCCTTTGTGTGCTGCACAATGCTGCACACTTAGAAAAAGCGAAAACGAGGAGAAATAAAAGTATTTCTCCTCGTTGTGCTACTCTAACACCACCCCTGGGGTTGCTTTAGTTTTTGGCGCTGCCTCAGGATTACGATTTCTCATAAATCTGGGACAATGTTAAAAGCAACAGGTGTTGCGTGGAAATGCCCGCAGCACCACCCATTGCATGCTCTTCTGCTGTAGAAAACTGTGTTGGGGGCCCATATTTACAAGGTGACATTAAGCCACGCAAAGTGACTTACTGCCACCTGGTAAATGTGGAAAAGGGCACAAAGTTACTGGAGAGATACGCTAAGTGGCACTAGGAGCTTATAAATAAGCCCCTGGGTCTTTAGTTGGCATAGGTTTGCACCCTATCCAAGTAGGGTCCACAATCCTAGTCAGGGTAAGTCAGATACACACCCTAAATTAACCAGTTCTCACACCCTGGTTGCTTGGCACAGAGCAGTCAGTCTTAGCTTAAGAGGCAATGAGCGGAGCATTTGTGCAACACTCAATTACAGTAAAATAGTGAGACACCACAAAAAGACTTCACACCAGGTTAGAAAAATAGAGAGTATTTATCTGAGTAAAACAAGACCAAAATGCCAAAAAGCCAGGGGCAAGCCAGCAAACCCTTGGAGACTCTGGGGATCAAGAATGTAGAGAGCAAGTCCAGTCCCTCTCACTGCAGGACAGAAGCCGCAGGCCCGCACAGCAGAGCAAACAGCAAAGTGGCAGTCCCTTCTAAAGCTCAGTACACAACAGTGGTAGGCCAACACATCAATGCAGTTGTAAAGTGGCAGTCCCTCCTGGCAGCACAGCAGTCCTTCTTCCTGGCAGAGTGTGCTTGGTTGTAGTAGAGCTCTCATTTGGTGGGGTTTAGGGTCTAGTATTTATATTTTGGTGCCCTAGTGCTGTAAGGTGGACGAAACTTCCAGAGGCAGGCCTTTGAAATGTACAGGTGCCCTGCCTCCTCTGTCCTGACTCCAAGCTTTCTGCAGTGACTATACAGGGTTGTTAAGCGCTATTGTGGGTGAACAGGACAAGTCTATTCAGGTGTAAGTGAGGCAGTGCTAAACTCCGACCCCAACAAGTCAGTTATTGGCCCATTAAGGCCCATCAAGTCAAACCTAATATCCCATTGTGTGTGGCTGTCTAGAGGGAATGCAAAAAGCCCAGATGTCACTAAACCCAGATTAATATTCAGAGTACATAGAGGCATAGAATGGTTAAAGAATTGCCAACTTGTTTAAAGTGCCATTTGCAGACTTACAATTTAAAATCCAACTTCACCATAAGTTGTGAAGTAAAACTGTGATTCAACACTCCAAATTTCTATCTTTTCCCTATTGGAAATTACACTTCAAAGATGTTTTAACCCCTTAGCTGCTGGGCCTTTCCCCCCCCAGTGCTGAGCCCTTTTTTGGCTATTTGGGGTAGTTCGCGCTTAGGGCTTCATAACTTTTTGTCCACATAAGCTAACCACGCCAAATTTGCGTCCTTTTTTTCCAACATCCTAGGGATTCTAATGGTACCCAGAGTTGGTGGTTTCCCCTGGAGGAGACCAAGAAAATCGCCAAAATACAGTGAAAATTTTGTTTTTTCCAAAAAAATGGGAAAAAAGGGCTGCCGAAGAAGGCTTGTGGTTTTTTCCCTGAAAATGCCATCAACCAAGGGTTTCTGGTGCTGAAATCACTATCTTCCCACCTTTCAGGAACGGGCAGACTTGAATCAGAAAACCGAATTTTTCAACACAAATTTGGCATTTTACTGGGACATACCCCATTTCTACTATATTTGGTGCTTTCAGCCTCCTTCCAGTTAGTGACAGGAATGGGTGTGAAACCAATGCTGGATCCCGGAATGCTAAACATTTCTGAAAACTAGACAAAATTCTGAATTCAGCAAGGGGTCATTTGTGTAGATCCTACAAGGTTTTCCTACAGAAAATAACAGCTGAAATAAAAAAATATTGAAATTGAGCTGAAAACAACAGCCATTTTTCTTTATGTTTTACTCTGTAACTTTTTCCTGCGATGTCAGATTTCTGAAAGCAATATACCGTTTTGTCTGCTGGACTCTTCTGGTTGCGGGGATATAAAGGGCTTGTAGGTTCATCAAGAACCCTAGGTACCCAGAGCCAATAAATAAGCTGCACCCTGCAGTTGGTTTTCATTCTATACTGGGTATACAGCAATTCATTTGCTGAAATATGAAGAGTGAAAAAGAGGTATCAAGAAAACCTTTGCATTTCCAAAATGGGATCAAGATAAGGTTTTGAGGAGCAGTGGTTATTTGCACATCGCTGAATTCCGAGGTGCCCATACTAGCATGTGAATTGCAGGGCATTTCTCAAATAGACGTCTTTTTTACACACTCTCTTATATTTGGAAGGAAAAAATGTAGAGAAAGATAAGGGGCAATAACACTTGTTTTGCTATTCTGTGTTCCCCCAAGTCTCCCGATAAAAATGATACCTCACTTGTGTGGGTAGGCCTAGTGCCCGCGACAGGAAATGCCCCAAAACACAACATGGACACATCAAATTTTTTTTATAGAAAACACAGCTGTTTTTTCCAAAGTGCCTACCTGTAGATTTTGGCCTCTAGCTCAGCCGGCACATAAGGAAACCTACCAAACCTGTGCATTTCTGAAAACTAGAGACCTAGGGGAATCCAAGGAGGGGTGACTTGCGGGGCTCGGACCAGGTTCTGTTACCCAGAATCCTTTGCAAACCTCAAAAAGTGGCTAAAAAAACAAGTTTTCCTCACATTTCGGTGACAGAAAGTTCTGGAATCTGAGGGGAGCCACAAATTTCCTTCCACCCGGCGTTCCCCCAAGTCTCCCGATAAAAATGATACCTCACTTGTGTGGGTAGGCCTAGCGCCCGCGACAGGAAACGCCCCAAAGCGCAACGTGGACACATCAAAATTTTTGGAAGAAAACAGAGGTGTTTTTTGAGAAGTGCCTACCTGTAGATTTTGGCCTGTAGCTCAGCCGGCACCTAGGGAAACCTACCAAACCTGTGCATTTCTGAAAACTAGAGACCTAGGGCAATCCAAGGAGGGGTGACTCGCGGGGCTCGGACCAGGTTCTGTTACCCAGAATCCTTTGCAAACCTCAAAAAGTGGCTAAAAAAACAAGTTTTCCTCAGATTTCGGTGACAGAAAGTTCTGGAATCTGAGAGGAGCCACAAATTTCCTTCCACCCGGCGTTCCCCCAAGTCTCCCGATAAAAATGATACCTCACTTGTGTGGGTAGGCCTAGCGCCCGCGACAGGAAACGCCCCAAAGCGCAACGTGGACACATCAAAATTTTTGGAAGAAAACAGAGGTGTTTTTTGAGAAGTGCCTACCTGTAGATTTTGGCCTCTAGCTCAGCCGGCACCTAGGGAAACCTACCAAACCTGTGCATTTCTGAAAACTAGAGACCTAGGGCAATCCAAGGAGGGGTGACTCGCGGGGCTCGGACCAGGTTCTGTTACCCAGAATCCTTTGCAAACCTCAAAAAGTGGCTAAAAAAACAAGTTTTCCTCAGATTTCGGTGACAGAAAGTTCTGGAATCTGAGAGGAGCCACAAATTTCCTTCCACCCGGCGTTCCCCCAAGTCTCCCGATAAAAATGATACCTCACTTGTGTGGGTAGGCCTAGCGCCCGCAACAGGAAACGCCCCAAAGCGCAACGTGGACACATCAAAATTTTTGGAAGAAAACAGAGGTGTTTTTTGAGAAGTGCCTACCTGTAGATTTTGGCCTCTAGCTCAGCCGGCACCTAGGGAAACCTACCAAACCTGTGCATTTCTGAAAACTAGAGACCTAGGGCAATCCAAGGAGGGGTGACTCGCGGGGCTCGGACCAGGTTCTGTTACCCAGAATCCTTTGCAAACCTCAAAAAGTGGCTAAAAAAACAAGTTTTCCTCAGATTTCGGTGACAGAAAGTTCTGGAATCTGAGAGGAGCCACAAATTTCCTTCCACCCGGCGTTCCCCCAAGTCTCCCGATAAAAATGATACCTCACTTGTGTGGGTAGGCCTAGCGCCCGCGACAGGAAACGCCCCAAAGCGCAACGTGGACACATCAAAATTTTTGGAAGAAAACAGAGGTGTTTTTTGAGAAGTGCCTACCTGTAGATTTTGGCCTGTAGCTCAGCCGGCACCTAGGGAAACCTACCAAACCTGTGCATTTCTGAAAACTAGAGACCTAGGGCAATCCAAGGAGGGGTGACTCGCGGGGCTCGGACCAGGTTCTGTTACCCAGAATCCTTTGCAAACCTCAAAAAGTGGCTAAAAAAACAAGTTTTCCTCAGATTTCGGTGACAGAAAGTTCTGGAATCTGAGAGGAGCCACAAATTTCCTTCCACCCGGCGTTCCCCCAAGTCTCCCGATAAAAATGATACCTCACTTGTGTGGGTAGGCCTAGCGCCCGCGACAGGAAAGGCCCCAAAGCGCAACGTGGACACATCAAAATTTTTGGAAGAAAACAGAGGTGTTTTTTGAGAAGTGCCTACCTGTAGATTTTGGCCTCTAGCTCAGCCGGCACCTAGGGAAACCTACCAAACCTGTGCATTTCTGAAAACTAGAGACCTAGGGCAATACAAGGAGGGGTGACTCGCGGGGCTCGGACCAGGTTCTGTTACCCACAATCCTTTGCAAACCTCAAAAAGTGGCTAAAAAAACAAGTTTTCCTCACATTTCGGTGACAGAAAGTTCTGGAATCTGAGAGGAGCCACAAATTGCCTTCCACCCGGCGTTCCCCTAAGTCTCCCGATAAAAATGATACCTCACTTGTGTGGGTAGGCCTAGCGCCCGCGACAGGAAATGCCCCAAAACAGAACGTGGACACATCACATTTTTTCATAGAAAACAGTGCCTACCTGTGGATTTTGGCCTCTAGCTCAGCCGGCACCTGGGGAAACCTAGCAAACCAGCACATTTTTGTAAACTAGAAACCCAGGGGAATCCAAGATGAGGTGACTTGTGGGGCTCGGACCAGGTTATGTTACCCAGAATCCTTTGCAAACCTCAAAATGTGGCTAAAATACCACGTTTTCCACACATTTCGGTGACAGAAAGTTCTGGAATCTGAGGGGAGCCACAAATTTCCTTCCACCCAGCGTTCCCCCAAGTCTCCCGATAAATATGATACCTCACTTGTGTGGTTAGGCCTGGTGCCTGCGACAGGAATAGATCACACAACGGTCAATGTTGGTCCTTACGTGAGGCAGCTGTTGACCCTGGGGTGATCCATTCCTGACACAGGCACTAGGTGTAGGCACTCAAGTGGGGTAGTGTTTTTATCAGGACAGGTGAGGAGTCACTGGGTGGTAGGAATGTTGTGGATCCCAGCATATTCCTGTAGTTTGTGTGACAGAAATGCGAGAAAAATAGAGTTTTTTCTCAACATTTCAGCTTTGCAGGGTATTCTGGGTAAGAAAACTTTGGGGAATCCACACAAGTCACACCTCTGTGGACTCCCCCGAATGTCTAGTTTCCAGAAATGTTTGGGTTTAGTGTGTTTCTCTATATGGCCGCCGAATCCAGGACCAAAAACACAGGTGCCTGCCTTACAAAACCAGTTTGTTTTGCCATAGACAATTTTGATGTCTCCACAATATGATTTGGGTGGTGGAATTTGGGGCTGAACTAAATTGGTGAGCTCCCAAGAGAGCACTCTCTCTCTGCTTGCCGCTGCATTCACCTGCTCTCTGGGTTGGCCTAACCCACTATTACCCAGTTGCACGAACAGCTTGCGAAGGGACAGCAGGACTGTCCTCATCACCTCCCTCATAATGTACTGGAAGAGGAGTTTTCGAATGGGACTCCTCTGACTGAAAAATCACTCCCAGAGTCTGCGCCATTGTCCTATCCCTCAGATGCTGTCTCAGTATCTGATGTCTCAGTCTCTGATCCTATGTCAGAGCGGTCCTCTATAACCCGAGTGCAGGCAGCAGTCATCCATCAAGATGCCATCTCTGCTATTGGCTAAACTGTTGCTCTAAAACACTAGCCTACGTAGACAGTCACAAAATCGATGGTGTGTGTGAGATACGTGCAACAGTAGAGGCCACCTTACCTGCGCTTCTTCCCTCAATCAGCACGTACTTTCAAGACACTCAAAAAACACCTTGTCACATACCATTCGTCACAGTCTTTAGCACCTCCTGCGCCCAGTCCAACAATCATTATTGGTGCTCCCACTCCCTCCTCCTCGGATTCCCTCATTACCACCCAGCAAAAGTGCCCTTCATCTCTCCATAGACTTTACTAATGTACTCAGCTATTTACATAAAATACAGATGTGCTCTTTGCAGTAGGCATATAAACCTTCTGCGCTTCTTTATGGCACTAAAACTGCCACTAGACAAGTCGGACCCTTTTCCCCCCAGGGAAACCACACACATATTGACAAAAGTGATGTATATATGACAGCCAACTACCTGAAACTCAACTCAAGCAAAACCGAAATAATCCTCTTTGGCCCTCACCAAAAAAACCTGGGACCCCCCATGGTGGCCCACCACGCTAGGCCCTGCACCCACCCCCGCCAACTACGCACGCAACCTCAGCATCATCCTAGACTCCTCCCTCTCTATGACCCAACAAATCAACGCTCTTACCTCCTCATGCTTCAACAAACTCCGTATACTGAAAAACATTAAAATGGATCCCCACAGAGACCAGAAAAACTGTCACTCACGCACTCATCAGCAGCAGGCTTGATTACAGAAACGCCCTCTACGCCGGCACCACTCTAAAACTCAAGTGCAAACTACACGCATCCAGAACTCAGCAGCACGACTCATCCTCGACCTCCACCGACACGAACACATCTCTCCACACCTCAAATCCCTCCACTGGCTCCCCATTGACAAAAGGATCACCTTCAAGATCCTCATCCTCACACACAAATCACTCCACAACACAGGCCCTGCCTACCTCAACGAGAGTCACCTTCCACACCCCCACACGAAACGTCCGTTCAGCTGACCTCTCTCTCGCCTCTGACCCCCGCATCAAACACACCACCACCGGGGGCAGATCCTTCTCCTACATTGCACCCAAAACATGGAACGCACTCACAACCCACATTCGCAAGACCCAAAACCTACTTCTTTTCAGGAAGGGCCTCAAAACCTGGCTTTTTGAACAGTGAACCTCCTAGCCCCTTTCCCTCCCCCCCGTTCCCCCCCCAGCGCCTTGAGACCCTCACAGGTGAGTAGCGCGCTTTATAAATCTCTTTGATACAGATCTACCTATATATATATATATTAATATATATCTACATAGATATATCTATAGATATATCCATGTACCTAGATATATCTATCTACATAGATATATATATATAGATATATACATATATTTTTTTTTAGTTGTTGTATGGTTTCCTTGGGGGCCAAAATGGCCCCCAGGGAAACCCTACAACATCTAAAAAAAAAATTGCCCCCACAGGGGGTCACCCTGCCCACGGGCGACCCCCTGTCATTTCATTTTTTATTTTTTATTTTTTTTTTTTTGAAAAAAAAAAAAAATCCCCTGGGGGGGGGGGGGGGTGCGATCGCGCCCCCCCCCCTCCCCAGGGGGCACCTACCTTTTAATTTTTTTAGGAAAATTATCCGGGGGGGGGGCGGCCCGTTTTCCGGGGGGGGGCTGCCCCCCAAAAGTGAAATCCCTGGTGTCTAGTGGGGTTTCCTGGCCCCCGATCGCAGCTGTGCTGCGATCGGGGGCCAGGAAACCGTTTCAGAAGGCCTCATAAGAAAGGGGAGACTCTCCCCTTTCTTACGAGGCCTTCTGAAACTGTTTCTGGCCCCCGATCGCAGCACAGCTGCGATCGGGGGCCAGAAACAGTTTCAGAAGGCCTCGTAAGAAAGGGGAGAGTCTCCCCTTTCTTACGAGGCCTTTTCAAAATGTTTCCTGACCCCCCCGATCGCAGCTGTGCTGCGATCGGGGGAGCCAGGAAACCTGAAAGTGTTTCCTGGCCCCCGATCGCAGCACAGCTGCGACCGGGGGCCAGGAAACACTTTCAGGAAGGCCTCGTAAGAAAGGGGAGTGTCTCCCCTTTCTTACGAGGCCTTCCTGAAAGTGTTTCCTGGCCCCCGATCGCAGCTGTGCTGCGATCGGGGGCCAGGAAACACTTTCAGGAAGGCCTCGTAAGAAAGGGGAGACTCTCCCCTTTCTTACGAGGCCTTCCCGAACGTGAAAAAGGCCGTTTTCCCCATGAAAGCAGGAAGCGGCCGCAAGGCTGCTTCCTGCTTTCATGGGGAAAACACCTTTGCAACGTCAGCGCGCCTCGCGGCGCGCTGACGTCACAAAGGGGCGGGTGGGGGGCGGGGGGAGACACGGTAGCTTCCGTGTCTCCCGGGGGGGAAAAAAAAAAAAAAAATAAATCCTCGGGTGCGACGCACCCGAGGATTTATTAATGCCCTTCCTGGTGTCGGCCACTGGTCGTGACCCGCACCAGGGAGGGTGTGTGGGCGTCGGCCAGTGGCCGACGCCCGCATTTAAGAGGTTAAGGTAATCCCAATGTTGCCCTATGGGAGAGATAGGCCTTGAAATAGTGAAAAAGGAATTTAGCAGTTTTTCACTACCTGGACATGTTAAACTTAAAAGTGTATGTCCAACATTTTAAATACACTGCACCCTGCCATTAGGACTAACTTGGACCTACCTTGGGGGTGAATTACATGTAATAAAAACAAAGGTTTGGGCCTGGCAAGTAGTTGCTCTTGCCAGGTTGAAATGGTAGTTTACAACTCCACACCGGCTTTGCAGTGGCAGGACTGCAACATGTTTAGACTGCTACTGTAGTGGGTGGCACAATCAGCACCGCAGGCCCACTAGCAGCATTTAATTTACAGGTAAATTAAATATGTTAATTGTAGTTAAGCCAATGTCACCATGTTTAGAGGAGAGAGTGCATGCACTTTAGCACTGTGTAGTAGCGGTTAAATGCCCAAAGCCCTAAAACCAACAAAAACTGGAGGAGGAAGGCAAAAAGTTTGGAATGACCCTGCCGAAGGGGCCATTTCCAACACAACCCCCTCCAGCCTAAAGCCAGGGGAGACTAATCAATCCCTTGATAGACTTCCCTGCTTAAGGAGATAGATCTCGGACAATGGCCCAATACTGCAAGGCATTTGTCAGTTCTACACTTTCTGAACTCAGTTGGATCACTGAATTCTCAGCATCCAGGGCAGTAGCCCCAGATGCCTTGCATCCTCTCTCCATTCCCCTTTCCCACCAGTTCAGGAGTAGTATCCTGACACTAGTCCTTCAACCTCGGGTCTGTACCCTAAGGCTGACCAGGGGACAAAGATGGGCTCTCCCACTCCTTGCTCCTCCAGCTAGGGGTCCTGTACCCTCTGCTTGGGAGTGGTAACCCTAGTAGCCAAAACTGTTGGCGCACAGGTGGCAGCTGCCCGACCCACCAGTTCAGGGATGATATCCTGCAACTGGTCCTCCAGTCTAGGGTATCTACCTTTAGGCTGAACATTTGCCTGGTAAGACAGGACCTCTAGGGGAGTACAACTACCCCCCCCCAAGGAGAACACACGGTGTGTAAGACACTACCTGGTGCAGGTCCCTAGCCTTCTGTCCTGGTGAAAGAGTATGGTGCGCCCCAGGCCCAAAATCGCCTGACCAGGGTCAGTCTTGGGGTGCTCTGACCTCAGAGCTGGCATCCCCTGACCCACTGATCCTCCCACTGTGGACTGTTTCCACCTCTTTTCCCTCCATCTGGGCCTCTGCATCCTCCTCTGTGGAGTGATACTGCCAGAAATTAGAACCAGATGGGCGCTTGTGGCAGCTGTCCCCCACCCCCAGGTTCTCCTGATGGCTTCCCATTGGTGTATGGGTTCCTGGTAAAGACCAGGTCTTCCTGCTCGTGCTCTCTATGCAAACAATCCCAGCCCTGGGGCTGGAAATAGGGCACCCTGGACCTTTGCCATTCATACCCTTTTCCAACTCTTGGAAAGAATAGTGGACCCTTCCTCCCCCCCACTACACTGGGACCTGTCTGGGTAACTGTGATCCTTCTCCTCACTGTGATGGGAAAACCTGAGCCCCCATCTTTACGATCGCTCCCAATGCCATCTCAGACTCTCTGGTACTCACCCAGAGGTCTATCTCCCTTGCAAGCTCCCTGGGGACAGAGACCTTACAATCTGCAAGGTGCAGTCATAGCCCTGGAAAACAGGGCTGGACATGTGCTCTCTAGCAACCAAACTGTACAGCCCCTCAAATGTGTTCACCATACTACCCTTCACCCGACCATCTAGTGCAAATGTAACCCAGAAAGTCCCCCTAGGACTGGTGAGACAGGGTGTGCGAGGTGATACTGGTTCCTGCATGCAATTCAGTAGGAGACTCCCTCTCTTTGGGCTCCCCTCTCTCCCCTGGGTCCTCTGGAAAGTAATTTTTTCTGCCTCCTTCTTAGGGTCAGCTGCTAATGTTGCTTGACAGCGTGTGTCTGTTCTGTGCGAGCCACTCACCTGAATTCCAGGCTTTCCTTTAGGGCGATGATAATTCCCCAATCCCGGTGAGGACTAATGTAACCGCGATGAAGAGTACATTGACCTCTCGCAATTCCTGTTTCATTTAAGCAAATAATCTTTCTTTACCTTGAAATGAAGTTACTTGCTTGAAAAGTTCAGAAGAATCCAAACTGGGTTTTTTCACTTTTCTTAGTTTCTCTCCTTTACAGGAAATATGGGATTATCAGCAGAAGAAGAGAGTCGGGACTCTACAGGAAGCCGACCAGAGGACGAGGATCGCTGGAATTCGACTGGAAGCTGGTCGGACAACGAGGAACACTGGAACTCGACTGGAGGCAGGCTGAAGAACAAGGAACTTGACTTGCACTGGAACTTGACCGGAGGCAGGCTGGAGGACAAGGAACTTGACGTGACTGGAAGCAGCTGAGCATAGCAATAGGTACGAAGCCAAGCAAGGCGTCAGACTCACAAGCATCCTTATATAGTCAAATGTGCACATGTGCCTTATGGCAGTTGATTGCCTGCTAAGGAAATTAGCAATTATCCTCCTTATTGTGGCACATGTTCAATACAGATCACATTGTGAAGAGCACATGTTTTGGCAGTTGCAGTTGGAGCTGGTGGAAAGGCAGTTGGTTGCTTGTTAAGGAAATGAGCAAATATCCTCCTGATTGTGGCACATGTTGAATACCGATTACATTGTGAAGAGCACATGCTTTAGCCATTACAGTTGGAGCAGGTGGAATACAATGTACATAATCAACAAGCATTGGTTATAACAAATAAGACATTTAGCAACATTGGTTATTGCAAACGTGATATTCAAGGATGTAATGAATGTACCCAAATAAGTCTGAATTTTGCAAGCAACAGCATCTTACTGTGATCAAGCTTTTGGATGTGCTGGTGTACCCACATCAGTGTCCTCATAACAAAACTGGGATGTCTGCAGTTTCTGCCTTATGGATTTCTTCTTCATAGGAAGCCCCCTTTCCTTTTAAACATTTCTCTGCTCCTTCATAGTGTAGCTTGATTGGTGCAAGTGGAGTTTTTCCATGCTGATGAGGCCCACAGGTGCAACAACCAAGCAAAAAGATTCCCTAAATGATGAAGATGAAGCCGGAGTCAAAATTAGAAAAATGACTAATTAAGAGAAAAAAGGAGAAACAGGTAAAGGTCTCAGATGTGGTTGGTAGCGTACACCAAAATACTGTAATGCGCTGCACTAGTCCTATCTTCACCTCTGATCACCAATGTGAGAAATTGGGGGCATCAGTTACAACATCTGATGCATCAACATCGATGTTTCACTTTTCTTGCACCTGTCACAAATGCCCTTACGACACCATGGATGCACTGTATTTCCAACACCGCTCTCCTTGGCTCAAGGATTCACAATTGCATCAGAACTTCTGATGCAACTTTTGGCGCTAAAGTGACCCATTGCTGGAGTTGGCCGTAAGAGTGATGCAACTCCAGCAATGCGTCAGAAAACAAAGGTGAGTCTCATGTTAAAATCCCTGCTTCAATCCTAATGCCTGGTTTGAGGAGGCGTAAGGATTTTGACGCAGCCAAGTTGTAGAGTGGTGCAGTGAAAGTTGTAAAGTTCACTGCGCCATTTCTACGTGACATTTAACATGAGAACGCTTATCCGGCATACATTATACCCAGTGCAGTTATAATGTGATGCAGACCTCTACAAGCTGACCCATTGGGCCCAAGGCATCAGTTTGTAAATATGGATCAGTGTAGAGCATTGATTGCGTCATTGCCTCGTCAAAAAAAATAATAAGAGGCTGCAGTGGTGCAAAGCTTCTTGTACCTATGGGCTGATCTCTATTTGCCAGAGGTTTGCACCCTGTCCAAGGAGGGACCACAATCCAATCCTAGTCAGGTTAAGTCAGATACACACCCTAAATTAACCTGTACCCACTGTCATAGTTCCTCTGTGCACCTGAGATTGGATGCTGACACTGTCTTTTGAGTGTCACAATACTCCCAGTCATCTAGCTCACGGGTGCATGACTTTGCATTAGACTGTGCTGTTTCTGGGCACGATACTTTGCGTTCACTTGTACTTCTTCTGGCCATGACAGCAGCAAAAACAGTCCAGTTTGCAAGCTCATATGCACCAGGAGTAGATTTTCCACTCCAGATACATCTAAACGCAGTTAAAAAGTGTTTTTGGAGTGGATTTTCATCCCCAATGGACCCTTCAAGTAGTTTTTTAAATTGAGAAGCCTTTGTTTTCCAAATAGGAAGGAAGTGCCCCAAAGACTCTAACTTTTTGTTCCTGTCCAGCAGGCCCTTCCCAGTGCTTTGTCTATCTCGTGGTCACCTTTCATTTTACTCTGATTTCAAGGTGGAAGGATCACTCTCTTAGCCTCCTTAATCTATCTTTAGATTTAAGGACTCTGTTTTTGTGAAATCTCACAGGTAAGTTAAAAAACTATTGAATAAGGGTGTTATTTGTTTCCTTGGGCATGCACCAGTACTTCTTTGTACTTTAATTTAATTTTGCAATTTGTATAGTGGTAAGTGGCCTGGAGTTTAAGTATGGGCCTGGTTATTTATTATTAATTTCATTGATTTTTCATTTATTGTAAAGGAAAATTATTGCACAGCAGCTCAGTACCTTTTCTACATGTTTGTAACATTTGCAATATTATTTTGCTATGTGGCCTAGATATCCAAAAGGCCATGTAGCCAGTAGGCCCAGTACTCATAGTAATCAGTGCATGAAATAAACGTTTCAGTGATTTATGTTTATAAAACTTCATTTAGGGCAGGAATAGCATTAACTTAGATTAAAAATTTTGAGTATTTTTGGCATTTCATTTTTTTTGCAAAAAGTGTATATGTTGTATGGTAATGTTTTGATGGCAAAGGAAGATGTGTGTTCTGATGTTGTGAAACTTTTATAGCTGAGTTAACTTTCAGGTTGTATATTGCTGATTTAATGTTAGTGTTTTCTTCACCAGTGTTATCACCATACCTCCTTCTGTCCAGAGTGTGTGCGTGTTTGTCATCATCCACCCTTGTCTTTGTTCACCATGCTGGGGCCATTTTGTGCAGCCTATGTCCGTAGGCTTGCATGTGTTTTTTGTTTTCCATGCCTTCTTGTTCGCAGTTGTGGTTTGACTATGTGGTTGGTGGTCATTGTCTGCATCCAGCCAGTATTCCTTTGCCATAAGCTTGCATGTGTTCTTTCTTTGTTCTCCTTGACTCCTTGTTGTTGTTGTTTGACCACTCGGCTGGCAGCCATTTTGTGCATGCAGCCAGTGTTCCTTTGCCACAGGCTTGCATGTGTTTTTTTTTGTTTGCCATGCCTTTTTGCTCCTTGTTGTTGTTGTTTGACTATGTGGCTGGCAGCCATTTTGTCCATTCAGCCAGTGTATCTTTGCTCTAGGCTTGCATGGGCACTTTGTTTGCCAAGCCTCCTTGCTTCTTGTTGTTGTTTGACCATGTGGCTGGCAGCCATTTGGTGCATGCAACCAGTGTTCCTTTGCCATAGGTTTGCATGTGTTCTTTCTTTGTTCCCCATGCCTCCTTGTTCCTATTTGCTGCGTTTGATTATGTGGCTAGCAGCCATTTTGTCCATCCAGCCAGTGCCCCATCCCATAGGGTTGCATGAGTTAGTTGTTTGCCATGCCTCCATGCTCCTCCTTGTTATTTAACCATATGGCTGATAGCCGTTTTGTGCATCCATAGGATTATATACAAACATCGTTAATTATTGATCTTTTTTTTTTTAAGTTTCTATTTTAATTTTCAATTAGAATTTTCTATTTTCATTTTTTATTGTCATGTTTATTCTATTATTTTTTAAATCAATTGTTTATTTCATTTTTATTTTTATTTTATTATTTTTTATTTTAGTTTGTTTTCATTTTTAATTTTGATGTTTTTATTTTAACATTTTATTTTATTTTTAATTTTAGTTTTTTTATTTTATTTTTTCAATTTCTTGTTTTTTATTTTTAGTTTTATTTCCACTTTTAATTTTTTAAACATTTTTAAATTGTTTATTTAAATTTCATTTAATTCAGCATTTTGCTTTAAAAATCCACATCCATTCCTCCATCCACCCACCAAAGACACAGGCGCATTACAGTATTAAGTGTATAATAATTCAATTTCCTCCTTCAGAGCACTGCAGACGGATCAGCAGCATAATTATTTTTTAATGATTATTCCATTTCCCTTGAATCACCTTTCAGCCATCTGTTTTTAAAAGGTTTAGTCCATTTACCCATGCCCCTCTCTGACTCCTACAGGTGTCCCTTATGGAGATATGGAGAAAAAGCAATGAGCTATATCTGCAAGTTGTGCTGCCTGATTTGAAATGTACTTTTATAGTGTGGTGGTGGGGTTTGACTTTAAAATGTTCAATTAAATTGGTGTTTATCACATAAGTATCTGACTGCATTAAGATTGCATTTGTCTGTACTATTTCAAACTGCAACAATGCCATGTTTCAGTACCTAAATTTTTTTCTTGCTTTTTGAGGAGACGCCTGCCTGCCACTCTGGCCTCTGGGGAGGAACCCGGGAGCAGCACTCCCACCTCACCAGCACCACCCCAACCTAAGCCCAAGACCATCTCTTTCAATAAGGCCACCACTGCAAATCATGGCAATGCCCATAAGCAGTGATGTTGAATTGGATTTGTCCCTTTCACAAAGTAGTACTCAATCATGTCAGGAAACAGAGCAAAGTGGTCAGCAGCCGCAGCCAGTAAAAGTAGATCTTACCAAAGTTGGAGAAAAACAGGAGGTCGAGCTTCCTGCCAAGCAAGAACCTCCTCTTTTAGAATCAATTTCTCCCAGATTTCCAGCAAGAAAAAGGAAAGGTACAATTCCACCATCTTCACCAAGCACCACTTCTGATTTTGATGATAGGGACATGGAGTGGACCCTGGCAGAGTCTGTGAGATGCCAGGAGAGGCAAGGGAGAAGAAAAGTTCTAGAAAGCCTTAGAATCATTGAAGAGGATGATGATGATAAAGATGATGATGATGAGCCAGTCATTGAGGAAGCTGGCAAAGAGGAGTTCAACATTACTATAAAACCTGCTCTGAAGGATGTGGCACAGGCAGCACTGCCAGCTCCCATATTTGTAAGACCCCAGCAGAGACCTGTACCAACCCGTGCATCAGTAGAAGTGTGCACTGCAGGGAGGCAATCAGCACACTCACCTGTCTCCATTTCTTCTTCAGGCATTGACAGGGCCCAGTAAGAAAGTACTTCTCTCCAGTTTGGGACTTCTTTACAATTAGCGAACAGGAAGAGAACTTTGCGATATGCTCTATTTGCCACGCAAGTGTTCGTCGAGGTAAGGCTGGTTCACAATATGGTACTGGAGACCAAATGACCCATGTGAAAGAAATCATGCAATCCAGGGAAACAATGGCTGAACGTGGTCGTGGTGGTGAAGCTGAGGAGAGCCTGGATACATCAGCTACAACTGGTCAAATCATGGTGGAAGGTGAGGAAGAAGAGGGTGACATCCTCACGCAAAGCAGCCCTGTCCCCAGCAGTGCACCAGAATCACCCCTCTCAGTGATCTCACAATGGCACAAGAAGGCTCCACCATGGCATACGATGTCTGCACCACGATGCACATTGAGTTTACCACCACCCAAATCTCAAACATCACTTGTGTCAGTGGCCCCACACAAGAAGAAAATCCAGGCTACAATTTCAGGTATGTTTAGGCAGGAGGGGTCCTAAAACCACAACCACCCATTGGCTTCTTTGTACAATGGAAAGCTAGCGAAAATGATAGCACTGGACCGCCTCCCTTTTTCTATTGTGGAAGGAGTAGGAATCTTAGATTTTGTGGCAGCAGTCTGCCCAAAATGGAAGGTTCCAAGTTGGAACTATTTTGCCAGAGTTGCTTTTCTAGTTCTGCAGCACGATGTGCTGCACCTGGTTGGACAAGCTTTGCAGCAAAGTATTGTTAACACTATCCACCTGATGACAGCCATGTGGACCAGTTGTCAGGCGATGGATTACATGTGCATCACTGCATGCTGGATCTTTTTAATGGGCTTAAAGCAGAAGCTACCTACAGGTCTTGGCTCTAAAGAAAGTTTAAAGAGCGTTCAGCAGCATACAGCAGTATCCATATTCACCCTGGAGAAATCACACACAGCTGCAAACATCTTGAAGAACTTTAATAGCAAGGTATATGAATGGCTGCCACCCAGAGGTCTCTGAATTGGATTTGTTGCAATCACAGTAGCATAGTCAAGGCCATGGCAGATGGTGGCTATTTCAGGGTCCTGTGTTTGGCGCCCTGCATCAAACTGATTGTGCAAGACTTTCTAAAAAAAGAAGACATAGCCAGCAACCACCTGCAGACAATCTGCACTTATTTCAGCTATTCTTTTAAAGCTTGGAAACAGTTGGGGATTATTCCATATGGTAACCAAGTACCAGTAAAATCCCTGTTACGGAGGTGACAAAACATTAGAATTCAAACTCCTAGATTTTGCAACATCTGTTTGAGCAGTACAGACAGATCAATGAATATGTCATTCTCAGAGGAGGGGCTGCAATTGGAAAAGCTATGACAAAGAATGCGGACAAATGGGGCCTAGTCAAATGCCTGACACAGATGCTGCTCTCTTTTGACATTTTCACGCGGAAAGCTAGCAAGGAGGACAGTACGATGGGCCACGCTATCCTGTTGTTACATCTGCACCAGGACCAGCTAAAGAAGGTGTCTGAAAGGTTCACATTTGGAGGTATGTACAAAAACCCAGAAGTGCATGCCTTGGTAGAGAGTCTAAGCTATTGCTTGACTTGTAAGGCAAGGCTGCAAAATGACATTATCAAGTCCATAAGGTACATCTGTGCCACGCTTTTTAATCCATGCTACAAAAAAATGCTTCCCTCCTTCATTCCTTTTTTTGAATGGTATGTTTCAAAATGCAAGCGTTGGAATGTTAAGCAAGCTGAAGAACTGGAAGAAGAACACCTGCAACATAAAGTCTGACTCTTCAGTTCTGGGGTTCCACCTTTAACTTCCGGAGAGGGCATTCTTGTCTCACAGCAGCCAACACCAGCAACAAAAACACCGACAACAATAGCATTAGAAGAATCAGACCCAACCTCTGCATTGGCATGGTTTCAACTGGCAGGTCAAAGGCAAAGGCAAAAGAGATCGAGCAAGAGGCAGCACCAATGACACTTCAGAGGAGTTTCCAGGAGTATCTGAATGACCCATAAAAGATATATGTGGATCAAAAACCATTGGTGTATTGGTATGGGAAGATGCGCCAATGACCAGAGCTCAACAGGCTGGCAATAAAGTACCTGGCTTGTCCTGTAGCCAGTGTGTCTGCTAAGTGTTCAGTACAGCTGGTGCAGTTGTTAGAGTTAGAAGGACCAGTCCCTTACCTCAAAACATGGAGCGATTCATCATGATCAAAATGAACCAGCATTTTGTTCCACCCTATTACAATGTTCCCAAAATACCACAGGAGGAGGAAGAGGATAATTGATCAGAATCAAGTGTGTTTGCTGACCAACTTCTGGGTGAACCACCTGAGTTTGAGGATGAATGTACTTCTCAGACAGAGTATGCCAATGCCACCATAGACCTTTTTAATTATTTCTCATTGAACCTCTTTCTTTCTTTGCAAACAAAATGCTAGAGGAATATTATGTTTGTGTCAGATTTATGCTGCCCCACCATTCTTTAGTGACATATTATATGGCTGGATTGGAGTTGGACCTGTTTCTCTCACATGCCATTGCCTATCCTTTTTTAATTATCACCTAGCAGGGCTTCCCCAGAAGATCATTGATTAAAAGACTGCCAGTGCCAATACCAAATTCCAATGTGTAATGGAGGAGATAATATTTTGTTGAAACACATGCTTGGGTTTGAAGAGGTAAGTATGAGTGGTGAAGTTGTAGTGCGGTTAGTTTTACGTATCCTTTGTGCATTAGCTTCAGGCTTTAGGCCTTTGTGCACTTTGCCCTGAATGTATTTTATTCATTTGCTGACAGCTTAGAGCCTTTGTGCACTTTGCTCTAAATGCTTTTTATTAGGCTTCGTACTGTTATTTTTCAAATAGCCAGTTCTACGGTGTTGTTTTTTATTCATATCACACTGTTTTGCCTACTTCAGCACTGAAGTTCTTCATAACATATTCACTCTGTGCTTCAGTCAAGGATACAGTCTGGTACATTGCCGATAGACGTGGTAGGAGTTTAGATTTGGCATTCCTGCGGAGGGACATTTTGTGATCACGATGACATGTTAGTTATAAAATCACTTCCTTGTCCCAATACATGCAAGAGGGAGATTCCGACCAGAGACCCACAGCTAGAAGCTGACTGCCTCGTTGCAAATGCTGAACCAGATCACAGGCCTTTGCTCAGGTATGAGGGCTTATGTCTCCCCGGTGATTCGGAAAGGCAAGCTAGAAGCTTAACATGCTGTGCTCTAAATAGAACAAGCAGAGGGAGAGTAGAAACTGTTAGGAAATATGATAGCTTTATTCTTATGTTTTACTCTCCTGGTGACTATTTCAATCCTACTATGTTGTATTGTTCTGGTTATTGCGGCTCACGCCTTATTATCTAAAATACAGTCGTTTTATTAAAACATTATATAAAACCTATACTGTCTTTGTCATTTGTATATGAGACCATATTGTAAATGAGAGAGTTGGTTTGGATCTGAGTGACCACGACTTCCCTGAGAAGTTCCAAAGATGTTATGCACTCGGCTGCCTAATCATTTCTTCCCCGTGGGAGAAATGAGGCACTGCTAGTTAGCCGGAGCAAAAACCGGATTTAGGGTGACAGAGTTCCTTACACGTGGGTCAGACTCAGTCCCCCACACCGTTATCGATCCTGCTGCCTAGAAATCCAGTAGTCTCATTTAGGATAATGAGAGCCCACGCGACATGGCGCCGCCAACGATTGGTCTGGCTCTAATGTTTAGGTCCGACAGACTATCTCGATCTCATATATATTTTGATTCCTCGGTTCCGTATGCGGAGACGTCCGTGGGGCTGAGGGTTTCCGCCACCACGGGATAGGTACGTCCTATTGCTTAGTGGTTGGTTGTTCAAGCTTGAACTTTGAAAGGAAAAACCCCGATATTGGTGTGCCTTCTCTGACCTAGAGCTATTTTTTGCAAATGGCGAATCCTAATGTAGTGAATATAGCAATCAATATGCGTCACCCGCTCACAGGACATCTGATAGCACATGGACTAACAGTCCAGGGGGGTCCAGTCACTTTTGTGGTGGATGCCCATGCAGCCTATAGGACAGAACTTTTTTATTCTTGGGTCGCATTTCCAGCAGTTGATGGGGGTACAAATACTTTTCACGAATACGCTGTTGCGAATGCCCCTGTACAATACAGGGCTTACGCTTATTTAGAGATACCTCTATCTTATCAAGAACACCATAATTGGCTTGATGGCGCCCTCCCACATACAGTAGCACAAGTGAGGTTAAGTCCGTTGAGTAATGATGGTCCGACCTGGCCTTTATTGGCTACTTACACACCATATCCTGCGGTTGCAAATTTGGCAGTGGCTGATGTGCGTCGTTTATATATAGACTTAGCTACAACATACAGAAGACTGGTTCAGTTTGTGATGCAGACATTAAATACTAATGCAGCGCGTGCTGCTCCGGCGCACCCACAAGCAGGGGTTCCGGGAATCAATCCGGCCACTGCACACTCAGTTATGGGCAAGGTACCGGCTAAACGTGAGGAGACTCCATTTTGGCTGGCGCAAAAAGTTAATACGCTGGAAGCAGTATTTCCCCATGCGGGACCTCAGGATAAACATAGAATTTTGACGATGTGTTTGCCGTATGGGATGGTTCCTCCGGTGGACCTTTGTAATACCTAGGGCACGGTGTTTGCCACGCTCTATACTACAGCACACGGTACACCGACTTTAGCTAATTTACTGGAAGTGCTTAAACAAATTCAAGATGAATATGGGGCTGCCCCTGCCTTAGATTTGGGCATGCAGTTAATGGGCAATTTTGCCGCAGTTTCTTCTATTATTTTGAGTAATCTCAAGGGAGAGGCAGTAGCACTAGCCGTGCGAATGTGTCTTCGGGATGTTCCGCAGATTGATCAAGAGCGGGAACTTCCGCGAATAATAGCTAAGACATATTCAAGTATTATTCGCGATAGCCTAGGGGCTAGACCGCAGAAACCCCAATTGCAGGGTAAAAATAATAAAGATAATGCTAAGCAACAGCAACCTGACGGTACAAAAAAGCGCTGGGAAAAGAAACAGCAAACACCTAAAAAAGATGGGGGACAGCCTCCGCAACCGGAGACCCCGCAGAATAGGTATAATCTCAGGAATAGGGATAATTTGAAGACTCCTGATAGATATCAATATACTGATACACGCCAATCTCGTTCCTTTCAAGAATCCTCAGAGAAGAGAAGTGAGAGAGGTGGGCGGTCAGAGCGGAGGACGGAGTACGTGAAACCGAGACAGGATTCACAACACTCAGCGGAGGTTTCTGTTAAACAAGAAGAGAAACCGCTGCAACAAAAACAGCAATTTAAAAAGAAAAAAGTGGCAGCAGTCTCAGTTAGACATGCCGCTCAAGAAGAGAGTTCTCTTGATGAACAAGACATGGGCGTTAGCACTGTTATACAGCGCAGCAGAGGTCACAATAGTTCGCCGGAGTCTTCTAGAGCATCTGGAGGTGAAAGCAACTGATGACTTCATACAAGTCGAAACGGCGGACATGCGAGTCTCTGATCCTGATAGAGTATGTCAAGTGACTCTACGATTAGAAGGGGACATTGACCGCATTGTACACGCCATCTTTTGGGACCATGTGGTAAAATCATATGATGTTCTGTTGGCCGAACAGGATTGGCCACCTGACTTTGTTCACGACTGTCCGGTTGGGGAGGATGTTATTGTACCTTCCTTCTCACCACTTGTTCCGAGAGAGCTAGCGGAGTCTTATAGTAAAACATGGGCTCTAGCACAGGCTCCCGCCCTATATAGAAATAATGTGGGGTGGGATAGACAATCACCTTATCATGTAATTCCAATAAAGGGCACACCTCAGCCACAGCCGCAGTATCCTATTAAATTTGAGGCAAGGGCATCGGTTCGGAAAATTCTTACACAATTGGAGTACCAGGGTGTAATTGAGTCCTGTGTCTCGCCGATGAATAATCCCTTATTTCCGGTTGCTAAACCGGACCATTCATATAGGATAGTGGTGGATTACAGACATTTGAATAGTCACATATGCAATACAGAATTCACATAGCGCAGCGCTTATGAACAATATAGTGCGTAAGAAATACAAAACAACGTTGGATATCTCGAATGGATTTTTCTGCCAAAATATAGCGCCCGAAAGTCAGGGCTATACCAGTTTCAGTGCTTTTGGCTCTCAGAATTTTTTTTGTCGTTTGCCTCAGGGGTATAAGAATAGCCCAGGACTGTTTTCGGCTTGTGTGACTGAAATGCTGCACGAGTTGGACCCTGAAGCGTTATCATATGTTGATGACATATATTTGACAGACGATGAGATTCTGCAACATCTAAGGCGCGCATCGCGCATTGTTGTGGGATTTGCTGATATTGGCTATAAGTTTAATTTTAAGAAATCAAAGATTGCCTTCCTCAGCGTCATTTTCCTGGGATATGAGTTATCGAGTGAGGGCAAGAGCCTAGCACCACATTTTTGGGAGAAATGTGCTTTATTGCAGCCTCCTAATACGGTTCGGAAGCTCCAGTCATTGTTGGGGTTTCTGAATTTTGGCAGAACTTACATTCTTGACTATGCTACGCATATGAAACCCTTATACGAACTGATTCGCCCGAATTTTTCGAGTAGATTTTGGACGATTGAGCATACACACATACTGCGAGAGTTACAGACTGATCTCTTAGCAGTTAAACACTTACACACACGGGACAATAAGACACATTTAGTCATCAGGGTGATACCTGGGGCTGTTGGGTTTACATATGTCACCTTTAATGAGGGTGAGACAGTCCTGATTGCATACAAGTCCCACTTGTATTCTGCTGCAGAACAATGATTTGCACAGACTGAGAAAATACTCACTGCAGTACAGATGGCTGTGATCAAAGAAAGACCGCTTGCCCAGGGCCAACGCATCATTGTCGTTTCCCCGATTCCAGCCTTAGAGGCTGTTACAAAAGCGAGTGTTCCTAATTCGAAAGCTTTACACCCGCGATGGATACAATGGGCTACATCTTTGACAGCCACTGATGTAGATTACATATTTGACCCTAAACTGCAGACTCAAGAATTTCTTCAATATGAAATAGAGTACCCAGTTCCTGCTGGCACATTGCCTATTGACCAATATCAATTGGTCATGTATACCGATGACTCTGCACAACCAGCGGTTGGGACTAAACAACAGTATTCTGCTGCATGTGCGGTGGTGAGTGGCACTATGGAGGGGGAAGTGTTCCGCCCCCGACATACTTATACTAAAACCTTGGGAGATTGCACGGCACAGCTGGCTGAGCTCAAAGCTCTATTGTTAGCGTTGGAGCACGCGGATCTGGCGATTTTGACCTTGCTGGTCTGTGACTCCTACTACTGTGTTCAGTCTTTCAATGAATATCTGCACTATTGGAAGTTGAATGGGTTCAGAGATTCTAAAGGCAACACCATTAAACATAAATTGTTGTGGGGTAAGGTTGCGGATCTGAAAGAAACGCTTCCTAAGGTCCATGTTGTGCATACACTTGGACACCAGCGCGTTGGAATACACGTTGCTGGGAATACTTTGGCTGATGAAGCCACAAAGTCGGCAGTGGCTGTCGCTACTGTGGCCGCAGTGACTTGTTCGAGTTCCAAACCAGACACAGAGATTTCGGCTGCCATAAAAGCTACGGCTGATGGCACGCCGTTTCCTAAAGGATTTCCTTCTAAATATAGTTACTGCTTGAGTAGTGCGCTAAATGCTGTTGTTAATATTCCAGGCATTGGTGTACATGAAATTCCCAATAGAATTGAGAGACCTCGATTAATTTCTGCAGCACATGAAGGGGTGGCATCTGCACATGCTGGTGTGGCTGCCACGATTTCACTTTTACTGGCTCGTTACTGGTGGCCTGGTCTCTATAAAGAGACGAAGCAGTATGTCCTTTGTTGTGACGTCTGTCAACAAATTAAAGCATCGTCGGCTAGACGCTCGCAGCAGACGCCCCTTCTGATTTCAAACAAACTGTTACAGTGTGTGTACTTGGACCATTGTGGTCCGCTGACACCAGATAGTGCATACAAATATATATTGGTTGCTGTAGATTCGTGCTCCAGATTTGTGTGGGTATGGCCTCAACGCTCGGCTGACGCTCAGACTGTTATTAAAGATTTGCTCATCTTTGTCGATACATTTGCAGTTGCGGCTTTTCATTCAGACCAGGGCCCTGCTTTTGCCTCTAAGGCATTCAGGGACACAATGGCTTCGTTGGGGGTCCAACTCCAATTCTCGTCTCCATTTCATCCCGAGGGAAATTCTGTCGTGGATCGTTTAAATCGTGATTTAAAGCCACCCTTAACGGTCAGGGTTATAGGTACGGGTCGTAGGTGGCTAGCCCACCTATATGAAGTTCAGAGAGCACTTAATAACTTGCCTAGACGGTCACTGGGGGGTCGTACTTCATATGAGTGCCTGTTTGGAACACGAATGTATGTTCCTGATCTAGATGGTCCTGGTGTAGAGGCGGCAGTTATGCCCTTTGACATAAATGATCGTGTCACTGTTTTGCAGGATTTACAACAATTCCGTGAAGATAACTCTTCTGCAAGTGCTGCCTCCTCTAGAATTAATGATGAGCCAGTAACACCTACTGGTTGGATACCCAGGATTGGGGATCTAGTGCGTGAAAAGGTTGCAGTAAAGAAAGAATTTGGTCCTTCTTATCGAGCACCTGTCCCTGTGTTAGGGGTGAGCGGCACGAGAACTGTGATTTTACTGCCGCTGCAAGGGGCCAAAGGAAATCGCTTTGTTTCTATTGATAATGTCAAGTTACAACATGTGGCCGATTCTGCACTGCAGACCAAGAGGGACACCCAGTAGTTCCGGCATCCCTCTCACTACTGGGGAAGAAGTCCAGCTGCAGGTGATTTACACCGACGCTGTTTCCTCTCCGAGCTTGGGGAGGGTGGAAGATGATCTTGCGATTGTTCCACAGACAACGATTAATATGGAATCATTTGATCAAGTTGCTGTACGTTCTACTGATGTTTCTGAACAAGTGGTTTATAGCGTGCCTAGGAGAGAGCCTCCATCTGCTTCTTTGTTCACAATTGCACCTTTTGCAAGAACTGCCTCTGGCTGCTTCAACGACGCTGATGAAGCAGTGTCCAGCTCCTCGTCCTCGATGTCTTCTGTCCAAGGTCCACGTAAGCTGCTGAGGTGGCTTAAACACACATATTTTGTTTTTCCTTGGAACTATTTGTGGCTTTTTATGACTGTAATGACTCTTTTTTTATGGTTGGAATTTGTGGTTACTTTTTTTCTAGTAATACATGGTCATTTTCTTCCTGATCGATCTGACATTGAGCACGTGGAGACTGTGTTAAGACCACATTTTTCGTCTCATATGGTTCGAAGAGACTTGACCAATGTGAACATTTCTGCAATACCGATTCCGGATGGGATTGTGTGGGATAAAGTAATGTTTGATATATATGGTCCCACTGAATTGATTCAAATACCGTATGTCCTCAAGTTATCAATGAATGATATTATTATACCAGGCATTGTTTCTGATGATTGAGAAGTGAAGACAGTAGATTCTATGCTAACGGATTTGCAATATTATACTGTCTATGGCGATGAAGATGCTTACCAATTTAGAGATAATCATGGTGACATGTTTTGCTACAACTATTATGGACACCACTTTATTCATAAAGCTAGTAGCCCTAAGTCCATATTTAATTATGTGCAATGGGAACATTGCTCGACTCCTCCACAAGGGAGTTCGAAAACGTATTATGATAAATTTGCATATTTTTCTGGGCATGATCAGCGGAATGCTAAGTCTTACTATTTTAAAGTTGCACCGAATTCTAATAAGCAAATTTTATTGACCAATACTAAATTACTATATTCAAATTTGTTTGTATCTAAACTTTCGGTCGAGGGATCTGAATTCTGGTTAAAGACTGTTGACTTGAAAAGTGTTTGGGGTACGAAAAATTGGCAGATGCAAGGCAGGGATACATTATTTAGAGCATGTCTTATCCCTGTGCAGATGATTTTCCTCAATGACACAGTACAACAGACTAGCTGTTTGGGCTTGGCGACGATTAGAGAGTTGACTTTGCCTAGTATACCTGTCCCTTCCAAATTAAACAACTGGCAGCACTATGTGAATGCTACTTTTAGTGAATTTACGCATTGGGTCCAGAATGGTACGCTTAACACTTCATCGTTACATCCGGGCGGGTGGTTATTATGGCCTGTAGACACTAATCAGTGTCATCAACGTTTTGTCACCTCTTCAGGGGGGTTCAGGACTAGTAGGGCAGACCCTCGTTACATTTCACCAGAACATGCTGATATTATAACTACGTACAGCGTGGGGAAGCTTTGTCAACAATGGTTGAAGTCATCCACGCTGGATGCAGTTAAGTCACATCTCAAGTTACTGTCTAATGGTATTGATTTACAAGATTTTTTGTCAGGCCCAAGGTACCACGGAAGAAAAGGTTTTTATATGAAGTTTATTATGAGATTTGGAAACTTTCACAACAGGAGGCTCCAGCCCGGTTGAGGCAGATTGATCAAGAAAATCTGCTGCAGACTTTGTCTGTTGTTGATAATGGCATGCATACCCTTTCTGACCGTGTTTACACGATTGACAGCATTGTTTCCTCTGCTATTGACATTATTAAATCAGACATGTCTTCTTTATATCATGGGCAGAGTCAGACGCGGTCCATCATGCAGCTGGGTTGGACTCTTCAGACCTTGAAGGCGGGTCGCGTTCCATGGCAGCACATTCGTGCCAGAGAGATCTTTATCTCCTTTAAATTGACTCGTCAACAACAGTTGATGGCTAAAAAGGAAGCGACGTATGTTATGTTGAATATTGAGAAATTGGAGAAACTGCCTTTCACGGTGGCTGAGATTCCGTCAGCTGAGTGGTTGATTCATGGGGTTATTAATTTGCCTATCTCCACTCTGCAATTTACTTCTTGTTTGAAGCACATTCCGGTGGGTAGATATGAACTATTGGGAGACAGTTACATACACGAGGTGTGGGAGCTTCCCTTTCAATACAGATGTGTTAATGGTTTGAGGGAGGTTTTTCTTAGCGGCAGCGAATGCGAAGCTTCTGTCAGCCATTCCATGGTTTGTAAACAGCTGTCCTTGCACGGAGCGTGTAACGCTTCGATTGCTAACTTAGCTTGTTATTTAAAGGGTGTTCCAGTCCCGGTTATTAAAAACACTTTCCAGGTGCTTTCTAACGCCACTTACGTTGTTCTTAACAGCGAACGCTGCTGTGGCATGCGTGCCGGCATAGTTTACGTTGTCGTTGTCAACAAGGCCGTTACGTGCTGCGGGAATGTGTTGTTTCCCCCCACTCAAATTAGGGAGGTAGCGGACATCTGGCCTCATATTGCTACTTCCAAGGTTGATTTCGACAAGTTGAGTCGGCTGAAAGCTTTATTGTTTCAAAAGCATGTGGCCCTTACATCTGCTAGCGAGACCTACGCACTTCAGGTGGCAAGGTCATCGGCGGAGATACAGTCCCTTTTGAATACTAACTTTCCAAGTCACTTCGGTGAACTTGTGGGACGTATATTTAATGCATCCAGCACTGCTGGTATTGCTCATTTTTTCAAAGCCGTTGGTGTTGGTTTCGTTCACACCTTCTCTTCCATATTCGGTTTGATACCTTCGGCTATGCACTCTATTTTCGGAAGCATTTTTTGGGGTTCCCCGATTACTTTGGCTTTGTTGGCTGGAGTCTTGCTATTGTTGCTATTTTTTCGCAATGGCTGTCCCACCACGACAAGATCCTATATTGCTGCTCCCGTCAGCGCAGCTGTGTCGTGAACGCATGATGCAGCATTTTGGAGCTACACTCCTGGGCCATTTGGGGTGTGACTGGTCTCTGTCTTTCAGACCGGTTTTGGATTGTGTGCAACCCGTGTTTTGGTGCCTTTGGTGCCTTTGGTGCTCATTTGAACATGCACTGGCTTTCTGTCTCTCACTGCAGCGCCCTCCAGTGGTCGATCCTGATCTGTTGATGTTCCCGATTAGGGCTCATTCCCAGACTTGTGCACTACGGTTGCGTTTGCTTCGTGAGGCGGTTTATGAGATTCCCTTCCTGGAGGAAGATGGTATTGTCTCTTTCATTGGCCCTGCACGGGGTGCCGCCCTGAATGGTTTTGGGGCTTTGGAACACACCTGCTCCATGGTAATTTGTGGCGTGGATCTTCCGATATTAACATATATCGAAGTGGAGGAGCTCCTACGTTCTATTGCTTCTGTCTGACAATTGGATTTTTCTCTTCGGCAAAATTGACACTATATTGAATTTGGCCTTATCGTCACATGTTTCCTAAATTTATGACTTTGTTGTCTTCTTACCTTGTCGAAATATATTGTTTATATTTGGGGCATGCTTTTATATTATTGGAACCACTTGCTACCGACAAGGGGAGGGTGTAGTGCGGTTAGTTTTACTTATCCTTTGCGCATTAGCTTCAGGCTTTAGGCCTTTGTGCACTTTGCCCTGAATGTATTTTTTTCATTTGCTGACAGCTTAGAGCCTCTGTGCACTTTGCTCTAAATGCTTTTTATTAGGCTTCGTACTGTTATTTTTCAAATAGCCAGTTCTACGGTGTTGTTTTTTATTCATATCACACTGTTTTGCCTACTTCAGCACTGAAGTTCTCCATAACATATTCACTCTGTGCTTCAGTCAAGGATACAGTCTGGTACATTGCCGATAGACGTGGTAGGAGTTTAGATTTGGCATTCCTGCGGAGGGACATTTTGTGATCACAATGACATGTTAGTTATAAAATCACTTCCTTGTCCCAATACATGCAAGAGTGAGATTCCGACCAGAGACCCACAGCTAGAAGCTGACTGCCTCGTTGCAGATGCTGAACCAGATCACAGGCCTTTGCTCAGGTATGAGGGCTTATGTCTCCCCGGTGATTCGGAAAGGCAAGCTAGAAGCTTAACATGCTGTGCTCTAAATAGAACAAGCAGAGGGAGAGTAGAAACTGTTAGGAAATATGATAGCTTTATTCTTATGTTTTACTCTCCTGGTGACTATTTCAATCCTACTATGTTGTATTGTTCTGGTTATTGCGGCTCACGCCTTATTATCTAAAATACAGTCGTTTTATTAAAACATTATATAAAACCTATACTGTCTTTGTCATTTGTATATGAGACCATATTGTAAATGAGAGAGTTTGTTTGGATCTGAGTGACCACGACTTCCCTGAGAAGTTCCAAAGATGTCATGCGCTCGGCTGCCTAATCATTTCTTCCCCGTGGGAGAAATGAGGCACTGCTAGTTAGCCGGGGCAAAAAACGGATTTAGGGTGACAGAGTTCCTTACACGTGGGTCAGACTCAGTCCCCCACACCGTTATCGATCCTGCTGCCTAGAAATCCAGTAGTCTCATTTAGGATAATGAGAGCCCACGCGACAAAGGAACTGTGAGTGGTGATTGATGATATATGTGGTGGCTGACGGTGAGGGAGCGAGTTCAACAAATTTGTAACTTGAATCTGATGATTTGCAATGTTTGGGGGCTGATCAGTGATATTTTTTCCTGAAGGTGATTGGTCTTTCAAACTTAGTGAAATTTCCCTGCAGGGACCACTCCTTCTTTCTGGTGTCTTTGATCAGACCAGTTACTTTAGTTACCAAACACAAATCTACACAAAATACTCCAGGTCTGCTTCTCTATTTGTTTGTCAACAGCAGTGCACTTGACTACACAAGTCTACCTCACTCGGTTTGGGACTAGGATGGAGTTCTTCAAAATCAGGAGGAGGAAGAAGGAAGGACTCAGGGTGGTACTACTTCAACAGCTGGAAGGAGAAACTTATTGACTTCGAAGACAAACCATGGTGATGGCAAAGATGCTGAGGCCTAGCACTCACTCAGCTTTTTTGAGACTGTAGAGAGGTACATTGATTTAGGAAATGCTGCTGGGTATGTGCTTGCTGCATTGCTGGCACATATATGAAACTCCTCCTTAGGTTCTTGCTTTGCCTCTGAGTCTTCTTGGTACTCTCCTGACTCTTCATGAGGCTTACCTTGCTTCAATAGTTTTGTCCTTCACCTTTATTCTATAATACAGTTAGTGTTTTTTTCAATATGCAGACCTTCTCCTAGTCCTCCATGAACACAACTTGGTGAAAGCTCAAGACTCCAGTTTACCTACCAGACAGGTTCAGCCCTTTACCCAAAGGTGATGGAGATTCCAAGAAGAATAGAGATACACCGCCCGTTTTGCCAATACAGTATCATTTTCCTTTTAACAATCATAACTTTTAGAACTGGGTGGGTTAACTTCAATCCCCCATCATTTGTGTTTTCAAACCTCGAAGGCCTAACATTCAGAGATATACTATCTTGAGTCTCTCAGGGGTAGCAGGACTGTTTGCAATGCATTTAACTGAACTGTGTCGTACTTATCCCTTCATCGTTTCCTTCCACAACAAATTGCTGATGGTGTGCTGCTCAATGTAACAAAAATATTGTTGTTGTTTCTTTTGTGTAGTGTTTGTCTTTGTCACACCTTTCTTCAAATCCTCTTTCCCATTCAATCATAGAGCCCCCTAACCCTCTTCCCCTGGTCTGTGTGACGTATTGAGGTGTAACTTAATTTTACACCATCCATGGATCACCAACTTGCTAGGGTGGATGTGATGAAAGCGACACCAGCTCACTTCATGACCTTCTATTACCTGAGCAATATTCCACACCAGCTCTATCAACATCATCATTATGTTGTGTTGTGCATTGTGTAAATGCTTAACCTTGTCCTACCACTCTTGAGTCTGAGCCAACTTCTCCTGACTCCATGATTTAATTTCCTAAGTTTAGTTTTCAAATACAAGTTCACCACCATTGCTCAGAAGAAGTTGATATATCTAGTTTTATTATATTATCAGGGCTTCTTTGTTGTGTGTCAAATTCTGTCATTGTTGAAGTCTGGTCTCAGTCATCCTAAAGTTATGATGTAATATGATGACCCACAAGCTCCCTGTTTTCTTTCAATCTATTCAATAGTGATGGAGAACCATTTGATTAATCCTGCACTTGGCGTTTGCATCATGGGAGTGGAACCTTCTGTCTTCGCGGTTACAGCGCTAGTCTGCTACTACTACTACCACTAACTAACACCCCCATAAGATGACATCTTGAGAAAAACCTTGCAAACTCCCTCGCTTCAACTATTCAGGTAATAGAAGTTAACTTGTTTACTTAGTAATTAACTCCTACTAAAGAAGATGTCTTACTTGTCTATGTGTATCTAGGTTTTGTAGGCAAAATAGACAATGGCAATCATCCCCTAGTGGTCAATATAGTTGCAGAAAGCAATAAGGCTAGGGTATAAGTAAACAATATACACTTTTTTAAGCAGATTTTTTTAAAAAAGGCTACACTAAGAGACAGCAGTGCAAACTAAAACACCGATTCTAAGAGCTAGGGCCGGTGGCCATGTTGACTACTGCCTTAGCCTACTCCTCCTCCTCCTGAAGGGCCATCAGTCACCTATATTCATTGCTGATGCCCTCCAGCCTCTGTTGCCACAGCCGAGGTTGCTATTTCCTGGTGAGTTGGATGAGGTCCACCATGAGTAGCTATAGCAGGAAAGGAAAAGGACAATGACAAATTCTAAACTGTGCTCCTTGCAAACATTTGTTTTAAAGTAGAGTGGAACAGTAGCAGTAAACCTCTGGTTCCCTGAGGCCAGTGGAACTTGATGTGGCTGATTATGATGAGTCACAGGGCCATTTGTTACCCACACATACCTTACTGTAGTTGATGAAGGTCAAAAGGGTAAATATTGAACTGACATGAATCTGTTATGGAAGCCATGAAATATTTATAAATTATATATAAATGTGGTGCATTCCAAAGGGGATTTTTCATTTTTTTGGCTAATTTTGGGACAGACTTTGGAAAGAATAAAGGACTGAAGTACTACGAGGTGACAAAGTGGGCATTGGGATGGAAGGGAAACACACCTTTTAAGTTTGCAATGCATTGACAACTTTGTAAATGCTGCATTAATTGAAGCAGATGCACATTGCACAGAAAACAGTATTGTACTGCCGAATTGAACCACACTGTGTAAGGAAAGTACCATCTTGCCTGGCATGTTACCCCCATTTTTACTTGTATGTATGTTTGTTTTTGCCTGTGTCACTGGGATCCTGCTAGCCAGGACCCCAGTGCTCATAAAGTGTGCCCTGTATGTGTTCCCTGTGTGGTGCCTAACTGTATCACTGAGGCTCTGCTAACCAGAACCTCAGTGTTTATGCTCTCTCTGCTTTTAAAATTGTCACTGCAGGCTAGTGACTAATTTTACCAATTCTAATTGGCACACTGGAATGCCCTTATAATTCTCTAGTACATGGTTCCTAGGTACCCAGGGTTTTGGGGTTCCAGCAGATCCCTATGGGCTGCAGCATTTCTTTTGCCACCCATAGGGAGCTCAGACAATTCTTACACAGGACTGCCACTGCAGCCTGAGTGAAATAACATCCACGTTATTTCAGAGCCATTTTACACTGCACTTAAGTAACTTATAAGTCACCTATATGTCTAACCCTCACTTAGTGAAGGTTAGGTGCAAAGTTATTTAGTGTGAGGACACCCTGGCACTAGCCAAGTTGCCCCCACATTGTTCAGGGCAATTTTCCCAGACTTTTGTTAGTGCGGGGACACCATTACACGCGTGCACTACATATAGGTCAATACCTATATGTAGCGTCACAATGGTAACTCCGAACATGGCCATGTAACATGTCTAGGATCATGGAATTGTCACTCTAATACCATTCTGGTATTTGGGGGACAATTCAATGCATCCCCGGGGCTCCAGCATGGAGCCCGGGTACTGCCAAACTAACTCTCTGGGGCTTTCTCTGCAGCTACCACTGCTGCCAACCCTCAGACAGGTTTCTGCCCCCCTGGGGCCTGGGCAGCCCAGTCCCAGGAAGGCAGAACAAAGGATTTCCTCTGAGAGAGGGTGTTATACCCTCTCCCTTTGGAAATAGGTGTTAAGGGCCTGAGAGGAGTAGCCTCACCTGGCCTCTGGAAATGCTTTAAGGGCACAGATGGTGCCCTCCTTGCATAAGCCAGTCTACACCGGTTCAGGGATCCCCCCAGCCCTACTCTGGTGCGAAACTGGACAAAGGAAAGAGGAGTGACCACTCCCCTGACCAGCACCTCCCAAGGGGAGGTGCCTTGAGCTCCTCCAGTGTGTCCCAGACCTCTGCCATCTTGGATGCAGAGGTGAGGAGGCACAATGGACACCTCTGAGTGGCCAGTGCCAGCAGGTGACATCAGAGACCCCTTCTGATAGGTGCTTTACTTTCTCTGTAGCCAATCCTCCTCTGAGGGCTCTTTAGGGCCTCTCATGTGGGTTTCTCTTCAGATAACGAATGCAAGAGCTCACCAGAGTTCCTCTGCACTTCCCTCTTCAACTTCTGCCAAGGATCGACTGCTCACTGCTCCAGGATGCCTGCAAAACTCCAACAAAGTAGCAAGAGGATTGCCAGCAACATTGTAGCGCCTCATCCTGCCGGGTTTCTCAACTGTTTCCTGGTGGTGCATGCTCTGAAGGTTGTCTGCCTTCACCCTGCACTGGAAGCCAATAAGAAATCTTCTGTTGGTCGACGGAATCTTCCCCCTGCCAATGCAGGCACCAAACTTCTGCATCACCAGTCCTCTGGGTCCCCTCTCATCTTTATGAGCGTGGTCCCTGGAACACAGGAGCTGGATCCAAGTGTCCCTGACAGTCCAGTGGCCCTTCTGTCCATATTTGGTGGAGGTAAGTCCTTTCTTCCCCTTGCTGGACAGTAATCCTGTGTACTGCGTGAACTGCAGATGCTAGGGCTTCTGTGCACTTTTGTAAGACTTCCTTTGTGTACAGCCTAGCCCAGGTCCCCAGCACTCCATCCTGGATTGCCCAACTCACTGAGTCGGACTCCGACTTCATGGGACCCTCTTTTGTTGTGTTGAGACGACTGCTGTGCTCAGATGTTCTGAACGCCTGTTCAGGTGCTTCTGCGGGTGATGTCTGCTTCTGCGTGGACTCTCTGTGTTGCTGAGTGCCCCCTCTGTATCCTCCTCCAAGGAGCGACTCCTGGTCCTTCCTGGGCCCTGGCAGCGTCCAAAACCTTTAACTGCAACTCTTGCAGCTAGCAAGGCTTGTTTGTAGTCTTTCTGCTTGGAAACAACTCTGCATCCTCCAGCACTCCGTGTGACGTCTTTTGACCAAATGAGAAGTTCCCGGCTCCTTCTATTGTGGCAGAATCTTCGGCTTCTTCCACTCGGGGGCCTCCCTTTTGCACCTTTATCTGGGGTTTAGTGGGCTCCTGCCCCCCCCGGACACTTGCGTGACTTTTGGACTTGGTCCCCTTCCTTTACAGGTCCTCAGGTCCAGGAATCTGTCTTCAGTGCTTTGCAGTCAGTTGTTGTCTTTGCAGATCCCCTATCTCGACTTTACTGTCTTTCTGGGGTAGTAGGGTAACTTTAATCCTACTTTTCAGGGTCTTGGGGTGGGGTATCTTGGACACCCTCAGTGTTTTCTTACACTCCCAGTGACCCTCTACACACTACACTTGGCCTGGGGTCCATTTGTGGTTCACATTCCACTTTTGGAGTATATGGTTTGTGTTGCCCCTAGGCCTATTGTCTCCTATTGCATTCTATTGTGTTCTACAGTGTTTGCACTACTTTTCTAACTGTTTACTTACCTGATTTTGGTTTGTGTGCATATTTTGTGTATATTACTTACCTCCTAAGGGAGTATATCCTACGAGATACTTTTGGCATATTGTCACTAAAATAAAGTACATTTATTTTTAGTAACTCTGAGTATTGTGTTTTCTTATGATATAGTGGTAAGTGATATAAGTGGTATAGTAGGAGCTTTGCATTTCTCCTAGTTCAGCCTAAGCTGCTCTGCTATAGCTACCTCTATCAGCCTAACCTGCTAGAACACCTCTAATCTACTAATAAGGGATAACTGGACCTGGCACAAGGTGTAAGTACCACAAGGTACCCACTAAAGGCAGGACAGCCTCCTTCACACTGCAGTTAGTATTGGCGACTAATGTGGAGGGAGGTTTGATGTTGAGTGGGAGTATACATATCTGCCTTGCTCCAACTACAGTGAGGCAAGGGAAAAGGGAGAAAACTAAATTACCCCTACTTTGAATCAAAGCTTTGATAACCATGCAAACCAGGCGAAGTAGATGAACAGTAGACACATCCATCTCCGCAACAGCTCCCTTATTTCTTGATCAAAGCAATTGTAAATTCATATTTTCATTCATCCTTTGATACAATTTAAGTTTTACACTCTCTCATCCATTCTTCCACTATTACAATCCAGCTATCCATATTTATCCACTCATCATTCCATACACTCACCTATCCAGTATCCACCCTCACAAACACCCTGCTTTGACCTACCCATCGATTTACCCAAATATAATTTGTTACCATCCACCCATTCCTCACTCAAGTGTTGGCTTTTATCCATCCACCCTTCACCCACTGTGGCATCCTTTCACCTTTTTCATCCATTCTTTTACCACCCATGATCCTACTTTCACTAACCTACACATAGTTTCCTTTTACCTACACATCCTTTAATTCATAAATCATTTAACCCATTCCTTCTTTTAGCAGTCCATGCTTCTTTTTCTTTTTCATCAAGCCTTCATTTGTAGTGTCTGTTCATTATGAGCTTTTGTCTGCTAATTTCCAGAGAGAGGAGGCCATTAAGAACTCAACCCCTGCTGCAGCTGCTAAACTAGAGGCTTCACAAGCAACCCCCTTGCAGTGAGTGTGTTAGCAATTGTCAATGAGCAAGAGCAATTTTACTTACTAGCGCCCTTCCGGTGGTTCTTCCCCTCTGACGGCTCCTGCGTCCGGTGCACTGGTGCTGCCACCGTTCCGTGCAGTGGTGGTTGGTGCAGCGGGTAAAAATGTTACACGTTTTAGTTCCAACAAAATACAACCACAATAGATCATTACAGTTTTATCTTCTTCTCTCATCAACTTTAGGAATTTTGTCGGTTGTTAGAAAAGCCAGGTAGACAAATCAACAGCAAATATTTTGTAATAGAGGGGCAGAGCTAGGTCACTGAAGTGCAATAAATGGATAGAACAATTTGGTGAATTCAGGATAACCTATAGTAAGGTCTTGGTTGGCAAATGCAATGGGCATAAGCAAGGTATAGAAAACCCTGTCAAACATGCGTAGAAAAGCTGATTTGGGCATGCAATCTTGTCAGTAAAGTACCAGTCTTAAAAACCTGTTGCCTTACTATTAAGTACCAGTACACAAGATATATAAGGGAAGAAGGGAAAGCTAAGCTTAGTAGCAAAGCAGAAGAAAGCTAGTACACACAGTAAGAAGTCAGGTACAGAAACATGAAACACAGATAATTGCAGGGATAACAAGAATTTAACACAGCTTACATAGAACGAAAATAAGCACAAAAAAAGTTGACAGGCACAGTAAAACTAAAAGAAAAATTATTTGAAATGTGGTGAGGTGAAAATTAGAGATTCAATAATAATATATGAGAGGAAGACTTACTGGGGCCAGCAGATCCGCCAGCTTGCGCACTGGTGGTGGCACTGGCATCCTCATCTCCTCCTGGACCCGCCGCTGATGTTGCCCTCTTCTTCACCTTGGGTGCTGAGGTAAGAAATAAAGGAGATTAAAAAAAAGTTTAGTGGTACAGTTAATCTCCCCAAAAATATTTTGACCAGCAGAGCGGAGGCACACAGTACCATTGTACTTTTCTAAATCAGATTGCCTAACATGATGGACTCAACTCGAGTTGACATTTTACTTTTACTTCCCTAATTCATACACCTAAGCCCTACACCATTTTTTCTAAACTGCAGGACATATTTACAAACTTTTGGTGCAGGGCAGCATTGCAAGCCCTCTTGTAGTGCTGCCTTGTGTGAAGGGCTGCCATGAGCCAATGCATGCATCTTTGCACCATGCTGCAAGGATGCCTCTGAAGAGGGGATGATTGTTTTTCTGCAGGAAGAGACAGCTTCCTAAAAAGAAAAATCACAAGATGATTTTTCCTTTTTCTATGTGTGCTGCACATTGCAGCATACATATAGAAAGGAAAAAATGAGGAGAAATAAAGGTATTTCTCCTCATGGTGTCTCCCTTATGCCACCTATGCAGAGGCTTAGGCTTTTAACGGATTCCCAGGTTTACAAAATCTTGAAAATATGGGCATGTGTCAAATGATACAGGTGTTACGTGGGAGTACCCATAACACCCATGGCGTACCTCCCTGTCGCAAGGTGAGTCAATGCAGCGACTTGCGCTGCGATGACTTAGTAAACAGTTACAAGGCCATGAAGAGCCACAGAGGGTGGCTTTACATGGCCTGGTTTTATGTGGCCTTGTAAATATGGCCCTGCAGTGTGCACCACCAGATCGTCGCTAAAAGTGGCTTCCAGCAACTCAAAGGACCTTGAAAATAAATATGATCCTACATTTACAACTACGTACCACTAACAATGCATTCATAATGCAACAAATAATCTTTGCTTTCCAACTACCTTTGATAGGGGTGACTCAGCCTCCATGTATTTCAGTGCATAGATGCATACATACTATGATGATTTTATTATACACATCACCAGGAGATTGTTATTGGGAGGGGCTTCATAAGCTACATAAAGAAAGGCACAGAGAAACTCACTGATATTACTTATTACTACTAACTCTTGGTGACAGGGGAGTCTCTCTCTACATGCCTTCTTAAACAATCAGCTCAGGAGTACAATTAGGAAGCGCTTACTCACCTTGTTAGCTCAAACATGACCACATAATAAATAAATGTAATCTTAACTCACCTCTGAGAGTCAGCACTGCTATTAGAAAAAAGTTGCATTGTGGCACACACACAACAAATAAATAATCATTACTCAACAAGCCCCTACACCTCTATGCCCAGCAGGTCGAGCAGGACCTGTTCATGGTCGATTATGCCTGCCCAATGATGCATCGACTGCTGCTGAGTGCGCTGGACCTCAGTGTACCAACGAAAAAACTAGCATACCATCTCCCACAGCAGTTGACGCTCCCGAAGGGTATAACCACTTCCAGGCCTGCCACCAGCGTTGAGGGTAGATGGCACTGTATAAAAAAGACAGGCACTGCCACATATGCCTCTGAGAAAATCAGGCTGGGCTGCACCCCTTTGCAGCACTGACACCCACAAGGTAAGCGACTAGGTGCTGCATTGGCGCTACTCTCCCTCTGCTGCCACCCTACCATGGCACTAGGTTTGAAAAAGAAAGGAAAAAACATAGAAGGAAGGGAGGGAAAATATAAAAAAGGAAAAGGGAAAAGCAAATAAAAAATGAAATATTCAATAGTCATAAAAACACACCAAAAGTTACAAAATGTAAAATTCACAAGCACAAAGACACATTTATGAACTAAAGGAAAATGAGGGGTGGACAATTTAGAAAAGGGTGGAATGGTAAAGATTAAGAGTGGATTAAAATGTTAGTCCCAGCACCATGCACAGAGAAAGAGAAAACAAAATAACCATGCCCGTGCGAACTGTGTGGTACTGTTTGCACAATATTTGCAAAGTGAGAACACAAATCGCCCTCCAAACGTAAAAAACATAGCATGAATAGTCGTGCTGAGCAACTCCGCCCGCTGGCGGAATTCCATGGAGCTTGCAGAGTCTTTTAACCACTTTGCGGAATTCTGCCTAGTGGGACCCACCACCTTCTGCCAACTACTAATTCTGAGGCCCAGGTCTAAAGGGGTGCACTTTAAAAAAGGGTAGGACTCACTGATGGCAGAGTCCAACAGCACCAGGAGAGATGCAAACAGTCTTTGATGTCCTCAAGAGTGCAGAGGAACAGGGGGCAAGCCAACAAAGCCCTTGGAGACTCTTGGGTTCAAGGATGTAGAGAGCAAGCCCATTACCTCTCACTGCAAGACAGAAGCAGCCGTCAGCAGCCTAACACAGCAGAGAAAACAGCAAAAGGGCAGTCCCTCTTACAGCACAGTACACAGCAGCAGTAGGCCAACACAGCAAAGCAATTTTTAGAGCGCCAGTCCCTCCTGCCATCACAGCAGTCGTTCTTCCTGGCAGAGTGTCCTTCATTCCAGTAGAACTCTCATTTGGTGGGGTTTGGGGTCCAGTATTTATATTTTAGTGCCCTAGTTCTGGAAGGTGGAAGAAGCTTCCAGAGGCAGACTTTTGATATGTACAGATACCCTGCCTCCCTTGTCCTAGCTCCAAGCTGACTGTAGTGACAATTCAGGGTTGTTAAGCCATATTGTAGGTGGACAGGACAAGTCTATTTAGGGGTAAGTGGGGCAGTGGTAAGCTCCGCCCTCTATCAAGCCAGTTAATGACCCACTATTTCCCATTAAGGCCTTTCAAGTCACACCTAATCTCCCATTGTGTGTGGCTGTCTAAAAGGAATGCACAGAGCCCAGCTGTTACCCAACCCAGGTGTGTATTCAGACACAGGCAGAGGTACAGTATAGTTAAAGTAAGAAAAGGTCAAATTTCTAAAAGTGCCATTTTCAGACTTACAATTTAAAACCCGACTTCACCATAAGTTGTGGGTCTAAAGACACCAAACTCCATATTTCTATATTTTTCCAATTGAGAGTTACACTTAAAATTTGTTTGAAGGTAATCCCAATGTTACCCTTTGGGATAGATAGGCCTTGCAACAGTGAGTGAGAAATTTAGCAGTTTTTTACTACCTGGACATGTTAAACTTGGAAGTACATGTCCAACTTTTTACATACACTGCACCCTGCCCTTGGGGCTAACTTGTGCTTATGTAGGGGTGACTTGCATGTAATAGAAATAAAGGTTTGGGCCTGGCAAGTAGTTGCACTTGCCAGCTCGTAATGGCAGTTTAAAACTGCACACACAGACTCTCCAGTGGCAAGCCTGAGACACGGTTAAAGGGCTACTGGAATGGGTGGAACAATCAGTGCTGCAAGCCCACTAGTAGCATTTAATTTACAGGCCCTGGGCACCTGTAGGGAACTTCACTAGGGACTTACAAGTAAATTTGATATGACAATTGTGGTTAAGCTAATGCCACCATTTCAGGGGAGAAAGTACATGTACTCTAGCACTATTTAGCAACAAAACAGGGTCAGAAAAATAGGAGGAGGAAGGAAAAAAGTTTGGGGATAATCCTATAGAAATGGCCATTTCCAATACCATGTGACTGAGAATTAAAAGTGTCATGGTGGCTCACTATGTTTTAAGACTAAAAATCTATAATTGACTTGTAATACTGACAGGGACTGCCTTTGAATGTGCTGTGAAAAACAATGCTCCCATTCGCTGGGCAAATCCACTTCCCTTTGTGACTTGCTCTGAGCTAGTGCATGTCAGGGAATGGGGTTTGAAGCAGAATTCAGGGGGGGCATGGGACAGTACTCTGTTGATTGGAAATGGGAAGTCCTCTGTGCTCCCTGTGCCAAGGGAGGGAGATGGCAGGTGTTGGGGGGCCCAGACAGAATTGTTGCAGCCCTAGATTCATGTGATTATTACAGGATGGATTTTTTAACCACTAAAATCATGTCTGCTGTTCCTGTAACTGAGAACCTGGTGCTATTTTCTCTCCACTGACCACTACACCGATACTCTATTTCAGTAAATCTATTCTAACATAATTCTCAGTTTGGTAAAATATGTTTTCTTTATTTCATTTTTTTATACTTTTCAAATAAATGTTCCAGAGTAGCACAAATCAGTCAGTTCCCATATAGCCCATAATAATATGCAGTGAGTATTATAATTCTTATGAAGATGAATTTAACAGAGGAATAGGAAAAGGTGAGACCTTTAAATTCTGGATCTTCTGGGAATTATATGGATATTATGTTTGCTCATTTCTAGCAGATACCAGTTATCAGGAGATAGATTTTTGAGGATGTTGAGGCAGTGGATGGTTCTAAATTATCATCAGGTTTATTGAGGTTTCATATGTATATGGTTTATTTGGTTTCTTTTGGAAATCACCATGAGAACATGTGTTTTGAAATTATAAATGCTTTTCAGAGTAAGGTAATTTTTTTAATGACCATGTTGACTCATGTACTAAATGGCTGTCAGGACAGTTCAATTGAATTAAAATTATTAGAATAGTTGCATGATATCATATCCATTCAAAGAAAGTGATTCTTCTAAAATATTTACTGAGGTGTGTGGGTGTAGAATTTCTTTATCACCTTGTTATGAAGATTTTAATGGGTTTTTATATTAACAAGCAGATGTGTTACCCCCCGACACAGAAGTTGTGGATGCAAGATAGATAGGCCCTCCCAGTCTCCTTCTTCTTCTCCATTGAATTCCCAAACAAGGGTGTGTGTTAAGAATATACATAGATTACAGAAACTTCATTAAGATTACGGTGAATAATTATCCTTTACAATTAATGTCCATTCCCTTATAATAGATCAAAAATGCTAAGTTATTTATGAAACTGGATCTTAAATGAGCTTATGATGCAGCCAAGGTCTGATATGGTGATGAAAGAAAATGCTATTCCATACTAAGGGCCTGATTTAGACCTTGGTGGTCGCACTGCCAACTCGCATCGGTCGCAGACTCGACAAGACTGTCAAGTCAACGGACTTCCCCCAAGCTCTGCAAGCTCTGCAAGCGGATTGATTAGCAACGGATTTGTGACAGAGGGAGATGGCGGCGGGACCCAATGGACGCACACAAACTGTCTTTTAGCCAAATGTGACCCCCCACACAACACACCACATTCACACAAAAACCTATTGCCATTCTGATACAACATAACCAGTACATGCCAAAAAGCACACATTGACATACATCCATACCACAATATGCACACACCATTGACACTGCACCCACACATGACACAACCACAACAACCAACACAGCAACACAGTCAGCTACACAAATGCACACACATGCACAACTACACTAATCCAGACAACGTCCACCACACAACAACACTCACCTGAATGCAACACACAACACAATATATCAAACAACATCAGTCTCACATGCAAGTGACACACATACAAACACAATCACACCGCCACACCACCTCACTCCACCTCAACCGGTTTATACACACACACACACACACACACACATACACACATACTGACTCACATACACAACAGAAGGCACAAACCTACTTGCACAGGTCCCCTTGCAATGAATCCCATTGTCCAGTGTGTGTACCATCATTGTGGTGTCAGTATATATTTTGCAATGAATGATGACACCATAATGGTAATTTTGCCATGCGTGACTCTATTGTGTACCCCACATATGCACGTCAGAGCAATTAAAAAAAATTACTGTGACCTGTAAAAGCCTGCAGTGGCTTCTTCCTCCCGTGTAGTGCCCACCCAACGACCCTGGCAATGCGGCATCTCTACCTTGGATTCTGGGGACAGGAAGATCACATTTTCCCTGTGGGTTGGTGGTAGAAGTGACGTCAGGTGTAGTCCAGTCATGTGCAGTTAAAGGCAGGAGGGAAAGTGGAAAAAAGTGAATTTTTACCTTTCCTCCCCCAATCCACCAATTCTGACATGGAGGTCGGATTGCCACTTTTTTCTTGGAGGTAAGGCACATCCAAATCTGCACAGCAGAAATGGTGTTTGGGTTCCTGTCAGCATCCACTGTTCCTTCTCCCTCCATCGAATTGAACAGTATTTCTTTACACAGACGGTGACTCAAATGCAGGCTTTCATCCATGGGACTTCCAAAATCCAAATACGGCAGGTGAACCATCACAGCAGCAAATGGGTTTTTAGTCAAATAGGTGATGGGGGGACCATTACCACCAACATCTAAATCAGGCCCTAGGTTTGGTTTGCAAACCAGGCCATTCCATTTGGACTCTTCAATGCGCAACAAGGACCACAACCTTTGGAATCTCCAATGCTCCTGCACCATTTCAGTACTTTATTGATGAGGTGCTGAAAGTGTTTGTGGATGTGTTTTCTGTTGTATATTTAAATTATATATTCCTCTATTCTGAAACCTCTGAAACTTAGATATTATATGTAGGTTGCCATGGTAAGGAAACTGCAAACATTTTGCTAAAATGTATGTCTTTTTCATACCTTTTGAAGGAGTTTTGGGGCATTTCCTTACACCTAGGGGCATTATTCTAGATGAAAAGAAAGCATCAGCAATAGTTCAATGGCACACAACAACTTTGGTAAAGGCAATTCAGAATTTATTAGGCTTTGACATGATTGTTGAAATCATGAGAACAATTTCCAAGTTACATTTGGTAATGAGAAGTCTTTTGAAGAATGGAGCCAAACAGACTATAGAGGTATACACTGATCACATAACTCTACAGTTCCTGAAATCAGCCTGAGCACTTACCCCTATACAACCACATTTGGAGTTTGTTCTTCTCTTACTATGATTTTCTAATAATGTGCTAAGAATGGTGGGGAAGATGTCTTATCAAGCACAACAAGATCAACTTAAGAGTGAAAATCAGTTGTAAGAGAATCTGTCAAGATGGGCACTAATCTGACTACTCCCTGACTCGCTCTTCTCTATTAAAGTGTTCATATATATCCAAATTATGGGAGAGACATCAAGAAGCTTATTCTGGCACAATAAATGGTGCCTTATTTCCTGGGTCTCACACACTAAAAGAGGCAAATCTTATGAGACCAGAATAAAGAAACATTTTGTGACCAAATTCCCAGATTATAAATGGGAGCCAATGCCACACAGCTCTGCTTGAAATCCTCAAGCAAGCATTTGGGGTGAGAGTAGCCTTTAATTCCTGCCACAGTCTTGCTAATTTTTCAATTGGGTTTGCTGCTTTTGAACAAATAATTCTGAAGTTCATTGAAGATCAAAACAATTCATTGAAGTATGGAGGATTAACGCAGTACGGTGTGGTAGTGCGTGCATTAGTTTGTTCTGAGACCATAATTTGGGACCCCACTTCCTTTTCTCATTTTGCCATAGTTTAGATCCCCGCTTTCCTTTTTGATCTGATACCTCTGATTGATGCAGAAACTGTAAGGGGCATATTTATACTCCGTTTGCGCCGAATTTGCGTCATTTTTTTCGACGCAAATTCGGCGCAAAACTAATGCCATATTTATACTTTGGCGTTAGACGCGTCCAGCGCCAAAGTATGAGGAAAGAGCGTAATTTTTTTGTGTGAACGCCTTCCTTGCGTTAATGAGATGCAAGGTAGGTGTTCCCGTCTAAAAAAATTACTGCGACGCAAATGCGTCGTATTTATACTCCCGGGCAAAAATCACGCCCGGGAGTGGGCGGGGCAAAAAAACCCGCATTTGCGCCGGATTTTAGCGCCTGGGTCAGGGCAGGCGTTAAGGGACCTGTGGGCTCAAAATGAGCCCACAGCTGACCTCCCATGCCCCCAGGGACCCCCCCTGCCACCCTTGCCCACCCCAGGAGGACACCCAAGGATGGAGGGACCCATCCCAGGGACATTCAGGTAAGTTCAGGTAAGTAAAATTTTTTTTTTTTTTTTTTTTTTTTTTGGCATGGGGGGCCTGATTTGTGCCCCCCTACATGCCTCAATGCCCAATGACCTAAGTCCCCTGGGCATGGCCATTGGGCAAGGGGGCATGACTCCTGTCTTTACTAAGAATGGCGTCTGGGCGTCGTTAAAAATGGCGCAAATCGGGTGGAGGCGATTTTTTGGCGTCAACCTGACTTGCACCATTTTAAGACGCCCTAACGCCATTTTCCCCAACGCTGGCGCTGCCTGGTGTACGTGGTTTTTTTCCACGCACACCAGGCAGCGCCGGTCTGCTACGCCGGCTAACGCCATTCACTAAATACGGCGCCCACATGGTGCTTCAGAATGGCGTTAGCCGGCGCAAAACTTTTTGACGCTAAACTGCGTTAGCGCAGTTTAGTGTCAAAAAGTATAAATACGGGCCTAAGTCTTTAGAACAAAAGGAACACACAACCCAACATGAGTACATAATATCTTGAGTTATTTTCTGTGTATGTGTCATTGCTTATTGGAAACTGAATTCTGATTAATTTCCCAGTATTGTGCAGTAATAATTAAGCAAGAAGATATCCTCTTTAAGTGTGATTCAGCATTTCATGATACTTGAGAACTGTGAATTAGTATTTAGATATTTGTAAGTGGAATTATTTATTGTTTTTTCTGAGTAAAATCATACAAATTATCTGTATTTGTTTTAATTCATGGAAAGAAATTCATCGGATATTTGTGACTGTAACAAACCAAAGCAAATTAGATTTACCCAGGTAACATTATTGGTATTCGTGCTCCTGATATGATTGACTACTATCTTAGAAAATATACCATTTCAATGTTCTATGTTCCTTATCTTCTTCCCTGCTGCAGTCTCTACAAATCCTACCAACTCCTTTCTGGCCACTCTAAATCTCTGGTTGTACTAGAAGTACAGAGTCAGGGCTGCCAAAGGTGGGTGTTTTGAGGTTACCACTCCTATGGGATAAGGACCTTTATAGGCTCTACCATCAACTTTGTCTCCAAATGTTTTCTATTGTCAATCTAATGCTCTAATTAATGTAGATTGATTTATGGCCATGTTTGTGCAAAAAGTCAAACTATAAACACGTAGACTTTATTGAAAGAGCAAGAAAATAGATGTGAAAAAAGATGGAGGTCCTCATTACAACCCTGGCAGTCAAAGACCGCCAGGGCTGTTTCGTCAGATTGCACCGCCAACAGGCTGGCGGTGCAATCCTGTGTATTACGACAGCGGCAGAAGCGCTGCGGTCGCACCGCCGGGACCGGCGGTTTACCACCACATTGGTCCCGGCAGTTGTAATCCCCCAGGGCAGCGCTGCTTGTAGCGCTGCCCAGGGAATTATGAGTCCCCCTCCTGCCAGCCTTTTCATGGCGGTAGGAACCGCCATGAAAAGGCTGGCGGAAAGGGGATTTGCGGGTCCCCCTGCCACGGCCCCATGGAGCTTTTCACTGCCTGCATAGCAGACAGTGAAAAACGCGACGGGTGCAACTGCACCCGTCACACCGCCGCAACACCGCCAGCTCCATTTGCAGCCAGCTCCCGTGTTGCAGCCGACATCCCCGCTGGGCCGGCGGGCAGAAACTCGGTTTCCGCCCACCCACCCAGCTGGGATGTTGAAATGACCACCGCGGAAGTGTGGCTGCATTGGCGGGCGCGTGGCGGTTACAACTTGGTGGGCGGCGGTTGCCGCCCGCCAAAGTTGTAATGAGGGCCAGAGTGTTGTATCAAAGGAAAGCAGTACTTTTTCTATCAGTTCCGTTAAGAAACAGGCCATACGTTTGCTTAATATTACAAAGTTCACTGGGCATCTGTCTATGTCCCTATTAGCAGTAATGAGATATTTTAAGTGGTCACGTGCATTGGTTGATGTAAAAGATTATTTAAAAACATGTTCAATATGTGCTCAAATTCAGAGTTCACATAGTGAACCAGTAGGTTTATTGAGACATTTGCCTGATTTACCGGGAACTTAGCATACATTGTTAATGTATTTTATGAGTAAAGGTAGCTAGCACAGACCTTTAAACAATATGTAATTTGTCATTGTGTTACAGAGGTTCTATTTATTTAATATATATATACATACATATAAATTTCAAAATTCTGGTCTGCTCTATGTAAAGAACTAGAAATTAAAGACTATCTGACCACTGGGTATTATTCCCAGACAGATGGACAGGCTGAAAGATTGAATCAATGTGTAGAGCAGTATTTGAGATATTAAGGCTTGTAATAAAAGAAAAGTCGGAGCATGATGCTGTGACTGGCAGAATTAACATACAATAATTCAGAATACCCATTTACTGTAATGTCAACGTTCTTTTGTATGTACCATCAACCCTGTATACTTCCTTTGTTCAATCATTTTCCACCTTAGTTCCTTGTATGAAAGAACATGAGTTAGTTAATACTCAGAAGTCTGTACAGAAAGCTTTGGAAAAAGATTAATATGCTTATAGATTTTACACCAATTGTACAAGAAGTTAACACCCATCTGCTGTAATGGCATTGTTCTTTCGTATGGGCCATCATCCCTGTATACTTTCTTTGTTCAATCATTTTCCACCTTAGTTCCTTGCATGCAAGAACATGAGTTAGTTAATACTCAGAAATCTGTACAGAAAGCTTTGGAAAAAGCTAGAGATGCTTATATACTTTACATCAATTGTACAAGAAGTTAAGTACCTTGGTATGTTGTAAGTGAGAATGTTTGGTTACTAAGGGGGTCATTACGACACTGGCGGAAGACAGAGAACCAGCGGTAAGACCGCCAACAGGCTGGCGGTCTTACTCTGTGGAATTATGACCATGGCAGTTACCGCCATGGTCATCCACCGGTTCTACGTTCCACCCGCCGGGCTGGAGACCTGGGTATCCAGCCCGGCGGCCGTCACTATACCGCTGGCGGTATTTGGAGCCGGCTTACCGCCGTGGATTTCCAGCGGTTTGAACCACCATGAAATCCATGGCGGTAAGCACTATCAGTGCCAGGGAATTCCTTCCCTGGCACTGAGAGGGGTCTCCCCCACCCCCTGCCCCTACCCTGACTCCCTCCCCTACCCCCCCACCACCCCTGCCACCCCCCAAAGGTGGCAGGGCCCCCCTCCCCACCCCGACCACCAACATCACTTCACCCATACCCACACAACACGCACGCAGGCACCACCTACATACTTACACGCACACACGCCGACATACATGCCTACATCCACACACACAGTCATACACGCACACCCACATTCAAACATACACGCACACATCCATACAGACATACCCACAGACATACATGCAGTCATTCCCATACACACAACACCCCCGCAGGCATACACGCACTCACACACCCCCTCTACATACACACACGCACACCCCCATGCACCCACACAACACACAGCACCCCCCAACCCCCTCCCCTCACAAACGATCGACTTACCTGGTCTGACGATCCTCCGGGATGGGACGGGAGCCATGGGGGCAGCTCCGCCGACACCACACCACCAACAGAACACCGCCACGGCGAATCACAGGATGTGATTTGCTGGGCGGTGTTATGTGGGCGTTGCGGTGGAGGTGGAGCAACCTCCACTTCCCCGCCTCCGGACAGTATGGCTGTTGGTGGCTCTCTGTCTGTAAAAGGACGGAGAGCTGTCAACGGTCATAATAGGCTGAGCGGCAAACCGCCACCAATGGCGGTCTTCCGCACGGCGGTCCCTCGGCGGTCTTCAAAAAAGACCGCCGCGGTCAAAATGACCCCCTAAGTATCTCAGTATGTTGTAAGTGACAATGTTAGGTTACTTACAAACATAAATTGCATTGGAAAAAATCTTCTAAGTTGCAATTCTAGTGTAAGGGTTTCGGTGTGATTCAACAGATTGTGAATCCAGTTATTTTAACACTGAAATTATCTCGTACTATGACTGTCCACCCAGTTTTTCATGTATCTTTGTTAGAACCTTGTTCAGCCAAAACATGTCTTACTTACCATCCCATGCAGGTTCAGTTCACTACATAAAATAAATGTGAGGTGCATACGATTTTGGATGCATGAATAGTAAGATAAAGGAAATAGTACTTGGTGGATTGTAAGTGGTTTGGTCCTGAAGAGTGGTGATGGCAACTTGCTTCCAAAAATCATGACTCAATTTATTATAGACATTTATGAAAGACATCTGGAGAGTGGGTATTATGTGACACTGTCAGCAACCTGAGTCAGGGACACTATTTATCATTTAGTAGGGGTCGAGCGTGGGAGAAAAATACTACAAACCTGCTTGCACTAAGTTGATGCAGTTTGTGTGTCATGACATCCTAACGTGGTCCAGACTAGTTGCTATCTTAGAATCAGCCATGAGATTATTTTTCTTCAGATTGTGAACAATTTGTGACTTCTGCTACAACTGTCATAGCTTTCTCCCACCTTCAGATCAAGAGACTCCACATGTGGAGTTCTCGATGGTCTTGTCAGAAGTTCTCAGAGGAATTTTGGAAGGTGTAAATGGTTTTAGAAGTGTGGATTTCTCCACCCAAACAATGGATCACATTGCACTGATACATCCCACTGAAAGGGAGGAACATGGGCATTCCAATATTGAATTTACTTTGAAAGCTTGTTAATTTCTTCAAATATATACATTTAAAGGCATTCCTAAACTCCTCTATGCCCCAATTCCAGCCTTGAAATGGTATGATATTTACTCCAGCACAATGTTGGAGTCACTCCCATTACAGAATAGGAAGGGGAATGGGTCACCCAAACAGCTGGGTCATAGAGAGAGAGCAGACATTTGTCCAAGAGCCACTATAAATCCCCAACCTCTGATGTTCTTGTGAAGATGCAAAACCCACAATGGCCTTCAGCTGTGCACAGGCTCCACAATAATCTGGAAAAATACACTACGCCGGGGTTTCAAGCACTATTGTCTCCCACTGTGTAATATCAGAGCTGATATTGTGTGACACACAATGGCATTTTTTAAATTAGAATTCAAAAGTGTGTGCCAAAATTGAGGAACATTATGACAAGAAAGCTGGGCACAGCAATACCAGCTGGCACACTGAACAAGTGGACTTGCGGGCCAATAGATTCACAGCTTGCACCAGGCTTCAGAGCCCTGTAACATTAGCCCTATTTGGCTCCACCGTCCAGGAAAAACACACACATTTTCCAGGTCTTACCTAAATGCATGGGCACCATCATGGAGGCTCCAATCTACTTGGAATGGCTACTTCATGGCACTTCACTCACTTCATCAGACTGATCCCCACCTTCTAAGACACTTGCCACCACCTCATCTACTCCTATGCCTGTGGTAATAACAATGCCACAGAGGTCTGTCACCAAGGGGGTCATTCTGACCCTGGCGGTCGGTGATAAAGCGGCGGCCAACCCGCCAACAGGCCGGCGGTCCAAAATATGCAATTCTGACCCTGGCGGGAACCGCCAACACAGCCCGCCGCATTAACACTCCGACCGCCACGGCGGAACAAACAAACAGCGCGGCGGTCACCGCCAACTGCCAGGCGGCAGACAATGTACCACCCACCCTATCACGACCCACCAATCCGCCACCTTTTCCGGGGCGGGAGCACCGCCGATAAAAACACGGCGGAAACAGACTACGAACGGGAAAACGCTCACCTCCACATACTCCACGCGAGATTACGGCAGTATGGAACCCGAGTTACAGGTCATCCCCGCACTCCTATACCTGCTCCTGTACCAGGAGCACGCCCGGCGGCGCGGAAGACATCGGTGAGTACTGCACCTACGACACAGGGGAGGGAAAAGATTACCGGCACACACCCACCCACCCACACTCACTACAACACACACATCAATGCATTCCCACAGATCACTGTCACAACCCACAAACCCCCCCCTCCGAAATAATGCAAAGACCAAAAGAAGAGATCCTAAACGGGCAGATATATTGAAAAATGGACAGCAGTAATCCAAATAAATAAATAAACTATGTACAAAATATATACATCAACTATATGTAGTCCAACCACTGTCCGTGGACCACAGGGGTCCTGAGCAAAGGGGCAAGGCCCAGTCCCACGACAAGAACTCCACGGAGAGAACACTGCAGGGGCATCAGAAAGAAAAAAGGACAGGCACCTCAGGGGGAAGGGAAGGGGGGGCACCTCAGCCACTTGAGTACACGACGCCAGATCCACGAGGGGACTCCATGACCACTGGCCCATCCTGGGGAGAGCAAAGCCACAGTCCATACAGTCCATACATTGGGTGGCCTGCCCACTGGGCCATCCTGGGGAGTGCAAAGCCACAGTCCATACAGTCCATACAGTGGGTGGCCTGCCCACTGGGCCATACTGGGGAGTGCAAAGCCACAGTCCATACAGTCCATACAGTGGGTGGCCTGCCCACTGGGCCATCCTGGGGAGTGCAAAGCCACAGTCCATACAGTCCATACAGTGGGTGGCCTGCCCACTGGGCCATCCTGGGGAGAGCAAAGCCACAGTCCATACAGTCCATACAGTGGGTGGCCTGCCCACTGGGCCATCCTGGGGAGTGCAAAGCCACAGTCCATACAGTCCATACAGTGGGTGGCCTGCTCACTGGGCCATCCTGGGGAGAGCAAAGCCACAGTCCATACAGTCCATACAGTGGGTGGCCTGCCCACTGGGCCATCCTGGGGAGTGCAAAGCCACAGTCCAAACAGTCCATAACAGACTCCACTGCCACTGGAGGAGGCATGTTGGCCAGAGGACATCCTGCAGCCCTGCCCGAGACAGATCCTGCCCTGCCACGTCTGCCAAAGGGCCAGCGGTTCTTGCCTGGAAGGGCCCAGTTCAGCGGTTCTTGCCTTGAAGGGCCCAGTTCAGCGGTTCTTGAGACGGCGGTCCCCAGCGGAGCGGTGCTGGAGACGGCGGGGCCCAGTTCAGCGGTTCTTGCCTTGAAGGGCCCAGTTCAGCGGTTCTTGCCTTGAAGGGCCCAGTTCAGCGGTTCTTGAGACGGCGGTCCCCAGCGGAGCGGTGCTGGAGACGGCGGGGCCCAGTTCAGCGGTTCTTGCCTTGAAGGGCCCAGTTCAGCGGTTCTTGCCTTGAAGGGCCCAGTTCAGCGGTTCTTGAGACGGCGGTCCCCAGCGGAGCGGTGCTGGAGCCGGCGGGGCCCAGTTCAGCGGTTCTTGCCTTGAAGGGCCCAGTTCAGCGGTTCTTGCCTTGAAGGGCCCAGTTCAGCGGTTCTTGAGACGGCGGTCCCCAGCGGAGCGGTGCTGGAGACGGCGGGGCCAGTTCAGCGGTTCTTGCCTTGAAGGGCCCAGTTCAGCGGTTCTTGCCTTGAAGGACCCAGTTCAGCGGTTCTTGAGACGGCGGTCCCCAGCGGAGCGGTGCTGGAGCCGGCGGGGCCCAGTTCAGCGGTTCTTGCCTTGAAGGGCCCAGTTCAGCGGTTCTTGCCTTGAAGGGCCCAGTTCAGCGGTTCTTGAGACGGTGGTCCCCAGCGGAGCGGTGCTGGAGCCGGCGGGGCCCAGTTCAGCGGTTCTTGCCTTGAAGGGCCCAGTTCAGCGGTTTTTGAGACGGCGGTCCCCAGCGGAGCGGTGCTGGAGACGGCGGGGCCCAGTTCAGCGGTTCTTACCTTGAAGGGCCCAGTTCAGCGGTTCTTGCCTTGAAGGGCCCAGTTCAGCGGTTCTTGCCTTGAAGGGCCCAGTTCAGCGGTTCTTGAGACGGCGGTCCCCAGCGGAGCGGTGCTGGAGCCGGCGGGGCCCAGTTCAGCGGTTATTGCCTTGAAGGGCCCAGTTCAGCGATTCTTGCCTTGAAGGGCCCAGTTCAGCGGTTCTTGAGACGGCGGTCCCCAGCGGAGCGGTGCTGGAGCCGGCGGGGCCCAGTTCAGCGGTTCTTACCTTGAAGGGACCAGTTCAGCGGTTCTTGCCTTGAAGGGCCCAGTTCAGCGGATCTTGAGACGGCGGTCCCCAGCGGAGCGGTGCTGGAGACGGCGGCCATTCTATGGCCAACTGCTCATTGCCTGGTGGTGCCCTCCTGGGCAGCGGGGATGGTGCTCCTTCAATGCCCACCTGGGCTGTGGGTGGTGGGGCCCTCCTGGCCAGCTGGGCTGGGTCCTCCCTGGGCAGCGGCTATGGGGGTGGTGGGCTCTCCCTGGGCAGCTGTGACGGTTCCTCCCTGGGCAGCGGCTATGGGGGTTGTGGGCTCCTCCTGGGCAGCTGTGACGGGTCCTCCATGGGCAGCAGGCCTGCTGCCTGACTTCTCCGCCTTGCTGCCCTTGCCCTCCTTAGTCGGGAGTCTGTGGCCCTTTCCTCCCTTTGGAGCTGTGGCTGTTGACGGTGGCTGGCTAGTGTCCTGGGGGGATATAGAACCCGGGCTCCTGCGGCGGCCCTTCCGCCTTCTGCTCCTCTTCCCAGGGGGTGGGCTGCCTGTCCCCTTGCTGCTGGGCGAAGATCCAGACATGCAGGCTGGTGGGCTCCAATACGCCTGCACCCTTGTCAAGGGGGCTGCAGGGCTGGTGGTGGCTGAGGTGCTCTTTTTACCCCGACGAGAAGGAGGGGGGGCTCAGGGTCAGGAAAGAAGGTAGCAGTAGAGAGATAGATTTTCTTGGGACAATGGAGAGTGATAGGTACAGTGGGAATGGGAGTGGAGGGAGAGGATGTGGTTGTAGGTGAGTCACGTTTGCTGTCGTTGGGTGCAGGTGCAGGAGGGATAGGCTGTCGTGAGGTGGATGGCTGTTGGGTGGGTGGGTGTCTGCGTTTTTGTGGTGTGGAAGAGGGGGTGACAGACACAGTGGGAGAGGACACAGGGGACGTGTAAATGGCAGTGGGGGTGGTGACTGCACGTGTGCGGACTGTTCTGGTGGGTGTGCTGGTGATGGAAACACTGGCTGATGGTGAGGTGAATGAAGGTGTGAGTGTAGACGTCACAGGGAGGGAGGAGGGAGACGAGGAGGTGGGGGTCACAGAGGTGGAAGTGACTGTTGGCATGTCTGCATCGGAATGTTGCTTGTGTGAATGTCTGCGTGATCTGTGGTGCTTATGTTTGGATGAGCTGCTCTTGGGTGTTGAGGTGTGTGCAGGCTGGTCTGATGGTGTGGGTGGGACAGGCAGAGGAACAGGAGACTGGGAGGAGGGAGTTAGTAGAGGGAGGCAGGAGACAGGGACAATGGCTGCCGTCAGTGCTGAGGCCAGAGCCTGGAACGATCGTTGATGGGCAGCCTGACCCGAATGAATGCCCTCCAGGTACGCATTGCTGCGATGAACCTCCCTCTCCACCCCCTGGATGGCATTCAAAAGGGTAGTCTGCCCAACAATGAGCGTTCGGAGGAGGTCAATGACCTCCTCACTGAGGGCAGCGGGGGTAACAGGGGCAGGGCCTGAGGTGCCTGGGGCGAAGGAGATGCCCGGCTTCCTGGCAGAGCGGGCACAGGGCGAACGCTGAGGGGCTGCTGGGAGGGCGGAGATGGTGCGCTGGGTGGCGGCTGTACCTGTAATGGCGGGGGGCACGGATGTTGCCCCCCCGCAAGGGAGCTCCCTTCCGAGGACGTGTCCGTGTCGCTGCAGGGTCCAGTCGTCCCCGTTGTGGAGCTCCCCTCGCCCTCCGTCTCACTGGTCCAGTCAGACTCTGTGGCATGGCCCTCCTGGGCCATGTGAGATGCAGCTCCCTCCTGCCCCGATGCCACTTCTCCTCCGCCTGATGATGCTGATGCACACAAGCACAGAAAGACAAACAAAAAGGGGGGGGGAGAGAGAAATAAAGAGATTTTGAGCACATGGATCACCGGTACAGTTAGCGGACATGACAGACACAGATGCCCCCTGCACTAAGTTGCGCACTTGGGGTCCGCTACGCATTCCGTGGAACATGCCCTACACGCCTAGAGTTGACAACTGCACCCATGGATGACACGGCCCAGGGATGGCTGTACTGACACACTACTGAGGGTGGTGGCTGGGGACACAGGGGCTTACGGGGGTGCCCAGCCTACAGATATCGCCCTGGCCTAGGGGGACCCACAGCCCTCCTCCCCCACCCAGACACCTCCACTGCGCGACAACAGAGTAGATTATGCGTGTACTCACCCCCTTGTGTCTGCTGTGCTGCCCTCACGCGCCCATCCAAATCAGGGTAGGCCACCGCCAGGATCCGGAACATCAGGGGGGTCAGTTGACGGCAGGCACCCCGCCTACGTTGGGAGGCCATCCCCAGCAGAGACTCGGCGGTCTTCTTGGTCCCGCGGCGGATGTCCTCCCACCTCTTGCGGCAGTGGGTGCCCCGTCGATGGTGGACCCCCAGGGTCCGTACTTCCTTGGCGATGGCACGCCAAATCCCGATCTTCTCATGGGCGCGGACCTATGTGACACGTACAGGGAGGGAGAAATACCACGTTCAAGTTTGTCTGCATTTTCGTTGCCAGTGGCCCAACGCCCCCCATCCCCGCCAGGCCCCCGCCATGCCCCCCGCCAGGCCCAACATGCCCCCCATCCCCGCCATGCCCCCCGCCAGGCCCCCCGCCAGGCCCAACATGCCCCCCATCCCCGCCATGCCCCCCGCCAGGCCCCCCGCCAGGCCCCCCGCCAGGCCCAACATGCCCCCCATCCCCGCCATGCCCCCGCCAGGCCCAACATGCCCCCCATCCCCGCCATGCCCCCCGCCAGGCCCCACGCCAGGCCCCCCGCTAGGCCCAACATGCCCCCCATCCCCGCCAGGCCCCCCGCCAGGCCCCCAAGCCAGCCAGTGGCCCCAAATCCATATTGAATTAAACTCACTTGTTGGTCTGGAGGACCGTAGAGTAGCGCATACTGGGGGAGGACCCCATCCACAAGTTTCTCCAACTCTTCTCCAGTGAAGGCAGGGGCCCTTTCCCCAGGCGCAGCAGCCATTGTCCCTTCCAGACCGAGGTCACAGCAACACTTGCAGTATAGGTCCTCTCCTGTGAAAGTTCAAGTCGCGAGTGAATAAGTAGATAGAAAATGGCGGTCATGCCCGCGGCGGCGCGTACCGCGGCGGTGCGTACCGCCACCGCCGGCGCACTTCGCCATTGACTCCTGAAACCCATAGGCTTCAATGTTAACCAATGCGGCTTCGCGCCACGGTCTTCGACCGCCGACCGCCGCGGTGTGCCACGCCAGCGCATTGTCCTCACATCCCATTGTCACACTTCACAGGTCAGGCAGCCGCCATTTCAAGGGTCCACATGGCTCAATTTCAACTGCGTCACACAGGCCTAGGCCTTGCATAGCCACTCATACACGCCATTCACTGCATAGAGAATCGTTTACTGTGCAAGCTGTGAGTACGTACATGTGGGTTGCTTGACTGTGTGCTCCATGTTGTCCTTCCTAGGCACCGTCCGCTGGGTTTGGCGAGGAGAAGGAGGAATCCTCCCGTGTACAGACCGCTGGTGGACCTGTCGACAATGGAAGCACGGCACATTATCCTGACCTACCGGCTTGACCGTGCCACTATACATGAACTGTGTGCCCAGCTGGAGCTCGACCTGATGTCCCCCATCCACCAACCCACAGGGATTCCCCCTCTGGTGCAGGTCCTGTCAGTACTCCATTTCTTGGCAAGTGGGTCATTTCAGACAACAGTGGGAATTGCTTCTGGGATGTCTCAGCCCATGTTTTCGAAGGTGTTATCCAGAGTGTTGTCTGCCCTGATGAAATACATGAGGAGCTACATCCTTTTCCCTGAGGTGGGCGAATTGGCTACAGTGAAGGGTGATTTCTATGCCCTTGGATATATTCCCAACGTCATTGGTGCCATTGATGGGACCCATGTGGCTTTGGTTCCCCCAAGAGGCAGGGAGCAGGTGTACAGGAACAGAAAAAGTTACCATTCCATGAACATCCAGGTGGTGTGTTTGGCTGACCAGTACATCTCGCATGTAAATGCCAAATTCCCTGGGTCAGTGCATGACGCCTACATCCTAAGGAATAGCAGCATCCCTTACGTGATGGAACAGCTAGAGAGACACCGTGTATGGCTATTGGGGGACTCTGGGTACCCCAACCTGTCGTGGCTACTGACCCCAGTAAGGAATCCCCGGACCAGGGCAGAGGAACGGTACAATGAGGCCCATGGGCGTACTAGGAGGGTGATCGAACTCACCTTCGGCCTCCTAAAGGCCAGGTTTCGGTGCCTGCATATGACAGGTGGATCCCTAATGTACTCACCTAAGAAGGTGTGTCACATCATCGTGGCCTGCTGCATGCTTCACAACCTGGCTTTGCGCCGGCAGGTGCCTTTCCTGCAGGAGGATGGTCGAGACGGTGGTGTTGTGGCAGCTGTGGAACCTGTGGAGAGTGACGAGGAGGAAGACGACGGGGCTGAAACAGACAACAGGGACAGAATCATTGAACAGTACTTCCAATAGGACACAGGTAACAATTCAAACATAATTTAGTAAATGTGAACTACTCTCCTGCATCTCTGCTGCCTGTCTATTTGCCCCAGTGTATGATGACTGAGTTGTGGCTTTTCCCTCCCTATTTCAGATCTGGGGTCCCCACTACGAGTCCTGTGCTTCGTTTCCCCATGGACTACAGCTTTGTGGCAGCTGTTTGTTGACTTCACTATGTACAAGGACATATTTGCACTGTCATGTCAATTACAATATTTTGAAATCACAGCCAGACTCCAGATAGTTTTGTGCAAAATAGGTGTTTATTTCAGTGCTCAAAATGGGATGGGTGGTTTCAAGTGGGTGGGGGCTATGGTGAAGGAATGTCCATGGCAGAGTCCAGAGTAACAGTCACACAGGTGCATTGTCCATAGGCCTGTGGAGAGATGGAGCATGGGCAGTTCAAGGATGGACAGGGTGACAATGTGGGACAGTGGGATGACATCAGGTGGTATCCTTTGCTGGCGGGGGTCTTGACATCCTACTCTGTCTTCTTGCGAGATCTCAGGGCCCTCTTGCGGGGTGGTTCTTCTCCTGCAGGAGGTGGGGGTCTGGTGGGCTGCTGTTGTGCGGGGGCCTCCTGTCCACTAGCGCCGGCGGAGGTGGTTGGCTGTTCTTGGTCCAGGCTAGTGGCAGGGGCCCTTTGTTGTTGTTGAGTGTCCGTCCTGGTGTTGATGAGTTCCTGCAGCAGCCCTACCATGGTAACCAGGGTGGAGGTGAGGGCTCTGATGTCCTCCCTGTACCCCCGATAGTGTTCCTCCTGCAGTACCTGGATCTCCTGGAACCTGGCCAGTACCGTCGCCATCGTCTCCTGGGAACGGTTGTATGCTCCCATGATGGTGGTGAGGGCCTCGTGGAGAGTGGGTTCCCTGGGCCCGACCCCCCCCTGTCGCACAGCTGCCCTCCCAGTTCCCCTGTTTCCCTGGGCCTCTTCCCCCTGGCCGGTGTGCCCACTACCACTGCCCCCAGGTCCCTGTTGTTGTTGGGGTGGTGGGTTATCCTGGGTGCCCTGTAGTGGTAGACACACCGCTGCTTGACGCGCCCTGGAGACAGAGGCATGGGCCCGCTGGGTGGGAGCTGTGCTGGTGTTCCCGGAGGGGTTTGGGTCTGTAGTGGCCTGTGGCTGTCTGAGGGGAACCGACTGTCCAGAGGTCCCCGATGGTCCGGGCTGGTCATCAGTGTCCAGGTCGACAGAGCTGCTGTCATCGCTGACGGCCTCTTGGGTGGGGGGTGTGGAGAATTCTGGGCCCTCCGTGGCGGTGTGTTGGCGGTCGGGTCCTGCAGGGGTATAGAGGTATGGTTACAGTTTCAATGTGTGCCATATGGGTGTATCTGTGGGTTCCCGTGTCCCCAAGTGCTGGCATTCGTGTGATGGGGGCTTTGGTGAGGGTGGCTTGTGGGGGGGATGTGTATTTGCATTGGGCATGCTTTGGTGATGGGTGTCCATGCTTAGTGGACCCATGCAGGCCTAGGTTTTGGGATGTGTGGTTTGTGATGGTGAGACATTGGCAGGGAATAGGTGTGCTGGGGGTGGGGGTGAGGATGGTGGTGGGGGTGAGGATGGTGGTGGGGGTGAGGATGGTGGTGGGGGTGAGGGTGGGGGGTGAGGATGGGGGTGGGGGTGGGGGTGAGGGTGGGGTTCGAGGATGGGGGTGAGGGTTGGGGTATGATTTGGCATGCAGGTGGGGGGGAAGCAGTATTGAAGCTTCAACTTACCAGAATCCATTCCTCCGCCGACTCCTGCGAGGCCGTCAGGATGCAGGATGTTCAAGACTTCCTCCTCCCATGTTGTAAATTGTGGGGGTTGAGGTGGGGGTCCTCCGCCAGTCTTCTGCACGGCGATGTTGTGCCTGGATACCATGGAACGCACCTTCCCCCGTAGGTCGTTCCATCGCTTCCTGATGTCTTCCCGATTTCTGGGGTGCTGTCCCACAGCGTTGACCCTGTCGACAATCCTCTGCCATAGCTCCGTCCTCCGGGCAATGCTGGTGTATTGGACCTGTGTGCCGAAGAGCTGGGGTTCTACCCGAACGATTTCCTCCACCATGACCCTGAGTTCTTCGTCTGACAAGCGGGGGTGTCTTTGGGGTGCCATGGAGTGGTGTGTATGATGTGTGGGGTGGAGTATGTGTAGTTAAGTGTGTTGAGTGTGGTGGTGTGTGTTGTTTTGTGTGTGGATATTGTGTGGGTGATGGTGTAGTGTGCCTCTGTGTGATGGTGTTCTGTGATCGCTGCTGTGTCTCTCAGTGCTTCTTTTTGGATTTTGGTCGAAGGGGTTTGTGGGTGATGTGGGTGTGTGTTTTATATTGTATTGTGTGTGTGGGAGTGGTGTGTGTATGTGTATCAGGTGTGTGGAATTCAAATCGTCCAATGTGGCTGAGTTTTGTTCGTTTGTGTGTATTCTGCCCGCGGCGGGGTGTACCGCCAATGGAAAACCGCGTTTGAAAGACCGCCGCGTGGATTCGTGGGTCGTAATGGCATGGGCGTATTTCTGTTGGCTTGACGGTGGAGGTTTGGTCACCTCCACTTTTCCGCCGACCGCTGGTCTGGCGGTCTGTTGTGGCTGTCGGATTTTCGGAGGTTTGGCTGCTGCGGGTCAGAATGACCGTGGCGGATTACCGCGACCGCGGCGGAATTATGGAGGATTTCTGACCGGCGGTAGGCGCCTTTTACCGCCGAGGTCAGAATGACCACCCAAGTGTCTCATGCCATCACCTTGCTCTGTACACTGAGAGTCTTTGAGTCACCAACAGATCTGTAATCACAGAAATACCCAAAACACAGGTCTTGAAAGCAGCGCTTACATACCATGCTTGCTGGAGGCCGGGGAGAGAAGAAAAATATAAATGTTCATACCTGGTACCCTTCCTCACCTCCAGAGAGTCTTGACAATTGTCTGTCGCTTCTGGCCTAACCACCTACCCAGTAGTAGCACGTCTGTGATGAGTGAGGCAGCAAGCGATAACCACTGCAGAATACTGTAGGCCCAATTTTCGGTTTTTTCAAGCAGTATGGGGTGCTGCAGGACCGGCCTCCCATATAAACAAATGTACTCTAAAATAATCTAGTTTTCTGAAGCAATGAATCCTGTCTAGGTATCCACTTGTACATTCTCTACTATTTGCATCGAAGTCGTCAGGGATTTTTAGAGAAATGTACAGCTTACTATATTAAGTAAAGATGCTGCTCATCTCCCATTACTTTGTCACATTTTGTTTATCCTAATTAATAATAATCTCAGCAGTAGTTTTCCCTTACATTTGTTGTGACAATGAATCACATAATCATCAGTCATCATGATCCTTATGAGAAGTTCAGTTTAAACGTAATCTCCAATCCCAAAACCTTCATTTATCTTAAAGAATTTAAGGCCTGGTTTAGAGTTTGGCAGAGGAGGATATCCCATCAGCCGAATTATGATCTCATAATAGCCTATGGAGATCGTAATACCGCAGACGGCTATCCATCACGTTTGTGGAGTAACCCATCTGCCAAACTCTAAACCAGGACCTTGGGGCCTGGTTTAGGTGTTAGCTGAGGGAATACTCCCTCACAAAAGTGAGGGATATTCCGCCTGGCGTTACGATCACCATGGGAGATAATGGGATCATAATACTGCATATGGAATATCCGCCACGTTTGTGATGGAGTATTTATTTCCCTCCACCATTCCCTAAATTTCATATACAGTATATTCAGTAAAAGCTAGGCTCAGTCTCTTGGGCACATTCAGCGCAAGCCCTCCCCCATATTTATACTTTGACGCCCGACCCCGCGGACGACAAAATTCCACCATGTGCATCATTTTTTAGAAACGGGAAACTGCCTTGCGTTAATGATATGCAAGGTAGGCGTTCCCTTCCAAAAAATGACTTTAAGGCCTGTGCGCCTTATTTATACCCCAGTGTCATTTTGACGCACAGGAGGGGGTAGGACATAAAAAACAGCGCACAGCCTGTTGTGCGCCATTTTTTAACGCCTGGGTCAGGGCAGGCGTTAAGGGATCTGTGGGCTTGGAAGGAGTACAGAGGTGCCCTCCCCTGCCCCCAGGGACACCCCCTGCCACCCTCGCCCACCCCTGGAGGACGCCCATGGATGGGGGGGACCCATCCCAGGGAAGTAAATGTAAGTTCAGGTAAGTATTTTTCAATGTTTTTTTAAGTGGCATGGGGGGCCTAATATGGGCCCCCCCCACATGCCACTATGCCCAATGTCCATGCCCAGGGGAAAAGTCCCCTGGGCATGGACATTGGGCAAGGGGGCATGACTCCTGTCTTTGCTAAGACAGTGTCTATGTCAATGTTGTGCGTCAAAAAAAATGGCGCAAGTCCGGTTTGTGGCCTGATTTTTGCCTCAGACCTGACTTGCACCATTTTTTTACGCACAACCGTCATTTTCCCCTACACCGGTGCTGCCTGGTGTGAGTCATTTTTTTTTACTCAGACCAGTCTGCAGCGCAGGCTAACGTCATTCCATAAATAAGGCACCCACATGGCGCGATGGAATGGCGTTAGCGGCAGTAAAATTTCTGACGCACAACTGCGTTGGCGCAGTTGTGCGTCAAAAAGTATAAATATGGCCCTTTGTTTCATGTTCATTTTAGTTAGGTTGTAAGAATTGCATTTCATTGTTTGCCACGATAATTTTAAGGATGGTTTCTCTTGCATCAGTTCATGTATTTTCTTTCAGCTGTTCGTATTTTCAGGCACAACTTTTTTGAATTATTTAATTTCATTGTAAAATGCAAACATTTAGAGAGAGTAACCATCACGGGCAGTGTTCTCCATCTATGGCTTGACCTTCTATCAAAGCTAGAAGATTCTGCTGAGCTAAAGCCTGACATTCAGAAGGCATTATAACATGCGGGGGGCACAAGTGGCATTGTACTTAATAAAAGAGAAAGCTGCCTGCCTACAAGAGTCCGTCGGGGAAGTTCAATAGTACATGAGCAAGCACTCCCATTCCATAAACCACATGAGCCTAGGAATATTTCAAGGTATGTGGGAGGATTTCTGGAGCTGAAGCTCCCAATGTAGAATGTACCTTCAGTTCAGAGCAGAATACCACCAAAGAAGAGATTTCTGGGACTTCAACTCCATTGTAGTATGGTCAGCTACATAGCTGTTTTCATGATCAATGTTGTAATTCGGATTACATGTTCTTTGCACGAACTGGTGTTTTCATATTGATCAGCACAAAGGTGACAATGCAAAACAAATCAGTGTTTCCTAGGATCTATAAAAGTAGCCATTTTACTCTATGCTCAGGACAGTCTTTCTCATGTAAGACTTATCAAGCAGAGGTTAGCTGGAAGAACCTGTACGTTTGTCCTGCGCACAGTTATGAGTGGCTTGCATAAAGTAGATTGGCACAAGACCTATGCAAGCAATAGAACATATATACAATACAACACTTCTGCAAAAATGAATAATTTTTTAAGGTATGCTTGAGGCAAAATGTGCACTGAATCCAGCATTATCATGCAAGAAATAATATATGTAGTGTAGGCATTCTCCTTTTTCAAAATCTAATGCAACTATAATGCAGTGGCATTCATGAGGTTAGCACTGCATCACTCATTGAAGATTAACACAATGCAAAGCTAGAAATGCACCAGAATCGCTGTGTATCTGCAAGAAAATTACACATTGGCTGTAGTATAATATCCTCAACATCACAGAACATTTTGGTAAGCTCAACTGTGCCATGGAGGTAGCCATATCGTAACTAGGAGTAGCCAAGAGACCACCACCACATTGTAGACAATGAAGTAGGAAGGAACATATTTTCCGCCAATACATATCCCTCATGGACCACAAGGTGGAGGAGGTCATACACTTTTACAGATTGAAGAGGGAGTCTATCATGGAATTGCTGGACAAGATATGGCCGAGTCTCCAGACTGCAAATACAAGGACCCATATCATTCCACATGTCAAAACGGTCTGTGCACATATCTATGGATCATTCCAAACTACAACAGCAAGATTGGCTGGCATATCACATGTAGCATTATCTGCCTTTCTCCCATCTATATTGAATGTCATAAAATTAAAATGACCCCACAGTACCTATTCTTCCCCAAAACTAATCAACAGCAATTGGAGACCAGGCAAGGTTTCTGCAACATTGCAGGATGCCCCCATGTGCTTGGTGCCATAGATAGCATGTATGTGCAATTTGCTCCCCCTGCAGCCACAGCACCCCTGTACAGGAATTAGAAACATAATTATTTAATAAATAAATGTCCAGGCAATAGTGGACCATGAGGGACTCTTTTGTAAACATTCTGGCTAAATACCCTGGTGGTGTCCAAGATGCCTAAGTCTTCCACCACATTCTCATCAATGAGTGGATCGAGAATTGCCTTTATGGGAATGGCCTACCCACTGATAAGGGAAGCAGAATTACAAATACTTTGCCTATTTTGAAATGAGTGACTGAATACCCATTACTGTCTTTGTGTTTGGATCATGTGTGATGTGCAACTAGTGTAGTATGCCACTCAAACATGTAGCCAGTGATGTCTCAATGTGTGATTACGTTACAGATTCTGAATTTGAAGGACAAAAAAATACCTAGTTCTAGGTGTTGTTACCTGTCGACTGAGCAGGAAGAATCATAAGTTGTGTAATTGCATTGATAGCAAATGACTAACCATGTGCTCCACAATTGTTTTGACAACCTCAGAAAATGTGTGCAATTGTGTATGTGCAGTGGTGTCAAGGTTGGGTTGCTTGTTTTTAAAATGTTCTAGGCAAAATCTTCATGTCCAAAGTATCTGTTTCACACATGGCAGGGTATCTGTTGCCTGATGGATTTATTAGGAGCACAAATGTTAAAAGACCATCAAATATCAATGACTATCATTTACTGAAAGTGTTGGATCAAATACTGTAACAAATATGTACTTGAGGTATGTATATATGTCACACTAAAAGAGCAAATAGCAGGTATTCACTAGCCATTACAACATTCAAAGTCACATAATACACATTGATATTAAGGCATGTTGACACTCTTCACCAGTGTAACAGATGATTGCATACATGCCACAAGTTTTCTACATTTACTGACTCTCACTTAAGCAAGGTCATTGTCACATTGCTTACATAGGCCAATACAGAAGTCAAATACTAGGCATACCATGTAGGCAACCAAGTACATCATAGTTGACAGATGGGCAGAAGAAGTACAACCCAGCTCTGTTCAAAACCCGCAATGTGGATTAACTCATATTTGGAGTACTAAAGTCCTGCTTTAGGGGCCTCAAAAAGTTAGGTGGAAAACTACTCTATTCACCTTCCATGGTGTGAAAAATAATCTTAGTTTGTGGAATGTTATCCCAATTCTCATGGGACTATGAGGGACCAATCCCACATAAGCATGAAGAGGCAGAAGACTCTGGGGGAGGGACTGTCCACACAATGGCAGGTCAGCGAAAAAGGGGCCAAATTGTAGACATGTTTTTTTCACAGTAAGATTGAAATGACACCAATGGTGACAGAACATTATGTTGACTTCTCATTCAATAAATATTTGTTTTGAAATCATCCATTTTGTTGTGTGTGTGTGTAAATGTCAATGTACCTTTATAGTAACTCACATCTGTCAACTAGATGTATGCCTCAACATGTATAATTTGTATTTTTTAGTTGTGAATAAACATAGGGGCATTTCTCCAACTCAGAACAAATCAATGCAACTGTCCTACTGTGTTTTCATGCATCAAAGTGTGTTAAATGTGGAACTCAGTGTAGGATGGATAACAAATCTCCCAATAAGTCAGTCCCTGAGGCAATCCTCAAATTTATGTGTGTTTCACATATCGACTAGAATGCAGAGTGACAGCACTTTGCTGGTACAAATGTTGCAGCAGATAACATCACAGGTCATGGGAGACATCTGTCATGGCCAACGCCTAGTCTCAGGTGTAGATGTCAAAATGTTGGTTGTAAAAGAATGTATTCATGCATCTTTGAGGATCCACAAAACAGCACACATTTAGTACCTTTCCAGGGCTGATTAATGAGCAACCAAGATTTGCCCACAATTCATACACTACACATTTACCATGCTTTTCAGAGCAATGCAAAGGGGCTCAAAAGCACATAACAAAACTGAATAAACTGCTTATAAAGCAGTGTGTAGCAGTTTTCAGAAAAGTAAGACAAGGGAGATGTTTGCCAGCTATCAGTACATGTTAGAAAACAGAAGTGGGTAAGCATGTCTGTCAAACTTCAAGCACAAATGGTTGTGGACATACACAAATTTATTAAATATGGTAAAAATCTGGTGCTGGTTAGAAAATGTCCCCTGCATGGTAAGAGTTGTGTACCCCTGGCCTGATTGCCCAGCTATATTGTTGTGTGGACCACAAATGCAGGTAAAGGGAAGCATGTAATATGCATTTGTACCATGACATAGGCCTGTGTCATAGATTGCAGTCTGGTTGGACCAGGATGGCCACCCAAAGACCTATCCTCATAGTTGTACGCTACTGCCTTTGCCAGGAGTAAAACAGAGCAAACATGGAGGTGGCAGAATACTGTGTAGTGATCAGTAGAAGTGAAGATGACCATTCAACCCTCGGTCACTGCAATGAGGCCTACTGGCTTATTCATCTCTCTAAAGTTCTGCTGTTGTGTGTCTCACATACTCCTGCCCAACACCAGGTTGATCTGAAAGTGTGTGCAGGATAAAAGCATGTGCAGAATGCATGTGACTGTGCAAGACACACGTAAGACATAGGGCCTGATTTTAATATTAGCAGATGAGTTACTCTGTTGGGCGAAACCTAATCCCATTATATTCTATCTGATTTTGATTTTGGCGAATGGGTTACCCGTCATGGTTGTAATGAAGTAACTTGTCTGCCTATATCCAAATCAGACCCCTATTTTGAAATGTGGAGCAGTATGCACATGGTTAATGTGTGTGCTGGTAGTGTGTGTTCACAGTGACACACTCTAGTACAGTACAAAGGGACTGTAGTATTGAACAGAGTGTGCAGGCTGAATAGGTGGGATTCATGTCAGTGTGCTGGCAGTAGCATGATACATGTGGATTAAAGTACTGGTGACTGAATGTGCTGCAACTGTGCTCTGAGTGCATAAGTGCCTGCCCCGCTACATAAAATGGATGACCTTAGGTTCCTTTGTGGGTAAGGCATGGCTGCCTGGGAAAAAAATTACGACTAAAGGAATTCCAGCAGATGGAGTTTGATGGGCCAGCAAAGCTGCAAGCTGGGTGAGACATACACTGAAGTATGGGAGAGCCAGTCTGACTCCATGCTTCCCTAAGTGTGTGTTTCATCCATGATACATCTTAAGAAAGCAGTCATGACACATTTCAGGAAGAGAGAGATTGGGCTGAATAGGGAACCAAAAAGCGTGAGACATAGGACCTAGGGTCAAATTTGTAATGCGCACATGACTGTGGCTGACATCCAGGTGTGTACCCTGGTAACGCATATGAAAATTGATGTGGGAGCAATCAGCTCTAGAGTCCTGCCTTTCTGTGCTGACCAGCTGCCTGCTGTTCCCCTGGCTGGGTGATAAGATCGACACATGCATCCCTTGAACCCAGAGTCACCTCAAGTACAATATGTCTGGCCTCCTGTTCTGAATCCTCTGGGTCATTAAAGACTTCTAACTACCCTGCTTCAGCAACTGGACTCTGCCATCTATCAGTTTGCCTTGCCAAGTGGTGCCACCCCAGTCCTAGACTCATGGAAGTAGACCTAAGAAGTTTGCTCCAGCAGAGGCTACACTTCTTCTGTAGATCCTGCTCATCACCACTGTTATGTGGGTCAGAACCAGAGCATCACCCCTGTTGCGTAGATCAGAACTGGTGCATCACCCCTGTTGTGCGGGTCAGAACCAGCGCATCACAGTTGTTAAATGGCTCAAAACCAGTGCATCGCTGCCAGTGCATGGGCCTTAGAGTATCTGCATAAGTGCAACTGCTCAGTGCGCCAGACTGAAAGGGAAGGAATGCATCATCTTTAAACTTTTTGATACATTTGAGTCTTTTTTTCATCTCAGGAACACTTTTTTGTGACTAGTGCCAATCGTATGGGTGCAAGGTGGACTGTGATGGTGTTGGCCTGCAGTTCTTAAAACATCACATGGCTGAAGCATCACTTTGGCATGTGATGAGATATCTCTGTCCTTTAACCTCCTGCCAGGTCTGCCCTGCAAGGTAACTGGCTGCATTCCATGTTCAGACAATGTATACATATGTGTGTAAGGAGGTTGAAATGTGCCATTATACTGGGATGTCATAGTGCATCGTTTTGAATTTGAACTCTGTGTAGCTGCACCATTTCTGTGAAGTATTCCTACAGTGTAAGGTGTGGTGCCAAGTTGCTGCACTGTGTGAAAGGTAAAATGCAGGAATGTACATTGATGCCAGGATACAGCACACTACTGTGCTTTCCCACGCTTGCTGTACTTTTGCCTGGCTAACACCAGCACAGGTACACCTGCATCCTGGTGCAATGGGCCTAGCATTGTAGGCAACATGGGTCTTGGCAAAATAAGTACTCCTGCCTTCATACACACAGGGGGTTATTACAACTTTGGAGGAGGTGTTAATCCGTCCCAAATGTGACGGATATACCACCAGCCGTATTACGAGTTCCATAGGATATAATGGACTCGTAATACTGCTGGTGGTATATCCGTCACTTTACCGTCACTTTTGGGACGGATTAACACCTCCTCCAAAGTTGTAATAACCCCCACAGTCCTGAGAGACATTGGCATTTTCTTTGTGTGCTGATGAATGAATCATGAGAGAATGAGTGTATAGAAAAGGCAAAATCTGAAGTTGCTCCTGGTGTGGTTCACCCGTATACATGAAGCATTATGTAACATTTCCAGATTTATAAATGATACTAAATTGGTAAAGTGTTCAAAATTAAAGTCTTGCTGTAGTGAGAATCTCACCCTCCATCTATAATCTGGCTCCCTGAAGCAGAGTAAGGCAAGTCAGCTAACTCCAGAGTACTTATGAAATGCATAGTTACATAAACTGGACTAGATTACCTTAACACCTCTCACATAGGTTTTGCCAAAACGTTGCCTCTCCCTTGCAAGATGCAAGACCAACACAAAAAGTGAACATAGCTGGGCCATGGCTAGACTTTGCCATTGACACATCTGAATTATTGTGAATCACTAGTATGAGTGGTATGCTTGTTGTTATATTGTGACTAAATAGATATATTGTACACATACACTTACCTCACTGGGTCAGTTTGACATATTGTATTAGATTTCATTGTACTGAAGGTATATTGTACACATATGTATCTCAAGACTTGGTGTGGGTGTGGGCTTGCACTTATGATTGCATGTCAATGTCATACAAAATGTGGTAAGTGCCCTGTACATTTGCAACTTGAGCTAATATGTGCTAGTATGACAGCAGACATGGCCAAGAGCTTAGATCTTCAACGGCCACACTATGTCCACATCCATAAGATCACCCATGGCTATCGCAAAATGGATTCCATAACTGAGAAGGCAAAGGCAAGAGGAAAATTAGGGTCAGGAAGCAGTTCCAGCCCACAGACCAACCAAACCAAGGTGTCCACCCGTCAGCCCAGCGGTAAAGTCACAGCAGCATTGTTGCCGGCTCGTGATTGAGCTGGTGGAAATGCTGCCACCAGCAGGGGGCACCAGCATCCTCGCAACAACAGACAGTGCTGATTATAAGGGTACTGGGCAGGGGGACCCCTGCATTGCCCATGCCATGGGCAAGGCCGGTGTAGGGGCCCCCCTGTGGCCTGCTGCACCTGTTCTCCACCAGACTTTTCATGGTGGGGAAACTGCCATGAACAGACTGGCGGAGATCCAGGTTGTGATCAGCAGGGTAGGGCTGCGTGCAGTGCTACCCAGGCTGATTGCAACCTGCACCCGTTGCCTGCATGTTGGATCACCTATCCCAGTGGTGACAGCAGTAAACTGGTGATCAGATGACTAGGGTCATAATGCGGCAGTTGGACCACCACAGCAGCGGCGTTCCAGTCTGTCACCACAAGTCTGGTGGTCTAGTGACCACCAGACGTATAATTAGGCCCTAACTCTCAGGAGACACCAACACCACCATCAGCAGGTACATTATGCCATTGACCAACATGGCCACCTGTATGTGAGATTAGTTGCTCATACTCAACATGGCAATATAGAAGTGATGACATTCTGCAACATGTACTCCCCATGGTTGCCCTCATGACTAGGCACAAACCCCTCACCCTCCAACCACCACAGACACCTGTCCATCATCCTGGACACTTACCTCACCATGAAACATCAAATTGCCACAATCACCTCCACGTGCTTTTACTTTGTTTGCATGGTCATACATTTCTTCATGTGGCTAGCTCCTGGCACCTGTATGACCTTCACCCATACCATCATCACAGGTTGTCTTTAGTGCATCAATGACTTCTATTACAACTTCTCTGCATACCTGCTACACCGAGACAAACTATCCAACACAACTCAGTCTTCCTTTTGCCTCACTCATCCCACGTCACCTCAGAAAATTATATTTTCTCACCATTAAGACACGCTGGCAGCTCAAGTTGCTCAACCACACCCACAAGGAACTATTCTACAAGGGACCCACCTAGCTCACACCCTATCTAGGCTTCCACCACCCATTCATGAACCTCTGCTGTGCATCACTTGTACTCACCCATGCCCTCCAATATCCCTATGATCATGTCAGGAGGTAGTGAGTTCTCATACATGGTAACTTAACCTGGGACAACCTCCCCCAGCACATCCGGTCAGCTGCACCAAATATGGATTTGTACTAAAAACTGTACATGTGGATATTTGAGTTATATTACTTGCAATCCATACACGTCCTCAACACCTGAAGGCCCTCTTGGCTGACACGCTGACCCCATCCGAAGACACCTTTAGTACTTTTACATTACAGTACACTTTGGGCTACCTGGCCTCAACACAAGCACAACTGTGTGATGAAGCAAGCTGGCCTGCATTGGCACTGGTATATCTGTCAAGTTTCCTAGGTCCATGCCTGATGTGCTGCTCCTGTCCAGGTTTTTGTTTTACTTTGTATTCTGTAACCTGTAGTCCTGTTTTGTGAAGGGATAAATGATATTACACTTGCCAGTAATGAGGATGTAATACCTTGATTGGGGCAGCATGTCACACATGACCCTAGGAAACGTGGCAGGGTTGGATTGGGCTGGGAAAATTGGTACTGCCCATGGAAAGTACAATTATGTGAAGGATAAGTTCACATGTGGGGCATTACTGCCCTTCCCCTTTCATGTAGTGCAGACCACGACAGCGCAGCACAGCAAAGAGTGTTGCAACATTGCCCTGTATGACAGCTTGCTAATATATGTTCCCTTGTTTTGACTCACCCTGTAGTTCTTCCTGGTTCTCCACTTCAGTACTACCCTGCCCTTCCACTCCAGCTACAAACTCTGTTGCAACGAGGGATCCTACCTGGCTTTTCCACTGAATCCAAGTCCTTCTGGATGTCAGATCCTCATGTCTACCTTAAAGTTCCTAGACAATTTTTCTTTTGTCCTGCACTTGTAATCTTGCCACCTCTTCTTGCACTCCAGGATGGCCCTCCTTGTTTTTGCTAGGCAGTTGATTATGTCCTCTATGGATTGCCAAAAGGCATTCTTCCTTGCTAATGGCAATTTTGAGGTGAAAAATAGAAGACTGGATGTCACCTCACTTATTGAAATCTGGTTCTCTCCTCACTGAAGTGGGAATTCCTTTTCCTTTCCCCTGGGATGGTGGCAAGGCTTCTTTTTTAGGGTTGTTACCCTCCTGGGTCCGCAAAGGCTCCTTCAATGCTTCTCAGTAGTTTGGAATATTGTTGTGTTGATTGCATCATCTTGTAAACACTCCTGCAATGCAAAACACTCATTGTGACACAATACTGATTTGCAGCACTTATGATTGCTTTACAGCACGCAAAAAAATGTTTTGCGTGATGTAGGGAGTACTTGCGTTGCAGCACCTTGCATCATTCTCAATACCGTTGCATCAAAATTCATGACTCATTTCTGGTGCTTGCCCCCTAGTGCACCACCCCATAAATATGGCACATCCACAGGGCAAGGAAATGCTGCAACACAGTGCAGAATTTTCTAACACAACACTGTGCCAATGTAGCTTCATAAATATGCCTCTTAATTTCTGAAAATTTCAGTGAATATTTGTATGCATAGTAACGGTGATGGAAAATCTAGTTTTTAAAACAAACAAAAAGAAATTCTTGAAGAAAATAAATATTTTCCCGAAATCCTTTGAATTCATAACATGCTACAATAAACTGATGATCTTTTGATAATGTCTCAACAGTCTTCCTCTGAAAACATCAGCACAAAGTAACTAGTTCAAAGACACAAGTGATTCCCTTGAAGGTTGACCTCACTACATGAAAACCATTACCAAAATGCTGCCTTCAGGCTCAGCTGGATGCCAGTCAGGGGACTATCTCACACGAGATTGCTTGAAGCTCTTCTGTGTTGCTTTGGTGCAACTATGAGTAGTGCAAACCCTAATGCATGATCACTGAAAGGGTTCTTTACAATGGGGCCCCATAGTGGACGTATGACTAAATCCATACCTATACCTCAGGATGAAATCCAACTCAGAATCAGAAACTTAAATAGCGGATGGGTGTCAGCTCAGGTCACGCACTATTACCTACTTTTGCAAACAATGACTGAGTGATGAGAGGTGATAGGACACAGTCAACCAATGTCCGCTGAAGATTATTGGAGCAGGATGTGTTGGGTCAGGATGTATGGTCTGAGCCTGCAGTCACTTGTGATGCATTAGGGTCAGAGATATTATCTGATGCTATTGTCTTGGCCAATACCACATAGGGAGAAAGTCATTGTCTTGCAGGACATCTCAGCGCTCACCTGATGCCAGAAACTGTTTTGTAAATCTATTGAAACTCCAACGGTATGACTCATGAACAGTTCCAAAGGATTTAGAACTGAGTTTCAAAATTGCCCACCTTTCTTTGCTTTGCATTAAGTGAAGCAATTTTGTTTTTTTCGTTTGCACAGATCAGTAAGGCAGCATGAATAAAATTAGCTGTATTCATTTTTTCTCTTTCTCCATTGAAACTCTGGTTTGAGGAAATTGAGCAAGGCACATAAGCACAGAGGGCCCTCTTTTCTTTGTTTCTATGTTTTTTAATATTCTCATCAGCTCTCCATTTGGGGGTGAAATGACTGTAGAAAGTAGTGCTGGATAACAGAAGTTTTTATCTTTGCATGCAAATGACGGTGGTATTGCATGTTGGTCCCATTGTCTCACCCTTTCTGATTGACTAATCTTGTATGTACATTTTTGGTGTGTGGTCTTTTCTTGTGCTCATAACCCACCAGCGTATATATGGGTACTGAGTTGTGATGAATTCGGCTCATGATTTTCATTGCCTTTTATTATACATAGGTTGAATACTTGGTAGTTCTTCCTGTTACAGAGGTGACCTCACTTTTAAGTAGTAAGTTACTCACTGATTGCTCAATTGACATTTACAGCACGTAAAAGCAGAGGACTTCGAAATTTTGTTTTTTTCTGCTTTTCTTAGGTGTAGGCCCGGTAATCAAATGACTACATCCGGGAGAGACTCTATCAGTCACACGGGGTCAAAATATCCACAAACCCTCCCTCTTGGTTGATACAAGTAATTTAAAATCAAAGAATTCCACAATGACATATGCAAACCCTGTCATGATTTCAATTAATCAATGTATACAACCTTTGGGAATTGGACAGTGTATTTTATCTATGTTCTTTTAAATATATTCACCATTAAAGTGCTACATTCTCTGGACTTTGATCACTTCTTTTGTTGATTGCTACACTTGATCAGAGTCAAAACACTACAAGATGAAAACTATATCAGTCCTGTGTTTTGTGTTCTTTGTAAATAATTTTGGTCCAATTAATACGTTTGAGGAACTCTGGGGTTTGTTCCAAAACACATAAGAAGGTACCACTTTTGAATGTAATAGCCATTTGACAAGGTCCGACTCAAGCCGTTGGTCTTGCTGGGAAAAAGTCAGAGTGGGAAAATTTTAATTGTGCACCTACTGAGGTCTTCTTGATAGTCTGAAGCTTTTTGTGCTAGTCAAGATTTCTACCTTCAAGCATAGTGTATTTTTTGCAGTTCAAAGTCTTCCAACTGGGCAAGCCTGGAAGCTATATCGTTTGAAGTCCTCTTGAAACTGTAAACCTTTGGTGCAAGTCCTAGCTGACCTCTTTAAGTCTTGGTAGACCAACTTTTTAAACTTAATGTATCATTTCCTCTTGACCTCTTCTAAGATTTCCAGGACCTCAGGGGCAAACATAAAGGCCAGAACTCACTCAAGCAGAGGCCACCAGCAGGGTCCTGATCCAGTTGCAACTGATCAGCTGGTTGCTTAAAAAAGGCCTTTTGCAGCTTGCTCTATCTTTGAGGCCACATAGGATGTCAGTTGACTGACCTTTGGAGTCCACTTCTCAGTCCTGGGTACAAGTGTGAGCAAGTCCAGTGCCTCAGGTCTGTCTCCATGTAGGTCACAAACATATAGATCAGTCCCTATATTTTCTTCCAAGGGTCTAGAAGGTGTTTCTATGAGCTGTGGGTAAAGGAACACATATGTAGGATTCACTCGCCAGTGGGTGGAGGTGACTCCTGGACTCTCCGTATCCAATGAGAAAAAACAAGTTCCAAGAGAAATCCCTCACACTTTTTGCAGTATATCATATTCTGTGTAAATACAAAATGACAAAACCCATCTGCACTTGGAAGTAGCTGGTGTCCCTGCCAGGGGTGTTACAAGGGAAGGAGCTGCCCCCTTCTACTAAAGTAGCCCAAACTGTTTTTGGGTATAACTCATTCTCTAACTGGGCTGATGCCAAGCTGGCTATAGATGGTCCTATGAAAAAACTTCTCTTCTCAAGGTATCCCTCTATACTTAATAAATGGGCAGGCCTCACCATGGTCCATTTCAAGGTAAGAAAGTTCTTGAACCCTCCACTACTGCCATTTCTGAGCTGAGAGGAGTCCCCGCATACCACACACGCAAAAAGGTCTAAGCCATTATGTTTGGTTTAGGAGCAGTTCTCACACCTCATGAAGGGAAAACACTAACATTGGCAGCCACTGGCAGGCTAAAGCTAATTAGCCAACCGGACGTTCGGTCAATTAAAATCTAGCATTTTAAAAATTGCGGTTTTTGAATATTTATTAGACATCTGACTCCACCAGTGAATTGGATTATAAAAAAACATCAACAATAGTGGTGGAATCTTTTCTATAACTTAACCCAAGTTAGAATTATCATTTTTATCTTTATAGTGTACTCATGAGACAACTACAGCACCTCCACAATGGAAATTGCTTTTGGCTCTATTTACTATAGGAACATGACAACATGAAATCCTGCATGTACCACTTTTACATACTAGGCAACTACGGGCTACAAGTCCTACTTAGGGGCAGCATTGAATGTATAAAAGTAGGCTTCATTCCTGTCAAAAAGTTTTACACATACAGGTTCATCATCACATTTAAAAGCAGAACCAGTCAGGCTGCACATGTAGGCAATAAGCAGGTTTTCCCTTGTCAGCCTAGTGGATGGCACAATAGGTGTTGCAGTCCACCTGTAACAATTATCTTTCAATGCCATTTAGATAGTATGCCTGGAAAGTTAATTGTATAATTTGGTGATTAGCCATTTTTATCATGTTTCAGCGGTCAGAGCACATTCATTGGGGACTGGAAGCAGCAGCCCACTCTGTAGAGTAACCAAGCAGCAATACTATTCAGCAAAAAAAGGAGGATGATCACACAAAAATAAGGATTTTCTTATATGTTGTATTTATTACCTGGAAATTATTTTTCTTTTTTCTGTTTTCACAATACTGCTGCTTATAGATTGTCTATGGGGTAAGTCAGTCATCTTGTCTGCTAAATGCAGCACTCTCCATTTCAAGGGTACAATAGTCAGATGAGACCAATACGATGGCATGGACTGGATCTTTCTCACTAGTAGGATGTAGGGAAGGAAATTACGGTGGAAGGGAAAAAGACATTGGTCGAGGGGAGAGCAGGAAAAAAAGGAAAGAACGTGCTTACTTGGTTCTATTCTCTGAAAACGGAAATGGACAGTGGCTTGTGAATGGATATAGCTAACCCTTAAGGATTTTGGCGGTCATTCTGACCGCGGCGGTCGGCAGTCGGCGCCCGCCAAGCGGTTCCCGCCAAAAGACCGCTCCGCGGTCAAAAGACCGCGGGGGCCATTCCGGCTTTCCCGCTGGGCGGGCGGGCGACCGCCAGAAGACCGCCGGCCGGCCCAGCGGGAAAGCCCCTCCAACAATGAAGCCGGCTCCGAATGGAGCCGGCGGAGTTGCAGGGGTGCGACGGGTGCAGTGGCACCCATCGCGATTTTCACTGTCTGCTTTGCAGACAGTGAAAATCTTTGTGGGGCCCTGTTAGGGGGCCCCACGGCACCCATTCCCGCCATCCTGGTTCTGGCGGTGGACACCGCCAGAAACAGGCTGGCGGGAAGGGGGTCAGAATCCCCATGGCGGTGCTGCAAGCAGCGCCGCCATGGCGGATTCCCTAGGCCAGCGGGAAACCGGCGGGAAACCGCCGCCTCCCCTTTTCTGACCGCGGCTTTACCGCCACGGTCAGAATCGCCCAGGAAGCACCAGCAGCCTGTTGGCGGTGCTTCCGCTGCCCTCCGCCCTGGCGGTCATGGACCGCCAGGGTCGGAATGACTCCCTTTATCCTTAAATAGTAATGGAGCGGATGGTAATAGGTACCAGGTAATAATATTCCCGTTTCTAGCTAAAGCCCGAACTCAAATTATAATGCTACAAAAAATATTTTTTAAAGGGGACACATAATTTGTTTAGGAAATATAGATTGGTTCAGGGCTAATTTCAAAGTCTGGTAAATGCAGTCTTTCATGGAGTGGCCTTTCTATTAAAATGTATGACTCATCATGTTTGCAGACTGAGAATGAACACAGAACATCATATGAAAGTGAATGGTGAAAGACTGTCTTTTATGTGTGCCAGGGCCTTCCAGTACCAGGCGCTGGCAAAGCAAAACATGTAAGTTCAACCAAGGACCTTTGGGGCCCTCTGTCTCTCTCATTCTCTGTACTTCACAGACAGAAGGAAGACAAAACGGTGCCTGTCTCTCTGTCACATGCCAATGAAAGGCTATCAGAAACCCTCTTTGTGACATGAGGACCAAGCAACATGAAGTATAGTGCTGTTTATCTTTGGATTTACAGTGCCTAGAGCACTATTTCATTCCAATTAAATACACAATTTATTTTGACTTATTTTTAAATGAACGTTGCTTATGACCAAGGATAAAGGTGTCATAAATTGTTCATTAAACTATCTTACTGTGTTTATTGTGCTCCATCATAGAGGACTCCATTCGTGAATTTGGCAAGCACAGTATTTTTTTCACATATAATTGGTTGTGACCTTTATTATAAATGCTGCACCTCTTGTAAACGCTTCTTAGAGACGCTTCTCTCTTCTCTCTCCACATCCGTTTCGAGGCCTGGAACTTTTTCATCCAACTTGAAGCACAGGTAAAAACCTAATACCTTCTATTTACTTGTGGAGCAGAACCGTGAATCCTTTGGCAAATAAATTAACCGTTTACTTAGGTTTCCATTGCATTATGTTACTGAGTTAGATTCCAATTTGTAGATATCTCTCCTGCTACAAATATCTCGCAAACTGAGAATTCCTCTTCAGATCAAGCCTGGAGTGTTTCGTACCATGCACGTTCGACCTAATGATTACTCCCTAGGTAATGTCCAATGTGAACAGGATTTGAATGATGATGAATGTGCCTTTCATACCAGCTTGGTCTCTTTGTGTCTCTGAAGAACTTACATGCAGCAAATCAAGAACTGAGCTTGGGGCAATCCAGATCATTTAACAATAAGCACATGCTTGCAATCAAGACAATGTTGCGTAATTATAAAGAAGTAAAAGCTGAATTCGATACCTTTATCTAGTACCAACCTCTGTTTTCTTTCAAAATATTACCAGAATTCTTAGAGTAGACAGTACGTGGAAATGTTTCATGTATATGTTGGAGGATTAGTTATAGCGTTTAATTGCAAATGAAACAAGCATTTGCAATGCAATAGGCCTCGCAGTTGCTCCAGTTAGAGCTATTGGCGTTGTAAATTCCTAACTGGACTTCTCTGACCAAAGAAATTGAAAATGAAAAGTAAAGCATTATTTGACAAAAACGAATTGATTCAAAGTGCCATGGCCACCATGAGCGTGAAGGAGAGACACAAAAGGAAAAAGAAGTTAGCTCATAGTCAAATATATTAGCAGTCATGCAATTATTCATATAACAGGGTCAGTCTTCAAGGTGGTAACAGCACCTTCCCAAGGGGGGACAAATGTAAAGCATTTATCAATGATAACAAAGGATTTCGAAAGGCAAGACCACAAATGAGCGAAAGTGAGGGGGGTGAGGTGTGCGCAGTTAAAAGCACACATAACTTAAAACAGGTCAAAGCGCTTGAGCGTTCAACCTAAAAATGGAGAAAGTCTTGAGCAGCAAGGGTGTAAGGGACAGAAAAGGACAGACGGAGAAAGGAGCAGAGAGAAGTGGACAGAGACACAGAAAGAAAAGATAATTATAGGAAGAGAGGAAATGAACAACAAAAGAGACATACTGGGTAGACAGGTGAGGTGCAGCAGAGAAAGAAAAGTAACTGTTTAAGAAGGGGGGGTGTAGAAAGGCTGGAGGGGCGATCCCGAAGGGAAAGGTATGGGAGAAAAAGATGGAGAACTATTGGTAGTGGAAATTCAGTATGAGAGAGGAGAAAGATAGAACCGAGGGAGGTGAGTAAGATCGGTGGGGAGGCTAAGAAACAGTCTACGGTCTCCAGAGCAGGCACTCAATCTACCCAGGATCTAAGAGCATATTTCAATTCTCTCATACATAACATTCAGCAAGTCTCTAAAATGTAAGTACTGTCACATGCTGTGCATGATTGTCTGCCCACGTTAAAAACAGTGCAAACTCTCCTGTCTGCCTACAGTATGCACAAGATAAAGACATGGTAAAAACATCAGTTTCCTATAGATGTCAATCAAAAGCACTCAGTTACCACAGTGCACTATCTTCTCCTGTGTGTGTATCTGACTAAGCCGGTGGTGCAACCTGTGCACTGCCTCTTTCAATCCATTATATTTGCAGATATCAGCTCTGTGCTCATAGTGCAGTATCTCCTCCCTGTGTTCTTGTATGGTATAACCAGTGCACTGTCTCTTTTGGTCCATTTTATCAGCCAATAATAACATAGTGTGCATAGTGCAGTCTTTCCTTCCTGAGTGCCTGTCCACACTAAGCAATATGGTGCAAGCTGTCCAGCCTATCCTGCTTTTCATTGTACCTGTCCATGTTAAGGACATGCTGAAAACAGTGTAGTGCCTCCTCCATTTCTGCGTGTCATAGTCCAGTGTCTTTGCCTGTGATGTGGCATCCCACACTGAACACATTGTACAAACAGGCAGCGTTTCCCCTCATGCTGTCTTGCATACTAACCAAGAGACAGACAGAGCACTATTTACAACCTGCTTGACTAAACTAAGCACATGAAACATATGCAGTGTTTACCGATTAGCTGGCCAATCAAATGTGAATAACTTAATAAATCATAGAAAAAACACGATATTTACAGTCTGGCAACTCTAAAAGACACACAAAAGTAAAAATGAAAAGAAAAACAGTTGACATAAGCGAGCCGATTCAAAGCACCACATACGCCATAAGCGTGTTCGCGAAGGAGAGACTCAAAAGAAAAAAGAATTTGCTAGCAGTCAAACATCTTGGCAAATGTGCAATTATCCATGTAAATGGGTTTTGTCCCCAAGGCAGTAACAAGGCGGGACAAACGTAAAGCATTTACCAATGGTAACAAACGATTTTTGAAAGGCAAGCCCATGAACGAGTGATGGGCATGAGGTGGGCGTGTTTAAAAGCCCACATAGATACAAAGACGTCGGAAAAGCAGTGCTTGCACACTGCTATACTTAACCTGAAAAGAGAGAACAGATAAACTATGGGGCTTATGTTTGGGGAATTGACGTAGGGCAGCACCCCAAGTCTTCTTGCTGTGCTGCCCTACATCATTTTGAAAGGGCAGGAATGCGCCTTATTTATGCAATGTAGTGCATTCCTGTCCTTTTTCCCTGTGGTGGTGCACAATTGGCTGCCTAACACCAACACAGGCACCCTTGCACCATTATGCAAGGTTGCCTGCATTGCATGCAGGATTGTTTTTGAGGCAATTTCTTCTTTCTATATGTGCTGCAGAATGTGGCAATCAATCAATCAATCAATCAGGAATTTATAAAGTGCACTACTCACCCGTGAGTGTCTCAAAGTGCTGAGGGGTGAGGGAGGACATGGGGGGAGGTCCTGCTACTGCTCGAACAGCAAGGGCTTGAGAAGTTTCCTGACGGTAAGGAGGTCTTTGATCTGGCTCAGGTGGGTGGGAAGAGTGTTCCACGTTTTGGGGGCGAGGTGCAAGAATGATCTACCGCCGGTTGTAGTTCTGCGAACGCGTGGGATGGTTGCGAGCGTGAGGTCAGCAGAGCAGAGATGCCGGGTTGGGGTGTAGAAGGAGAGTCGTCTGTTGAGGTATTTTGGTCCGGTGTTGTGCAGTGCTTTGTGAGCGTGGGTGAGGAGTTTGAACGTGATTCTCTTGTTGACTGGGAGCCAGTGCAGGTTTTTCAGGTGGTCTGTGATGTGGCAGTGGCGGGGAATGTCCAGAATGAGGTGTGCAGAGGTGTTCTAGATGCGTTTGGAACCTCTTCTGGAGTTTGGCCGTGGTTCCTGCGTAGAGGGCATTGCCGTAGTCCAGCTTGCTGCTTACAAGGGCTTGAGTGACTGTTCTTCTGGTTTCGGTGGGTATCCATTTGTAGATCTTTCGGAGCACGTGGAGGGTGTTGAAGCAGGAGGAAGAGATGACGTTGACTTGCTGGGTCATGGATAGTGAGGGGTCCAAGATGAATCCTAGGTTGCGTGCGTGGTCGGTGGGAGCTGGAGTGGTTCCGAGAGTGGCAGGCCACCAGGAGTCATACCATGCAGAGGGGTGTGGAGCCGAAGATGAGGACTGTCGGAATTGAGTTTGAGGCAGCAGCTCTTCATCCATTCAGTGATGGCCTTCATTCCTTTGTGGAGGTAGGTCTTGGCGGAGTCTTTGGTGAGGGAGAGGATCAGCTGGGTGTCGTCCGCATGTGACGTGAGGTTGAGGTTGTGGGATCGGGCGATGTTAGCAAGCGGGGCCATGTAGACGTTGAAGAGGGTTGGGCTGAGGGATGAACCCTGGGGTACACCGCAGATGATTTTGGTGGCCTCCAAGCAGAATGGGGGAGGTGAACTCTCTGGGTTCTGGAGGCGACCTAGTCCAGGGAACTGTTGCGGATTCCAGCATTGCTGAGGCATGAGCGTAGGGTGTGGTGGTAGACAGTGTTGAACACGGCAAAGAGGTACAGGAGGATGAGGGCCATGGTTTTGACGCTGTCCAGTATGGTTCTGATGTCGTCGGTGGCGGCGATGAGGGCGGTTTCGGTGCTGTGGTTGCTGCGGAATATGGATTGGGAAGGGTCCAGGGTGCGGTTCTCCTTGAGGAAGCAGGGGCCAGATGTAGCAAAGGTTTTTACCCATTCTGTGTCTATGGGAAAAAGTGTTCGTACATATGGCTCCAAGTTACTTGTCTGTTGACAGCCTTCTGGGTGCTGAAAGCGGAAAGAGGAAAGAGGAAAGAGGATAAAATGAAAGTATTTCTCCTCACTTCCCTTCTCCTGTAGAAGCTTAAGGCTTTGGCACTGCCAAAGATTTACATGATTAAGTAAAATTGGGGTAGCATCAAAATCCGTGGGTGTTGTGTGGGAAAACCTACCGCAACACCCACAGAATGCCTCCCTGGTGCAGAGTAAGGCAATACAAAGGACTTGCGCTGCTTTGTCTTACTCCATATCTATGAGGCCATTCAAAGCCACATAAAGTGGTTTTGAGTGGCCTCATAGATATGGTTAAGAGGTCTGCGCCACCAAACAACAAACGTCATGAAAAGTGACTCTACTGCAGCGCAAACCTCTGAACCATAACTACGAGGCCACTCAGAGCCACTTTGCGTGACTTTGAATGGCCTCATAGATCTTTTTTAATTGACAGGTCCCGGGGAGGTGGTGGTCACGGGACCTTCAAAGGTCTGAGGAGGGGGGTCGCATAGCCCCCTCCTATCATACAAATAAACCCCAGGGAAATGGTCCTTTTGAGAAGTGAGGAATGCATGCACTCCATCCGCATTTATTACCTTCACGCATGCCCCTGGTACCTTACCCACCCAGGGGCTACACCGTAAACAAGTGCAGGAGACTGAGATTGTTTTTTGTTTTCAATTTTGCCACAGATTCATAGACTCCCCCCCAGGGATCCTAGCACCAGTGGCAGGGGGTCAGAGTATATCTACCCTGCCCCCTTTTATTTCATTTGACTTATTTTTGGGACCGTTGGCTGAGTCCGAGTCCCATATGGCTGCCAGCACTTCCTTGCTGAAGTGTTGGCAGCCAATCAAATATCTGCACAGCGACTGTTGGATCTATGCAAGGATCCACATCCCTAGATATACAAACTTATTTTTCCTTTAATAACACCAAAATTACTGAACAGATTTGCACCAAATCACAAAAAGCACGCTGCAGCCCAGAACCGCCGGACGGAATTACATCAAATTTGGCAGAAAGGCAGCTCTAGGTTATAGAAAGAGTGCATTTTATTGTTTGGTGTAAATATGTGCCTTACTTTTTAAAGTATTTAAAGAAAACTAAATATAGATATCTAGAGGCGGAAAGGGCTCGCAAATAATAATGAGCTAGTGCAGGAAAATACAGAGATCGAATTGGCTGCCAACACTTCAACCAGGAAGTAGTGGCAGCCATCATGGGACTCAGCTTTAGCCAAGACCCACTTAAAAAGATAAAGTGAAGAAAAGGGGGAGGATAGGGTCACCCTGACCGCTCAGCTCTGGTGCTGGGATCCCAGAGGGACCACCAGGGCAAAATAGAATTTTTTTTAAATGCTTGCCACAAATGTTCAGTCAATCCACAAATTCACAGCAATTTTCTTTAAAAAAGTGCGGGCTTCCATGCCTGTTTTTAAGAAGCCCCAGAGTGGGCCAGGTTCCAAGGGCATTATGAAATAAAGGAGGAGGTGCATGGGGTCCCCCTCCTTGGACAGCTTGATGCCCCAGGGACAGCAACCTCCAGGGGCTTATTTATAATGAATGTGGGGGAGGGGGCTTCCCCTGCCCCATTGAGCCCTGGGGACTGGGACTTCCCGGGGTCAAATATACAATTGTATGTAGGATAGCTTTGTGCCCCCCCCGCAGCCCTGGGGACCACCATCTCCCCAGGGATGCAATTAAATGCAAATGCACTAGGGGGGCACACAGCCCCTCACCCCCAGTCCTGGGAACCACCACTCCTCAGGTCCGGCTCCTGCTATGTCCTGGGGTGTCTACCCCTGGGACATAACTGTTTGCTCTGACTTGGCAGGAGCATTGACAGTTCCCACCAAGTCAGAACAAACACTTCACTTTCTGTAAGTGAGAGCTGTCAAAAAGCTCTCACTTGAAGAAAGTGATGTTTTCATTTCTTTCCCTGCATGCCAAAATGTGCTATTCAAAGCAGCTCCCTGCTTGTGGGAGCAATGCCGGCTCCTGCAAGATGCGAGGAGCAGGCTAGGACCACAGGGTCCTTGAGGCTCCCCCATGGTCCTATCACTTTCTCTTCCATCCCATAAAAGGATGGATGAGAGAGAGAGATTGTTATTGCAATGGTCTCTCCATACGACTTCAAAGAGACATACTAGCAAGATGTTTGATAATAATCTTATGTTTGGCTGCAGAGCAAAGTCACTTCTGGCCTAATGGTCAAGGTCTTGTGCTGTTACTCAGTAGGCTTAAGGTTCAAATCCTAGTATTGCTTGCCAGTATATCTGTTTATTTTCTAGTGTATTCACTGTTGAACGTTCCTAGTGATGGAACATTAAAGTCTTTTTCCCCTCAAAATCTGTGGATTGAATGTCAAACCTAAGTTCATACCCTACACACTAAAGAGTCATCCCTGGCCTAGTGCTTAAGGTCTCAGACATGCACACTAAAAGTTAGGAGCTTGAGGCTATGGTCATTTCCTGCTTTAGTTTCTTTTCAACTATAAATATTTAAGTTACATACTGAAAGGTGATTTCACACTTTTTAATTGAGAAAAACATTTGTCTTTTCAAATTGTTTGGAAATATCTTGTTCTAAGTTTATCAGTCATCAATGCCTAAATCTCTTTCCCTCTCAATATTTCACTTTCTCTTTTGCTCTCTCTTTCAGAGTTAAGTGGTTGAGAGGGTTGGCCACAGGGCCTGGCCCTAAGGCATCTATAACTTGCACCCATACTGTACACAGTTTTTTTAAAGAATATTTCACAACAAATGTTACAGTGATATTATCAATGATGTTATAAAAGATGTCAGAGAGCTGTAATATCTGGGGTAATCAGCAGTGCATGGCAACGGCGCAAGTTATACTTACCTTAGGGCACGAGTTATAGTTACTTTAATAAAATATATCTAAAACTGGTGAATTTCTAAGGTTTTGTATATTTATATCTAAGCTACTTGGATTTGCCAGTAGGTAGTTATAGTTAGGACCTAGTTTTCATAGGAAATAATTTTTTGTCTTGCCTATATCTTTGGCACCCTTTGACAAATCTTCACAGTATTTCCCCCCCCCCCAAAAAAGTGTCCTAGAGGGTCGTGTTTTACATGGAAATTTTCTGGACGATCTAACCAGTGGGGGCCAAGAGAAAGGGGAGGTCAAGAAAAGTGTGTTTCCCATGTTAATTCCCAACACGACTACAGTCCAAACTGCTTAACGGAATTACACCAAATATGGCACGAAGCTAGATCTTGGTGCGCAAATCATGCGATAGTCGGTTCAGTAGTTTTAGAGATATTAAAGTCTAAAAACTATAGATATCTAGGGATGTGGATCCTCCGTGGATCCAATAGTCCCCACGGTGTGTTGGCAGCTGTTTTGGGACTCAGCTTCAATTCAGTCCCAAAAAAGCTCAAACAAAAGAAAAGGGTTGAGGGTAGTAATGCCCTAAGCCCCCTTTCCTTGGTCCAGGAGTCTTCCTTGGAACCCACCAGGCCTGTAAAAACATGGTCTCCCATGCTTGAAAGTGATAATGCCTTTGGACTTTGGACTCACATGTAATATATCCCATATACTGCTTGTACTTTTGTACATTTCCCTTTGATTTAAGGTGTTACCCATGGCACAATATTAGAATACACTCCAGGGTTCCATATCAAAGGCATGAAAAAACATGTATTCAAACTAGATTGCATTTATTATTGAGGGCCATTAAGTTGCTCATTCTCACACCTGAATGAGTATGTAACACTGTATAGAGAAAGACCCGGGAGGGTCCTGGGCAATGTAGTCCCATGACGCTAATCGAATAATTTAGCCATACCCTTTGACAGTAAGGTGCTTGATTTGGATGGATTAAAATTCAAGGTGATACAGCAAATTTCGTACCAGTATTTAGGTAAATGATGGATTGATTATTTAGTGTTTTTTTCTGCCTGCTTTATTTATAGATGAATACATTTTTTGTGTTTTTTATGTCTACGAAATGTTCAGTATAATTGTTTTAGCAGCTAATAGGGCACATAACTTAAGAAAAACTTGCTACAAGCTAAAACGTGTTGTTGGGCACTACAATAAAAAGTCTCACACCAAGACTGACTGCCATCTTAGTATTATTTCTTCAATGTGGACAAATAGGACAGGTACATGCTGGCCACAGAAACCAGTGTCCTTTTGTGCAATGGCAGTGTTAGATATTGGGTTGTTGGTTGACTGGGGTGTGAAACTTAGTCAGACAGCAACCACAATCCTAGTCATGGTGAATGCCAGGCAAACCCTAAATTAAGCTTTGCTCACCCTATGGGAGCTTGGCACAGAGAAGTCAGGATTAACTTAGAAGGAGTGTATTTGTGCAACCGTTCAAACAGTAAAACAGTGAAAGCACCACACAAAAGGATACCACACCAAGCGAGAAAAATAGATCTGAGTTTAATAAATAAAACAAGACCAAAATCACAAAAATGTGATAAGTAGAACATGAGTTATACATTTTTAAAGAATAAACTGTAAAATAGCACTTAGACGCAAGAAGAGACAACCAGGGATACCTGGTTGCGCTGGACCAGGACAAAGTCAAAAGTTCAGACCAGCTGCAATAGAGCATGGGCGTGCTACAGAAACCCAGTTAGCCTAGGTGAACAGAAGTACCTTAGATCCTAGTTGAAGAGCATTGTGTGGATCCAAAACAAAGATGCATTGAGCAGTCGAAGCAATGGTTGGTTGATGAGATGCGGCGAGGCTATGGTGTGAGATCCTGATGCATCGACATTGACAATCCTATCAACGGGGCTTGTAATGGAAAGGCCGGTGTTGAGGGTGCGTTGTGCAGTCGAGGCAATGTTTTGGTTCTAAAGAGCAGTGAAGCTGTGATGCGGAGGTTCGTCATTGCGTTGAGGATGCTGTCAACGGAAGATGATAGGAGCTTGCATCGTGGAATATCATGCAGAGGTGGTTCTGAAGGCAATTAGTTGGTCCCTAGATGCAGTTAGCAGCGGTAATGCAAGTCTTTTGTGTTGGTCCTAACCTACACAGTTGTGGTGATGCTTTGGTTCTTCTCCCTGCAGCAACTAGGAAGCTTTGTTTCTGCTCATCACAGCAGCCAAATGTGTCAGTTCTGCTGGAGCAAACACCGTAGGCCCACTTCCAAGGATCCAGAACTGGTATGGCACCACTTGGCAGGGCAGACTCACAGATGGCAGAGTCCAGATGCAGAAGCAGGGTGATTGGAAGTCTTTTATGTCCATGAGATGTCAGATCAGGAGGCCTGTCAGCTAGCCCCTGGAGTCACTCTGGGTCCTGGTTAAGGAGATGGAAGTACAGTCCTTATCAGTCCCAGGCAAGAGAGCAGCAGGCAACAGGTCAGAAGAGAAAAGCTGAAGTCCAGCAGAGTGGCAGTCCTTCAGCAGCATAGCAGTACTTCTTTCTGGCAGAGTATCCACAGGTCCAGAAGTGTACTGAAGTGGTGGTGTCAGAGGGCTTGTACTTATACACAATTGTGTAATTGAAGTGGGTAAGATTTCAAAGACATGCCTTGAAGTGTTCAGAGTCCCTGCCCTTTCTGCCCTGACTTCAGACTAATTGCAGAGGGTTATGCAGCCAATTGTGCGTGGACAGGACACAGCCTATTCAGGTGTAAGTGAGACTGTACCCAGTTCCACGCTCTCATCCTGCCCAGGATGGCCAATCAAGGCCCATCAGGTCACACCTCAGCTCCCGCTGTGTATGGTTGTTTAGGAAGAATACAGAAAGAACAGCTGTCACCCCCACCCCAGTCAAGAGAGAAGAGACAGGCAACAGGCACCAAATGGTTACAGTTAGGAAATGCTAAATTTCTAAAAGTGGCATTTTAAAAATTGCAATTTAGAAATCTGACTTCACCATAAGTTATGATTTTAAATTGCAATTCCAGAGGCATCAAACTTGGAAAATCTATCTCTTCCCAACTGAAGATTATACTTATAAAATGTTATGGCAACTCTAAAGTTATTCCATGGGAGAGTTATGCCTTGCAGTTGTGAAAAATGAATTTAAGAGATTTTCACTATCAAGACAAAAAACTTAAACATACATGCCCAACATTTTACATACAGTGCACCCTCCCCTTGGGGTAGACTGGGGCCTTTCTTAGGGGTGGCTTATATGTATTAAAAAGGAAGACGTAGTCCTGGCAAAAGGTTTATTTTGCCATGTCAAACAGACAGTTTTAAAACTGTACACAAAGACTTTGCAGAGGCAGGCCTGAGACATGTTTAAAGGCTACTGACGTGAGTTGGACAATCAGAGCTGCAGGCCTACCAGTAACTTTCAATTTACAGGTTCTGGGCACAGGTAGTGCACTTTACTAGGGACTTATAAGTATGTTAAACATGCTAGTTGGGGATAAATTAATGTCACCGTGCTTTAGGGAAAGAGCACAAGCACTTTATCACTGGCCAGCAATTGTAAAGTATGATGAATCCTAAGGCCAGCAAAAACGAGGTCAGCAAATACAAGAGGTTTGAAGGCAAAAAATCAAGGGGAAAACACACCAAAGATGCCAGGTCTAACATGTATCCCCCCCAGCTGAAAGTGGGGAGAACTACCCAGCCCTTTGAGAGCTCTCTTCACTAAGGTAGTAGAACCTGGATAGGCCATCAGCAGTGACGTAGTCTGTTCCATGACGGTGTTCCACCCCGTAGGAAGATGGACCACCTAAACGGTTTGAGATTCTCACCCTTCATCTGAGGGATCTGTGGTCCATCTGAACCCAGAAGTGAGTACTAAACAGGTGTGGTCTTGTTTTCTTCAGTGCCAAGACCACTTCAAAGGCTTCCCTCTCTATGGCGCGCCACCTCTATTCCCTGGGAAGTAACCTCCTACTTGTGAAGGCTCCATGTTGATCCAGGCCCCCTTTGTTTAGCTTTGAGAGCACAGCCCAATACCATACTCTTAGGCATCCCTCTACACAATTAACTCTTGGGAGAAGTAAAGGGCCTTGATCACTGGTGTTGTGCACATGGCCTCCTTCATGGTGTCAAACACTTTCCTTTGCACCTCTGTCCAGATCACCTGACATATCTGCTTTCTGGAAGTCAGCTTTATCAAGCATGCAACAATAGTGCCATACATCTTGACAAATCTCCTGTAGTAGCCTGCGTGGCCTAAGAAGGCTATCACTTTTGTCTGGGCTTTGGGGGGTTCCCAAGCCAGAATGGTTTAAAGTTTGCCCCGGAGGGGCTGCAGCTTGCCTCCTCCCATTTGGTGACCGAAGTAGACCACTAAGCCATGCCATATCTGGTACTTACTGGCCTTGATAGTTAGGCCTGCCCTCTGCAGGGCTCGAATCACTTCTCTGAGGTGGCACAGGTAGTCTGCCCATCCAGAACTGAATACCACAATGTCATAAAGGTAGGTGGCCCTGAAGAATTCCGTCCCAATCAAGACCTGGTTGGCCATCCTCTGGAAGGTGGCAGTGGTGTTATTCAACCCAAAGGGAACCTGAAGTGCCCTTCCAGTGTGAGAATGCAGACCTCTATTTAGCCCCCTCGGTGAAGGCAATTTGCCAGTACACAGGCATTAAATTAAACATGCTGAGGAGCTGGGCAGCTCTTAGCCGATCTATGAGCTCATCAGTTGTACGTATGGGGTGCGCATCCATCTGTCTTGGTGACTGCATTGAGCCTGCGGTAGTCCACATAGAAGCAAAGTTCTGCCATGACAACCAAAGGGAATGCTTGGGGACCAACACCACTGGGTTGGACCACTGGCTGTTTGATGGCTCAATGACCCTTAACTCCAGCATTTTGAAAACCTCATCCTGAATGCTGGGCTTCACCTTGTCACACAACCTGGGGATTTTTCTCTTCACAAAGAGGCTTTCCCCAGTATCAACATCATGGGTACACCATGCAATGAGTCCTGAGGTAAGGGAGAATAAAGAGGAAAACCACCCCAGCAACTGGTTGCAGTCTCCCTGCTGTTCTAGTGTCAGTGTCTGGGAAAAGCTGACACTTTCCACTGAGCCATCCAGCTCCGTGGAAAAAAGGAGGTCGGGAAGAGGTTCACTCTCCTCTTCCACCCATCATTTGTGACTAGGAGCATGGTTAACTCAGACCTTTCAAAGTGGGACTTGAGGAGATTGACATGCAGGACCCTTGAATGATTCCTTGGAATCTTGAGGGCCACCAGGTAGGTGACCTTATGCTTGCATTCTTTTATTCAAAAGGCCCAGACCAGAGCACTTGTAGGGCCCTGGGCTTGAAAGGCTCCAATTCCCATACTTTTTTACCAGGTTGAAACTCAACTAGACTGGCATTCTGGTCATACCACCATTCAGTGTCCACCTGGCTGGGTTTCAGATTTTCCTGTGCTAATTTCTGGAAGCACCTTGTCTGGTTGCACAGTGCCAGCATATAGCTAACCACTTCATGGTTGCCTTTCTTTGAAGCTTGCTCCCAGCCCTCCTTTCCCAAACTAAGACGTTCTCTCACAGGGTGCCCATACAGAAATTCCAACAAGCTGAAGCCAACTCCCTCTGTGGCACCCCTTTGTAGGCAAACAAAAGACATGGCTGGAGGATGTCCCACTGAAGTCTCACGGGTTCTGACAGACCCCTTATCATGCCTTTTAGCATCCAGTTGAAACTTTCAAGCCCATTAGTTCTAAGTTACCCCACACTCCTTGCACATGGCCTTCATGTACCCTGACAGCACCTCCTTGGGGAACCCCACATGGGTAAGGATCCCTATCAGTGCCCTGGCCAAAGAAGGTGCAGTCACTGTCCTGAGAGGGATAACCTCCCGGTAACAGGTGGCATGGTCCAACAAGATTAGGATAAACATGTTACCCATGGGTTTCTTAGGGTCCAGAGGTCCAACAATACTGATGCCCACCCTCTCAATGAGAGTGGCAATAATGGGAAAGGTTGCAGGGGAGCTTTGTGCTTCACTCCTGAATTGCCTCTGGCATGGCAGGTAGGACAGGACCTGCAGAACGTATCCAAGGCCTTCCTCATTTTAGGGCCAATAAAAGTGGATGACCAGTATGAGAAAGGTCTTGGTCTACCCTAAATGATCTGCCATAGACACATCATGAGCCAATTCTAGTAGGAAGGCCCCGTAGCACTCACGGACCACAAACACACGGGTTGAATCAGGCTCAGGACCCTTAGCCAGAGGTGTCGTCTGATGCCTGGGCCTCAGCCTGCTGCCACAGGCCCACAAGAGTAGAGCACTCCTTCTACACCTTGCAAAACTCTTCCCTGGTAAGACCCCCTTCCTTCTGCCAATTTGACATCTCTGATAGGTTCCCCAGGTCAGCAACATCTTTTCCCGTAGATTCTGGTGCACCCACTTAAGGGTTAGCTTCCTTCTGGATGATGGGAGTATCAGGAGCAGGTTTCCCATGCCCCTAGCCCTTCCTCTTCTTGGAAAGCACATGGGTTATTCTTCCAGGCACCAGGTCTTCCTGATTACTCTTTCAAGCTGCCATGGTCTGTGTAGTCAGGCACACCCACTAAGGCAACCCTAACATGTCTAAGTGGGGCCTGAGCTCCCCCTACTTCCATATGGTGTGCTCCAGGTCATTGCCAAGCAGACACTCCACGGCCATGGATGGACTCACAGCTACGCTTGAGGAACCTGAGACCCTTCTCCCCATTTAAAGGCAACCATAGCCACTGGGTAGTGAATATTATGTTTGTCAGCTGCAACAATGTTATGGAATACACAAGGGGCCACCTGCTCTGAGGACACCAGATGACATCTGATGGTTGTAATGCTTGTTTCAGTATCTTTCAGAGCCTCCACCCTCTGCCAATTGATGGTGACCCACTGACTATATTTCTAAGTGTTGCTAGGCATGAGGGTCCTCTGCACCATCTCTCTGTTACTCAGGGACACTTGGGGCACGTCTACTCTGCCCTCAACATTATCTGGGACAATGTCCTCCTCAAGTCCTACACTAGTGAGTCCCAGTGACTACCCACCTGTGGGGGGCTGTGCCCTTTAGAGAACTCCTTGGTTGTATGATTGTTATCCCCTCCTTCTTCTGATGGAGACCCTGCCCACCCTTGTGGGGATTCCCCCCAGATACCTGGGGTCAGAGAGGTTACTATCAATCAAGTGTTGGTGCAGATCTGCAAATTAAAGACTGGACATGTGCATCTTTTGCAATCAAATTGTATAACCCCTGATAATCTTTCACTTTACTGCCCATCACCCAACCATTCAGTACCTTACAAAAGGAATTCACACAACCCACCCATGTCTACTGGGTCAGTTTCTCTCCGTACGTTTCTAGGGTTGCACCATCATTTCTGACAAGGGCTTCCTTAATGGGGGGATACCTCATCCTGCCACCTGTGTCTAGAGTTAGTTGGGTGTCCTTCCCCTGACTAGGGATATGCCTCCACGAACTAGCCCCAAATCCACCTCAGAGATCTTATTCATCTGTATGGCAATCTCATACGCCTCAAACCACTTGTCTTGTTGTCTTCCACAACAACGTCAGGCACCAGAACTTTTGGAATATGGACCCTCCGGTCTCCAGAGGGCACTAACAAAATGCTCCACTATAACTGCTGGACTCTACCTGTCCAGCCTCAGTGTTCAGCTCCTTCAGTCTCAATTCATGAGCCAACATTAGCTTCTTCTCCTCTATAGCCAATCTCTTCTCCTCTAAAGCTCTGTCAGCCTCAGAGTTCTCCTTTGCTGTTTAAATGACTGGCACGCTTTGTTCCATTTTATGCCTAGTTACATCCAACTTGTACTCCCTCTCTGCCAGGTCCTCCGAGGATAGGTTGCAGGAGGACATACTACTCCCTGCATGTGAGGATATTTCCATTAGTGGGAGTGGGTTACTTTCCCCCTCAATAGGTTGCAGTCCCAGACATTCCAGTGGGTCTGGCTCTGATCTGTCCTCAATTGAAAGGCCTTTGCCCAGGCTCTCAAAGCTTTTTGAAGCTCTACTTTCTTGATACCTTTCGTAGTGGGCAATCCCCCCTCCTTGAGCCCAACCACAGTGTAACCCTCCAGGTTGGCTCCCTCAAGTCCAATCGGTGCAGGTGAGACCACAGGCACAAAGGTAGGTTTAGAATTAATTTGGAAAATCAAAAAGGCAAATCAGGGAGAATTTGAACATGAATTGGTCTTAGATATGGAATAATAGTGTACTTCAAGTATGGCACTGCACAAACACAAGTCCATACCTCATTCCTGAACACCAGTGTTAGAAATTGGGTTGTTGGTGGTCTGGGATGTGAACCTTAGTCAAACATTAATGACAATACTGATCAGGGTGAGTGACAGGCAAACCCTAAATGAACCTTTGATCACCCTCTGTTAGGTTGACACAAAGCAGTCAGGCTTAACTTAGAGGCAGTGTGTAAAGTATTTGTGTAACAGTTCAAGCAGTAAAACAGTGAAAACACCACACAAAAATATACCACATCAAGTTAGGAAAATAGATCTGACTCAATAAATAAAACAAGACTAAAACAACAAAATTCAACAAATAGAACTTGGGTTATGAATTTTTAAAGAATAAACTGTAAAAAAGCAATTAGCAGCAAGAAGTGTCAACCAGGATATCTGGTCATGCCGGACGGTGGCAAAGTGAAAAGTTAAAGCTGGCAGTGATGAAATGTAGCCGGCTACAGGGACCCAGTTAGATCCTCTGACCCAAAGTAATCTAAATCCTGGTTGTGGAGAGTCGCATGGCTCAGAAACAAAGATGTGTCACGGAGCTGAAGCAATGCTGTGGTGTAAGATCCCATGGTTAGCATTGAGGATCCTGTCGAAGGGGCTCGCAATGCAAAGGCCAGTTTCAAGGATGCATGGCACAGTTGAGATGATGCATTGGTTCTGATGAGTGGAGAAGCTGTGAATTGGAGGTTAGGCAGCAGCATTGAGGCTACCAGGGAAAGTGTTGCACAGTGGCAGTTCTGAAGGTGATGCATTGCTTCCAAAATACGGGGTGCAGCAATGATGCAAGTCTGTTGTGTCAGTCCTGACCCATGCAGTAGCGGCGTTGTGTCGGTTCGGTTCCCCACAGCAACAGTGATGCATTAGTTCTGCTCCCACAGTAGAGAATGCATTGGTTTAGCTGGAGCAAACACCTTAGTCCTACTTCCAAAGGTCCAGCACAGGGGTGGCACTTGGCAGGGCAGACTCACAGATGGCAGAGTCCAGGTGCAGAACTAGGGTGATTAGACATTTTTTATGTCCCTAAGACTTCAGATCAGGACCCTAGCCAAGTAGCCCATGTAGTCACTCTGGGCTCAGGGTTGGAGAGATGCACGTCCAGTCCTTCTCACTCCCAGGCAAGAGGGCAGCAGGCAACAGGTCAGAACAGAAAAGCAGGAGTCCAGCAGGGTGCAGTCTAGAAGTGTACCAGTCCTTCAGCAGACCTTCATCCTGGCAGAGTGTCCAACGGTTCAGAGGTGGACTGAAGTGGTGGTGTCAGAGGTCATATACTTATATACAGTTGTGCCTTTGAGGTGGAGGAGACTTCAAAGACTTTCCTTTGACGTGCACAGAGTCCCTGCCCGGGCTCCAGACTCACTAGAGGTGGAATGCAGCTCTTTGTGTGTGGACAGGATACTGTCTATTTAGGTGTAAGTTAGGCTGTGCACAGCCCCTCCTTCCCATACTGCTCAAGCGACTCATCAAGGCCCATCAAGTCACAACTAATACCCCATTGTGTGTGGCTGTCGCGGGGGAATACACAAAGCCGCGCTGTCACTCCAACCCAGAAATGTGAACAGAGAAAGGCAGCAGGCAGTAAATGGCTGCTGCCTGTCAAAAAGTAATAAAGTGGCAAATTGCTACAAGTGGCATTTTCAGAATTGCATTTTGGAATATGACTTTGCCATAGATTGGGTTTTTAAATTGTGATACCAGAGACCAGAAACCTGGAAATCTATCTCTTTCCAATTGGACATTACACTCTTAAAATATTATAAGGCAATTCCAATGTTGTCCTATGGGAAAGATGGCTTCCAGTAGTGAAAATGAATTTAAGAGTTCTTCACTATCAGGACATGTAAAGCCTAAATCTACCTGTTCAACATTTTAAATACACTGCACCCTGCCCTTAGGGCAGCTGAGGCCTACCCTTGGGGTGACTTATACGTATTAAAAAGAAACACTTAGGCCTGGCAAATAGTTAATAATGTCTCTCTACCATGGATTCATGGCAAAGTAAGTCAGAAATGGGCTATTAGGTTGTTATAATCTAAATGACATTCCATTTTACCATATTTGCTAGGTTCCTTAAGTCACTGACCAGTGTAGTCCTTTTTGATATCAGTCCAAACAAATTAATCTCAGTGCTTTATTCAAAAACATGTTCTATGCAAATGATATTATCTTGATTTCATTGTCCCACTAGGAAAGTTATTTCCTAGCGTTTCTGGATGTAACCTCACTCTTCAAAAGATCTCTAAAAGATTTAGGTAATTATTTGAATGCCCCTGAAAAAGTTGTTTTGTCACTATAGGAAACAACTGCTGTGTGCTGTGTAGATATTTAAGATTACTATATCTGTGCCAAGAGCAGTGACCAGAGCTTACATGAGTTCACATCCTTCAAAGAGAAGAGGGAATGCTCCGTGTGCTCAGAGACGTTGCTGGATCCTACAACTGAGTGTCACTGGTGTCTACTTTCACTGTTCTGAGAGTTGCATGGAGTGCTGAGCATGAAGGTTAGAGGTAGACTGTGGAGTTTAGTGCTGGGTAAAGGATGTTGAACTTGGGCTTCTTTGTATGCCAAACACCAAGGGGCAGATTTATGAAAAGTGGTGCTGCACCTAATGCAGTGCCACTTCCCCTGTGCCCTTTAGCACCCTCTTAACACCACCATGGTAGCGCTGTATTTAAAATACGGCACACAGTGGTGGTAGTTAGGGTGACTAGCATAATAATTTTTTACGCTAGTCCAGTGCTTTGCAGAATTAGCTTAAAAAACAATGACACTAATCCTGCAAAGTACCCAGAGCCCATTGTAATCAATTGGAGCCTCTTATTAATGCCTGCCCTTAGCAGGCATTAAAAAATGCCGATAAAAATGGCACAAAGTAATCGTGTAGATTCCTTTGTGCTATTTTTATGGCCCCCTAGCGCCTGAATGCCACCCTTGTATACATTATGCCTGGCGCAGGCATAATGTGGAGCAAGGGGTTGCACAGTGGCTCAATGCAAGCATTGCTCCACTTTGTAAATATGGCGCAGTGTTTTTGGCCTTGTTGGGCCACGTTTGCATCAAAAACATGATGCAAATGTGGCACAAGGAGGCGCTATGGGCTCTTAAATATGCCCCCAGGAGTTTCCGAGAAAGGGATTGAATAAGCCTCATAATCTTCCTTTCGCAAGATAGTGGTCTATCCATGGAATGATATTTGAGAATCCCAGTCTACTACAGAGTGGAGTCTTTTCCTGTGATGCCAGTTCCTGTTTGAAATATATATAAGGAGGCATTTCCAAGTGATAGATGTGTTGGAATAACATTTATTCTCAATTTACATTATATTCTTCTCCCCCTTGCTACTATTTTTGTTATTGACTTTCCTTCTAATACTGGAAACTTCTTTTGGATCTACTTATGGATACCTTTCCTTTGCTCGTTCCTCTTTACTGACATCGAGGAAATGTGGTGTGTGGCTAATAACGTTAGTATTTGTCATTACTGACAATCAATTGCTGCAGGATAACCAAAGTGTTTTTACCACCTTGGACTTGGTTGCGACTCAGCCAGAGAGATATTACCCGGTAATATATCACTCCACCTGATCACAGCTGGCCCAGTGTTTCTGCATCCGGTTTTCCCAGGCGATGAAGGTTACCTTTCGGTAACTCTGGACAACAAAATCACATGAGGCTTTTAGCTGCCGCCATCAGCAGCCGGGCCTCATACTCCACTCCAAACCAGAGTGTTTTTCTACAGCAAGGAAGTAGTATTCAGTCCTTTCTGTCCCAGAACAAATTTTCCCCGTCTCTCCCTTCGCACCCACTTCACACCAAACACTCTGTTCCCACATTTCTCCTTCTTTGAGCAGGAGGAAAAAGTGAAACAGGCGTAAATGGGATCAATAAACTCCATGGAATTGGGAATTCCAGGAATTCTATGTGGTGTACCCTAGCAAATGCAGCACTGTTATTCCCCATTCCGTGATGTTTGAGTTCTTTTATCATATCTGGGACCCTCGTAAGGAGACACTTGACATGTTTCATATATGGTATTCAGGGGAGGTTGACCCTGTGACTACTGTTAGGAGTCAACAAACATTCTCAGGGTCCAGTCCTTGATAAAGAGTTTGGATAAGAGCAATGGTCTTGGATTTGAATAAATTAAAGGGCAAACCACTGTTGATAAGAACTAAAACAGGCATTTGCTCTGCAATGGATCTCGTGTGTGCTCGAGTTTGAGCTTTTAGCATTGTAAATTCCTAACTGGATTTTTCTTGCCACTTAAACTGAAAATGAAAAGTAAAACAGTTGACATAAGCGAGCCGATTCAAAGCGCCATGGCTGCCATTAGCATGAGCGCGAAGGAGAGACATAAAAAGGAAAATAAGTTTGCTCCCATCAAACCTATTGGCAATCGTGCAGTTATCCATGTAACAGGGGCAGTCTGCAAGGCGTAACAAAACTGCCCCAAGGAGGGACAAACGTAAAGTATTTATCAATTATGACAAAGTATTTTTGAAAGGCAAGACCACAAACTAGTTAAAGTGATGGGCATGGAGTGGTGGTGGTTAAAAGCCCACAATGCTAACTACAGGTCAAAGCGCTTGCGCTCTCGACCTAACAAAACCAACACTTTGGGAAATGCGCACTGCCAATTGTAGGCTGGATTAATTACATTAAAATGATTATTCTTTCATAATGTATGTTTCTGTTTCAAGTTGTTCCTTGTTATTTTGAACAGAGCTTTTTCTTCAAAATGAATCGGATGTTTATATGGAATGGCAAGAAAAGTACAATGAGTCACAAAAGGCAATGTTGCACAATGGAAAAGGCGATGGGTGTTGCTTGATTTCTAAGATTGTCACTATCCAGCCTCTATAATGTAAGTTAAACCATTAAGTGATGCTTTTGGTGACAGAAATTATTTGCTGCTCGCCAGCAGCTAAATGGATTCCTGTTAATTCCACGAGTCTATGTTTTTGAAAAAGTATGTTAGGGCACTAAGGGGCATGTGTAAGAGCCCCTAGCACCTCCTTAGGCCACATTTGTGTCCTTTTTTTACGGAAATGTGGCCAAACTAGGCCAAAATCCCTGCGCCATATTTATAAAGTGGTGTAATGCCTGCATTGTGCTACTTTGCAACCCTTTGCGCTTCATTATGCCTGCGCCAGACATGATGTATGTAAAGGGGGCGCTCCCCTATTAGCAGGGCCAAAAAATGGTGCAACGAAATCTAAGAGATTTCTTTGCACTATTTTTTTGGCACTTTTAATGTCTGCTCAGAGCAGGCGTTAAAAGGATGCTTTCATTGCTTACAATCAGTCTCTGGGTGCTTTGCAGGATTAGCATCACAATTTTTGACGCTAATCCTGCAAAGCGCTGGACTAGCGTATAAAATTCGGACACTAGTTCCCTAACTACTGCCATGGTGTGCCGTATTTTAAATATGGCGCACATGTGATGGCGTTAGAGGGGTGCTAAAGGGTGCAAGAAAAGTGGTGCTACACTACATGCAACACCATTTTTATTAAATGTGCCCCTAAGAGAAATATTTTATTTATAGAAAAGTATGCTTTTAGGTATTCATTCAATTTTAACTCATTTAAATCACTCAATGCTTGAAAATTGTGTTAAGAATACGAATACTGGGGGTTTAACCATTTGTTATTGGAAGCAGTTATCTTACTAAAACTCACTGAGAATCTGATGATGGATGCAACTTCTATTACAATTTCTCATACATATCGACTATTTATTAATTGCGATCTATCTTATTGATCTAGTTAAAGAAGTTGACAATTACAGTAAGTAGCTCTGCCAGGTTGAAATGAACTGATGAATTTAAAGCATTATGTACTGCGGGGTGTTATTCCGCGACATGAAGAGCATTTTCATGTGCACCCATCCATTTATCCTCAAAACCGGATTAGTAAAATATTCAGGCAGGACAATGAAGACTGCTCATGGAGTGGTGACATGAGCACCCGGATTCGTATTTTTTAGGAGCGATTAAAAAAAAAAATATATATATATTAGATATAACTTGAGGCCAAACTGAATTGGACTATCTGGCGAATGAAGATCAAGCCCTTCTATTTATAACATCTCTATTGACTACAGCGCCTATTGCTAATTATTGATTCAACGGTGATCCACCTATGCAAATGATTTTTTTTTCAAGAAAAATGCTACTTTGAAAGAGGGAATAAATAAGAAACTTGAAACAATATCGGCAGAATTTAGTGATCTTATATGAGCGTCACGATGAAGCGGAAGAAAAGGTAACCATAGTTTTTGATAATATTGTTTAAGGTTTATTGAAATTTGAATCCGTGAATTTGCACAACCAGTAATAGAAGGGAAATGCATTGCAAGAGAGAGAAGGGGTAACTGAAGTTTGACTTATTCCAGGTAATCACATTTTTACCTTTAAGAGGATGTCGGAAAAATAACATTGCAGGGAAACATATGTTTTTCTGCATTGCCTTTGTCTGTCGTTTATGGAGGAACAGGCTTGCTAGTTGTTGTAGTCTGTCAGTCTCAGAAATATAGCCTAGATCAGACTTGGCAGCGAGTCCCACGGGGCTGTGTGCTTGACAGTGAAGCACATGGCATACATCTCTCCTCATCCGGACAGTTGGAGGAACGAAGGAAGTACCAACAGATGACATCATTCATGCAAACGGAGTGTGATGCTCCCCAGGTAATTCGTTTCTGTCTTTACTCAGCAATCAATTGCTTTTGCTCTCTGAAGTACTGCTGTACAAAGTAACCCTTCGCCACATTAAAAAATCATTTACGGAAAAATGCCACATTCACATGTAAGTGAAAATTCCTTATTCACAGGAGTGGAAACTGCAAATATTTAGGGAGCTCAGAAGGCACTTACAACAGCAGAATATCTGCCAGATGGCCAGATTTTCCTCAGCCCTAAGTGTGGGTTGGGGCAGGATATTGGGTCTCTGGGTGTCAGAGGTTTGCACCCTGTCCAAGTAGGGACCACAATCTTAGTCAGTGGAAGTCAGATACACACCCTAAATTAACCTGTGCTCACCCCCTGGTAGCTTGGCACAGAGCAGTCAGGCTTAACTTAAGAGACAAGGTGCAAAGTATTTGTGCCCTTCCAATGGTCCAGGACTGGGGTGGCATCACTTGGCAGAATAGATTCAAAGATGGCAGAGTCCAGGTGCTGCAGCAGGTGAGTTGCAGGCTCTACCTGAGATTGCAGAAGAGGAGGAAAGGCAACAATCCCGTGGAGCTTCTTGGGTTCAAGGATGTAGAGAGCAAGTCCAGTCCCTCTCACTGCAGGACAGACATAGCAAGCAGCAGGCCAACATAGTAAAGCAAGTAGCAAAGTGGCAGTCCCTCCTACAGCACAGCAAGCAGTAGGCCAACACAGGAATGCAGTTGCAGAGTGGCAGCCCCTCCTGGCAGTACAGCAGTCCTTCTTCCTGGCAGAGTGTCCTTGGTTACAGTAGAGATCTGATTTGGTGGGGTTCAGTATTTATTCCTGGTTCTGGAAGGTGGAAGAAATTTCCAGGCCTCCTTTGAAGTCCACAAGGCCCCTGTTCTGCAGAAGCACAAAATGGTTAAAGTAAGAAAATGCCAACCTTCTAAAAGTAACATTTTAAGACATACAATTTAAAATTCGATTTCACCACGAAATGTGATTTTAAATTGTGAGTCAAGGGTCACCAAACTTCCTATTTCTATTTATTCCCACTTGGAAGTTATGGTTTAAAAATAAGTTTTTCACTATCTAGACATGTTAAACTTAAAAAAACATCTCCAATGTTTTAAATGCAGTGTACCCTCCCTTTGGGGCTAACTAGGGCTTAACTTTGAGGTGACTTACATGTAACAAAAAGAAGGTTTGGACCTGGCAAGTAGGTACACTTGCAAGCTTTAAATGGCAGTTTAAAACTGCGCACAAAGGCTCTGTAGTGGCAGGCCTGAGACATGGTTGATGGGCTACTGTAGTGGGTGGTACAATCAGTATTGTAGACCCACTAGCAGCCTTTAATTTACAGGCCCTTGACACATATAGTGCACTTTACTAGGAACTTACAAGTAAATTAAATATGCCAAATGTGTAGAAGCCAATGTTACCATGTTTAGAGTACAGAGCACTTGCACGGTAGCACTTGGCAGCAGTGGTAAAGGGCCAGAGGTGGGTAGGTTTAAAATTGCGACTTGCAATTTGCGAGTCCGTGCGACTCGCAAATTGCAAGTCGCAATTTGCTATGCAGAAAGGTGTCTCAGACACCTTCTGCAACTCGCAATGGGGTCGCAAAGACCCACCTCATTAATATTAATGAGGTGGGTCGCAGTTTGCGACCCCATTGCAAGTATGGGCACTCACGGGGATGGTGGCCTGCTGGAGACAGCAGACCACCATGTCCGTGACTGCTTTTTAAAAAAGCATTTTTTTTTTTCCATCTGCAGCCCGTTTTCCTTAATGGAAAAAGAGCTGCACTTGGAAAAAAAAAACGAAACCTTTAGTTTTGGTTTTTTTCAGAGCAGTAAGTGGTCCATTGGACCACTGCCTGCTCTGAAAAAATATTATTTTTTCCATTCACAAAGGGGAAGGGGTCCCAGTTTGCGACTGGGTTACCATCCACTTCAAGTGGATGGTAACTGCGATTTCATTTTTCGGTCGCAAATGAAATTGCATAGCATTGCGAGTCGCAAATAGGTAGGGAACACGCCTTCCTATTTGCGAGTCGGAAATGCATTTTGCGAGTCGGATCCGACTCGCAAAATGCATTTCTGCATACCGGAGAGGCTTTTGCGCCTCGCAAACGGCGTTTTTCGCCGTTTGCGAGTCGCAAAACCGTTCTTACATCTGGCCCAAAGTCCCTAGAATCCTAAAAGTCAGCAAAAATGTGTTAAAAAACAGACAAAGTAGACAAAAAGTTGGTGGGTGATCCTGCTGAAAGGGCCATTTCAAACAGTTGTATACCCACAAAGCCATGTCTATGAGTATTCTAGGATAGTTCCCATGCATTAATCATCCTGGCTGCACACATACTTATAGATGTGTCACAGGGAGGCAAAAATGATGATTTCTCCATAGCAAAACTTTTTCTATGAGTAGAAAAAGAAGTTTGAAAGTAAATGACCTGGAGAATGTGGAATTTCCTCCTACGTACATTGTACAGAATTACATTTAAAAAAAGTGATACTGCACATGTAATTTTCATAAGTCTATGATTTTGTTGTTCTTCACATTTTTTATGAATCTCGCTCACGCGTTTTCAGGTATCCTTTCCCAGCCTCCACTTTTAAATACAGTCAATTTCACTTTAAAATGCTCTCCAGTCTTAAAACACTAAAGGCCAAAGGCTTCATTCACAAAGCCCTATGCACAGCAAAGCTAAAATATGCTTCAACGCCAAATGTAAATGCTATGCGAAGGTGAATTTGCATATGGATATCACAGTGACATTATACTCAAAGATTGATAGACTCACTGTTAGACCTGACATGCCTTAGGCTGGTCACCCCTAACTTTTTGCCTACCTCCCTCCACTTTTTGGACTCTGTTTTGCTGGCTTTTAGACTCTGCGCACTTTACCACTGCTAACCAGTGCTAAAGTGCATATGCTCTCTCCCTTTAAACATGGTAACTTTGGATCATACCCAATTGGACTATTTAATATACTTATAAGTCCCTAGTAATGTGCACTGTATGTGCCTAGGGCCTGTAGATTAAATGCTAATAGTGGGCCTGCAGCACTGGTTGTGCCACCCACTCAAGTAGCCCCTTTACCTTGTCCCAGGCCTGCCAGGGCAAGGCCTGTGTGTGCAGTTTCACTGCCACTTCGACTTGGCATTTAAAAGTACTTGCCAAGCCTAAAGCTCCCCTTTTTCTACACATAAGGCACCTCTAATATGTGCCCTAGGTAACACCTAGAGCAGGGTGCTGTGTGGGTAAAAGGCAGGACATGTAACGGTGTAGTTTACATGTCCTGGTAGTGTAAAACTCCGAAATTTGTTTTTACACTACTGTGAGGCTTGCTCCCTTCATAGGCTAACATTGGGGCTGCCCTCATACATTGTTGAAGTGGCAGCTGCTGATCTGAAGGGAGTAGGAAGGTCATATTTAGTATGGCCAGAATGGTAATACAAAATCCTGCTGACTGGTGAGGTTGGATTTAATATTACTATTTTAGAAATGCCACTTTTAGAAAGTGAGCATTTCTCTGCACTTAAATCTTTCTGTGCCTTACAATCCACGTCTGGCTAGGTTTAGTTGACAGCTCCTTGTGCATTCACTGAGACATACCCTAAACACAGGGTACTCAGCCTCACTTGTATACATCTGCATTTTGAATGGATCTTCCAGGGCTGGGAGGGTGGAGGGCCTGCTCTGACACAAAGGACTGTCACACCCCCTACTGGGACCCTGGCAGACAGGATTGAACTGAAAGGGGACCTGGTGCACTTCTTAGCCACTCTTTGAAGTCTCCCCCACTTCAAAGGCACATTTGAGTATAAAACAGGGCCTCTGCCCTACCACCTCAGACACTTGCTGGAGAAGAAACCTGAACCAGAACCTGCATCCTGCCAAGAAGAACTGCCTGGCTGCTCAAAGGACTCACCTGTCTGCTTTGTACAAAGGACTGCTGCCTTGCTGTTGGCCTGCTGCCTTGCTGAACTCTTGTCTGGCTGTAAAAGTGCTCTCCAAGGGCTTGGATAGAGCTTGCCTCCTGTTCCCTGAAGTCTCAGGACCAAAAAGACTTCTCTTTTTCATTTGGACTCTTCGCGCGCCGAAAATTTCGACGCACAGCTTGGTCCGCGGCGAGAAAATAGCTGCACACCGACGCTGATCGACGCAATGCCTTCGGGGTGACTGGAACTTCGACACACGGCCTTGCAAGGACAATGCCGCCCGACTTCCAGAGCGAAAATCAACGCGATGCCTGCTGTGAGAACGAAAATTCCAAGCAGAGCCTCCCGGAACGACGCGCAGCCGGAAAACAAGCAGAAGAATCCACGCACAGACCACGCACAGACCCTGAGACATCTGGTGATCCCGCGAACCACAGAAAGAGACTGTCCGCGCGCCCTAAAATGACACACCACTTCCCCGCGTGAAAAATAACGACGCAAGTCCGTGTGTGCAGGGGAGAAATCGACGCACACACCATTTTTCCACGTATCTCTTCTTCTGCGGCCCTTTGCGGAGATTTTCCACTGTAAACCAGGTACTTTGTGCTTGAAAGAAACTTTGTTTGCTTTTTAAAGACTTAAGACACTTACGGGGTCATTACAACATTGGCGGTAAAAGCTGCTTACCGCCGTGCAGAAGACCGCCAATATACCGCCGCGGCCGCGTAATTCCGCCACAGCTATAATGACACACATCTCGGAATCCGACGAAATTCAGACACCCACACAAGTCCGCCACACCAAAGGTCAGTGATAAACTGGCGAAAACAAATCCTCCACCGTCACGCCAACAGAAACACGCCCATGCTATTACGACCCACGAATCCACGCGTCGGTCTTTCAACCGCGGTATTCCATTGGCGGTACACACCGCCGCCCTCAAAATACACACACATCTCCAAAACACTGCCACAATGGACAATTCAAAATACACACACCTGATACACATACAAACACCACTCCCACACACCCAACACAATATAAAACACACACCCACATCACCCACAAATCCCTACGACCAAAAATTAGAGACGAAGGCAACAGAGAGAGCACTGCAATAGACAACCCCACCACACAGAGGCACACGACACCATCACCCACACAACATCCACGCACAAAACACCCCACACCACTACACATCACCACACTCAACAGCACATACACCCCCCCACACATCACCTACACCATCCAATGGCACGCCAAAGACACCCCAGGTTTTCGGAGGAGGAGCTCAGGGTCATGGTGGAGGAAATCGTACGGGTAGAGCCACAGCTATTTGGATCACAGGTGCAGCACACCTCTATAGCTAGGAAGATGGAGCTATGGCGAAGAATCGTGGACAGGGTCAACGCAGTGGGACAGCACCCAAGAAATCGGGAGGACATCAGGAAGAGGTGGAACGACCTACGGGGGAAGGTGCGTTCCGTGGTCTCCAGGCACAACATTGCGGTTCAGCGGACTGGCGGCGGACCCCCACCTCCTCCCCCACAACTAACAACATGGGAGGAGCAGGTCTTGACCATTATGCATCCTGAGGGCCTCGGAGGAGTCGGTGGAGGAATGGACACTGGTAAGTCAAATCTTAACTATCATATCCCCCACTCTACCTGCATGCTATCACACACCCCCACCCTCACCCCCTCCCCTATCAGTCCAACTCCTCACTAATGTACTAATAACACAAACCACCCATCCCAACACCAAGCCCTGCATGACACAACAAAGCATGGACACCCATCACTAAAGCAAGGCCCACTGCACACACCCATAACAACCCCTAACCATCATCACACAAGCCCCCACACAGGAATGCTAGCATTGGGGTACACGCTCACCCACCCATTGCACACCATGACACACACAGATGCAATAATCATGCTTTTATACCCCTACAGGACCACTACCTAACGTCACCAGACAGGAGGGTCCGGACATCTCTAGCCCACCCACAGAAGAGGCCCAGAGTGATGACAGCTGCTCTGGCCAACTGGATCCAGATGACCAGCCCGGGACCATCGTGGGCCTCGGGACAGTCGGTTCCCCTCGCACAGGCACAGCCCAACACTGACCTTCCACCCTCTGGAAACACCAGTACAGCACCCACCCAGCGGGCCCATACCTCCATACCCAGTACACGTCAATCAGCTGTGTGTCCACCACTACAGGGAACCCATGATAACCCACCACCCCAACAACAACAGGGACCTGGGGGCAGTGGTAGTGGGCACACGGTCCAGGGGACGGAGGCCCAGGAACACAGGGGAACTGGGAGAGCTGCTGTGCGACAGGGGGCGGACAGGCCAAGGGAACCCACTCTCCATGAGGCCCTCTCCTCCATCATGGGAGCATACCACCACTCCCAGGAGACGATGGCTACGGTCCTGGCCAAGTTTCAGGAGACCCAGTGCCTGCAGGAGGAACAGTATTTGGGGTTCAGGGAGGAACTCAGAACCATCAGCTCCGCCCTGGGCAACATCGTAGGGGTGCTGAAGGACATACAGAACACCATGAGGGACACCGTGGCACTCCAAGGGGCCCATGACACTAGCCTGGACGATGAACTGCCCACCACCTCCGCCGGCGCTAGTGGACAGGACGCCCGCCACAGGACCACCACACCAGCACCCCACCCCCTGCAGACGGAGAACCATCCCGCAAGCAGTCCCTGAGATCCAGGAACAGGACAGAGCACGATGGCAAGACCCCTGCCAAGAAATGAGACCACCCTGATGGTCATCCCACTGTCCCACTTTGTAACCCTGTCCCGATTGGAACCGCCCCAGTTCCACTTCCTATGCCCATATGGGCAGTGCACCTGTGAGACTAATAGACTGGACTTTGCCATGGACATTCCTCCACCATCACCATTTTACCACCCCCTCCAATAATTAGCACTTCAATAAACACCCTTGAACCACAAAACGATCTGGAGTAAGTCTGTGATTTTGAAAATGTGTATTAGCTATGACAATAACAAAATCCGTTCTCAATAGTAATGTCAACATACCTATGTCACACATCACAAGTCCATGAAGGATGTAAGCAGATGACACACGTTGGTAACCACACCTGTGAAACCGTAATGGAAATGTACAACTCAGTTACCAAATACTGCTTGAAATTGACAGACAGGATAGAGGTAGAAGTGTGAAAGTAAATGTATTAGTCCCTGTTGTCAATGTCTTCTTCCTCTGCTTCCTCCTCATCACTGTCCACAGGCTCCACAGCTGCCACTACACCGTCATCTGGACCATCCTCCTGCAGAAAAGGCACCTGGCGTCGCAAAGCAAGATTGTGAAGCATAGAGCAGGCGATGATGATCTGGCACACCTTCCTTGGTGAGTGGAATAGGGAACCACCTGTCATCTGGAGGCACCCGAACCTGGCCTTCAGGAGGCCGAAGGTGTGTTCGATCACGCTCCTAGTCCGCCCATGGGCCTCATTGTAGCATTCCTCTGCCCTGGTCCTGGGATTCCTCACTGGGGTCAATAGCCATGACAGGTTGGGGTAACCAGAGTCCCCTAATAGCCACACCCAGTGCCTCTGGAGTTGACCCATCACATAAGGGATACTGCTATTCCGCAGGATGTAGGCGTCATGCACTGAGCCTGGGAACATAGCATTTACCTGCGAGATGTACTGGTCTGCCAAGCATACCATCTTTACATTCATGGAATGATAACTCTTCCAGTTCCTGTACACCTGTTCACTCCTGTTGGGGGGGGACCAAAGCCACATGGGTCCCATCAATGGCACCTATGATGTTAGGGATATGTCCCAGGGCATAGAAGTCGCCTTTAACTGTAGCCAAATCCTCCACCTGAGGGAAAACGATGTTGCTCCTCATGTGTTTCAGCAGGGCAGACAACACTCTGGACAACACGTTGGAAAACATAGGCTGGGACATCCCTGATGCCATGGCCACTGTTGTTTGAAATGACCCACTTGCTAGGAAATGGAGCTCTGAAAGCACCGGCACTTGAGGGGGGATTCCTGTGGGATGGCGGATTGGTGACATAAGGTCTGGCTCCAACTGGGTACACAGTTCCTGGATTGTGGCACGGTCAAACCTGTAGGTGATGATTAAATGTCGCTCCTCCATTGTCAACAGGTCCACTAGCGGTCGGTACACCGGAGGATTCCGCCATCTCCATGTCCCAGCTGACGGTGCCTAGGAAGGACAACAGCGACCACAGAGTCAAGCAATTTAGAGGTATGTACCCACAGCTACACAGAACACGAAACAAAATCCAAAAAGTTGTCTGTATGTGTGTTGAGTCCAGGCCTAGGTATGTGTGACACAGTTGAAAATGAAGCCATGTGGGCCCCTGAAATGGCGGATGCCTGACCTCTAAAGTGGGATAATGGGATGTGAGGTAACTGCGCTGGCGCTGTACACTGTCGCGGTAGGCGGTCGTGGACTGCGGCGCAATGTTGCATTGGTTAACATTGGACCCTATGGGTCCCAGAGACAATGGCATGTGCGTCTGGGGAAAGGGCCCCTGCCTTCACTGCACAGGAGTTGTAGAAGCTCGTGGACGGGGTCCTCCCCCAGTACACGCTACTCTACGGTCCTCCAGACCAACAGGTGAGTACATAGGGTGCAAGTTGTATGGGCTACGCCTGGGTGGAGAGGGCTGAATGTAAGAAGGAAGGGGGCAGAGTTCTACGAGCATGAAGGAGTGTGAATGCATGTGCCACATGGCAAGGGCAGGGATGTGAGCCACTCACTTTGACTGTGCAGTTGGTAATGACTTCTCTTCTTCCCCTGTACATGTCATGTAGGTCAGCGTCCACCAAAAGAAGGATATTTGGCGTGCCATCGCAAAGGACGTCCGGACCCTGGGGGTCCACCAGAGACGGAGCACCCACTGCCGTAAAAGATGGGAGGACATTCGCCGCTGGAGCAAGAAGACGGCGGAGGCTCAGCTGGGGATGGCCTCCCAATGTGGGAGGGGTGCCTGTCGCACCATGACCCCCCTGATGTTCCGGATCCTGGCGGTGGCCTACCCTGAGTTGGATGGGCGCATGAGGGCATCACAGCAGACACAAGGGGGTGAGTACACTCTCATTCTGCTGACTTTGCGCACAGTGGAGGGGTCTGGGTGGGGGAGGGGGGCTGTGGGTTTCCCTAGGCCAGGGCGAGTTCCGTAGGCTAGGCCCCTCCGTAATGCAGGCCATGTGCCACTCCACCCCACCTCTGTAGAGTGCCAAGTACAGGTATACATGCCCCTGTGTCATCTATGTGTGCAGATGTCCACCATAGCCATGTAGGCCATATCCCAGGAACTGCATCTGTAGAGCCAAGAGCGCGGCGTAGTGCAGGGGACTGCTGTGTCTGTATTGTCTGCCAACTGTAGCGGTAAGCCATGCACTGAACCTGTCTTTCTTCTGTTTCCCCACCCCTTTTTGTGCTCTCCCTGTTCTTTTGTGCATCAGCAACATCAGGCGGAGGTACAGTGGCACCGGAGCACGAGGGGGCTGCATCCCACATGGCCATGGAGGGCCACACCACGGACTCAGAATACACCAGGGAGGAGGGCGAATGGAGCTTCACGTCGGTCACCGGATCAGCAACCAGCGACACAGACTCGTCCTCCGATGGGAGCTCCCTTGTGGTGGTGGCACCATCTGTGCCCCCCACTTCTACAGGTACAGCCGCCACCCCCCCTACCAGCACCGCCTTCCCAGCAGCCCCTCAGCCTTCGTCCGTGCCTGCTCACCCAGGAGGGTGGGCATCACCTTTGCCCCAGGCACCTCAGCCCCTGCCCCTGTCACCCCTGTGCCCTCAGTGAGGAGGCCATTGACCTCCTCAGGTCACTCACTGTTGGGCAGTCTACCATTGTGAATGCCATCCAGGGTGTAGAAAGGGAGTTGCAACACACTAATGCATTCCTGGAGGGCATTCATTCTGGTCAGGCAGCCCATCATCGAACCCTGCAATCTCTGGCCTCAGCACTGATGGCAGCCATTGTCCCTGTTTCTAGCCTCCCCCCTCCAACTTCCTCCACCCAGACCCAATCCCCTGTACCTCAGCCTATCCCAAGCACATCATCAGACCAGCCTGCACACACCTCAACACACAAGGGCAGCTCAGGCAAACATAGGCACCACACATCCCACAGGCACTCACACAAGCATCACCCACATACAGGCAAAGCAACATCCACTGCCTCCACTGTGTCCCCCTCGTCGTCGTCTCCCTCCTCCCTCCCAGTCTCGTCTACACTCTCACCTGCATGCACTACCACTACAGGCACTAGGACTCGCACCAGAACACCCAGCACTACACCCCACTCACCTGCACTCACCACCCCCACTACCATTTACACGTCCCCTGTGTCCTCACCCAGTGTGTCTGTGACACCCCTTCCCAAAGTACGCAAACGCGGGCACACACACACCCAACATCCATCCACCTCACGACAGCCTCCAGAACATGCACCTGCACCCAAATCACCTAAAGTTACACCTCCTACAACCACCTCCTCTTCCTCCACTCCCAGACCCCCTCCAGCTACCCGTCCCAGTGTCCGTCAGAAACTTTTCCTGAGCAACGTTGACCTCTTTCCCACCACCCCCCCCTCCAATTCATAGGTCTCGTAGTAGCACCTCAGCCAAAAAATGTCCGGTACCAGTGGTGCCTGTTAGAGGTATGTGGGGTGCACCGGGCACCAGGGCAGCCAGTGTGACACGGAGCCAAAGCACTGCCAGTCCCCCACCTGTGAAGCACCAGAAGTTGGACAGTGCCCGACGGGAGAGGGTGAAGACTCCTGCCAGCAAAGCCGCTCACAAGGGTCCCGGGGGGAGTGTCGAGTCAGCTGTGACTCATCCCAAGGTGGGGAAGGGGCAGAAGAAAGCGCCAAAGTCTGGGAAGAGTAGCACGGCGGAGAAGGCCGCCATCATCCCCGCTGCCCAGGATGTCACCGCCAGCCCCATCGTCACTGCTCAGGAGACCACTGTCAGAGTCAGTGCCCAGGAGGGCAGCACAATCGTCACTGGTCAGGAGACCACCGCCAGAGTCAGTGCCCAGGAGGGCAGCACAATCGTCACTGGTCAAGAGACCACCGCCAGAGTCAGTGCCCAGGAGGGCCCCGGCAGCCACAGCCCCGCTGGGCAATGAGGGACCGCCATGGCACACACCGCTGCACAGGTCAGAGACAGCAAAGTCAAGCACCGCTAAACAGGGCAAAGACCGCCATGGCAAGCACCGCTGAACAGGGCAAGCACCGCTGAACAGGTCAGAAACTGCAAAGTCAAGCACCGCTGAACAGGGCAAAGACTGCCATGGCAAGCACCGCTGAACAGGGCAAGCACCACTGAACAGGTCAGAAACTGCAAAGTTAAGCACCGCTGAACAGGGCAAAGACTGCCATGGCAAGCACCACTGAACAGGGCAAGCACCGCCAACTCAAGCATCGCTAGCCCAGGTGCGACGGGGGCAGTGACGGAACTGGGACCGTCACGGGGAGAGTGATGCACTCTGGGCACCAGTCCCCCTCCAGAACCAGTGGAGAACAACATCCACTACCTGAGTCCTTAACAGGATGAAGCACTCTGGGCACCAGTCCCCCTCCAGAACCAGTAGAGAACAGCATCCACTACCTGAGTCCTTAACAGGATGAAGCACTCTGGGCACCAGTCCCCCTCCAGAACCAGTGGAGAACAGCATCCACTACCTGAGTCCTTAACAGGATGAAGCACTCTGGGCACCAGTCCCCCTCCGGAACCAGTGGAGACTGTTATCCACTTGAGAGTCTGTGGCTTTGCACTCCCCAGGGTGGTACAGTGGGCAAACCACCCACTGCAAAGACTTGTGAGATTGTGGCTTTGCATTCCCCAGAATGGCACAGTGGGCAAACCACCCACTGCAAAGACTTGTGAGACTGTGGCTTTGCACTCCCTAGGATGGTACAGTGGGCAAACCACCCACTGCAAAGACTTGTGAGACTGTGTCTTTGCACTCCCCAGGATGGTACAGTGGGCAAACCACCAACTGCAAAGACTTGTGAGACTGTGGCTTTGCACTCCCCAGGATTGAACAGTGGGCAAACCACCCACTGCAAAGACTTGTGAGACTGTGGCTTTGAACTCCCCAGGATACATCAATGGGCATGCAGCCCCGTTGTGGATCTGGTGTGGTGCTGTCATCCGGCTGAGGTGCCCCCCTTCCCTTCCCCCTGAGGTGCCTGTTGTATTTCTATCTGATGGCCCCGCAGTGTTCTCTCCGTGTCTGGACAGCTATCTTGTGTGGGCCTCGCCCATGCATTTTGGGCCTAGTGGTCCACGGACATTGAATGGTGCATACCTGCACTACTAATCGTGATGTATATTTTTGGAATGTGTATATATTTCTGTATATATTAGCTTACTGTATTTTGATACATTACAATGGTTGTACTCATTTCCTTTTGTCTTTGCATTCTTCCGGGGGGTTGGGGGTTGTTACTGTGATGTTTGGAAATGTACTGGTGTGTGTGTTGTAGTGTGCGAGGGTCGGGGTGGGGGTGGGGGTGTTGCGTGTGTGTGTCCCTGACTTTTGCCTCCCCTATGTCATAGGTGCAGTACTCACCGTTGTCTTTGGTGCCGACATTGCTGATGTTCGTAGAGAAGCAGGAACACTATCGCAGGGAGTATTTGGAATTCCGGCTCCATGGTACCCTCCTTCCTCGTGGAGTGTGTTAAGGTGAGAGTTTTCCCATTTAAATGGCTGTTTCCGCCGTGCTTTTATCCACGGTGAATCCGCCCCAGAAAAGGTGGCGGATTGGCCTGTTGTAATACTGTGGGAGGTACTTTGTCTTCCGCCTGTCTGTTGGCGGTGACCACTGCGCTGCTTGTCTGTACCGCCGTGGCGGTCGGAGTGTTAAAGTGGCTGTCTATGTTGGCGGTTTCCGCCACGGTCATAATTCCCTTTTTTTCCCGCCGGCCTGTTTGCGGTATTACCGCCGCTTTAACACCATCCGCCAGGGTTGTAATGACCCCCTTAATATCACTTTTCAGTGATATCTCCACAATTTCACATTACATCTTCATTCGTTTTGACCTACAATTATCCAGATAAACATTCTATATTTTTTCAAACACTGTGTGGTGTATTTCTGTGGTGCTATATGGTGTTATTGTATGACTTATTGCACAAATATTTTACACATTGCCTTCTAAGTTAAGCCTGACTGCTCGTGCCAAGCTACCAGAGGGTGGGAACAGGATAATTTTGGATTGTGTGTGACTTACCCTGACTAGAGTGAGGGTTATTGCTTGGACAGAGGGTAACCTGACTGCCAACCAAAAACCCCATTTCTAACACTCACATTTTAAAATTAAATGTACAAATGTGTGCCCTAGGGCAGTGAATCAGCATTCCAGGAAGGGGTGCCAGACAACACTGCTTAACACACCCAAACTCACAAAGACCCACAAACTCTCAATTCTACAAAATTATGCGCACCTCATTCCCACCCTAGGTATGCTCAAGCATTTACTCCTCTGAAGGGCAACAGTAAATCAAAGGAGTGAATGCGGATGGAACTCCCGCAACATTAGTGGCCCTGTAAGAGATGGTCTTCTTCCATATTTTCTGAGTGGGAAATAGAAAAACTAGCAAGTGCAAATGCACTATTGCTAAGAACTTATATATGTGTAAATGCACAAACCACTTCTGTAAATTGTTAGAATTGAAAGTACTCTTGGAAAGTAATGACTGACTCAGCTTCATAGGAGTACTCCTGGATTTTTTGAAAATAAAAAACAATACTCCAATGAAAAGTGTAAACCCAAGAGAGCAAATTTAGAATTGTATTTATCAACTGAGTCCTAACCAAATATCATGCATTGCAATGGACTTTAGTGATAACCTAGACATTTTGAATCACATACTACAGTATATGTAATGTAAATACTGCAGGCATATTTACGAAATATGACGCTTCGCTGCAGCAAGGCAGCGGCGTGTCCCAAAAAGTAGCAGTGTGGAACAACAGTTTTAAATAGCATGGATGTGCTGTATTCAAGGTACAGCGCACCATGCCGTTAGGGCCCAAGGTGCATCAAAACATTGAAGGATGCCACCGCAAAAACTGATGCATGTGCAGCTAAAGTGATGCAAAGCTGCTTTGCAGGGCATGAACCAATGTGTATGTGCCACAAACCACCTGCGTCACAATGGAATGTGCCATGCATCAAAAATCTGTTAAAAAGTGATGCATTATTTTAAAAAACGTTTCCTATACCACAAAAGGGAGAGATGGAGCAGGAGGCAGCAGCAGGGCAACAATACCAGGTTCAGCCAGAATGTCAAGACAGAACCCCAGGGAAAAAGGAAGACTAATTTCAGTGAGAAGGAAAATTAAATACTACTAACAGAGATGCCAAACCATGAACATCAGCTTTGTCACCTCCAAATTACCATTATGAAAGAAAGAAGACATTTGGCAGTCTACAGTGGAGAAGGTCAACAGGATAAGGCAAACTAAAAGATCAGTGTCAGAGTACAAGAAGCCCTGGGATGATTATAAGCGTAGGACCAAGGAAAAACCCACATTGTAGTAAAAAAAGAACTTTACTAAGAGCTATCAGGTGGATCATCCCCTGGCAGAAATAACTGCTCAGTTAATGCGTTCAGAATGTCCTGGTCTTACAAAGCATTACTTGGCAACAATCTCTTAGTGACATCAATGAAACTCACATTACAACATACCTCCCTCTTTTCAAAAAGAAAAATGAACACTAATATAACTTTCAAACAGGTGAACATAAATACTAATATAGAAACAATAGGCACCATCAATAATATATATGAGCACCAAAAAACAATACTTATCACAAAGCTAACACAAAGTAATAATTCTAAGTATCAGATGCATACATAATCGTCCAGATGTTGAGGAGACCTTCTAAATCTTGGAGGAACATTTCGAGTAACACCAGAATTAGAACACAATGTATTCCCACGCTTAGATTTACTGTCACTTTTAGAATTACTGTCACCCTTCCACGCCTCATATTCAGTAACATGGCACTTGACCAACTTCCTCATAATCTACCATTTTCCCTCTAAGAAGATTTTATTTCCCTTCACATCACGTATTTGCTCAAGGGGTGCTTATTTGGAATAACCTTTTTTTTTACATTCCATATGTATTCTAACCCATTCTACTTTCTTGAAGACCTTGACTTTATTATTCTTGCATTATGTATTTGCACATATGGATCTTGTTAATCATTAGCCTTCTTTTCCAATGATTCAAAATCCACTTTACCATTAGCTGTCCTCTCCAATCATGCAGAAACAGCAGTAATACAAGCTACTCTTCACTTCAACAGGAGGAACAATTTTGTTTTTCCTGTGACTGAGATGTGGTTCTATAATTCCACAGCATATTCTTTATTTATTTCTTCCACTCCAAACCTGCAAATAAAGCCAATTGTTCACTTTCACTCAGTACACAGTTAAACCTCTCCACCAAACCATTCTTCCTGTAATGATACAAAGCAGTATGATAATGTTTGGCATCTTTCATTCTCAAAAAATTAGTGAATTCCATTGACATAACTTGTGGGCCATTGTCCGATACTGAGGTTTCCAGACACACAACCCTCCTGAAGATTTCTTCACAGAAAGAGATTACATGAGTAGCTTTGATTTCCCTCATAAATGCTTCCTCATGCCACTTAAAAAAATAATCTATTAATACTAAAGCATAACTATTTTCTTGTCCTAAACAATCAAATGGCTCACATATATGAATTGTCAACGTTTCTCAGACTTGCTTGGGGAAGGTGGTAGAGGCAACCGGAGTTTCAATGGCTGCATGAGGCTTGTCACTGCAGGTACAGGGTACACAGTCTCTCACAAATCTATTGACATCTAGATCCATTCCTGGCCACCAAAAATCACTATGGCCCTCATTATGATCCTGGCAGACGGCAGTATTTTGGAGAAGAGTACTGCCAACAGGCTGGGGTATGACATTGGTGGTTTGGCTGAAGGCAAACCGCCAATGTACCACTCCATCCGCCAGGGTGGTAACAGCTGCTGGGCTGGAGACTTCAGTCTCCAGCCAAACGGCCGTCACTGTCCCATCCTCAGGATTATGACCCCGCCTACTGCCATTGTTTTAGTGGCTTCCTTACTGCCACAAAAACCATGGCGGTAGGCACCATCAGTGACAGGGAATCTCTTCCCTATCACATATAGGGGTCTCCCCTGCCCCCTCCCTGGAGTCCTCCTCCACCCTCCCCCTCTCACTCCAGACCCCCCATAACATACATGCACATTCATGCACCATCATACACATTCATAAACACACTCATACCCACATTCACCCATGCATGCATACATCCATTCACACATTCATCCACACACACTTACATATACAAGCACCCATGCCTTCACACAACACAACATACACTCACAACCATACATGCACACACGCATTCCACACTCCACACACCCACATGCACGCACAAACGAACATACAACCACACCCCACACCCCTCTCCCCGTCAGAGCACCCAACTTACCTTATGTGAGGGGTTCTTCTGGAAGGAGACCGGACAGGGGGCTGCTGCCAGCAGCAGCATCTGCCAGCAGAACACCGCTGGGCTGTATCATGTGTCATGATACAGTCTGCGGCGGTCTACTGGCGTTGCGCTGCTGCTGGCAGCAGCGCTACCTCACTGCTGTCTGCCGCTATGACCGCAGCCAGAATTCTGCCATCCGTGTGGCAGAATTCCAGCTACGTCATAATATGGCTGACAGTAGGCAGCCGAGGAGACTGTGTTTTGGCAGCCGTCACCACCACGGTAGGCGGTCAATACCGCCAATGTTATAATGAGGGCATATGTGTCTTGCATTTCATGGCACATATACCTCCATGACCTTCATGCAATAATATCAACTATCGATTGTGCAAACCCACTGGAATCACTAATCTGTCTTTCGTCTTGACAATTCTATTCAGTACTGAGAGATCACTCCATATAGGTAAGTAACAACTCATTTTTTCTCTTTCTTCTTCCATTACTTCCAAATTACTCTGCAGTTATCCACAATTAATTTCATTCTTTTATCTTCATCCAACATTTGCTTCCATTCATCCTCCCAAATAGCTACTTTTCATGTTTTATTTGCTTCAGCCACAATCCATTTCTCTTCTTCGACATTCTCACTTTTCTTCAATGGCAACTTCAACAAACAATCTGTGGATATGTTTTTAGTACCTGGCACAAAACGCATTGTAAATGTTAATTCCTGTAATCTGTATAACCACTTAGCTATACAAGATGTGGCTCTCCCAGCACCCTTGGTGGAAAACAAGTTTATTAATTGGGATTTTTGGCCAGTTTGTAATTGTTTTCCCCAAACATATGTGCAAAAATATTGTACACCCCACCAACATGCTGAGGCTTCTCTCTTAATTGTGGAGTAAGTGGATTCAGCTCCTTTTAGTGTGCGGAATGCAAGAAGTCACTAGTGATCAAAAGATTACTTGAGCTCATGGGGGACAGGTCCAAATCCAAAGTTCAGGCTGGCTGCAATGGAGGGTAGGCTGGCTACAGAATCCACACAGGGTCCGCTGAAACAGTACCTTGGATGGAGGAAAACGTTGATGCAGAGTTCATTATGCGTTGGTATTTTCTATGCACTTGGATTACTTCTTTGTCGGTGGGCTCCATTGAAGTGAAGGTGATGCATTGCTCTTGTGTCATGCAGAGTATCATCGGTGAGCCACACAGAATGTGGAAACGCTATTGTTGGGCAACAGTTGTGTTGTCATCGGAGAATCAGGTGCCTGCACTCAGAGCAATGTTTCAATTTTTGTAGAAGCTGCAAAACCCACTTCTGAGGCCCAGAGCTTGAAGAGGGCACTTCAGGTAAAGGTGATATCCACGGAGAATAGAGTCCAGAAACTCCAGGAGAGTCAAAGGCAGTCTTTGGTGTCCTTGAGACTGCAGGAGAACATGGGGGCAAGCCAGCAAGCTCTTGGAGATCCCTCTGATGGGTAGGCAGAGTCCTTCCAGCATAGCCAGACAGCAGCAGGCAGCGTCCTTCCAGCATAGCCAGACAGCAGCAGGCAGCATAGCAGCAAGCAGAAAAGCAGTCCTTCCAGAAAATCATTCCAGATAAGTACTTTGGATAGCACAGCAGAGATTCACGTCCAAGTCCAGAAGTATCTGATTTGATGGGCTAAGAGACCTAGTACGCATAACCAAATGTGACTTTGAAGTGGGGAAGACTTCCAAGAGTGGTTTTGAAGTGCTCCAGTTCCCTTACATCACAGTCCTGTTTGTCAGGCAATCTGTGGGGGTTTATCAGTGCTTTGTGTGGGGTCAGGCCACTACCCTTTAAAGTGTAAGTATGACCCACTGTACCCTACACAGGAAGACCCATCACTATGCAGATGAATGTCCTGTGTCCTATCCTATGGCTGTCTGGATGAAATGCACAAGGGGACCTGCCACCCAGCACTGACCAGATGTGGATGGGAGGCAGGCTGTAAGGCACATAGAGCAGTAGGAACACAGAAATGCCTACTTTCTAAAAGTACCATTTCTGAGATAGTAATGTTAAATCTGACTTTACCACTAAAGAGGATATATCATTACCATTCCAAAGATATGAAACATGATGTAGCTACTCCTTTCTGATCAGGAATTACAACAACAAGTATATTAAGGAATTTCCAGTACTGGCCTAGGAGATGGGACAGCTTTCCTATAGTGAAAATACCTTTCTTTGGGAGTTTTTCACTACCAGCATATGTAAAACTTTAAAGTACATATCCGGCTTTTAAATACACTGCACCCTGCCCTGTGGGTCACATAGGGCCTCGCTAGCGGGAAGCGGTAAGCTGGCGGTAACACCGCCAACAGGCTGGCGGTGTTCCGCCAGCTATCATGACCATGGCGCAATAGCCACGGCCATACCGCCGGCCTTGCACCGCTGCCCTGGGGATTATGAGTCCCTGACCGCCAGCCTGGCCACGGTGGTAAACACCGCCATGGAAAGGCTGGCGGTAAGGGGGGCCCCTGCACTGCCCATGCACTTGGCACCCGCTCTATTAAGGGCCGGCTGCAATGTTGATGTTACCATCCGCTGCCCCAGCGGAAAAGTCAAAATAAGGAGCCAGATATACCACCAGCACTGGTGGTATACTGGCGCCGCAGCTTCGGCGGTCTTTGCCAAAGACCGCTGAAGTTGAAATGAGGGCCATAGGCATTACTTATATGTAAAAAAGGGGACTTTAAGCTGCTAGGGGGTTTGAATGCCAGATCAAGGTAGCAGTAATACTGCACACACAGATGTGCAGTGGCAGGTCAGGGGCTGCTTATGTGGGTGGCACAATCAGTGCTGCAGACCCACTAGTAGCATTTAATTTATAGACTTCTTGGCACATATACTGTTTTTTACTAGGTACCTATAAGTAAATTAAATAAGCCAATTGGGCAGGAGCCAATGTTACCAAGTTTAGATGAGAGAGCACAAGCACTTTAGGACTGGTTAGCAGTGGTAAAGTGTGCAGAGTTCTAAAAACAGCAAAAACTAAATCCTAAAAATGAAAGGAGGCAGGCAAAAAGTGGGGGGGAGACCACCCCAGGACTGTAAGGTCTAACACATGCCCCCCATGTGAAAGTGGTGAGAGATGCCCAACCACTTGGGAGCTCTCTTCACTAAGGTGGAGGAATCTGGAGAGACCATCAGCATTGGTGTGGTCAGTCCCTAGTCAATGCTACACTGTAAAGTCCAATCCCTGTAAGGAGATTGACCACCTGGAGAGTTTAGGATTTTTGCCTCTCATCTGCATGAGCCATCTGAGGGGCCTGTTTTCTGTTTAAACCTGAAAGTGAGTCCCAAGCAGGTATGGTCTCAGCTTCTTCAGTGCCCGGATCACAGCAAATGCTTCCCTTTGAAATGCACTCCACATCTGTCCCCATGGAATTAACATCCTGCTAATGAAGGCTACCATTTGGTCTAGGCCCTCCTCATTAAGCTGTGCTAAGACTGCCCCATGCCATGCTCTGAAGCTGCTGTCTGAACAATGAATGCCTTGGAATAGTCAGGGGCCCTTAGCACAGGTGTTGTGTACATGGCTTTCTTGAGAGAATCGAAGGCTTTCTGACAAGCCTTTGTCAAGATCAACAATCCAGGTTGCTTCTTAGAAGGCAGCTCAGTTGAGGGGGCAACAATGGTACCCTTAAGAAATCTCATGTAGTAGCCAGTGAGGCCTAGGAAGGCTCTCAAGTCTGCTAGATAAATTTCATCCTTTGCTGGAATCAATGCTTAACAAGGTCAATGGATCTTTGGGCCCTCCATGGGATGTGGTTGAACCAAACAACACATTTTCAATACAAACCAACTAAATTACACAATATGACCAATGTGGCCATACAAGAAAAGCTCCAGTCAGGAATAAAGTTAAGGGGTCTATTACAAACTTAAGCTCAAAATCATGTAGACAATCCTCAAGATAAAGTTATAAGGATACAGAATCACCAAGGGCTGACCAGGGCAACACAATAATTTCAGGCGGACTAACATTAAGAGAATTAGGCACTCAACAAAGACAATACAAAACATCAATATGATAATTTTTAAAGGGAAAAGTACCAGTACATCAGAAGCTTGGTCAAGAGTCTTCTTCTTTGTGCTAGGGAGAAAATCTCTAAATCTTAGCAAGGCATTTCAAGGAGGCAAAGGGCTGAGAGGAAGATACCTCTCCAAGAAGCTCAGCATTCAGGATACAGGAAGGAAAGAGTTATGCTGCTCATCTTTGGGGATTCTTCATCGGATGGGATCTGAAGGGATCACTGCAAGGGGTCTGAAAGGAACTGTGCAAGGGTTTTGAAGGGACCTGTGAAAGGATCTGAAGGGAACGCTGAAAGGAATTGAAATGAGTCCAGTTGGGAATCAATATTTTAAAGCATAAAAAGGCAATCTGATTTGTCAAAGCAACAGGTCAAATGACATTGAAGGTACAACATTCAATAAAAATCGATCATACGACTCTAACTTGAAACATCTATATTCTTTCCCAGGTTTGTTATGTAAACAGAGTACATCATTATACGTCCATGCAAGATTTAAACAAATGTTTAAATCGTTAGTCCACGGTCCAGGATGTTCTACATTCAAGGTCAGCTTCTCACAGCTCTCTATGTGAAAAATAATAGGCATTTATTACCAAACTAGTCTTCTCATGGGAACGAAGTCTGAAAGAAAGGTACACATTAGCAAGATGACTTGACATTTTCTGCACAGTCACAAAATACAGGGAATAGCAGGCCTCACTTAGCCTAATGCAATGAATTAAAACAGTACAATAATACATTGAAATAAAACACATTATAATATCCAAACTATAAAGTTGCATTAATAACTCTTCATTAGCGTTCATGTTACAGTAACTTTAAACAAAATGAAAATACATCTCAGTCAGTGTGATGCAGAACTGAATTTCTCTATCTTCGCACACTTATTTAAAATATTTATTGTAAGAAATTAAATATTGTTTCAATACAGAATATTAGTTTATATGTGAAAATATAACATAATGACAGTTTAATTCTTCAAACATGTAATTTAATCCTGATACCACCTAGGTTTCTGTAAGCAATTTAAGACAAAAGCACATTAACATAACTCTTCAGTTCATCATTCCACATTTATACTATTAGTACTTTGGTTAACAAAATGCATTGACTAACATGTTTAGATGATCACTGTAACATGAGGGACAGTACTAAAGTTTCTGCTACATCAGTCCCCCCTCTGATGGTGAATCAAGCCATCACAAAATACTCCAACTCTTATTGTTAATGAGACAGCTCAAAATTTCAGAGGTCGTTTCAGGTAAGGACTTCTGGATTCCTCTAACTGCTTGATGTCACCATAATATATGCCCCTTCTATCCTCCATCCAATCTCCTTCTTTCTCTGCCTACTCTAGACTATTTTCTCCTTCAGCTTCTTATGCAATTTATAAAAACAACAACTGCAACTAGGGCACACATAGCCACAATCAACAGTGGTTTCAAAATGGTTACAATTCATTTCCCTAGATTTTCAAACCAGTTTCTAATTGCTGAAAAATCATTACCTATTGCTTCCCATGCACCTGTTGTGGTTAACACTTTCAGATCCTATTTCAAGTCAGTCATGTTTGCAATGTATTTTTTTATGTCCTTTACGTAAGTGCAACACTGTTGGGCTTGCAACATTTTGCAAACTCTGCCTTCCTTTGCAAGAAGAATGTCTAACGAAAGGCGATTTCTCAAAATCATTGATCTTACAGCAACCATTTCTTTGTCCATTAATAATATGGAACCTGCAGTGTCTGTAGATAGCTTATCTACTATTATTGACAATTTCTTAATCTTGAGTTCATTCAAGATGACACCTACTGGTGGAATTATGGTATCAACAATATCTCCTACAGTCTTTGAAGCACTATCACTTCTCCTAACTTTGGTGTTTGATTTCCTATTGCAAACTGGATCATTAAAATGGTCCACATGACGTATCTCTGGAAAAACTGTTCCCAGGTAACATGCACCATACCAGCCTTTTGGCAGCTTATAATAAACACTCTTTCCACAATTGAAATATACACCTGGTATGGCTGGGTCTTGCCCATTCAATATAAAGGTCCAAATCTTCTTAAACAAAAACATGTGTCTACATTCACTAGTGTCGTAGTTTGGACTCTTGCTCTGAGCAAGACTGCTGGTCTCAGGATGACAGTACTTTCGTTTGTAGGTGACTAAAGGGGTCACCAACGAACGCGGGAGCACCGCCAACAGGCTGGCGGTGCTCCCATGGGCATTCTGACCGCGGCGGTACAGCCGCGGTCAGATACGGGAAACCGGCGGTGTCCCGCCGGTTTCCCGCTGCCCAAGGGAATCCGCCATGGCGGCGCTGCAAGCAGCGCCGCCATGGGGATTCCGACCCCCTTACCGCCAGCCTGGCTTTGTCGGTTTCGACCGCCAGAACCTGGCTGGCAGTAACGGGTGTCGCGGGGCCCCCTAACAGGGCCCCACCAAGATTTTCAGTGTCTGCCAAGCAGACACTGAAAATCGCGACGGGTGCAACTGCACCCGTCGCACCCCTTCCACTCCACTCCATTCGGAGCCGGCATCCTCATGGAAGGGGGTTTCCCGCTGGGCTGGCGGGCGGCCTTCTGGCGGTCGCCCGCCAGCCCAGCGGGAAACTCAGAATAACCGCGGCGGTCTTTTGACCGTGCAGCGGTATTCTGGCGGTTCCCGCTTGGCTCTTCCTACAACTAGTTGTAACTGTTGTCCAAACCTTACCGGCTTACTAGCAGTACCTCACCAGAAACACAATAGTAAAAGGTGATTTGTAGCAGTCGCTTACGCATGGACTCAAAGTACGATATCTCAGGGTTGTCGTGGTTAAACGGAGATTACCCTTTTTTCACAGATTTATTATGCCTCATACAAACAAAGGCAATAACACAGATGCCGTGAAGTTATAATAGTTTTTATTCAACATAACTGCAATTTGTGATAAGTTGCATGAACTGCAATGATTAGGATAATGAATGTACCAAGCAACAATATTGTGAAGAAGAAAGTCATTGTTATAAAGACCCCCACCATTCTGCAATATATGAAAGAAATATATGTATATGTAAAAGATGGAATAAGCCCTAGCACCCTAAGGCGAATAGGTCTAACCTCCTACCTAAAGGAGAGCTGGGTTTGTTAAACCTAATCTGCCAAAGTCGTGTCCATGAGAGGAGCCCCCAACCCTCGTTACCTTGGAATGAGGTCTCTATCCCAGACTCCGCAGGGACACGAAGACTGGGTCAGCATCAAGATGACTGCAGCATTGGTATCAGCGATGGTGGCGATTCCCTCTGGTCGGAATCCCTCTGATTATCTATCTCAAGTGTGTTGTATTTATACAGATCTACAAGGTCCCCTGACATAAGTGTTATTCATAACAATAGATAACAGGCATGCTTGGGACGGCAATTAATATCAACAATCCCTCGAAAGTATAGAGAGGGAAAATCCCTAAGTGTGAATACCTACTGTATGTTTGTCTTTCGTGCTTGATCTTGACGCCTTGGCGCAGTGACACTGATAATAGAACCCATAACAAGTGGCCTAACTATAAACAAGGCCACCATCTTAAAGGAAATAAATAATTAAATGGACTAAGACAGAGCAAGCTAAGTAGGTTAAAAGTCACTGGGTGACGGGGGCACGAGTTTACAAGCCTACGGCTAAACTAACTCCTGTTATCCCGTTAAAACAAACTAGGATTCACTACACCCTCCCCATTGCCGTAACAGGTATGATGAAGGTAAAGCAACCCAAACGCTAAAAAAGCTGCTACTGAACTAAAAGCCAAAAAACGAAAACGAAAACTCAAGCTAAAAAATGTACTTAGTGACAAAATAATTACTGTGTGTTAAAATTCGTTTAAAAAGCATACAGAGATGTTAATATCAACCATGACAAGTATAGCAAACTTTTAGTATAATCGCTTATTTTAGAACCGGGAACTGGTAAGCAAATTCATCAAATCATGTGTTATATGCAGGATCTTGAAGAATGTAATCGAAGTCACCATTCAAGGATCTTAAAAACGAGTCAACATCTTCTGGAATGAAATCTAGAGCTGGACGGACAAACGGATCCACAGAGCAGAAGTAAGCCACATTCATCGGTGTATCGACACTCGCTGCAGCGTCCTCATCCATGTTAGATCTTATAACAGAAGGCTCATAGGTGGCTTTGCGGAGCAACCTCAGTCTCAAGGGGCATGACCGTGTATGAACCCTCATCAGGGACATCAGCAGTTCGTGGTCCACAGGAGATGTTGGTGCAACAGCAAGACAGACCATAGGCAGATGTTCAAAGAGACACCATATGCAGCGGAATACCGGTTGTACACACCATAGTAGAGGCCGGAATGACAATGACCAGTCAAACTCCAGTTCCACCAGCAAAGGTGTACCGAAGATTCGAACCATGCATTCACGGCACAGCGGGGTTGACGGGAGCGACTCCATTGCTCTGTGTTGCTGGAAAGAAACAACCACCGCGAATCAGAAAAAATAGCAGTATCAGTCCGCCAACTAAAGCCAAAATAATTGGAAAGCCACCAAACACACTGGAAAAGAGAGAATGGATGGCTGATGGGATGACTCCGAAGACAGTCTGGAAGATGGACACGAAACCAGACCCGACAGCCTTAAAGAAATTAACAATCCCAGTTGTGCTTGATGCATTGAATATTCTGGATACCAGGTCTCCAAAGTGTTTGGGGAAATCGGTATTTAAAAGGGATTGTATCTCGGCTGATGATCTCGCAATCTGGAGAGCATACGTCTCTTTTGCGTATGTCAAGGTGACCTGTTTCTGAAACAATAGCGCCTTTAGTCTACTCAACTTGTCATAGTTCACATTATTAGTATCAATGTGGGGCCACATTTCAGATACTCATATTTCTCATGTGGGGGGAAACAAAACATGGCCACAACACGTAACGACCTTCGTGACTGAGATTACGTAGGCAGTTCCAGGTCGCAAGCCGCAACAGCTGTCATCGTTCAGTAGAACATAACTCCCATTAGAAAGTACATGAAACACTGGACGAATCAAGGGGACAGGAGTACCCTTCAGAAAACAGGCCAAATTCGCGACCCCCGCATTGCAAAGACCGTGAAGAGACACCTATTTGCATATCATGGAATGACGAACAGCAGTCTCACATTCACTTCCGCTAAGAAAGACCTCCTGTTCACCGTTCAAACATCGATACTCAAAGGGCAACTCCCACTCTTCCTTAATAAAGCTATCTCCTAGCCGTTCATATTGTCCCACTGCAAGATGTTTCAAGCAGCTCGAGAAACGAAAGGTTGAAAACGGTAAATTAATAATGCTGTGTAAGAGCCAGATAGTTGAAGGACTCTCTGCTACCGTGAAGGGCAACTTATCTAACTTCTCTACTTGAAGCAAGGTGAAACGAGCCTCCCTTTTAGCCATTGTCTCTTGTTCCCTGGAAAATTTAAAAGCAGCGAATAGTTCACTCCCATTAATGTATTTCCATGGAATGTGGCCACTTCTCAGTGTCTGTAGTGCCCAACCCAGCTGCATGATGGAACGTAGCTATGTTTGCCCATGATATAACCGGGACAAATCAGTCTGAGTGATATCAATAGCAGATGACACTATATTAGACAGTGAATAAATCCTGTTTGACAGCGTGTTCATGCCATTGTCGACAACAGCCAATGTCTTTTCCAAATTCTCCTTATCAAGTTGCCTTAAACGTGCAGCAGCCTCAATTTGGGAAAGTTTCCAAATTTCATTATACATAGCATATAAAAACCGTTTAGAGCGTTGTTTCCTAGGACCTAATAGGAAATCTTGTAAGTCTATACTGTCAGAAAGAGTGTTCAGGTGTTGTTTAACCGCTGTTAAAGTGTTTGTCTGCACCCATTGCTGGCACAGCTTACCCACACTGTACGTTGTAATTATACCAGTATGTTGACCTGATAGAAAGCGAGGGTCTGGCCTATGAATGGAAAAAACCCCTGAAGAGTTCAAAAAACGCCTTTGACACTCATCAGTGTCGGTGGGCCATACCAACCATCCGCCGGGACGGGAAAGTGAAGAATTATAAGCACCAGCCTTAACCATTGCATCTAGCCTATCCTCTGAAACATTAAGAAAGTGTTGCCAATCTCTAAATTTTGTCGGAGTAGGGATACTGGGCGTGTTCAGATCTTTAATTTTTGCTAACCCTATACATGATGTCTGCTCAACAGTGTCATTTAAAAAAATCATTTGCACAGGAATCAAGCATGCTCGAAACAAAGCTTCCCTACCCTGTATTTGCCAATCTTGTGTCCCCCATACCCTCTTCAAATCGATAGTGTTTTTCCAATATTCGTACCCTCAATCGAGAGCCGGGAAACAAAAGGATCCGAATAAATCAGTTTCGTATCTTTTAGCAAAAGTTTTCTAAATTGCGCTGGAGGTAATTAAAAAAAATACGATTCAGCTTTCTTTGTATCATGCCCAGAAAAGTATGTGAATTTGTCACTGTAATACTTTGGACTCCCCACCTGTGGTGTTGAACAGTGTTCCCATTGTGTGTAGTTAAAGAGAGGCCTATATCTAGTTGCACGGTGCAGGTAGTGATGTCCCCAATTGTTATAGCAGAACATTTCCCCATAATTCATTGTATAATCATATACATCATCACTTCCAAAAGCAGAGTAGTCCTTCATTTCAGTTAGCATTGAATCAACTGTTTGGACATCCCAATCATCAGAGACAACATTAGGTGTAATAACATCAGACATTGAAATTTTGAACACGTATGGTATTTGAATTATCTCTGTAGGCCCGTATATATTGAACGGAACTTTGTCCCATACAATCCCATCAGGAATCGGAATAGCTGTAATATTGACAGGGGACAAATCACGTCGGACCTTATGTGATGAATGATGTGGTGTTAAAATTTCATCAACAGGCTCCACAGAGGAGCGATCAGCGATATAGTGACCATTAATTAGTAAAAACAAAACAGTCATCCATAAAAATAATGCAATGAATGTCAAACAGAACCATTTCCAGTGGATGGAACAGTTCCATGGATATATCAAATAGTTCTTCTTAAGCCATCAATAGAATTTGCTACTTCTCGAAAGTTTGTCAGTCTCAGTTGAGGATGAATCCGAAGAAAAATCATCAATGTCTACAAAATAGCAAGAGGAAGTCTCTGCAAACACAGGACCCGTCGAATTCTCATCCATTGCTCGTGGAAGTTCTTGATAGACAACGTCATTAGCCGTGGAAGTGTTCGTGTAAAATACAGCCAAATCCTGAAGCGGGGTGGTCACCGAAGTTGTTACTGGAACCAACAAAAGTTCATTTTCCGCCCTCCCCATGGTCGAGGAAGTGTCCTGAACAGCAGTTGACATAGTTGCATAGTCAGTAGTAGTGATATTCATCCTACTATGTAGATGGATGTCCTGTTGGGTAGTGAGAGGGGATCGGGAACTACCCAAGGGACCTCCTGGTCTACTGTGAAGAATCGGCCACATGGTGTAATTTGATGTCATCAATGGAGATTAATCTGTTTGATTTGGAACCAGACAATGGTGGAAGGATGACAGTCTTGGTGCCTTTTATCCCCAAGACCGGTACAGGTGCTCTGTATGATGGACCAAATTCTTTTTTCATAGCGATCTTTTCACGAACCAGATCCCCAACGTTAGGAATCCAACCAGTCAAAGTTTTCGCCAATTCCCTTATTCCCAAGGTGGCTGCACTTGCAGATGATTTATCATCACGGAATTGTTGAAGCTCCTGTAAAACAGTGAGATGTTCTTTTATGTCAAATGGTGTTTCTGCTGCCACCATAACAGGGGCATCGAGATCGGGGACATACATAGGTGTCCCAAAGAGAACCTCATATGGAGACTTTCCCCCCAAGGACCGTCTTGGCAGATTATTCAGTGCTCTCTGGACCCCATATAGGTGATGTAACCAACTGCGGCCTGAACCTAATACCGAGCTGCTTTAGATCACGATTCTGCCTCTCCACGACTGAATTTCCCTCGGGATGGTATGGTGAGGAGTAATGGAGTTCAACACCCATAGTTCTCATGGTGTCCCTGAAAGCTTTTGAGGCAAATGCAGGGCCCTGGTCCGAATGGAATGCTGCAACCGCATATGTACCGATAAAGATCAGCAAATCTTTTATAACAGTCCGGGCGTCAGCCGACCACTGTGGCCATACCCACAGGAATCTAGAACAGGAATCTACAGCCACTAAAATGTATTTATATGCACCATCAGGTTGCAAGGGACCACAATGGTCCAGGTACACACAATGGAGTGGCTTGTCTGACACTAAGAGAGATGTCTGCGGAGGGCGTTTGATATTTGAGCCCTTAATCTGCTGACAAATGTCACAGCAAAGGACATACTGTTTAGTCCGTCTGCATAGACCAGGCCTGTATACCAGCATGTGCAGAAGCGACACCCTCATGTTCAGCTGTAATCAGCTCTAATCTTTGGTCTTCATTGGGGATCACTCGATCACCTACCTCAGGAATCATTGCAATAGCAACATTCTGTGCACTGATATGATAAGTATAGTTCGTAGGGTATCCTTTCGGAGGGGTCTTGCCTGCAGCCGAAGCTTTAACGGCAATCAGTATTTCATTATCCAACCTTGTCCGAGAACGAGTCACTGCAGCCACAGAAGCCGTAGCTACTGATGCTTTGGCTGCTTCATCAGCCAATGTATTGCCGGCAACGTGTATTCCTACACGTTGGTGCCCTAATGTATGAACTACATGGACACATGGAAGCTTATCTTTAAGATCAGCCACTCTTCCCCACAACATTTTGTGTTTAATGGTGTTCCCTTCAGAATCTCTAAACCCGTTCAGTTTCCAATGATTGAGATATTCATTGTATGACTGGACGCAGTAATATGAATCACAGACGATCAAAGTCTGTGTTCCTGGCTCAGAATGTTCGAGCGTGAGAAGAAGAGCCTTAAGCTCAGCCAACTGGGCTGTGCAGTCCCCTAAGGTCTGAGTATAGGTATTGTGAGGATGGAAAACTCCGTCTTCCATTACCCCGCACACGGCTGCGCAAGCTGCCGAGTATTGATGTTTAGTACCCACAGCCGGTTGTGCCGATCCGTCAGTATAAATGATGGTATCATAACTGTCTATTGGCAAAATATGTAGAGGAGCGGGGTACTCCTGTTCATACTGGAGAAATTCTTGTGTCTGAAGTCTTGGGTCAAACACATAATCAACATCAGTGGCGGTCAGAGACGTTGCCCATTGAATCCAGCGTGGATGTAATGCCTTAGCGTTTGGAACGTTCGCTTTAGTGACAGCCTCTAAGGCCGGCACCGGGAAGACAACAATAACGCGTTTCCCCTGGGCAAGTGGCCTCTCTTTTATGACGGCCATCTGAACTGCTGTTAGAATTTTTTCAGTAAGAGCAAAACGTTTCTCAGCATTGGAGTACAAATGTGATTTGTATGCTATCGGCACCGTGTCACCCTCATTAAAGGTGACATAGGTAAATCCAAGGGCACCAGCTATTATTCTGATGACCAAATTTGTTTTATTGTCACATGTGTATAAGTGTCTAGCTTCCAGCATGTCCCGTTGTATGTCCCTAAGGATGTGTGTGTGTTCAATCGTCCATCGCCTGCTAGAAAAGTTGGGCTGAATTAAGTCATAAAGTGGCTTGATGCGTTCAGCATAATCTGGAATGTATGTTCTGCCAAAATTAAAGAAACCCAGTAATGACTGTAATTTCTTAAGCGTGTTCAGAGGCTGTAGCTGAGCACACTTTTCTATGAAGTGCGGGCCAGGCTTTTCCCCTCGTTTGATAGCTCATATCCTAGGAACAATACACTAAAAAAAGGCTATCTTGCTTTTCTTAAAATTAAATTTATAACCGAAGGCTGCAAATCCCAAAATTATCCGATCGACCCTCTCAAGATGAATGTCGAGGGCGTTGTCAGTGAGATAGATATCATCCACATAGGATAATGCATCGGAATCAAGCTCGTGCAAGATTGATGTTACACGGGCCGAAAACAGTCCTGGGCTGTTTTTATAGCCTTGGGGTAAACGACAAAAGCGTTTCTGAGAGCCAAAGGAAAATGCACTTAGGTCCCTACTTTCATGTGCTAAATTCTGGCAGAAAAACCCATTAGATATATCCAATGTAGTTTTATATTTTTTACGCACTATATTGTTGATCAGCGCTGTGCTGTGTGAATTTTGTATAGCATATGTGCGTGTATGACTATTTAAGTGTCTATAATCAACCACTATTCTATATGAATGATCAGGTTTTTCAACGGGAAATAACGGATTATTCATTGCCGATGTACAGGGCTCAATTACTCCCTGGTATTCAAGTTGTGACAGTATCTCCGTCACCGGAGCTTTCGCTTCATGTTTAACAGGGTATTGTGGCTGCGGGTGCGGTGTAGACCTAACGGGAATAACATGACAAAGAGAGTCCTTGTCCCAACCTACATGATTACGGTATAATGCAGGTGCCTGCGCTAAAGCCCATTCAGCAGCATAGGCTTTTTTGTCTGCCTCCGGAACAAGATCGGAGAAAGAAGGCAAAATGACATCTTCCCCATGTGGGAGGTTGCGGACATGTTCAGGTGGCCAGTCTCTCTCGGCCAACAGGATATCACTAGTAAGTTCATCCCAAAATATTACACTAATAATGCGTTCCACGTTTCCCTCTATCTGAATTGTTAAATCATAAACCCGATCGGGTGGGAGAACACGGCCATCTGCTGTTTCAACCGCGATGTAATCGCTAGTTGCTGTCGCAACCAGATGATCTTTCAGACTCTGGCGACAGATCGTGACCTCTGCCACGCTGTCCAACAGAGTCACTGCCCACCTCTTGTTCCTCAACAGTGTTCTCAATACTACTGGCATTTTTAACGGTCAGTGCTGCCACTTTCTTCTTTTTAAATTGTGGCTTTTGCTGAGAAGTCTTTTCTTCTTTTTTAACGGTAGACTGTGGCGAGTCTTTCTTTTCTTTCACGTATTCCGGATGTCGATCTTGATGGCCCCCTCTCTCGCTACGTTTATCCGGTGCATCCTGAAAGGAACGAGAAGGACGTGAATCAGTATATCTGTCTGGAGTTCTAATGTTATCCCTATTTCTGAGATTATACCTCCTTTCGGAGTACTCCGGATGTGGAGAATCGGCTCTTTTATTTCTCCTGTCTTTGAAATCTTTTTGTTTGTCCCAGCGCTTTTTAGAGCCCTCTTGTGCCTGCTTTGTACCTTCCTTATGGGTGGTAGAAGGTATGTCCAATTTTTTTGGTTTGGCTCCCAAACCATCCCGTCCTATACTAGTATAGGTATCGGAGATTATTTTCGGTAGCTGTCTCTCTTGTTCCATATTTGGAGTTTCCCGGAGACGCTGGCGTATTGCCAGTGCCACCGCTTCCCCTTTAATATTACTTACTATTATCGAGGAGACGGCGTCAAAGTTACGCATCAATTTCATCCCCAGATACAGGGCCGGTGCAGCCCCATGCTCATTTTGTATTTGTTTTAACACTTCCGGTAAATTGGCAAGTGTAGGGGTACCATGTGTGGTAGTATAAACGGCAGCAAAGACTGTACCCCAAGTGGCACATTCATCCACCGAGGGAACCATCCCAAACGGCAAGCACATAGTGAGCAATCTATGTTTTTCCTGTGGCCCCGTATGGGGGAACACAGCTTCCAGCTGATTCGTTTTGTGGGCAATCCAGAACGGTATTTTTTCCCGTTCCGTGGGCACTTTACTCATAATAGTATGCACTGTTTGTGGATTGATCCCAGTAGCCAATTGATATCCACCAGCTACTGGTGGTGCTGGACGCGCTGGTGTAGTGTTCAATGTTCGCATTACGAACTGGACTAATCGTCTATATAATGCCACTAATTCATTATATAATATTCGTAAATCTGCGATCGGCATAGTCTGTATGCCTGGGTGAGGTGTATATGTGGCAAACATGGGCCATGTAGGCCCTTCATTACTTAAAGGACCTAGCCTCACCCGTCGTAGTACATGCGGTAGGGCACCTTCAAACCAGTTCTGATGTTTTTGATATGTGAACGATATTTCATGATACTGGTATGCTTCGTATCTTACTGGTACATTTGCAATGTCATATGTGTGAAATGTGTGCGTTCGTTGGTCAGCCTAAGGAAAGGCAACCCAACAGTAAAACGTTTCTGTTTGGTAGGCTTCAGTCGCTTCTATAATCAGAGTAACATCCCCGCCCTCTTCTGTAAGGCCATGCGCTAATAAATGCTGTGTAAGTGCATGTCTAGCATTTGCAGGAATGTCTATGGTATTAGCCATAGTTGTTTAGAGAAACGGAACACCAAAATAGGGGAAGTTTTTTCCTTTTGTGAGTTGGAGCTCGAACAACCTACAGCCTAATTAGGTGTTACCTGTTCAGCTGAGGAGGATTCTCCCAAAGACCACGGACGTCTCCGTATAATGGTACTGAGGGTACCTGTTGTCTGTGAGACAGTGATAGTCAGGGTATCCGTAAATTAGTGCCTAAACAACATCGTTGGTGGCGCCATGTCATAGTTTGGACTCTTGCTCTGAGCAAGACTGCTGGTCTAAGGATGATGGTACTTTCATTTGTAGGTGACTAAGGGGGTCATTCTGACTTTGGCGGGCGGCGGACACCGCCCGCCAAAGTAACCCCGTCGAAAGACCGCAGGGGTCATTTAGACTTTCCCGCTGGGCCGGCGGGCGACCGCCAAAAGGGCACCCGCCGGCCCAGCGGGAAAGACCCTACAACAATGAAGCCGGCTCCCAATGGAGCCGGCGGAGTTGCAGGGGTGCGACGGGTGCAGTTGCACCCGTCGCGATTTTCACTGTCTGCAAAGCAGACAGTGAAAATCTTTATGGGGCCCTGTTAGGGGGCCCCTGCACTGCCCATGGAGGATTCTCCGGGCCAGGGGAAATCCAGCGGGAAACCGCTGGATCCCCTTTTCTGACCGCGGCGGTAGAATGGCCCTGGAAGCACCGCCAGCCTGTTGGCGGTGCTTCCGTGTCCCTCCATCCTGGCGGTCCATGACCGCCAGGGTTGGAATGAGGGCCTAAGGGGGTCATTCTGACTTTGGCGGGCGGCGGACGCCGCCGGCCAAAGTAACCCCGTCGAAAGACCGCTCCGCGGTCAAAAGACCGCGGGGGTCATTTCAACTTTCCCGCTGGGCCGGCGGGCGACCGCCAAAAGGGCACCCGCCGGCCCAGCGGGAAAGACCCTGCAACAATGAAGCCGGCTCCGAAAGCAGACAGTGAAAATCTTTATGGGGCCCCCAGGGTCCCCACGACACCCGTTCCCGCCATCCTATTTCTGGCGGTGTAAACCGCCAGAAACAGGCTGGCGGGAAGGGGGTCGGAATTCCCATGGCGGCGCTGCAAGCAGCGCCGCCATGGAGGATTCTCGGGGCCAGCGAGAAAAGTCCCCTTTTCTGACCGCGGCTTTACCGCTGCGGTCAGAATGGCCCTGGAAGCACCGCCAGCCTGTTGGCGGTGCTTCCGTGTCCCTCGCCAGGGTTGGAATGAGGGCCTAAGTCTCTTCCTACAACTAGTTGTAACTGTTGTCCAAACCTTACCGGCTTACTAGCAGTACCTCACCAGAAACACAATAGTAAAAGGTGATTTGTAGCAGTCGCTTACGCATGGACTCAAAGTACGATATCTCAGGGTTGTCGTGGTTGAACGGAGATTACCCTTTTTTCACAGATTTATTATGACTCATACAAACAAAGGCAATAACACAGATGCAGTGAAGTTATAATAGTTTTTATTCAACATAACCGCAATTTGTGATAAGTTGCATGAACTGCAATGATTAGGATAATGAATATACCAAGCAACAATATTGTGAAGAAGAGAGTCATTGTTATAAAGACCCCCACCATTGTTCAATATATGAAAGAAAAATATGTATATGTAAAAGATGGAATAAGCCCTAGTACCCTAAGGAGAATAGGTCTAACCTCCTACCTAAAGGAGAGCTGGGTTTATTAAACCTAATCTGCCAAAGTCGTGTCCATGAGAGGAGCCCCCAACCCTCGTTACCTTGGAATGAGGTCTCTATCTCAGACTCTGCAGGGACCCGAAGACTGGGTCAGCGTCAAGATGACTGCAGCATTGGTATCAGCGATGGTGGCGATGCCCTCTGGTCGGAATCCCTCTGATTATCTATCTAAAGTGTGTTGTATTTATACAGATCTACAAGGTCCCCTGACATAAGTGTTATTCATAACAATAGATAACAGGCATGCTTGGGACAGCAATTAATATCAACAATCCCTCAAAAGTATAGAGAGGGAAAATCCCTAATTGTGAATACCTACTGTATGCTTGTCTTTCGTGCTTGATCTTGACGCCTTGGCGCGGTGACACTGATAATAGAACCCATAACAAGTGGCCTAACTATAAACAAGGCCGCCATCTTAAAGGAAATAAATAATTAAATGGACTAAGACAGAGCAAGCTAAGTAGGTTAAAAGTCACTGGGTGACGGGGGCTCGAGTTTTCAAGCCTACGGCTAAGCTAACTCTTGTTATCCTGTTAAAACAAACTAGGATTCACTACACTAGTTCCTACAAAAGGTGTGTCAGTCTTTGATCTAGGTCTATATACCCATACCTTCCCTGCATATTGCCAATCTAAAGCGAGGAATCCTTGATTTCTAGCTAATGAATGTGTTTCCTCTTTTTCTCAATTGTGCCAAACTATTCCCTTCTCTATTTTAGTTTTCTCCTTTCCTCAATTGTCCAATAAACTCCTTCTCTACTGAGGTAGGAATGCAGGTCAAATTATCTTTGTGAGCATAAACTATACCAAATGTCAATGTAAGCTTGAAGAAACCTGCCCCTGTGTCAATATTTTTCATCTTTAATATTTAGGACAATGGAAAATACTAGGCCATAATTCAAATAGAAGTATTGATAATACTCCTGCTGATACAAAAGTGTTAACAACAAGCTTTAGGAAATTCCATAGGTTAAGGGTAAACTATGATATGTGATTCCCTCACTCACTGATGAAGGCAACTGTGTGCATACCTAGCAGTTTCTAGTTTCCATTGTGTCTACATATTCACACAACAGTTTATGATACACATTTGTGGATAAATCACCTCTAGAACCATCAGTATATAAGTACTTTGCATCATTGTATAGGGGGTTTTGATATGAAATGGGATTTGCTAAATTTGGGACACTTGTGGATGTAACTTTCTCTGAATCATTTGTGATGGGCATACTCAATCCAATCAGCCCTAACATGATTATGATAAATATCACTACCACTAAACCTATACATATCTATGTGCACTTACTACCTCTATTTCTATGCGACTCCATGAGTTCTCTAACTTCAGACCAAAAATTTGAATTCAAATATCAAAAATCAAAAAATGCAAAGCGGCTTTAATGTATCACTGTCTCTTTTCAGTCCTTTTTATTCCTGAGCAACGCAAGAATAAAAAATAGACTTTTTAAAGGTGCAAATTATTCATAAAAATGTTCTTTGATCTTCTAAAAAGTTAATCAAGAGTTTTCTCTACTTCCAAATATTTATGAGACTCCTAATAACATTTCAAATGTCTCTAATTCCAGCACAGCTCAAACTCACTAATAATCACTTACAAAACGTAATGTCTGTGTTCTTTAAGCAGCAATGAGATTTAAAAGTTCAGCTTGACTGCTATTTCAAACTCAAGAATATTGAATTGAGTTTGAATTTTTAAAGCAAAAGGTTGTAAACTTTCTCTCAGTCATTTGCAACAAAATATGTCCATTCAGGTGCGGAGTATTTTCAGCTTGATACTCTCTTCCTCTTTGATCTCCTGTTTGCTCAACCCTCAGCATCACTATCATGTTGACTTGACTCTTCAGTCCTTTCAGCAATAACTGGAGGCACTTGTACATCTGGCACTGAGTGCTCACTAGACCAATTGTCTCCTGATACAGCTTTTCTGTCTACAGCAACAGGTCTTTTGTCAGCATCCAATCTTGCATGAGTCAACTAATTCTGTTTCAACTTCTGGACCATTCACTGATGGTGACTCAGTCAAACCCCCCTCAGACAGTATTTGTAGCAGTCACTTGTCCAACCCTAACAGCTTGACTAACCTGATCTCGCTCTCTCTCTCTGACTGTATCCACCCAATGGAACAGGTGCTGTATCTTCTAGGTGACCTGGAACTTTGTGAGTGTGGCTAGGGTATACCCAGTTAGGGAGACCAGCACACTTCACAGCTGTAATGGTTAACAAAACCACTTGATGAGGGCCTCTCCAATGCAGTTCCAAATATGTTTTCCTTATATGCTTTTTTACCATGACCCAGGCGCCTGGATTTAGGAGATGGCCAAGTTCCTGTTGCAACTGTGCTGTAGCTTCTCCAACCTGATGAGACAGTACGAACCACATCAGCTAGTCCTTTGCATATTCTAGAACCAAATCATCAGTAATGTTCACAAGCGGATTTGCAGGCACTGCTGGCAACCTCATGACCCTCTCCATGATAATTTCATGAGGCAATAACCCAGTTTTTTTGTCGGACATACTGAGCATACTCATGAAGACAGGAGGTAACATGCCTGGCCATTTCTAGACTTCAGAGTGCCATTAATCTGTTTGTTCAAGTCCAGAAGGCTCAGGTCTATAGCTGCAGTGTAATCATTGCTCAGTTTGTAATGCTGCACACAATAATTTCAGAACCTCACTGTTGAAGTGGGTTCCTCGGTCTGACTCTAGAGATGGCAGGAATGCAAACTGTGGTATCAGCTCTCTAACTAACAGTTTTGCTACATTCCTCCTGGTCGGGTAAGCTTCAACCGAGTGTGAGAAAGTGCATACAATGACTAAGTCATAGCTCTGTCCATTGCACACAGGCAGCTCTATGAAGTCCAGCTGCATTCTATTGAACGGTCCTCCTGATCTACCTATGTGACTCAGGGTAACACCTGTGCGTTTCCTACATTCATCTGCTGGCATGTGACACATCTGTGGCATATGACTTATGAAATCACTCAGGGTCTGAGATTAAACCATGTCTGTCTAAAGGTTGTAATCGTTGCATCCCTACCTATATGTGTCTTTCCATGATAATGTCTAGCCATGGATGACAATAAGCTATTAGGCAGCACTGCTCTTCCATCATATTTGGAATTCAAATACCATCCTCATTTCGCAAGACCCGTCCCCCTCTAACCCAACATTGCTGCTCTTCTTCTGTCACTTCTTCCTGTAACCTTTTTATTTCTACCCACGTATCAACAACAGTTACCAGGAAATTGTGACTTGTCTCATCATTTGCATCATTATTACATTTTCCATTAAAGGAAGAACAGCTTAGGGCACAATATGTCACAACCTCATCAGCATAAATGTTTCCTAAGGTTACATGGTCAGCAGATTTCTTGCATAACCAGCTATCAGGATACCATCTTTATTTCTTAAACAGATGCCATCAACAAGCATGACATAATCATTTTCTGTTAGGGGAGCATCAGGTCTTAGCTTGGTGCACAATACAGTCACATCGAGGCAGTCATGCTGAACCTCATCCACTCACTCATTGACATTTCCAACAGTGGTTGTGTAGTAGGTATGTGTAAACGTTAAATGTTAACATGTGTAAGGCACCTACTACTCACTAAATTCTTCCCTGTCACTATTAATTATTCAGTAGTGGAATGCTGAAGTATGTCATAAGAATCTAGAACGTCATGATGAGGGGGCAATTGACTGTTGGATAAAGGGTTTAGCCGGGAGCGGATTGAGTTGATTTTTCTGCTGCTGTAGTAAAATAAATACGCATTTAAATAGATTTGTGTCTGCGTCTGCTTACAATAGTTTGGTAATAAGGTAGCAGGATTCAAAACTGTACATCTCTTGAGATTAATGTTTGGAGAGGCGAGGATGACCTGCTCATAGCTGATCAAACACATGCCTGGCTGATGAAGGGTGATACCCTGAAACCGGTCCCAGGATGCTTGTTTCTGGTCCAGGGAGGACCTGGCTTGGCAGTTTGGGCTGGACTGTTCCCAAGTGGAACAGGGTCAAGACTGATTTGCATATGGCTGGGTCCAACCTTGCATGGCATGGTGAGCAAAAGAACAATGGATTAAACCCAGATCTGTGACTGGGCGTGAGTGGTTGAAAAGTTTCAACACTCCGTCTATCATGCTTTTGTGTTGCTAAAGAGATTCCCATCAGCCCAGTACAAGCCAGGATGAATCAACACAATTTCAGGAAACGGAGAAAAGGAAGCAGAAGAATTGCTTCAGTGAGGAGGAGAATGACACTATAATATAGGACATGACATGTAGGTCAGAGAGATGAAGGAGCACCAACACCAGCTCTTTGCCACCTCCAAATTACCAATAGGTAGGAAGGAGGCCAAATAGCAGTCAATGGTCAATAAAGTCAACAGTGTGGCAGAGTTGAAGAGGACTGTCACCAATTGTAAGAAGCGGTGGCACGACTGCAAGCACAGAACTAAAGAGAAAGTGCTCAGGAACCAGAAGGCAGCACTGCAGACTGGAGGTGGAAGTACCACACCCCAGGAAGACCTGGATGAGCTGGAGGTGATGGTGGCAACGGTCATCCCGGAGGAGCTGGTTAACGGAGTCACAGGACAAGACAGGACAGACTTCCAAGACCTACCACAAAAGCAAGGTGAGTTGCAGTGAGGGGCAATCTTGAAACTAACAAAAGAAGCGGGAGGCACATAGGACACACTGAATGCATGCAAAAGGCTTGCATCGGGACACAAAAATGCCCAAACATTTCTAATGAGCTCACAGCTCACCCCCTAAATGCATAGACCACTACCAAACCCACACAGCAATCCCTACACTGTTGCAACTGAACCACCTGCCCATCTGTAACACTCATTGGGCAGCATGTACAATGCTTGTTGCACAGGGTGGGCCAACTAGAACTGTGAGACGCCTCCATGCACCATTGGAAATAGCCACAAAAGTGATCAGACACAACATATGGGGCATGTCTGTAATCATCATCTGTTCTGCTATACAAGTAGCTTCCATGTCACCAAGTAGCAAGGTTGCCTGTGTACTGGGAATGTTTGGTGTCATCCACAAAGGGACACCTTCATGCATAACATCAGTTACAAGTGGTCTCACTGTCTCAATAGGGGCACACATTTTCAAGCTCTTACTGCAACATTGGCATCATATCGGATGATGCCAATGTTGAATGAAGCTGCCCATTCCCCTTGTGCTACCTTAACAAAGTCACACAATACATGCATAGATACACTTTGTACATTCTTCCACCACAATATGCCTGTGCCTTATGTGATGTGTGCAAGGAAATATTTCTTACGCAGGGAGGGAAGAACAAATGGGGGAGACATTTCATAAAGATTTCACTGTGCTATCTGGAAACCTAATTTGTGAGGCCTGCCAAAGGCACATGTGAAAGTGATGCAATAATTCTAAGCAATGGTCCTCCCTGTGCTTTGTTGCATCAACATCATGTCAAATGTACCGAGATGTGTAGTTGCCACAGATAGTCAACGCATCTCTTTGTTAACTTTGTTTATGTCAAAACATATGATGGACAATACCAACTTTGTAACACAAACTGCATGGTGTAAGGGTGTCCCTCTTGTCTGTCCTAATGCACATGTGCAGGAAGGTACACATCCTTCTAATTCAACTAACAGGAATGCTGTCTGCCACTTACAATGATTGATGATGATTTCAATAGACATTTAAAGTAGTCCACAATGGGATTACTACTATGTCAGACACCAGTACTACGAATGCAATACCACCCCTGATGTGGTGTCCAAACATGATGCATCCACACATCAACAAGCTTTAATCTGTGTAATGTCCCCATGCCACCTCACAGGTCTTGTCTGAGTGATTGAAGTGGTAGGCTTTTCACTTGCATCCCCCTCGCCACTTTGAGTCATGTGTTCACCATCCTGTACCACACAACATAACAATAGACCACCATGTGTGTATGTGTGCAAACAGGAAGGTCTACCATCTAGCAAAACAACATTAATTTCAGAGATGCAGGCATCCTTTCAGCTATGCAGAAAGGAAACCTCTGATGCATGGATGAGTGTTATTCTGCAAGAAGGGAGAAATTCCTGTTTGCACACATACAGAAGCTGACTGAATCTCACAATGGGTGGTGAAGGATGCTGGACACATGACTCAAAGTGGCTAGGAGGATGCATGTTCACATCTCTGACCCTTCCATCACTCCAACAACACGCATAAGGTGGCAGAGGAGTCAGTGACTCACTCAAAAATCTCTAAAAACAAATGTTAAATATTCTGTACATCTCAATTTGTGGTGTGTGCCCAAATCCTTAACAACACATGCAATGCATATGTAACACAGTCAAAGTAATGAAAGTAGAACACGTGCAGAAGACCATGATAAGGCAATCCAGGTGAGGGTAACACACTGGGGAATGTGGACTGGCAGATTGTGCCAATGGTGACTCAATTGAAATGATGCTCAGGTGGCACACTGTGCCACTGGGGTTCATAAATGTGTGCCTTGATGTATGTGTCTGTACCATGTCACAAAGCCACCAGTAACAAGTAGATGATGACTCATGTCAACAGCCACCACAGTCCAATATTGATTTTTCATCATTCCAATGCAGAGTATCAAGCCTTACCTCATGTGGAGATGCCTCTCCTGACTTTGTCTGATAATTTGTATGACCAGCTGCCAACCAACAATGCTGACACTCTCCAGGAAGTCCTGGGTTCCTTCCAGGAACCATCTCCAGCCACAGCGAGGATGCACAGTGTTGCGGGGTCTCCACATGAACCACCCAATAACCAACACACTGCCCCAACCAGTCCAGCCATAGTCCTGGACTCTGAGGACCCAGACATTACCTTTCAGAGGACAGCATTAGAAGTCCAGCGGGAGCTGGCACAGCAGGTGCGATTGGAGATAAAGACCATAACGGGCAGCCTAGAGGGAGCGCAGAGGTGCCTCAGTCCAAAAAAGGACAACTCTGCTGCCATCAGAGGCACCCACTCTCCGCTGCGTGGACTACAGCACTCCCTGGCTGACATAGCTGCTGTCCTAAAGCATCAGCTCCGTTTTTACTTGTAACGCTGTTGGATCATTAAAATCAGATGAAATCGCTGTTGGAGTGCCGGTCTTCATTCTTTTAGCAAAGGATGGAGAGAAGTGTGTATTTTACACACTGATGAGCGCAGTGCGGCACCGCTAACGCTTGGGAGCGTGCAGTTACTCCGTTGTGGACTACAAATATATATATATACATATCTTTTTTTACACCCTACACATAACCCCCAAAAAAAACCAAACAAAAAACATTGCTAAATCCCACACACCTAACTATACTATTACCTACAACTAACCTACTCTATACTACCTAGCCTATGCCTATTCAACTAAAACCCACTAAATCTATATACAATGGACACAGGGGGAAGGGAAAGTACTGGTAAGAGGACACTGTCACACTTAGAGCTTCTTCAACTTCTTTTTGATGTATTTAAGAAGTTTTTAGTTTCTTGCGTTGTCCTGCTCCAGTTTGGCCACACTTGCTTTCACTTCCGCCTTGTCCTTGCGCATATCTGCCTCAAAGGTTACGCCAGTGGCAGATGGTGGTGGCTGTTGCTGGTGTTGTTTGGGTCATGGATGTGAAGGGGGCGGGACCTGCTGGGGCACCCCTGACCCGCTGCATTGAGGTCACACTCTTCTTTGAGATTGTTGCAGGCTGTTTTGCTGGTCCCCCCGTGTGGAAACGCCTACCACGACCCCAATCTCTTGTCCCTTCTGTACCTTTTGCCCATTCTGCGGTACCCTATCTGTACCTTGGAGATGTGTCTGAACCGCTCTAACCTCTTTTCAAAGGCACAGTTCTGTGCTGGAGTCATTGTGGCCGCTAAAACATGAGGAGAATATGTTATCAAAAACTGCATAGGGTAGAGGAAGAACAAGCATGCAATGGAAATAGCTTCTTAAGGTGACACATGTTGTCCACCAGACATCCTAAAGCAATGTCAAGGCCCAGGTCTATACAAATCTGCCTCACATGCATCTTCAATATATTGTTCAAGTTGCAGGGATAACAGCTATCCAATGTAGCACACTATCTGTGCACAAGCTTGATACATCTCCTAAGTACCAGGTAAGCAATTAAAATGCACATCTCATACACATGTGATGTGACCATGCTCGCACACAATCATCATGATGGATAGATCATGCAGGTTCTTCTGCACACATCTTGTTTGCTACAATCCATAGACGTGTCACACTTCCATTTGGAGAAGAGCAGAAATCTCTATGTGTACCCAACTGACTGTTGGCCTTCTCAAAAGCTCTTTGCACGGCCTCACACTGGTGGTGTAAGTGTCTCATTGAGAAGCCGCTTGGAGACCTCAACACATGTACATAAATTATACCATGTCCAAGTAAATGTGTGCAACATGTGGCACACAGTGCAGTAATGTGTTGTGACTAATATTTTGTCAACATCCATACATTTCTGAAAACCTGCACCACTGACACATATCTTGACTGACATCACTGTGTTTGTGGACATAATTACCTTTTCCAAAGAGTCGCTAATCCATTGCAGCACACGTTGGCACCTGTGCATCCTTCAACTCATTCCACATCCTCAACATACCATCAGACATGAAGTTGATATCCAAGGATAGATGATGGTGTTTTAATTGACACGTGCCATTTGAACATGGTGTTGCACACATCATATTCTTTCACACACAACCCTTGATCTACACATGTGACATACATGGTGACACTTTCTAGCTGCATCGGGGGTCTTCAAAACGTGAAACCTCACCAATAGTGTAGTGTGCAGGCCCTCCTGCAAGACATGACAGGAAGACATAGCTGTGTGATTGTTGAACAACGAAAAGCATGAACAACTGTTACACATTTCACTTGTTTAGCCGAGTGAACTAGTCAATTTAGTTTAAGGAATGACCAATTGGTATCTATAAGATGTCAGTCAGACAGACATGGTTAGCCCACAGAAACATTTACAGATATTGGATTCACCCACACATACATGTCTCACATACATAAATTACAATATTCTTGGGTACAAGATACCGTCAATTGACTGATGCTTAGTACCTTGTAGTATATATATGTGAAAATGGAGCAAGCACTCAGATGCTTGACCATTTTCAACCCCCTAATACCACCCCATAACTCCACCATGTGTGTGCAGTATTTGACATATGGCACACCATGGGGCATGTTAGGACACTGATGTTGTAAACTATTACTTCATGTAGGCACTTAGCATGCTTTGTACCATACATGAAGGTGCCAAACCTGCTAAGTGAAAATACGCATATTGAAAACAATGGGATTGTCATTTAACCAACCTGCATTAGGCACGCATTCAGAATCATTCCAAAAATGGTGCAGTTGAAACTAGTAGATTTTAATGCTAATTTGTTGTGTGCCTCCTATTGCAGGAATATGCATAGTGCATTTACCATGCCTGGTGCAGGCATCATATGGCACCAGGGTTTAAAACAGCCATAATGCTTCCATTGCACACGTTTGACATATGGTGTGGCAATACTTGCCTCCATCAGCCACATTACCTTCAACAACTATGATGCAGATGTTGCAGTAGGATCCAGTAAGTCCTTCTTACATATGTGTGCTTGTTGTGTCTCTCTGCACATACATGACTCAAGGAACACACACACACATGACTTTCAATACTCCAGCATCATGTTTGTAATCACTTAAACATTACTTTACAAATTTCCACAGTTGTGAAGCCGAAGATGGACATGTACATTTTTTGCCGGGAAACATTAACCCTTGCACCATTGCACATGTGTGTTCCATTCTTGGCACTTCAATACATATATGCGATACACAAGGTACAAAGAGAGGAATGTGCAAATTGTCTGAAAGTCCGTGCCTTGCTGACCTCTCATGAATGCTGTTTGGCTGAGACACAAAACTTGCTGTCCTCATCTTTGTCATTACCTGCTTTATCCTACTGTCATGCACATGGAAAACCGGTACTTACCAAAAGATCCACCAAAATGAATCACCAGGTGATCCAGGAGATCCCTTTCACAGGCAATGATGTCTGCCCACAGATGCTTCAACTGGTGATCCGTGTGCTCCACCAAGAAGATGCATCGAAGCTAGGAGAGCACCTTGCCCCAGCGTAGCTTCCTTGCCTCAATTGGGTAGCCCAAAATCACATGGTCACCCATTGCTGCCATGTTGGGGAAGTAGTAGCACACCAACCCACAAGAACCCTCCAAGTTCATCCCCAGTCATCCTCTGTGCCCTTCTATTCCCTGGCATCTTGCAGTTTCCCTCCACTGCAACCTAATTGCCCCCAAAATAAAAAAACTATTTCCCAACTAATCGAACAAACCTAACTACCCCAAGACAGACACCCAACAATACTAACACAATAACAGGACAACAATGTACAATAAAATAACAAAATTCACAAGATGGGCAAGGCACAGACAGGACACAGCACAAAACAATCTCAACCCAGCACTCCTCACACCAGCACAACCACCACACAACCTCTCTCAAGGACAGACTACAAGACTGTAAAGTAAAAGTGAAAGTAAAATTACTTTTCCATTCGTGCAGCAAATAAGACCTATTACATCACTTCCTGGACGTGTATGTCACGTTTTCTGATATGAGTCTTTTCTTGACGCATGACGGCCATGCATGGATTTTTCTATGAAGGTTGACAAGGCCCACAGACTTAGATTAGACATGCATGTGTGAAGTGTCATATTTGATAAATGCGATGTTTGAAGGACTATGGTATGCGTCTTTTTTTGACGCATGGTGGCCATGCGTGGATTTTTACATGAAGACTTCCAGGGCATGAGGAATTATCAGGTGCGATGAGGCATTTTAGTGATTTGAGATGTATGAAGAAGTACCAAATGCGTCCTTTTTTTTTGAGGCATTACCTGCATGCGTGGATTTTGGAGGGAAGGCTGACAGTTATCGCCATTCACATTCCTAGTTACAGGTGATATGCATCTTTGTTGTTTGTATGGTAGGACAACATGTGTATGCATGTGTTTCACACTGTGTACTGGTAATAAATGAATGTGTTACCATATGTTTGTAGGTGTGTGTGATGCATGGGAGGACTGATACTGTTTGAAATGTGCATGTGTATGAAGATTATTTTCCACATACAGGTTTCCAATTGTGTACTGTGAGTACACATATGTGATGGAAGTCATAATGTGGGTCTACCACATTGTCATGTTGGAATTCCTACTTCATGTTTCATAACACAGCATAAGATCCGATGGGCCATAAGCAAGGCATGTTAATGCATTTGAAATCCTTGACAAATATTTAGCAAAGGATTCTGTTGAATAAGGCTGGGTTAAGTTCTGGTAATCCATGAGAAGGTGAATGCAAGTATGTCCACACTCGGGTGTGTTCCAAGGACCAGACTTCATGATGCAAAGCAACACGTGTGACGTATAGTTCTGCATGCATGCAAATTGTTGGAGATGGTGTGCTGACATGGGTCATTGTTGGCATGAATGTGACATGATTGTGTGTTTAAAGATGTGTTTCATGTATGAGAGGTGATGCTTACTACCGTGATGTGTTTTGGGATTTGACACGTACCAATTCTCTATTCCAGTATAGACACATGTAGGCCATTGTCCCAAGGCTGTGTTCTCATATCTGTGTAAACTATGTTTCCATATGTGGGTAAATTTGTACTATTCATATTAGTTAGTGAGTGATATGTGACACATACGCATTTTCCCATTTGAATTGTTTCCTTTTGTCGATACCCAAATAGACGGCACCAAGCCTGGTCCACCTAGGTGGGACATGTGTGCTAAGATTCAGGAAGTATATGGATAGCACATACACTTGGCATGTATAATGACACAAACTTTATTTTTATTGTGAGATTTACAAATCTGCATACAATCTGTATGGCAGGGCTGCTCTTAGGCAGTGATGGCACCCTAGTCATCGGTGCTCCAGTGGCACTTTGTATGTCCACATAGGGCCATTGTTGCATGTATTGCCACAGGTTGACTGTGGTCACCTCAGCTCAGTTCACTGTGCACAGTCAGCCCCTGACTGTGTCAAGAGTCAATGTAGCCTCCTCTGGAGTTTGGGGGGAGCGGCATTTGGTGGGGATCTCCCATCCTCATAATCGATCATCAGCACATCGAGGCACAGTCACCTGCAGACATACACCTGCACATTTGTAGTCCCATGGCCATGTCTGTTTTGTCACCTTTGGGGTTGTTAATGTCAGGCTTGCCCAATTATGCACTGGGGTCTGGCAGCTCGATTCTTGGTTAGATCATTGATAGATTGCAGAAATGGGTCATGTCTTGAGACCCAAGGTACAGACACTGTCATTTGTCACTAGCTTCTGTCACACTTGTTTGTGCTGGGCAAGCACATAGTTGTAGTAATTGCCAATGTGATTGGAATACGTACTGACTCACACATTCTCTGTGAATATGTGTTTGGTGTTACATGGAAACCTTGTTGTGTTGTACAGTGAGCATTGACTATGTGTGTTCCTTCACACACATTGATGGCATATTTTTTCATGTATGGATCTAGTTCAACATTGCTGGCATGATTTCAGCTGCTTACCCTTAGGAGCCATCTTCGTCATCAACATTGTCCCTTCATTCATGCACAGCACAGTAAGTCAGACTTGTGTACTTTGTAGATGGACACAGCTTCATCTACAGAATAAGCAATAGTATCCCTCCTAATTACAGGCTTTGCTAGATCACATGACTGCGTATGTTCATGAGGTTCATATGCACAATGTAGCACAGTTGTAGGGGATGTATTGTGATATATGCAGACACCTGTGGGACAGGGCATGATGTGCTTTTCTGCACTGCCTTGCATCACCTGTCCAGCCCTGCTTAGTCTCATGTTTCTTCAATCATATGAATTTCTGGCCTCTACCAGTACATTGGCAGCAGTTCAGCTGCCACAGTCCACTGTTGTTACCCTTGTGTCATGGTAAGGAGATGTGGGAATAAAGGCTTTCATTGTTGGTGTGCTGTGAGGTGTCCATCCCTACACATGATCTTTCAAAGATGGTGATGTTGTATTTCAATACGTGCAGCACTATGCACCACACAAGGTAAAGGGGTACACAATGAGTATATCAGGTATGTGTTAGTGATATGTAGATGGTGATGGCACCACTCAGGTGGTGTTAAATATCAGTGCTGCCTGCAGCATGGTATATGTGAGGCAGTGCCTATATGTGAGTTGTTTGACAGTGGCATGGCCAGTGCAAGACACATAACTGAGCTATCCCTTGGTAAGTGTTATGTGTGAAGTATCTGTATTTTGTTGTCAACCTCTGGACACATGTAATGATTTGACCCTAGCTTTTGTATGCAAAGGGGACATAGCCTCACCTGTCCGTCATGCAAGGTGTCAGTCAGGTGGTGCAAAGAACTTGTACATATGGGCGTATGTGAGGGTGATGTGCACTAGAATGTAGTGTAGTGTGGCATGTGACATATGTGTTGTTGTCAACACATCTGTGTTTCCCTGTCTCTGTGTGTTTAGTGTGGTGTATGTATTGTTTGTCCCACAAGTTTGGTGTGTTGTCAGTGTTATGAATTGTATGCTTGTTTACCTACAAGTAGTTCATTGCCATATTGTCCATCCTGGAATGGTTGGTTGATAGTTTAGTGTCTGAAGATGAAGGCATCATGAACGCTGTTGGGATATTTTGCAAGGATTTTTGAAAATATTCCATGGTGGTCCACAATGGCCTGCACAATGATTGAGTGTGTATGTTCCTGTAGATGTGTTCCGTTGCAGCAGGAGCGACAAGTTGGACATGGATGCAGTCCATTGCACCTAGCACATGCAGAAACCCAGCAATTTGATAGAATCCTTGCTTGGTCTCCTGCTGCAGATGCTGGGTATTGGGGAACCCGTTGTGGTGGGGTGTGAGGTGGATGATGGCATCCAGGACCGTAGGGAGGATGCCAGAAAGGGATGGTTGGGAGAGACCACCCACGTGTACAGCAGTGGTCTGGAATCATCCAGAGGCCAGCATGTGTAGGATAGCAAGGAGTCTGATCATTGGTGGTATGGTTGTGTGGCTTTCCATTCTTGCGGTGATGTCCAGAGCAATGTGGTTGAGCAGCCATACAATGGACTTCCACTTCAGACAGTAGAATCTGATGACCTCTTCTTCCCTGAGGCCAAGGATTGATGTGTGCTGGCGAAAAATCCTCTCCCTCCTTCTGTGCTGCATTTGTGGCTGCAGTGGTGGTGTTTGAGGTTGCTGCTGTGGTGGCAATTTGGCATCATCGCTGTTGTCTTCTCCGTGTGCCAAGCTGTAGCACTAACAGGTCCATGTTGTCCTGTTGCTTGCCAGTGTTCCATCTGTGTGTTTCCCTTATGTATGTGTGGCTGGGGCAATTTTTAACACCTGGTCTGACCAGGTGTAAAAATGTTGATGTTAATCGGAATTTGTGTACATTTTTGGACCCTGTCCTATACATGCGTCATTTTTCCATCGACTTGTTAGTCTGGCGCTAGCGGGCTAGCAACATTTTTGGGGAGGGAATGCCTACCTTGTATATCATTGTCTTTATATGGCACAAGGTGAGGTGGTGCTCTGAAAAAATTATGGTATCTCTGGAATGTTTTTGCTAGACTGCTCTAGTGACAAAATCCAAATGTGGCACTGGGTTAGTGACGCTTTTGTATTAAAAAAATGACACAAAGGTGGTGCTAAATTTTCTTAAATCTGGGCCTTTATTTCCAGTCTCTCCTAAATGATTCAAAAGAGGAATTGTATCTCTCCTGCATGCTTCTCAAGTGTTTGATGCAATGAGTAGGTCATCTACATATTGCATTGAGACTGAGTGATAGGTCATTTTAAGGACTTCCAGATTATTTTCCAAGGTCTGGTTAAAAATCAAAGGACTCTCAGTAGACTCTTGTGGAACTCTGCATCATGCCAAAACATGACTGTCAAATTTAAACACAAAGAGAAATTGGTTTTCCTCATGCAATGGTACAGAGAAAAAGGCTTGACACAAATCAATCACTGTAAAACATTCAGCTTCACATGGAATATGCCATAAAATCACTGCAGGGTAACATTGAACAGCATGTTCATTGACCTTTCCCTGGTCCTGAACTATACAGTGCTTTCCACTGGGCTTCTGCAGTCCTAGAATGGGAGAGTTACATGGACTTTCCATTACCTCTTTCAGGAAATCCTGCTCAATTAAACTATTAATCAGGGGAGTTCTTCTGGCAATTATCTCCAGTGACATGTTATATGGGGATGTTTTTGGATACACTGCATTTGGGTTCACTGTAATCTTTATAGGCTCAATTCCTTTGATGAGTCTTATTTCTTTCCCTGAAAAATCTCAAACCTTACGTTTCACTCTGTCTTTTAAATCTTCGGCCAGTTCATTACTTATCAGCATTGGGTACAATGTGACACTCAGGTACTGTTTCGCAGTTTTACAGGGCACATCTTCATTTGCCTCAGTTGCAATTCATCGGGTGTGCAGCTAATAGAATAGTTTAGCTTACAAAGTATGTTGCGTCCAAGTAAACTTACTGGACTTGAATATCAGACCACAAATTGGTGGTACTTCTGCTGTTCTGACAGTGGAGCATGTAGCCCCAGTGTCAACCAGGAATGACACATTATCACCCTTAAAGTTTTCATTTACAGAGGGAACACGTTGATATACTTCTAAGGATGCACCCAGCATGCAATATTCATCATCTGAACTATCTGCTTGAAGAATTTCTGAAAACTTCTCCTCACTCAAATCAATTAATGGAAACTCTGATGCTATGTGATTCCCATTTGCATTAGCAATTTGATTTAGATTCTGTTGAGGAACATCCACTTGGTGTTGAGTTACTGGGGCCTGCGATACCTGTATCTACTGTCCTGGGGACACATTCACATTTTGCACTCTAGGTTATTGAACTCTTTAGATTTGAACCTGATTATTGCCTTTTCCTTGAGCAGCCCCAGTATTCTGTACCTGATTATTCACATCATTAAAGGGACACTCCTTTCACCAATAACCCAAATGTCTGCACGCATAACAAAGATTAATTCTCTTAAAAGTTTGGGCATCAAAAACAACTCTACTTTGATCTGCTTGAACACTTTTCCTCTACCTCTAGGCTGGGCAACATTCATTAACTTCTGTGGTACTCCTTACATACCACCAGTGTTCACCAAATCTGCAGGCTCTAACTAACTTTATTTGCTGCTTTCAATTGCATGACCACAACTTTTTGTAGTTCAATTTAATTCATCACTACAGAACTTTGCATACCGTTGGATCCCATCAATTTGTTTGTTATGCCAATAAATCAGTGGCTGCTGAATCATCTCACTTAGATCTGGCTTCAATCCTTGCACAAATCTGAAAACAAAATGACCCATATCTTTGGCTTCCAATGTGTCTGTACCACTATGATGCTTGAAAGCCTGCAGCAATCTCTTGTAATAAGCATTAATCAACTCAATCGATTCCTGTGCTGTCCTGTCAATCAGTATCTTTCGAAGACACCTTGTTTTGACAAACTCAATCAACTTATAATATCTTTTCATCACGTCTTCCGATGGTCCACCTGTTACTGGATATATTGGAGGTTCACGGTATGGCCAATCAACATGCACTTTGCATTCAGTCCAGTAATCACTTGGAACCACAATGTCAAACAATGTATTGAAATCCTCTCACAGGAATTTAGAAAGTTTCACAAATCTCTGTTTGTACCATTACACTGGTTTCTCTCTCAATCTCGGGTGATCATTTATGAATGACAGAATATCACTCCTACTCCAGAGTACATGAACATAGCCTCTTGTCGATGGCTTGATTTGCTCCTGCCAGAGGCACATTTGGCTTGGCTTTCTTCTGATCTTGTTTCTTTACCCATCTGCCTTCCCACTTATCTATAGCACCCCATTTCTGAATGCCTGTAATCAATTCCATATTGTGCAATTTCATTCCAGGGAATCTCCTGTTAACTATATCCTTTGTGCTGAACTCCAATCTGTAACTCATCTTTAAGCGGTTCGATTTCTCTAAATCCACATCTTATTTCTCAGCTACTTCAGCTAATCTTTCATGAGCCTGTCCTGCACATTGAGTAATGTCTTTGCACATGAACCGTAGTTCGTCTTCTGTGTACGATTCCAATTTGGCTGTGACTAACGTTCCTAATACAACTTCATTCAGTTCCAATTTCAGTTTTCAGTTTCTTCTGATCTTGTTTCTTTACCCATCTGCCTTCCCACTTATCTATAGCACCCCATTTCTGAATGCCTGTAATCAATTCCATATTGTGCAATTTCATTCCAGGGAATCTCCTGTTAACTATATCCTTTGTGCTGAACTCCAATCTGTAACTCATCTTTAAGCGGTTCGATTTCTCTAAATCCACATCTTATTTCTCAGCTACTTCAGCTAATCTTTCATGAGCCTGTCCTGCACATTGAGTAATGTCTTTGCACATGAACCGTAGTTCGTCTTCTGTGTACGATTCCAATTTGGCTGTGACTAACGTTCCTAATACAACTTCATTCAGTTCCAATTTCAGTTTAGCACTTTCACACTGATCTATCTCTCTTTGGGGTTTCTTCTGCTCTCGCATTATGGTTTTTATACCTGTTGCACCTTTAGGACTCAAATTGTCCAACCAATCATTCAGCTGCTGTGCAGTGAAACTCACAAGCTTATATTACTATTCTGCAATACTTCTGCTCACAAAGGACCTATAGTCTGCTGATTAAGGGTATTACAATTTGAGATGTTCTCTGTCATGTTAAAGGGTACTCCTGTTTGTGGAGTGTTGCAGTTTAAGTTCGATATCTGGTCAGGTTTAGGCACAAAAAATGGTGAGACACTCTGAGGAAAACTCACATCTAGGGTACATCCTGTCTGATTTGTCATTGGGTTTGGATCTGCAATTCGTGTAGGCGTTAATGGTCTCACAAGAGAGCAGGTTCTCTCTATTTCTCAGTTGTTAGAATAAACTGATTTCTGTACACCAATTGGTGATATCAAGGAAGATGTAAGAGGTGTATCAAGAACTGTTGGGACATATAATAAATGTGCATTGCTTCCAGAGGTTCCTGGAGTGTACAAGGGAACAACGGGACCTGTAGTCACAAAAAGTGTTAATGCATCTGGACCAATATGATTTGTCTGATTTTGAGGAATTGTTGTTCCTACATTCTGTCCTGTTAAGACAGGACTGAAACTTTGTCCAGTTTGATTTGAGGTAACATTGTATATTGACTGACCTGGAATAAACATTTGTCTGCTCTGCCTTTCCTGTCTTTTCTTAGCCTTGGGCTTAGTGCTTTCACCATCTTCACTCGAAATAGCTGGATGCATTCTGACTCCCTCACTTATATCTGCTTTCCAAGTTTTCTGTTCTGCATCCCATCTTACCTTGGCAAGTGTCTTTATTGCATTCTGCTTTCTGTTGTCATATTTAGTTGTCATTTTCTGGCATGCTATGAGTTACCAAATACTAAGGGCTTCAAATAGTGGAGGCCTTAGAGGCGGTTTCATCTCATAAAGCACTCACTACAAATTGTTGAGAATTCTTAGATTAAAAGTTCCATAGCGGGGAAATGCTAAAGCACCCTCCTTGTCAGTAATTTTGCACCATTGTTCAGGCCACAAACATGAATGAAATCCTTTTACAGATGATACATAAAGACCTGGAGTACCTTTGGTTGGGGTCTCCCTACCTTCTCTAAATGGAATAAATACACCTCCTCTTAGTGCATTCCTTAAAGCTTTAAAGAATTTCATTTTGAATCAAATTCAATAAGCCACAGTAACTTTTTGGTCAAATCAGGGAGTAACTTCAAGTCCACAATCTTTTTTCTTGATGTTTTCTACCAATAGCAATGCAGCACTGACCAACAATTGCAGTGTGGCTTCACACCAAAGACCTATACCAGCTCGGCAGATGGGGATTTCACACTCACTTCTTTCAGCTCTTCAGTCGCTACGCAATTGTCTCTCACACACAGACTCACTCACAGACCTAATTCAAAATTATTGCGAGCAAAGACCAACAACCTAGGAACTCAAGCACTTTAAAGCTGTACAGAGATATGCTTTTCAGCTGCAACATTCTCAATTACACAACAAGTGAAACCTGACAAGCAAACCTCACTCCGGTTGATACAGATCCTGCATGGGCCCTCAGGAATCAATTAATACTAACCAAAGCTCACACTCATTCAAGAAGAACTATTGCCACTGTCAACGACATCTCATGACAAGCAACTCACTGTAGACAATAAATTAACCAAATGTCTTCTACACTTGCGTGTTATCTCGGGATCTTAGGCTACAACGGACCAGCCAACAACAACAACGACAGCAACAACAACCATGGAGATTTTTAGCAACAAGCGCCACAAACAAGTATAACAACCCCGCCAAACACTTCACAACATCACACTTTACTGCAATCTTCAGGCCAAAAAGCAATGCAAGCACAAAATCCTATTAATACTCAGACATCCGTCTCTTGCACGAATTATGCTGGAGCTTCATCAGTCTTCCACTTGCAGAAGCTTTTCAACTGGTCAACTGTATACTCCTCCAACTTAGCCAGCTCAAACTCCATAGCTTCACTTGCAGAACCAACCAGAGACATAGGTGGTCATTATGACCTTGGCGGTCTGGTTGCCGCCACGCCGGCAATGGCAGTAGCATGTATGACATGTGGATGGATACTGTGGTGGTGTCTGCAAGTGAGGTGGGTGTGCTGCATGAGGTGGTAATGGTGGTGGTGGTGGTGACTGCACATATGGTTTGTGGGCTGCATGTCTGCTGGTCTGCTGTTGTGGTGACTGTGGGCAAGGCAGTGCAGGTGGTATGTTCAGGGACTGTTGATGCAGTGCATGCAGGTGTGAGTGAGGATGTGACCATGAGGGAGTAGGAGGAGGGGGAGACTGTGGATGCAATGGACGATGTTGTTTGAGGATCTGTATAGGCTCTGTAAGTGCTTGTGGAATGAAGTGTGCTGTCTTTGTTTGTTTTGAGTGCGTGCTTGTCAGAATGTGTGCATGGTATGGGTTGGCAGTGAGGAGATTGGGACTGGAAAGTGATAGTTGGAGGGGGACGGATGAAACAGGGACACTGGCTGCCATCAGTGAAGAGGCCAGAGCCTGAAACGATCTCTATAGGTCCACCAATACACCGTGAATACCCGCCAGGAAGGCATTGCATTGCTGCATCTGGGATGCAGGCCCCTAGATGGCATTCACTCTGGTTGACTGCCCTACAGAGATGAATCTCAGGAGGTCAATAGCCCCCTCACTGATGGCAGCAGGGCTGACTGGGGAGGGCATGAGGTGCTTGAGGTGATGGAGATGCCCACCCTCCTGGCTGAGCGGGCACAGGCAACTCAGTGGGGATTACTGGGAGGGAGGAGCTGGAAAGGGGGGTGACTGTAGAACCTGTAGCTGGGGTGGTCCCAGAGGGGTCCGCCACCACCAGGAAGCTCCCATCGGAGGAGGAATCAGAGTCAGTGGTATCACCTCCTGTCCCGGCCGTGCTTCTTCCCTTGCACTCCATCCCACTGGTCCCCTCGGCATCGGTTGACTCTGCCTCCTGGGTCCCGTGGGCTGCGGCTCCCTCACTTGCTGGTGCCCTTCCCCCTTTGCCAGATGATGCTAATGCACACATGGACAGGATGATAAAAGGAGGTGGGGGAAAGAAAGGGAGCACAGGGTCAATCACAACACCAAGATCACAAATGGCATACACATCACTGTCACACACTGAGAATGAGAATGGGCAGTATGGACCTCACTGGCAATCCATTGGCTACGTACCACAGCAGGTAGGAGCCAAACACTACCAGCAACACACCAACTGCAGCAAGCTAATCCCTATCTGGCATGGGAAGCCACCTACCTAGCTATCAAAAACATCCATTTCATCCAATTAACCTAGGCTGGACCACACAGCAATGTCTAAACTGGCTTATTGGGGCATCCACTTACTAGTACCTTGCACCAAAACCCCATGCCAGGCAACAGTGACGGTTGTCAAACACACTGTACTTACCCCCTTGTGGCTGCTCTCAAGCACCCCTCCAGCTCTGGATAGGCTACCGCCAGTATGCAGGCCATCAGAGGGGTCAGGTTCTGACAGGCACCCCTCCCTCATTGGGAGGCTGTCCCCTGCTTGCCCTCTGTGGTCTTCCAGGCGCAGCGTCTCAGGTCCTCCCACCTTTTTCTGCAGTTAGTGCTCCACCAGGTATAGACCCCCAGGGTCTGCACATCCTTGGGGATGGCATGCCACAACCTCTTCTTCTGAAGGGCGCTGACCTGCAGAGGTAACACAAATGAAGGGACAACATTAACCAAACAATCCAGCCTGTCACACATATGGCCTACAAAATACATCATCCCCTCATCAGGCACACACATGAATGGTACCCCTACATTAGCACTGCCACCAGCCATACCCCCATATGACACATTGCCAGCACACACACTCACATCTTCAAGCAGCCATGTTGCATGCAACGTACACATGGTGTACTCACCAGACGGTCTGGAGGCCTATGCAACTGCACATACAGGGGTAGGACCCCATCCACGAGCCTCTACAACTCCTATGACGTGAAGGCTGGGACCCTTTGCCCTGTTGCACAAGCCATGGCAGGTTCCAGAAACAGGTCACAGCAGCACACATAGTGGAGATGTTGTACTGTGGAAAGTCAAGAATCAAGTGAAGTGGTAGAAAGAAAATGGCCGTTATGTCTGCAGCGGTGAACATCGTCACCACCGGCATTGATCATCATTGATTCCCATATTCCATAGAGGGCTAGGTTAGCCAATAAGGAATTGCACGGCGGTGCAGACCGCCTTCTGCCATGATGCAAATGCCAGCGGACTTAGAGCTCAGTCCATGAATATAGGACAGACGGGTGCCATTTTCTAATGCTGGTACACATGTACAGATTGATAACTGCGTCGTTGTAGTTGAATGTTCTCACCTTCACAATTCCAGTGCCCAACCTACAACCATGCTCTGTGTACACTGCTGTGTTCATGGTTCCTGTAGTCACTCCCTTCTTACTTTTGGGTTCCTTAGGTACCAAGCACTGCAGACGTATAGGAGGAGGAGGTAAGCCTCAATGTACAGACCCCTTGTGGATTTGGCTACACTGGAGGACAGGCACATCATACTCACCTATCTTCTTGACAGGGCCACAATCACAGAGCTGGGCACACAACTGGAGCCTGATTTGCTACCTGCTATCTGTAGCACCACAGTAATACCCCCTCTTGTGCAGGTACTCTCAGTGCTCAATTTCCTAGCAACTGGCTCTTTCCAGGTGACAGCTGGCTTGGCTGTAGGAATGTCACAGCCAATGTTCTCTATTGTGCTTGCAATGGTTTTGCCAGCCTTGCTCAAACACATGTGCAGCTACATTGGATTCCTCCAGGTAGATGATTTGCCCGCTGTGAAGGCTGGATTCTATGCAATAGGACATATACCACGTGTAATTGGAGCCATTGACTGGACCCATATTGCCTTAGTCCCCCCTAGGGCCAATGAACAAGTATACGGGAATCAGAAGAATTTCCACTCACTCAATGTCCAGATGGTGTGCCTTGCTGACCAGTACATCTCCCACGTCACTGCCAAGTATCCTGTGTCGGTGAATGATGCCTTTGTCCTGAAAAAATAGCAGTCTCCCACAGCTGATGGCATAACTACAGAAGCACAGAGTATGGCTAATAAGTGAGCTTGAGTCCAATGTATGTCAGTGTATGCCTTCAGGAGTCATAGCCCATGCCATTGTGCAGGGCGAATGTGTGTTCCTTACTTCTTGCAAGTGATTCCGGCTACCCAAACCTGTCCTGGCTGCTGAACCCTGTTAGAAATCCGAGAACAGGGGCTGAAAATAGAAACAATGATGCTCATGGTGTACCAGGAGAATTGTCGAAAGGACCTTCGGTCTCCTGAAGGCTAGGTTCAGGTGCCTCCATCTGACAGGTGGATCCCTGTGCTTCTTCCCTGAGAAGGTCTGCAGAATTGTTGTGTGCTGCATGTTGCAGAATTTGGCCCTCAGAGGGCATGTGCCCTATCTGCAGGAGAAGGGGGTGACAATGCTGCTGTGGAGGCAGTGGACAAGGAGGACAGTGAGGAGGAGGAAGAGGAGAAGCACATGGACAACAGGTTATATATGATCCTGCAGTCCTGCAGTAATTCCAATGACACTCAGGTAAGACTGTTGAACTAAACATTTGTACATTTTAGTGTTGTGCTGTGTGACTGTAGCATAATGCAAGTCATTACCTTTGCATCCCACCTGACTGTCACCTATGCCTTCCCTTATTGCAGATGTTGGTGTTGTTCCAACAGTGTACTGCTGTGATGTGTACAGACTGCTGAGACACATTTGTAGCATGCGTCTGGACATTTACACAGGATCATGCAGTTCAAAACAGTTATATACATTGTACATTACTTGTGGATAAAGCACTATTACTCAAGCTGTATCCAAGGGTGTTTATTGAAAATTGGTAAACTATGGGAAGTGCAGTAGAGTGGGGTGATGGTTGGGAATAGTCCAGTGTAGTGGGCCAGTCTGTTTGTAGCACAGGTCCAGTGTCCAAGGGGCCATAGGAAGAGGAACAATGGCAGTTCAAAGTGGACAAGGTGACACAGTGGAACACAAGGGGGATATTCAGGAGGGCCTCATTTCCTGGCAGTGGTCTTTTGTTTTTGGCAAGTGTCTCTGGTGTCTGTCTGGGTTGCAGGGACTGTTTGCTGGGTGGTTCATCTTCTGCGGGGGAGAAGTGCAGGTGGCCTGGAAGGGTCCCGCTGGTGTGCTCATGGTGGTGTTCAGGACCTGCAATTATTGCTTGATCTCATGGTGGTGTTCCCCCTGCAGCCACTGGTTCTCCTGCATGACGTTTATCACCTGACTCATCTTGTCCTGGGTTTGTTGATATGCCTCTAGGACCTTAGTGAGGGCCTCCTGGGCAGTCGGTTCCCTAGGCCTGTCCTTCCCCTGGCATGCAGCTGTCCTCCGCCCGTCCCTGGTCCCCTGTGCCTGTGTCCCCTGAACGGTGTGCCCAATCACACTGACCCCTGGGCGCTTATTGTTTTGCCTGTGAGGTGTGGACCGGGGTTCCAGTACAGGTGGGCACACTACTGATTGATTTGTCCTGGGGACTGAGGTCTGGAGACGTTGGGTGGCTGCTGTGGGGTTGGATACTGAGGGGGGAGGCTCTGTGGTGGACTGGGTGTGGGCTGAGGTAGCTGACTGACCAGTGGTCTCTGATGGGCCAGGGAGATCATCCAGATCCAGTACTCCAGAGTTGCTGTCATCACTGGGGGCATCTTCTGGTTGGGGACTGGGTAGCCGTGGCACCTCTTCGCCGCTGAGATTGGCTGGGGCACCTGTGGGGATGTAAGGGGTGTATTATGTCTGTGATGTATTCTGCATTACTAGCTTCCCCAATATTATTGCTGTTGCCCTGCCACCTTTGTATGTGTATGGTGATGGATTGTGGGATTGTTAGTTCTCCATGATGTGCTGTGCATGCGTTGGTGGTGCGTGTACATGCAGGGCTGGAAGGGATGAGCATGCAGTGGGTATGGCTTTCAGGGGATGGCATTACGGTTTGTTGATTGTGGTGGTGAACTGTGTGGGATGAAGTGGAGTGTTGGGAGTCAGGGTGGGGGTCGAGGTGGCATGCAGGTATGGGGAGGTGATAGGTAGTAAATGTTGACTCACCAGTGTCCAGTCCTCCAACACCTCCAGTGAGTCTCTCAGGATACAGGATTGCCAAGACTTGCTCCTCCCATGCTGTCAGTTGTGGCAGAGGAGGTGGGATCCACCGCCAGTCCTCTGGATAGCGGGCTGGTGCCCTGCTGCTATTGAAAGCACCTTCCCCCGTAGGTCATTCCGCTGCTTCCTGATGTTGTCTCTTGTTCGTGGATGCTGTCCCACAGTGTTCACCCCGTCCACGATACTCCGTCATAGCACCATCTTCCTAGCAATAGATATCTGCTGTACCTGTGCTCCAAACAGCTGTGGCTCTACCCTAACTATTTCCTCAACCATGACCTGCAACTCCTCATCGGTGAAAAGGGGGTGCCTTTGTGGGGACATGGGTGTTGTGTGGTGTGTGTAGGTTGTGCAGGGGTGATGTGTTGGGTGTGTGGTGTGTGGTGCGTGTCGGCTGAATTGGTAGTTGTGATGTGCAGTTCTCTCTTGGATTGTCCTCGCAAACTGGAGCTGTCTTGTCTTGTTTGCAGAGGTTTGTCGGTGATGTGGGTGTGTGTTTTATAGTGCTGTTGGTGGGTATGTGGGATGTGTGTATTTGTGCCAGGTGTGGGTTTTTTGTTCTGACCAATTTTGTCTTGTTTTGTATTTGGGTGGCCATATCCGCTGGGGCGCTGCTCATTGTGGAATGTCCTCTGCAGTGATTCGTGGGTCATTACTTGGAGGGCACTGTTTTGGTGGTGCAACAGTATAGGTGGTGGTTCTGTCAGTTTATCACATTCAGGGCCATATTTATACTTTTTGACGCAAAACTGTGCCGACGCAATCTTGCGTCAACAAGTTTAACGCCAGCTAACGCCATTTCTTTGCACCACCCAGGCGTCAAATTTATTCTTTGATGATCTGTGGCGCAAACCACGGGTTAGAGTCTTTTTTTTTACTCTAACCATTGTGCCACGTCGTAAAGAAAAACTACGTTAATGCAGCGAAAATAACTTTAATCCAGTGTACGATGTCCAAACCGGATACACGCCCTTTTTCCCTGCAATAGCGTCAAAAAGTGGCACAAAAACAGCAAAATGTGCAAAGGAGTCCCAAAATGGATCCCATAAGCCATGAGAGACCCTAGGAAGACTCCAACTGACCAGGAACCAGCCAGGAGGACCCAGACAAGACCCAGGAGAGGGAGAAGAAAAGGCAGTGTTGGTTCAGTGCAGAGGAGCAGGAAATACTGGTGAAAGAGGTGCCGGAACACCAGCATCAACTTTTTGTCTCCTCAAAATTGCCAATTGGGAGGAGAGAGGGAATTTGGCAACAAATTGTTGACAAGATAAACAGTGTGGCAAGAGTAGGGAGAACAGTCACTGAGTGCAAGAAACGCTGGCATGACTGCAAGCTCCGGACCAAGGAAAAGATGGCAAGGAACAGGAAGGCAGCACTGCAGACTGAAGGTGGGAGTCCAGCAACGCAGAAGGCCCTGGACCACATGGAGGAGATGGTGGCAGCCATCATCCGAGAGGAGATCGTCACAGGGATTCAAGGACAGGACAGTGCAGACTTCCAGGAAACAACACAGATGCAGGGTAAGTTGCATGGGGGACAAAAGTGCCTAAATGTCAACTGTAAGCAGGGGGGCGGGGCATACCTAATACACATTGCATGTCAGCCAGAAAAATCAGGTAGTGGAAAGGGCAAAGGTGCACAGCACAGGTGCATGGGCTGTGCAGGGGAAACCAGGGGCACCGGACTACACTACACCAACAACCTTTGCATGGGGGTACTCTGCCATGCCAAGGATGTTGGAAAGGCAAAGCCAGTCCAGGAGGGTAGGGTACAACGTAAAACTGGCCTGCTGACACACGACAGCTGGTATTGTCGCTACATGAACTAGGACTCAATTTCCAGTCTCAGGCCATATCTGCAAGTGGCATGTACCATTGACAACAGTTGCCACCACCACCTGTGCTGTGTGTGCAGATCAAGTAGCTAATGGCAGTTACGTGCCCATTATTCAAACTCACCCAAAATAGAGGGTTCAGGATGACGATGTTATCAAGCCCCTGTAATTCCTGACAAAGTGCAAATCCAGTCAAATGCTCATGTCTATAGGTGCTATAAACATCAGGTATTGTTACTTACATTATGAAGTACACAGCAGTAATGCCTGTGTTACAATAGGTACAATGCCACCTTGCAACATACCAACTGTCATGCTGCTAAGACAACAGCATTGAGGGGGAGGACATATATGTCTAGTTAGTTAAATACACCTGCACCGTCATAAAATGAAATGGAACACTGCCAGGACCATCAGTGCAATCCAATGTAGCATACATTCCCCAACATCAACATTACACTCTACCAATGCTGACACCTGTAACGTGCCATGCCAATGCTATACATAGTATATACTAGGTCTCAGAAACATATAGGTGTATGTGAAATATCTGAGACTGGGTCAGTTCCATATTGTTAAGTGTGGTGCAAGTGGCATCAAAACACCCACATCCATTGCAAGGCCTCACCATGCTAATGGAAGTAGAAGGAGGGTTGAGTAGGACAAGAAGATGGCAACATACAATTTGGACAGAACATACACCTGGAGGATGTAACGCAGACAATTCTGCAAACTGCCCACACTACATGTGACATGCAGGTGGGGCATAGGTCTGGGAGAATGCTAATATTAATGACAAGAGCAATGAACAGGAACCAAGATTACAATGTTCCACTAATAGGAAGTCAGTAACGTCACATTACAACTGCCACACCTCAGACACACTAATTGTACAATATCTCATTGCAGAGGATGATGGCTCTCCTGTGGATATGACAAACATTAGCCAGCAGACCCTCCAAGATGTCCTTGGAACCCTCCAGACCCCACCTTCAGTCGCAGAGAGGAGTACAGATACAGCAGCCATCACAGAGGATCCACCGCCACCCCAATAGTACGACCTGCCAAATCCAACCCAGCTGAGGACTCTGAGTACACTGGTACCACCTTTGAGAGGTCAGTAGGGGGAGTACAGCGGGAGCTGGCCAAGGAGGTGTGGTAGGAATGGAAAATATGTCAGCCAGCCTTGAGGGGATGCACACGTGCATGATGTCATCTGCAGACCAGGCAGCAGCCATGCAAGCGCTACCATCATCCTGCAAGGACTACAACAATGTGTATGGGAATTCACCACAGCAGTTAGGGAGTTGCCACAACACCTGGCATCCCAAACCTTTCACTGCATGCACGAATGCCATCATCACCCCCTCAGGGCCGACCTGGCTGTATACCACAGTGATGTTGTTGCTATACTCAAGAACCTGTCAGTGAGACCAGATCCTCGGGGCCTGTGCACGTTCCCAACATGTCCACCACTAGACAGCTCCAAAGCTCCAATAGAAACATCACAGAGCCTGAGAGACCCCAAGTGGAGGAAAAGGGGATTAGGTAGGGAACAGCTGGGAAGGAGACCTATAGGAAGCAAGAGGTTAAACAACACCATATCAAGATATAATCACATTGACTTTCAATAGACTATGGTTCTAAGAGTTCTCATACTGTAACCATGGATAACCTAAGAAATGACTATAACTAGACCTCAAGAAATCTAGGTACCTGGAAAAATTCAAGAATGGGTTAAAACAATTTTTCATATGAGCTTTTCATGAAATATCACATACTGTCTAGAATACAAGAACCTTCTAGAATAATGTTTCAGAAAAAACATTGCATTTTTACATGAGGACAAAGGCTATCTGAAACATTCCCTGAAAACAACAGGAACTGTACTAGGAACTTGATATGCACAAACAATGTCGCACTTTGAATTAAGCATTTTCACAGAAAATCCAAAAGCTCGGTATAAATGTGTGCACCTCAACAAACACAACACACCAAAGTTTTCAATGCCATGAAATGATTGTGCACACTGCCGAACTAAGAGCCAAGCATTTTATGCCAGGGTTGAATCTTGCACACTGTTGCCGATTCAAACAAGAATATGCAAATGCCATGAAATGATCGCGCACACTGTTGCCGATCTGAATGCTAAGGTTTACATGAGAGAAATGAATCGCGCACACTGCAGATTCGAACAAGAATATGCAAATGCCATGAAGTGATTGCGCACACTGTTGCCAATCTGAATGCCAAGGTTTACATGAGAGAAATGAATCGCGCACTCTGCCGATTCGAAGAAGAATATGCAAATGCCATGAAACGGTCACGCACACTGTTGCTGATCTGAATGTCAAGGTTTACATGCTAGGAATGAATCGTGCACACTGCCGATTCGAACAAGAATATGCAAATGCCATGAAATGATCGCGCACACTGTTGCCGATTTGAATGCCAAGGTTTACATGATAGGAATGAATCGCGCACACTGCCGATTCGAACAAGAATATGCAAATGCCATGAAGTGATTGCGCACACTGTTGCCAATCTGAATGGCAAGGTTTACATGAGAGAAATGAATCGCGCACACTGCCGATTCGAACAAGAATATGCAAATGCCATGAAGTGATCGCGCACACTATTGCTGATCTGAATGTCAAGGTTTACATGCTAGGAATGAATCGCGCACACGGCTGATTCAAACAAGAATATGCAAATGCCATGAAACGATCGTGCACACTGAAAGTTTCATAACTAGGCCCAAAACTCGAAAGTCTTTGAGAACAGGGTCGGGGGCCCAGCCCGACCTCCGCCTTACCCCCCTGCTCAAGGATCACCAATATAATGAGGGCAGGCCTGTAACATCAAGGTAGGCCTCCGGAACAGGAGCTCAGGAAGTTGCTGCTGCTCTGCACCGGGACCTCTGAATAGTGAGCACGTGGAGCTGGGCTGGCTCCTTTACATAGAGTCTGGCCCAGCCCACAAACCACACCCAGTCATGCTGCAGGGAAAGCTTCTAGCAGGTCCTAGAAAGGGACCACACCCTAACACACTCAGTAAGCCTGCAACAATACCTTGCAAATAAAAAGTTATTGCAAACATCATGAATGGTGTTTTTCAAGGTTAAACTCTGCAATGCAAAAGGTTAACATACTGCATGTAAACACAATGCATGAAGTATGCTCTTGCATAAAGACTGGGTTTTCGCATTTTTGTCGCCCGTAGAGCGCGCACTGTCCTGATGTTGACAGATCCAGCAGCTCCTCCTTGCTGCAGTAATGCCCTTAATAGCCCCACAATTGGCAGCTACCGGGAATTCTGACTCCATGTCTTCAAACACTGAAGTGTGTGTTGCCCCTTCAAACTCACCACCACCAAGGGCAGAGGAGACAACACACATATCAGAAGAGGAAGATGTGGAACAGATCACTTTCACCCGTAGGAGTACCCGGTAGCACCAGTCCATGCCACATGGGCACTGATATCCTAGGTCCTGTGCTTGTTAACATGCCAGTCTTGCTACAGTTGGTCACATGCACTGTTTTGTGGCGCACAGTTTACCTTGACACCATGCTCTGTAATTGTCTCTCTACCTCATTGGCAATTCATGTCCCGCTGCACTGTATGACACTTCACCCCAGCATGTCCAATGACGTGTCCCACTGCACTTGTGTTGCATCACAATAGAAGGCATCACACTAATGGACTCACAATCCTGGACTATGTAAATATTGCACTACAGCTCTTTAAAATAAATAGCACTTACACAACCACTTTGTCTCTGAGTAATGTGACACATCAACTGTGTAGGTGATTAGTGATGTATGTAACATAGGAATGGCCATAGAATGTCAATACAACAGTGTAGAAATAATGTGGTCTGATAACTATGTACTGGGGTCTGGAATGTATCATTATCTGTGCTTCCTGAGGCTTATTTTTAAAGTGAAATGAAAACAAACAGTATAATGCTGTGTAGGACAGAAAAAGCCAGCTTCAAGGTATGTATAAGCTGAAACTCAATGTGTCCAACATTCCCTTCAAGACAATCTTTATGTATGTGACATCTGACTATAGACTTTCATCACACACACACAACAAACAGCAGGAATGGATGTGTACGAGTGTTTGAACAAATATGTACCCTGGGAGTACAATGTAAGAAATGATAGGTGTGAGTTATGTATAAAATACTACATAAGATTATAACATCACTCAGCTTATCAGGGTTCACATGAACATCAGGCTGCAGGCAGACGTCCCACAGTGCCCAAGATTCCAATTCAGGACTCAAACGATGACAGATTTAAAAAGACATCCAACCTTCACAACACATTGGTAACCATAGTAACCTTGAGTGGTGGGTGCAATGGATGGCAGATGCATAGAGAAGTAGCTTTGGTATAGATGCCAATGTGACAGCCCATTAGGAATTGGGAATAACCATGTCAATAATGGGATTCTGATGCAGGATGTAACAGAAATGCAAATACTAAATTGACACTGTACACCCATGCCAGGGCCCTGATCCCCAAGCATATGACACATACTGTAAAGGAGTACCTAAAACTTTATTTCACAGTAATAAAGGAAACTAAAACTAGGGGCAACACCTTAACTAACCTAACCTATCCTAACCACACATTACCCACAACTGGCCCTAACTACCCTAAGCTAAACTTACTTTTCACATTCAACTAAACACTCTAAACATCAACCCCACGCCCCTTATATGACGGGACACATGTAGGACAACATATACCAACATAAACACATACTAACTTATCCTAAACTAATATATATTTTTGGGGTCTTTTTTTTTTTTAAACACATAAACCCCAACATCATCCCCACCCACCCACCAAAAAAATGTAATAAAATAACCCCCTCCATCCCAACCACTTATACTAACTAAACTAACAGCCTACTCTAACCTAACACTAAGCCCCCTAAACTCACTAAAGATTAGAACCAGGAAAGAGGAGGGAAGGGAGGGAATCATAGGAGAGGATCCAAAAGTCACAAATTGGCCCTCCGCAGGATCTTCTTTATACCCTGCAGTCTCCTGTTATTTCGGGACACCTCCTGCTGCAGCCTGTCCATCCTGCGCAACATCCATTGCATGTGACGTCTCAGTGTCTGAAATTCAACATTGTCTATGACAGCAGCTGGGGTTGTTTGTGTGCCACTTGTTGATGTCACTGCTGGTGTTGGTGCCATGATTGGAGGGGGAGGTGCAGGAGCTGTTGCTGGTGGGCCTGGAGCAGATGAGGTTGAGGGACCTGCAACAGTGGTTGTGATCCTTTGGGCGACTGTGGTCGGATCTGTAGTGCTGGTGGTGGCTGTTGTGTGCAAGGCTTGCTCCCCTTGGGCAAATGTCCTCCAGACCCCTCTGGCTCTCTCATGGTAATAACGGCGTGCCATATTGCGGAACCCAGACTCCACATCTAGTATGTGGCGGTAACACATTGCCCCCCTCTGGAATTCCCTGGTCTCATGGGCATTCATGTTGCCAGCTGTAAAAATAGAGAAAGCCAAGCATTAGTGACATCATTGTGTGATACATCTACAGATGATATTCCAAAACAATTCCTCAAAAATAGCACATACAGTCCAAATCACAGTACAGATCATAGAATGTCCCTGAGGAATGACATGCCAATGCAGCCTACACATCTGCTATCTAAAAGCACAGAAATGCACAACAAGGTGTGTAGCTAATTAAATGATCTGTGCATCATTGTACCGCTATTAGTCACATAACAAATGCTGCAAGTACTCCACATGTGTCAGGCCAACTAATGACTATCTTATGGATGACAATCAAGGCCCTCAAGACCTGTGATTTGTAAATGGAATTGCCTGGATGGTATGCAGTTGCTAATCATGAGGGGGCATCGGAGGTTGGAACAAATGTATGTTTGAATTACATGTCTGTCTTCTACACTGGGATCCTCTCACCTAGTTACACATATTTGCTAACCCTAACCCTGTGCCTCAGTGGGGGATGGACATGCAACACATTCTTTCAAACATTAAGGACAGCCAGGAAGCTTTAGACAGCTGTCCATGGGTTTAGTTAGTCCACCACAGGTAAGGAGGGCTGGCAACTTGCATTGACTCAAACCTTGGACAATAACATCTACATTTATGTTTCTAACTGCGGACAATTGTCCACATCATTAGATCTCACTGTTACTTTTCCAAAAACAAGCACATTGATGCAAGCACCCATCTGGCCTTGACCAACATGCACACCTATGACATTTCACTCAAGTGCCACAGAAACGGAGCACAACATGTGGAGCTAGATGCTGCTAGGAAGTAAAACAGACAGTCCTACATGTTCATTAGTTAACAGGGATGCTCACATCTGTGGGTAAGACTTTGGCATCACTGGTCTGTGTGAATCAGGGTATGACTTGCTGACTAAATCATGAAATTGACCACCTCCAAATTAATCATTGGCATACATGTAGCCAAAAATCACCCTGTTCACCTGCCCATGCCTATAGCGCAGCACTCAACCCCCAAAATATGACTTTCCGTCACAGAATGTCCAACTCAAACATGGAACAAAATGTCAACCTCTAGTCAAGTCACATATCAGATCATGTGCCAGCACATCATACCTTGCAATGAGTCCAACACACAGAAGTCAATCACACAACAGCTGCAAACACAACACAGGACAAACATATCAACACTTACTGGATACGTCTGGGTCCACAAATTGAGCCACTTCACCAATTGTATATGGGGCGGGTCCACCTGTAAAACATGGAAGGATGAAATGTGCTCAATGACTGCTCCCTGTACTCAACTTAGATCAACAAATTACTGTGTGTGACATTGTATATGATAGAGCAGCACATCAGGCATGTAGACACCCCAACAGATATACTACTGCAAACATGCTTTGACACTGTCACTCCAGTGAGTAATAGACACACATATGCGCACATGCACTGGCCCTAACAATCATGTGGTGCCAAACATGATTACTCAATTTTGTACAGAAAGATTTCTAGAGGGTACTCCATTTCATCATTTGTTATTAGGAGAGACATGCCCAGCCACATTCCTGGTGCACTGCAATACCAATGACTCAGGTATTGTGGCTTGTGCATCAAGGGCCAATGAGTTACTGTGTGAAACTAATGTGGGTTGAGTTTTGTTCAGGAATTATTGTGCTTGCAATGGTCCATTATATGTGTGCCTGTGTTGTATATATGCCACATTGGCAGTGTACCCAGAGCCCTATATGCCCCCTATGAAACCATGATGGCCGGGATCCTGCATGTTACTTGATGACAATGTTACGCTAAACATGGATTGGCCATTTATCTAAATCAAAACAACAACAAAATATATGCTGACAGTGTCTAATTTGATCATCCGTGACAGAATGGATGGGCACAGGTGTAGTCATTGCACCTGAAATGTGTTCCTCTGGGCCCTGTGTACCTATATCAGCTATTGTAGATCACAGTTTGCCACATTCATTAGCTTACATTTGCCAAGTTGGGTGATCTGTGGTTTTACAACCAAAATGACACTGTCCGCTAATTGAAACATGGTTTAGAAAATATCCTACTTCTGCAATCTTAAAGGCGGTATGTCTCTATTTGTAAGCACCTTGGCAATTGCGGCACTCACAGGAATGCTGGCCTGCTGATCTTAACATACAACCATGTCTGTGATAGCCTTCATACTGAGAAGTTAACAATTGTACATATGCTGCACTAGATCAGCAGGGGTGTACCAAACATAAACTAGCAAACTATTTCGTCACTTTAACCGTATGATGGAAGCAGTCAGTGGTCCCTTACACAACATCATGCAAATAAATAATTTCTGACCATGCATTCACAAAGTTTAGGGATCCCATGAAGACCCATTAACTTTAGAAAATTGTTTGGCTATAAAGTGACACAGATGGCAAATGCACCTTCTCTGTACCAGCAATTGTGCCCAAGGCAAAATTGTTGTTGGGCCATGCTACTCAAGGTTATGATTTCTACGCATACTCCGAAAAGCCACAAGAGTACCCTGTGTACTGCTACTGAAATCTGGTAGAATCCGGGCACAATTAGATTTGGCCATGTGATAGATGATCCATCCAGACGTAAACACACAGAAACAATGAACTGAGGGCCAGATGTTCTTTTTTTTTATGTGTAGCATTTGCTTAATTTGTTTATGCTACAGCTATGGAAAGTAGCACAAACATGTGCATTACATTGGCATCCATAATTAATTTAAATGCTGCACAAACCAAGTCGAAATATCAGCCTAAGATATTACCAGAGGTTAGGAAGATCTTTGTACGTAGGGCCATGAATACTGTGCAGACATGTATTAAAAATTTGGGGACTACTTTGATTACTTGCATTAGCATGTGACATACATCTCATTCCTGGTACACTCACAGGCCCTGAATAATAATTTTGTTTGTGCACACAGCACTAATTAACAAGATAAAGTTGTCTTTTGTAAGTTTGTGCAGCTTTTGCATCAACAAATGATGGTAATGCGTAGCAAAAATAGAATACATCAGGGCCAGAGTTTGTTCAACTTGCATTCCACATGTCCAAAAACTTTGCATGCAGCATGTCAAAAAATCTGCTACTGTCACTACAAAGCATTTAACTGTACACATTTGTCTAATTTGTACTCACCAACAGGGCCACCAATCAGCACACCCAGGTGGTCCTGCAGGTCTTGCTCTCTGGCCACCAGGTTAGCCCAGTGATGTTAAAGTTGGTGATCGTTGCGCTGGCTATTGAACAGTCTTTTTGGGTGGAACACCACCTTTGCCCACCTGAGCCTCCTAGCCTCGGTGTGATACCCCTCTATCACTCTGCCACCAGCCTCCAACATCAGGGGGAGGAAGTGACACACCAGCCATATAAAAGCCTCCAGCTCCTCCTCACCCATTCTCCCCCAGACGTGGCCTTCCCAACATCTACAAAATAATAAGGGTAGGAAATGGTAAAGAGGGGAATACAATGAAAGGAGGTATGGAAAGGAAACTTAAAGAATCCACAAACAGCCCAACAATACCCCAATTAACAATACCCACTAACACACTCCCAACAGTACAAAGACAAATCTGATCTAAAAAAATGACAAAAACACACTTACACTGATTTACACATACACTTACAAAAACAACAGATGACAATGGAAATAACACACAGGAGACAAAAGCACAATATTGACAGACACAACTCTATACACAGCCACACAGTCTAGAAGAATCACAGACTGCAAAGTGAAAGTACACCCACTGTACCATTTCCTTAAACATGATATCCTATTACATCACTTCCTGTTTTAAATGCAGTGTGTTTTTATTATAATGCGTGAAATGTTATGATGCTTACGGGCTTTCCGTCAATATTTTTTGACGCATGTGCTTAAAAATTGCCCCGCATCAATACGTTTTGAATGGATAACCGATTTCATGGGCTGCAGTGTTGGAATTAACGCTAGGGACCAATCGATGTATTATGGCTGTGAGCATAATTGTTTAAGGCATATGAGTCATATTTTGATGCATACGTGTCTTTTTGACGCTTTGCATCAAAAAATCTGTCTATAACTGTGTTTGTGTCATTTTTCCAGTTTTTAACATACATGAATACTATAGCTATACAAAAATAGGATGTTATGACCTGCTGTGTGTTCTAGAGTTTGGCCACATGTGGCAGACCACACTACTGCGGACCATAATACTCATGTTGTTGTGCCGGATTGGCTCCCTTAACTGACGCAACAGCAACACAAACCTTTGGAATTTAATTGGTATTTCCTAGTTTGAGCAGGTGTTGCATCAATAAAGGATAGCAGGGCTACGCAACTAAAAAAATGCACTCATGGCCTGTGTGTTTTTGTCTGTGAATTGGCTATTTCAATTGTTGTTGTGCCTCTGTGTGAACGTCACAAAAAGTGTTTTGCATAATGTGCTTTGTATGAATGTGTTGTAATTGTGGATAATCATTAGATGCCATTCATTGAAGTACATCAGTCATGATATGTGTTTGTTATATCTGTTGTGTCTTATGCTGTGTGAACTTCCCTGACTTTGGGGACAAAACATCTCCCATGACAAACTTTACACAGGATAGATAGAGGACGGTTGATAATGGCAATGTCAGAAATGTAACCCATCACATGAGATGAAATGTTGGATACCACATAGTGGTCACTTGTGTGTATACTACCCATGAGTCAGGCATTTGAACATGCTTGGTAGGTACAGTGTTTGTGACACAGAGTCTCAAATCCAATCCAAAATTGTTTTGGTACACCACAGTTTGACTAATGTAAATGACCTATGTTTCTCCTGTGGCTGTGGAGGACCAGCAGACCATGCTGCATGTGTTCACATATTTCCAGTGGTTCATTGCACAAAGGTTTCCAGTTCATGTGTGTGGCCATGTGTACCCTGTGTCAGTATTGGCCTCCATGTTGTCATAGTTACATGCATGTCTAGTCATGAGCCTGTGGAGCCATTACCTCAATTAACAGAGTATCATTCAAAGCATATTTGACCTAACGCCAAAGATCAACTAACGACACTCATGGTGATAGTCCAGGAATGGCACTGCAGAACTTTCATAAGGCTGATGACAGGGCCACCTTGGTGTGCTCAAAAACTTAATGGATGAGTAATAGGTAACAGGCAGCTTTCATCACAACATGTGTACACAGGGTGGTCTTGAAAATTCCCACTGCAACAGGGAACATCAGTGCCTCTGTGCTAATTAATCTCACAGCTAGTCACCAAACAAGCACCATCAAAAGGTGGCGGCATGTGTGATTCTGTGTGTTGACTGTCAGGGCACAAACATGTTTTGTCTTTCCATACACATTGGCAAGCCTTGTTTGTTGTGCTGGAGGCATCGTACCGAATCCATGCTAACAGCCATAGCACACTGTCACTGTTTGGCTAAAATAATTACAGGCAATACTAGACAAGGGATGGGGGCTGGATTAGGCCATTTGAATACATGTCCCAGAACTGATTACGATGAATAACATGATTAAAATATACTATCTATTTGAGGATTCATTGTAGACCTACCACACACAATAACCCATGAGGCAAGAGAGAGCATGGAAAGCAACTATGAGACAAATGTAGCCACAAGGAACCTCTATGTTTAACTCAAAAACTGGAAACAGTCTGGCTAACAGGATGCAGGCTCTGTCAGGAACAAACATGAACAAGGCAAATACACAGTGAACAGACTCTGACTGGGACAAGCAGGAACAACACTGTGGGAACTAAAAACAGTTTGTGCTGTGGTCTGCAATGTTACACAATCCCCCAAGGGCTCTGGTACACAAGTGATTTGAGCACCAATGCACAACAAGGAAATTCTGAAAATGGCATCTTCTAAGCAGTTCCAGGCAGCAGCAAGGGCAGGGCAGGTTTAAATAAATGGCTGGTCTGCATGGTAGTGCTCACAGGTGTGTGCATCTTCAGTCTCTCACAAGTCGTGGAGTTGAGAATCAAGTTTAAAGGGCCAAGTGGACCTTTCACATGGAAAGCAATGGACAGCTGATTACAGGTCTTACCGACTACCTAGGCCGTGCATTATTTGACCAGAAGTCTATGCAGACTGATGAACTATGACTATGGCATGCCATCCTGAAGTGGGAAGCACACAGGAGTCAGAATGAGAGTCTGAGTGTGTGTAGCTGAAGAATCTCAGGGTACAGATAGTCCATTTACAGGGCCCCTTAGAGAAAGGTGGGGAAAGACTTAAAACATGGCAGTGACAGGATTTATTACATGGGATGGACTGAGCAGGGCATGTTTTGTGAGCAATGCTTGTCATACCGGGGGAACTCGTGCTATCCATTTTCATCTTAGATGGACTTCTTGTCACACATGCTCCTTGCAGAGGTAGCTGATGTCACACTTACTGCTGTCAAGGGTCTGGTCATACATTCCTGTTACCAATGCAATAGCACATCCACTGCCTCATGTATGAGACACTTTTTTTCCTTATGATTGATGGTGTCTTAGTTTTGTGTCATGTGCTGCAATGGACCATGTTGGCAACATAGATGTGCCTCATAGCTGTGGTCCCCTATATTGCCCTTCACATGTGAAATAGACAAGATATATGTCAGTTACACTGTGTGTGATGTTGGCTGTACATTCATACCCCTCAAATGTGAATTGGCTTTTTCAGTATCCTAATCTGTATTTCTGCTATGCTCCATGAGGCTAAACTCTGATTAGGATTCCTAGGGATCATGTGATGCATAAAAAAATACCCAGAGCATGATTGAGTGAAGAAGTTAGGTGTTTATTGACATATGATAACAAAGTGGTGATGGTGACTATAGTTAGAAGAAGTTTTGTACGATGTGTTGTCTGCAATACAATTCTGCAGTAGTGTTTGGATGTTCCCCCTCATTTTCACGGACAGCATCCTCCTCTTCATTCTCTTCAGGCATTTGTGGCTCTAGTTCATAAAGGGGAATTGTTCCTCCTTACACAAATGTTGTGCAGGATGGCACAGGTCAAAATGATCTTGCAGACCATTTCAGGTGAATATAGGAGGCTGCCTCCGGTGATGTCCAGGCACCTGAATCTGGACTTCAGGATGGCAAAAGTTCTCTCAACTATGGTGTGTGTCCTACAATGTGCCTCATTATAGGCACGCTCTGCTGCTGTGCTTGGGTTGGCAACTGGGGTCATGATCCATGGCTGGATCCCGTAACCCTGATCAGCTGAAAGAGAAAATGAAGGTAAATATTTGGATGTTGGTTGCACCTTGATTATCACTTAGCATGGGAGTTGTTATCTTGTGTCATTTATGACTCATCTGTGTTTGTGGTATTGTGTGGGATCCTAGGCTTCTAAGATGTTCTTTCTGCAGTGGGTTGTTTAACTATCAAAACTGTTGTTTGGCTGATTGACCTGATCTCAGCGGTATATTTCAAAAACTGCAGTTCAGTGTGTATCTCCCATGCATTATGTCATGTGAAAAAAGTGTCCATGTGCCTTCACTGGAGGTGACATGATACTTCCACACACACAATCGATTCCACTGTGGTGATAACACGGTTATACTATATGGGCTGAACATCTCAACACATTCAACGTATGTAATTGCATGTGAAATGTAACAGTGAGGCCCTCCTGCCTTCTGCGTTGCCTTTGGGGTCCATGTTGGTGTGGTGAAAGCTGCTGCTGTTGCTCCTGTGCTCTGCGTCTTCGTGCATGCTGGATGAATAGCACCTCCATGTTTTCTTTTTTGAGCTTTGATGTTGCTTCTGTGAGTTTTCCTTAAGTACTGGTGTGTTTGCCCCATTTTAATGCCTGCCCTGACCCAGGCTTTACATTTTGGCGCAAATTGGGATTTGTGCCATCTTCTGGCTCCGCCTCCCAGCCGTGCACCATTTTTGCGCGATTGGATAAATATGGCGCACGGGTGTTTAAGTCATTTTTTAAATGGGAAAGCCTACCTTGCATCTCATTTACGCAAGGCAGTTTCATGCATCCAGAAAATGACGCACACTGGATTATTTTGACGTTAGACGGGTCTAGCGTCAAAGTATAAATATGGTGTTAACTTTTTGCCGAATTTGCATCAAAATAAAGGGAGTATAAATATGAGTCTCAGTGGGTCTGGTGGATTTGTGGTTGTGGTTGTTTTCTGTCATTTTGTGTTTGTGTGTCATAATCTGGCAGACGGATGTTTGCCTTCGCTGAGGTATGCTAGCGGCAATCACCGCGGCGTTATTCGGTATTTTCCGCCAATGTCATATTGAGGGCCATAACGTATAGGATGTATCAAAAATGTAAAGCAGGGAAAACTGCAGAAAAAAATTGAAATGGCTTTTAAATGTGTAGTGTACACATAGCTATTGCGTGGCACTGGACTAACACAAGGCCTACCCCTACCGCTGATCACCATTGTTAGAAATTGGATTTTTAGTTAGCAGAGGTATGCGCCCTGTCCAAGTAGGGACCATAATCTTAGTCAGAGTAATTCACAATACAACCTAAATTATTCTGTGCTCACCTTCGGGTAACGTGGCACTGAGAAGGCAAGCTTAACTTAGAAGGCAATGGATAAAGTATTCGTGTAATAACTTATAGTAACACAGTGAAAACACCACTAAAAGATTCCCCACTAGGTTAGAAAAGTAGAGAATATTTATCTTAATAAACAAAATCAAGAAAACCAAAATCTATCCAGTGAAAGTTGAGATATGATTTTTTTAAATATTAAAGACCTGATTTAGAACACAGCAGATGAGCTACTCTGTCACAATGGTGACGGATATCCTGTCCACTGAAATCTAAATCCTGTAGGATGGAATGGGATTTAGATTTCGGCAGACAGGATATCCTTCACCTTTGTGATGGGGTAACCCGTCCGCCAAGTTTTAAATCAGGCCCTAAATATGAAAACACTGATTACAAGTCACTAGCAGTCACTAGTGGTCAACTGGTTAATTGAGGTTGTGAGGGATTGGTGCAAATCCAAAGTTCAGTCCAAGCGCAATGGGGGGTAGGTCAGCTACAGAACCCATGCAGGGACTTCCCAGTAAATGAAATAATCCAGTTGCGTAGGATCCAATGTTACCATGTTTAGGGGATAGAGAAGAAACACTTTAGCACTAGTGAACAGTGGTAAAGTGTGCAGAGTCCTCAAACCAGCTAAAACAAGAAACTGAAAAATGGAGGGAGGCAGGCAAAAAGCTGAGACCACCCTAAGGCTGTGCGGTCCAACAATGTATGTCCCAAATATTCCACTTCACTAGCCTCAAATTTGCATTTTTCTAAGGCAATTGTTAGTCCTACTTGTTCCAATTTTGCCAATACTTGCTCTAACATATTATCATGTTCATCGTTGTTGCTTCCCCACACCAATATGTCATCTTGAAAGTATAAGACATTTGACAAACAACTCAACACAGTCTGCATGATCCTTTGAAACACTGCAGATGCCAATCCAAAAGGCAAGCGTATAAATTGATATGCTAATAAATGATGATGGGTGTTTAGATTCAGCATGCAGACGTACCTGGTGGTATGCACTGTACAAGGTGGGGGTGGTGTAACATTTTGCTCCTCACATACTTATTAACATTTCACTGATGTGAGAAAATGGGTGGCGATCCACCCCTTTGGAGATACTTAGATCCGTCAAATCGACACACATTTCCATCTTCAGATTGGTCTTTTTGACAAGTACAATAGGGCTAATCCATTCTGAGGATTCCCCGCTTTGCCTAAATGATCCAACTCCATCTTTAGTTGTCCACCAATGCCAGAGCTACATTGAAAACTTTGTGCACCTTCGGTTCTGCATTCTGCTTCAATATGATGCAGTATTTGCACTTTTTCAGTCAACCTAATTCCTTGCGGAATAAATTGAGACACTTAGAACTCCACCTTTCCACCACATCCTGGGCAGTTAGCAATGCCTCGTCAGGGTGACTGGGATCTAATATAATCCAGAGAGACTTCTCTCTTCTCCATCCCAAAAGAGTCTTACCTTTCTCTACAATTACATCCTGGAGTTTGTTCTCCTGCCTTTAATTTTCAGCTCAGTACAGAAATACCCCATTATAGGTAGCTTAACTTCACAATACCCTTCTGGTTCTACATCTGCAGAAATTAATGTTTTTCCACATTGCTTTGTCGATCAATGTGTAAGGTGAACATAAATCAACCCATATGCGTACTGTCACACCATTCACTTCAATTTCACATTTCGGAGGCTGATAGGGTCTCAAATCTGAGTCACTGACATCTTTCACCATGTTACATATTACCATCACCTCCTTCTCATCATCTGTCTCAGAAGTTGGGTAATCATTTCTAAATTTCTTTTCCTTTGCCAAACACCCTCTAGATGATTTCTTTGTCATTGTTTCTACCCTTGCACACCGTTGAAAAATGCCAAATTATTTTTTCACTCAAAATATTTGGCTTTAATTGAAGGGCAGTCATCAGGGTCAAGCCAAATGTTCTGTGCTTCCACATCTAAAACAATTTTTAGGATTGTCCTCTTCATGTCCACCCCTAATTTCACCTTCTTTAGAGTTAGAACTTTTGTGATTTCTTCCAATATTGCATGAAGCATACTGTTTTACTAGCTGCATTGTCAGGTTCATTCTTCTGGCAATCTTTGCTTAACTCTTTGATATAATGAGAAGTATTTTCCATTCTGCGAGCTATAGTTGTTGATTTTTCTAAAGAAATATCCTTTAACCCTAAAATACCTTTTCTTGAATTCTAACATCAATTGTCCTGGTTATCATTTGTTCCCTTATTATTTCCTCCTGCAAGTCTCCGAATTTCCACAATACTGACAGTGTTCACAAGTCTGACTTGTTTGGCTCAATAGGTTCCCCTTATATTTCTGCTTGTGAAAAAAACTTGTGTCTCTCTACTACACTGCTAGTTTTTTCCCCAATTTCTCCTCTAGAGGCCACATTGCCCTAGTGTACTCATCCTCGTTCAATTCTTCATCTTCTCGTGCTACTCCTCCTGCCGTTTCTCTCGTATAGGTAAAGTTTTCAAAATTCATCTGGCCTCTAGACCTGGATTGTGCTTAAGAATAGACAATTTTCTTTTTGCCTCAAATATATTACTTTTCATGGCCTCCAATACGTTTTGAATGATTCCCTCAAATCCTCCAACATCATATCACCATTCCTTTAAATTGCAGTTCCAAAACATAGACTTCCTTCTTCCAGAGCTGAACCCATCAGATGACTGTACAGCGAAATTCCTCCAATCTGCCACCTGCCCACAAACGTGAACCAATGAGTTCTTGCTGACTTGGGACATAACCAATGAGGATTTTGTGCCTTGGAACCCAGCTTGACCTAAACCTGACAGCTTTGCTCAAGAATGCTTAACACCTTCATGGGAAGTTTCTCTGATAAATGCTGATAATTCCCTTAATTTGTGGTTCTTTCACTTAATGTATGAGTGTACAGCATGAGCAACACTCTGTTTACACAGGAATCACTCACATGGTGTGTGAGACTGGTGTGCCCCTGGAAGTGTAGTCCAATGTAAGTGTGGTTGAGCACGTTGAGCTGGCTCTGTGTCTGAATGGGAAGACATTGCACAATAAGGAGGGGCATTGCGATGTGTGTGCTGCAAGGTAGCCCGAGTGATGCCCATGCACTGCTCTGTCTGATAGTGTCACACTCGTGTTGCAGCTGTGAATGGCTGCCATAGGAGAGGGCATGGGTGTCCTACATTCTACATGCAATATGGTCCTGTGTGAGGATGTATCACGTGTGGAAGCTGGACGAAGAAATGTCTGACTATGACACAAATCTCAAAGCAGGAGGAAGTGAAACAGGAAATAGTGAAGGGACAAGATGAAATAGGTCTCCATGAGGATGAACAACTTTTAGGGATGCTTGTAGGATGAACTGTATGGGTCTAGTTGTGTGGCGAACCCGGGTATGTACATGTCACAGAATATCATTACTACTAGCATGTGGGGCACAGATTGACCCATAATTGTCAAAACTAAGCAGTCATGTTGTGGGCTTGCATATGGTAACTATTGTTGTTTGTGCTGTAGGCATATGAGAGTCAATATATGATCAGGGAGGCATCAGTGTGTGACAGTAAGTTGAGTCCTTGCATCTAAATGAGGACTGCCAGAGGACTCTTATATAGGTTCAGGGGAGTTGGGATGAGTTAAGAGAAGTGTGATACTCTTGCACTGACCAAATGGGGTTAGCATTGGTGTTTGAAATTTTCTTTGATTGCCTAGGCATATCCATTCCTGCTCATCTGAACTATGGAGGCACCGTGTGTGTAATGAATTCACACAAATATGTAAATCCCTTGTACATGCCCTTACATATTCATGCACCGAAGGCGTGCAAAAGGCAAGCCCTCCGGCACCCTTTCATGCCTGGACCACGCCCAGGGACAGGAACCCATGGCCCTCCCACCACCCACTGCTCCACTGCCAAGCAGTTCCTGGCCATGGATCCCAGATGCAGCAACAGCAACTGCTGCACCTCCTCACACTGAGCAGCCAACTGACCTTTCACCTACCTACACTGCTGCTTCTCCTGCAATACAGCCCTGCCAGTCCACATAGGAACCTGTGCCACCTCTGGCTGGAAGACCACGAACAACCCAGAACTGCTCCAGTGCCACCTGATCAACTCCCGGTCCCTCTGCAAACAGGCCCTGAAATCTGGGACACCATCACCACCGTCACCCCTTATGTCAACTTCATCACTGAAACCTGGCTCAGCCCCTCCTTAGCCCCCACCCAGCTCCTCCTCAATACCCGACATCGTCACAGCAGCGCCCGTAGGCTGCAAGAATTTACACCAAGACCGCACTAACAAACACAGTGAAGGCATCGCTATCATCTTCAAGGAAACAATCCACTGCATCGCCAATGATGATGACCTTACACCCCTCATGGAGCACCTCAACTTCCAACTGCAGACCAATGCCTAGACAGCCTTAAGAGGCACAATCATGTACAGACCCCCAAGCCCTCAGTGAACCTTTTGCGACACCATCACCAACCTAATCACCCCTCTAGCTACTGTCTCCGATCACTACATCCCACCCAGTGACTTCAACTTCCACCTCAATGACTCCATCAACGCCAACTCTGTCACTCTCCTTGAGAACATAAATAACACTGGCCTCATCCAACTGGTCACTGAACCCATGCAGAAAGCTGGACACATACTCGGCCCCACTTCACCTCCAGTGACAGTATCAAATTCAGCCACGTCACAGAACTCAAATGGTCTGACCACACCATAGTTCGCTTCACCATCTTCGACTCACAGCATACCATCACCAAGCACCACAGCTCCTCCCACCGAAGCTGGAGCAAGGTAACAGAGATACAGTGGACTCAGGCCCTAGGCACCAACCAATCCAAAGGCTCATCAGACCTAGAACAGGCTGCCTAGAACTTCTCCAACTAGATCACCCAATACTCCAACAGAGTTAGTCCAATGAAGCCAACGAGAACCAACAAAATCTCAAGACAAGCCAGCTGGTACACCCCAGAGCTCAGAACCACCAAGCGTAACTGCTATTGACTCAAGAAATTATGGTACCAGGAATCCCTCCAACAGTGCTGCTCACAAAGTAGCCCTCAGCAACTACCACCTGCTCATCAAGGAAGCCAAGAGAACAGCCATCATAGCCCCATCAATACAGCAACCAACCATACTATTGAAAATAGTCATGGAATACTCTGAACCCGTCAGACACAGAGAACATGATCCACCCTTCCCAAGATCTCTGTGACACCCTTTCAGTTTAATTCCACAGCAGGATCACCACAATTTAGAACAACTTTGATCCCTATCCCACAGTTTTCAACCTCAATAACTTCAGCCAACCAGCATACTCCAGCCGTACAACCACCGAATCCCACTCACCACACAGACCACATGGCCATCATGTCGTCCATCCACTCAGGGGCACCCACTGATCCATGCCTCCACCATTTCTTCAACCTCAGAACCAAATCAGCACAGAACTCTCCAGCATCCTCAACACGTCCATCACCACTGCATCCCTCCTAGACAGATGGAGCCCTCCTCTGATCCCAGTGAACTCAAAGATTATCAACCGATCTCTCTGCTCCCCTACCCTGGCAAAGTACTTGAGAAGACCATCAACCAACAGGTTACGAAATACCTGGAACAAAACAACCTGTGTGACATCTCCCAATCAGGATTCTGAGCCAACCACATAGAAACAGGTCTGATCGCAGCCACAGATGACATCAGACCCCCCCATCGACCATGGGGAGACTGCAGCCCTGATCCTCCTCAACCTCCCAGCTGTAATCAACACCCTATCCAACCACACCATCATCAACAGACTCTACAGCATTGGCATACGGAAGAACACCCTCAAGTGGATGGCCTCCTTCCTCACAGGACCGGCGCAGAGCATCTGTATGTCCTGGCATCCTTGGCATGGTCTCCCCAAACTTTTTGCCTCTACTTCCCAGGTTGTTGCATGTGATGGACTCTGTTTTTGTTCTTTTTGCTACTTTGGGCACTTTAACACTGCTGACCAGTGCTAAAGTGCAAGGGCTCCCTATGTGAAATTGTATGTGTAAGTAGCTTTTCCATAATTGGCACATTTGATTTACTAGTAAGCCCCTAGTAAAGTGCACTCAAGGTGCCTAGGGCCTGTAAATCAAATGCTACTAGTTCCCCTGCAGCACTCATTGTGCCAAACACATGAGAAGCCCTGTAAACATGGCTCAGACCTGCCACTGCACTATCTGTGTGTGCAGTTTTCAACTGCCAATTTGACTTGGCAAGTGTACCCACTTGCCAGGCATAAACCTTCCCTTTTTATATTTTTAAGGCACCCGTAAGGTAAGTCCTAGGTAGCTCTATGGGCAGGGTGCAGTGTCTGTTAAAGGTGGGACATGTACTGATGTGTTTTACATGTCCTAAGAGTGAAATACTGCCAAATGCGGTTTTAACTGTTGCAAGGCCTATCTCTCTCACAGGTTAACCTGGCGTTTGCCTTTAGATATTCTTAAAGTATAGTTTCACTTTGAGAGAAGATGGAAGTCTGGAGTTTGGTGTCTCTGGGCTCACAAATTAAAAATACATCTTTTAGTGAAGGTGGTTTTTAGATTGTTGGTTTGAAAATGCCACTTTTAGAAAATAGGCATTTTCTTGCTTTAACTATTCTGTGACCCTGCCTGTTTGTGGATTCCCTGTCTGGGTCAGACAGTTGGGCTTTTTTGTGAATCTCCTCTAGAGAGTGACACAAAGGGAGCTGGGGTGTAGCCTGCATATCCTGATGAGCCATCTGGACTAGAGTGGAGGAAGGAGTGGTCACGTACACCTGAATGGGCTGTGCCTGCCCTCACACAGTGCAGTATCCAACCCCCTGATGTGTGTATGGGGCCTGCCCTGGGCAAGGCAGTATCCTGTAAACAACAGAGACTGTCCTTTGAAGTTTGGCAACTTCAAAGGCAGAAAGGGGTATAAGTAATGGACCCAAAACCCCAGACTTTAGATTTCTTCAAGATTCTATTCTGGAACCAAAAGGAACCTCTGCCAAGGAGAAGTGCTGCCCCTGCCTGTGACTGTGCTTTGTTGGGCTATCCTGCAGTTGTTGCTTTTGCCTGAGGAAGGGGACAAAGACTGGTCTTTGTGGTATATTCTTGCTCGAGAAGAATCTCCAAGGGCTTGGACTGAGCTTGCGCCCTGTTCTGGAGTCTCAGGGCCATGAAAGACTTCCTCTGCCAGCACCTGGACTCTCTGCTGAGACTCCTGCCCTGCCAAGTGGTGCCTAATTCAGTCCCTGGGCCTTTGAAAGGAGAAGCTGGTAGAAAATCAAGAGGATCCAAGGAAACCAACTTCGGACGACTCTGGACTGACGCCGCTGCCAAATCACATGAATCGCCTGCAACTGAAGCTGTGGTCCTAGCTGGAGTGCGACGACCCCGCAGGCCTGACACCGCTGCAGCTTCGCTCAAGTCTGCAACTCCATGGAAGTTGCCACACCACGTTGTGACCGCCGATTACCGGCTAAGACGGAAGTGTGCGGATCCAGCGCTTTGCACCAACACTGCCTCACCTCCATCACTCATCAGCAAAGACCGGATGCCTCTTTGTGAAACCTCCACTCCTTCGCTCCACAGCACCGGAACCGATGCCACTTCGGACACAGCAACGCCACGATCCCAGACTCCGTGCACCAGCTTGTTTCCTCATTTTCACAAGGTACTGTGCCTGGTGCTCCATATAACTCCATGACCGGCATCATTAGCGTTGGATTGTTGGGAACAACTTCGTCACAATGCCGTGATATCACCAATTCAAAGCATTTGTGTTTCTAAGCACTATATTGAAGTTTAATCTTTAAAAATTAATAACATTGCTTGTGTATGTTGGTTGTTTTGGTCTTGTTTTGTTTAGATAAATATTGGCTATTTTGGTGTTGAGTAATTTTGCAGTGTTTTCAATGTATTAATGTGTGTGTGGGTACAAATACTTTACACATTGTCTCTGGGTTAAGGCTTTCTGTTCATGCCAAGCTACCAAGGGGGCATGCGGGGGTTAACCGGATGTGGTTCTCCTGTGCTCTGACTAGAGTGAGGGTCCTTGCTTGGACCAAAGACCCAGTTTCGAACAGCATCCATCTACCTCCTTTCACCTCCAAACCCAAGAACATCATATGCATCCTAGCCCAAGGATTGTCCCCCAGCCCCACACTGTTCAACATTTACATGACCCCCCCACAGAGACATCGTCAGATACCAGTCTCAAAATCATATCCCACCCAGACAACACACAACTCATCCTCTCACTCGCCAAAGACCCCCCCACCACCAGTAGAACAAAATTCTGCAATGCCATCACCAATGTAGCAAACTGGATGAGAGCCGACTGCCTAAATCTCAACTCCAAAAAGACAGAAGTACTGATCTTCGGGAGAAACACATCCATATGGGAGTGCAGCTGGTGGCCACCTGAACTCGGACCCACACCTGTGCAACAGACCATGCACGCAACCTCAGCATCATCCTCAACAGCAAACTGACCTTGAAGCAACAGATTAAGACCATCACCTCCTCCTGTTTCCACACCCTCCACAGAATCTTCAGATGGATCCCAATCAGCAGTAGGGAGAATGTCACCCAGGCCCTAGTCATTAGCCGCCTCATTTACGTCAATGCATTCTATTCCGGCATCTCCATCCACATCCGCAAAAGACTCCAGAGCATATAGAACACTGCAGCCAGACTCATCCTGGGCCTCTCCAAATGGACCCACATCACCCCCCACCTCAGAAACCTCCACTGGCTACCTATCCAGAAGAGCTGCCAGTTCAGGATTGTCACACAGGTCTACAAGGCTTCATACGATCAAGGACCGGCTTACATCAATCATTGACTGAACTTCCAGCAAACCACCAGACACCTGCGCTCTTCCACAGTCACCCTTGTGCACACCCCACATCCATCACAGCCACAAGGGTGGCCGTTCCTTCTCCTACATCACTGAGAAGACCTGGAACAAACTTCTCCTACATCTTCAAGCACCTCCCTCCCTTGCACACTTCAGAAAGAAACTCGTTTCCCGGCTTTTCGATGGAGACATCGCACCACAGTGCCCAGATACCCACAGGGTGACAGTGCTGCACTCTACAAATACTGACTGACTGATTGATTGATTGAGATTGGGAAGCGTGTTATCTGGTGACTGTCAGGAGGAGGGCAGGAGCCCTTTAAACTGTGGATCGCGCTCCAGTCTCCCGGGAAGCGCGTTGTCTGGTGACCGTTAGGAGGAGGGCAAGAGCCCTTTAAACTGTGGATCGCCCTCCCGTCTCTGAACTAGGAGACGAGTGAAGCTCCTACAGTACCACAAGTGTCATATGCACAATATCATAAGAAAACACAATACACAGATATACTAAAAATAAAGGTACTTTATTTTTATGACAATATGCCAAAAGTATCTCAGTGAGTACCCTCAGTATGAGGATAGCAAATATACACAAGATATATGTACACAATACCAAAATATGCAGTAATAGTATTAGAAAACAGTGCAAACAATGTATAGTTACAATAGGATGCAATGGAGACACATAGGGATAGGGGCAACACAAACCATATACTCCAAAAGTGGAATGCGAACCACGAATGGACCCCAAACCTATGTGACCTTGTAGAGGGTCGCTGGGACTATTAGAAAATAGTAAGGGTTAGAAAAATAGCCCACCCCAAGACCCTGAAAAGTGAGTGCAAAGAGCACTAAAGTTCCCCAAAGGGCATAGAAGTCGTGATAGGGGAATTCTGCAGGAAAGACACAAACCAGCAATGCAACAACAATGGATTTCCAGTCGAGGGTACCTGTGGAACAAGGGGACCAAGTCCAAAAGTCACAAGCAAGTCAGAGATGGGCAGATGCCCAGGAAATGCCAGCTGTGGATGCAAAGAAGCTGCAACTGGACAGTAGAAGCTGAAGTTTCTGCAGGAACGACAAGGGCTAGGAACTTCCCCTTTGGAGGACGGATCCCTCACGCCGTGGAGAGTCGTGCAGAAGTGTTTTCCTGAAGAAAGACCACCAACAAGCCTTGCTAGCTGCAAATCGTGCAGTTAGGGTTTTTGGATGCTGCTGTGGCCCAGGAGGGACCAGGATGTTGCCAATTGTGTCTGGGGACTGAGGGGGTGTCAAGCAAGACAAGGAGCCCTCACAGAAGCAGGCAGCACCTGCAGAAGTGCCAGAGCAGGCACTACGAAGTGGGGAGAAACAGTGCTCACCCAAAGTCGCACAAAGGAGTCCCACGTCGCCGGAGGACAACTTAGGAGGTCATGCAATGCAGGTTAGAGTGCCATGGACCTAGGCTGGACTGTGCACTAAGGATTTCCACCGGAAGTGCACGGAGGCCGGAGTAGCTGCAAAAGTCGCGGTTCCCAGCAATGCAGTCTGGCATGGGGAGGCAAGGACTTACCTCCACCAAACTTGGACTGAAGAGTCACTGGACTGTGGGAGTCACTTGGACAGAGTTGCTGGATTCAAGGGACCTCGCTCGTTGTGCTGAGAGGAGACCCAGGGTACCGGTGATGCAGTTCTTTGGTGCCTGCGGTTGCAGGGGGACGATTCCGTCGACCCACAGGAGATTTCTTCTGAGCTTCTAGTGCAGAGAGGAGGCAGACTACCCCCACAGCATGCACCACCAGGAAAACAGTAGAGAAGGCGGCAGGATCAGCGTTACAGAGTTGCAGTAGTCGTCTTTGCTACTTTGTTGCAGTTTTGCAGGCTTCCAGCGCGGTCAGCAGTCGATTCCTTGGCAGAAGGTGAAGAGAGAGATGCAGAGGAACTCGGATGAGCTCTTGCATTCGTTATCTAAGGAATCCCCAAAGACAGAGACCCTAAATAGCCAGAAAAGAGGTTTTGGCTACCTAGGAGAGAGGATAGGCTAGCAACACCTGAAAGAGCCTATCAGAAGGAGTCTATGACGTCACCTGCTGGCACTGGCCACTCAGAGCAGTCCAGTGTGCCAGCAGCACCTCTGTTTCCAAGATGTCAGAGGTCTGGAGCACACTGGAGGAGCTCTGGGCACCTCCCAGGGGAGGTGCAGGTCAGGGGAGTGGTCACTCCCCTTTCCTTTGTCCAGTTTCGCGCCAGAGCAGGGCTGAGGGGTCCCTGAACCGGTGTAGACTGGCTTATGCAGAAATGGGCACCATGTGTGCCCATGAAAGCATTTCCAGAGGCTGGGGAGGCTACTCCTCCCCTGCCTTCACACCATTTTCCAAAGGGAGAGGGTGTAACACCCTCTCTCAGAGGAAGTCCTTTGTTCTGCCATCCTGGGCCAAGCCTGGCTGGACCCCAGGAGGGCAGAAACCTGTCTGAGGGGTTGGCAGCAGCAGCAGCTGCAGTGAAACCCCGGGAAAGGCAGTTTGGCAGTACCAGGGTCTGTGCTACAGACCACTGGGATCATGGGATTGTGCCAACTATGCCAGGATGGCATAGAGGGGGCAATTCCATGATCATAGACATGTTACATGGCCATATTCGGAGTTACCATTGTGAAGCTACACATAGGTAGTGACCTATATGTAGTGCACGCGTGTAATGGTGTCCCCGCACTCACAAAGTCCGGGGAATTTGCCCTGAACAATGTGGGGACACCTTGGCTAGTGCCAGGGTGCCCTCACACTAAGTAACTTTGCACCTAACCTTTACTAGGTAAAGGTTAGACATATAGGTGACTTATAAGTTACTTAAGCGCAGTGTAAAATGGCTGTGAAATAACGTGGATGTTATTTCACTCAGGCTGCAGTGGCAGGCCTGTGTAAGAATTGTCAGAGCTCCCTATGGGTGGCAAAAGAAATGCTGCAGCCCATAGGGATCTCCTGGAACCCCAATACCCTGGGTACCTCAGCACCATATACTAGGGAATTATAAGGGTGTTCCAGTATGCCAATGTAAATTGGTAAAATTGGTCACTAGCCTGTTAGTGACAATTTGAAAGAAATGAGAGAGCATAACCACTGAGGTTCTGATTAGCAGAGCCTCAGTGAGACAGTTAGGCATCACACAGGGAACACATACCTATTGGTCACAAACTTATGAGCACTGGGGTCCTGGCTAGCAGGGTCCCAGTGACACATAACAAACATACTGAAAACATAGGGTTTTCACTATGAGCACTGGGTCCTGGCTAGCAGGATACCAGTGAGACAGTGAAAACACCCTGACATACACTCACAAACAGGCCAAAAGTGGGGGTAACAAGGCTAGAAAGAGGCTACTTTCTCACAGTCGGGAGATCACAAGAACTCAAATAGCCTGCCCGAGGATCCCACCGGCATGTGCCCCCTATATTTTAATCCTGGAAAATGTCCCTATATTAGAAAACACTCACCACGAGTCCCATGTGTCACTGTTAAACAAAGTGACACACTGGGTAGGAAAGCATTCGGGAGGGCGGGTAGATTTCTATAGGGACATTTTAACTGTAAGAAGGAGCCCTTGGGTTGGCTCATCCCCTAAAGCATCACCTGGGGATTGTATTATAATAAACTTTAGGATTCCCTGGACTGTCAATGCTTTGTATTACCATCTTTCAACTATGAGACCATCTGTAGGGCCTATAAGAGTACAACGTTTGACCAAGTTTATTCTCCCGACATTAAATCCATGTTATCCTGATTCAACTCGTCCTGGGAATCAGAACTTCAGCAACCCTGGTCCCTCTTATTCCCCTGATACTGTACTGGCATTGTCTAACAGGTATGAGCCTCTGGCCTCACTGGAGCAGCTAGATTGACCATCAGTAATTGGGCCTTTACTACAAGGCCCCTTGGAGACATATATACTGTCACAGCCCCTCTCGCCATCCAAGTGAACCTCCAACCTACATGACACACATGGTATAACAGCCCTAGGGATTATTTCCTGGAACGCTGCAGGTTTAAAATAAAAAATTGGAAACCCTGACTGGTTAAAATTAGTGACGGAAAATCTTTTTATCTGCTGCCAGGAGACCTGGCTCACAGAATCCCCGCATATTAATGGTTACACCACATACAGGGGGTGATTCTTACCTTGGCGGGCGGCGGAGGCTGCCCGCCAAAGTACCCCCGCCAGAACACCGCACCGCGGTCGTCAGACCGCTGCAGTGATTCTGGGTTTTCCACTGGGCTGCCGGGCGACCGCCAAAAGGCCACCCGCCAGCCCAGTGGAAAACAACCTTCCCACGAGGACGCCGGCTCTGAATGGAGCCGGCGGAGTGGGAAGGTGCGACGGGTGCAGTGGCACCCGTCGCGTATTTCAGTGTCTGCAAAGCAGACACTGAAATACAAAGTGGGGCCCTCTTACGGGGGCCCCTGCAGTGCCCATGCCATTTGCATGGGCACTGCAGGGGCCCCCAGGGGCCCCACGACACCCCATACCGCCATCCTGTTCCTGGCGGGCGAACCGCCAGGAACAGGATGGCGGTATGGGGTGTCAGAATCCTCCATGGCGGCGCAGCGAGCTGCGCCGCCATGGAGGATTCATTTGGGCAGCGGAAAACCGGCGGGAGACCGCCGGTTTTCCACATCTGACCGCGGCCAAACCGCTGCGGTCAGAATGCCCTGCGGGGCACCGCCAGCCTGTTGGCGGTGCTCCCGCCAACCCTGGCCCCGGCGGTCCATGACCGCCGGGGTCAGAATGACCCCCATAGTGTTCCCGCAACTAAGGCCTCCGCAGGCAGAGCTAAGGGCGGCCTGGCTACTTTTCTATCTGTAGAGGCTGGAGGGATGGAAGCACGCGTTGTGGGCACATCTCCTTTTTTTTCTGACTTTATTTTTTAAATTAGTAGAGCCATTTGATATACTACTGATCCACTATTATAATAATACCTTTGACAATTCTGACACAAGTGTGGTTGGTAGCCTGGAGATGTTAATACATAAGGTAACAACTATTAATAAAAAGGACTTAAGAATAGTCCTGGCTGGTGATTTCAATGCCCATCTGTGTGAGCCAGAGTTCTTGGACTGCTGTGGACTTTTGGATGAAAATGATAACCCATTCAACATTTTAAACACTCTCCATATGGGAATGCTCTTAACTCTCTGATAACAGCAAATTCTCTATTTTTCCCCACGCCAGTTATTAGAGGGATACCAACATTTGTAAGGGGGATACTCATACTACCATTGACTATATTATTTATTCTAGAGAATTATCCTCTATTGCAGGGCAATTCAGGGTGACCCCGACCTGTATTAGTGAGCATAACCCCTTATCTATTGTGATTAACTTGGACTTGACGAGCGATTCAAGAAGAGGGAAGTGACACCCTGCTACGAAACTCTCAACCCAAAAAGGACTCACAATTAAATGGGGAAAGATAAATAGCAATACCTTCTTTAAAGACCTATTGCTGAATAAATGGTCAGATGTTATGACATCCTTGGATGAAGATAGGGCCCCCCATGAAATTGTCCGTGCATTTTCCTCTTTGACAATGTACATGGCGGAGAAATTACAGCCCTCTGGCACTAACAAAGTTTATGGCTCAAGATGGTTTAACCACGCATGCACCACATCCTTAAGCAAGGTAAAGAAAATAATCAATGTATCTGCCCAAGATCGACAAAGCAATTAAAACTGCTAGGAAAAATTATAAGGAAGCACTTGCCAAGAGGAAAGCCGAACTAAGTGAGTCTGCGTGGGAGGAATTGATGGAAGCAAGTAAAATTAAAGATACAACTGCATTCTGGCGTGTGGTTAACTCTTCACTGCTGAATGATAAACATGAGATGCCCATGGATACTGTCATTCCCGCCAAGACTTGGGTGGATTATTTCAAAAACACTTTTGCTACATAGACAAGTGTTCAATTAGAAATGTCAAACTGTTTGAAGCTTATAGGAAATGATCAGTTAAGTCTGGCTTTTAGCAATATTATAAGCGTTGACTATGTCAAACAAGCCATTCAAGACTGCCCCTCTGAGAAAGCCCCTGGCCCAGACAGAATTCCTGCCGATTTATATAAAGCGCTTCCAGATTTCTGGGGACCACTGCTTACCAATGTCTTGAGATCGGCAGTGGCAGGCCCTTTAGTAGATTCTTGGAAAGAGGCGATCATCGTCCCGATCTTCAAGAAGGGTGACAGGGCAGATCCTTTGTGCTATCGCCCAATCTCTTTATTGGATAGTTCAGTCAAAATAGAAAAATGGGCGACTGAATCTCACTCCCTCTCAGAAATACAATTTGGCTTTCGGCCAGGTGTGGGCACAGTAGAACAAACTCTTAACTTGACCCTCATAGTCCAGAAATATACCAAAGTCAAAAGGGGGTGTATACATCTAGCATTTATGGATCTGTCCTGTGCCTTTGATACAGTTAACAGGGAGAAACTGTGGATGGTAATGCTGGATATGGGCGTGGATAAAGATATAGTTATCTTACTTAGTAAACTTCACGCCTGTACAGAGGATCGGTCCGCTATTCCCGGGAGGGAGGTTTGACAGAGAAATTTCCCTCACTAAAGGGGGTTAGACAGGGTTGTGTCCTTGCCCCTTTTCTTTTGTATATAAATGAGTTAGAGAAATTTCTTTGTGAATCAGGGAAGGATTCCCCAGTCATCAATAATTCCCCAATCCCTGTACTCTTGTATGCGGACGATGCTGTACTTATCTCAAGGACAGCAAATGGCCTCCAGATTGTATTAAATGCTTTTAATACTTTTATGGGGAACCTCGGTCTTAAAATCAACAGAACTAAGTCATTTGTGATGAAGACCGGACCCAAATTAGCAAAAACTAAAAAATTTGTTCTAGATGGGCATGAGATACTCAAGGTCCCACATTTTACATATCTGGGGGTCCCCATTGATGTAGATTTTAATTGGAAATTTTTAGTTAATATACATTCAATACAATTCCAAAAAGCCATAGAAGCAGTTTTTAGGTTTGCGAAAAGACTCCGACATAAACCTGTTAAAAAATGATGACTGTTTTCTCCTCCAAGTGTCTTTCTATTGCGACATTTGGAGCCGGGATTTGGGGGTATGCAGAATGTACAGGACTCCAGACTGTAGAAAAGGTTATTAGCAGTCCCCCAATCTACACCAGTAATGTTTTGTCATAAAGAAGTAGGCTTGAGATACATATCTAACTATATAAAGCTTCAACCTGTATTATTGTGGGTAAAAATCTGGACTAAGCCAGAAGCGTTTTTATGTAGAAAGGTAATACAGGATTGTCTCCTCTTATCACGATTTCTGGATATACCCTGGCTTAGATATGTCTATCTCTCCCTCCTATCATTAGGATTAGGAGATTTTTTCTTTAAACCGGATACTTTAACAAGACAGGACATTAAGAAGGTTAAAGACATATTCTGGCAGAAAAACCAGGCCATGGAGTCAGCCTCGGGTGTAATCAGATCATGGACGAGGCGTGAGACACAACAACTTCAACCAAAGCTATATTTGACTATTATCAATCACGAGCGACAAAGGTTTTTACTTACGAGGCTACGTTTAAATACCTTACACTACCTGGTAGCATTTCCAGCATGTGGAACCTGGTTCAAGAACCTTCCTCCTTGTCGCTGTGATGGAAAGACATCTCAGAGTACATTGCACTTTATGCTTTTTTGCACTTTATATGCTGTTGCGAGAAAAAGGTTTTTACGTCCGTAATTTTTGTATAAAAGTATTAGAACTAGCCAGCTTGCTTATTCTCACTTACATAATTTGGGAAACATGGACATAATTCAGGCCGTCTTAAATTTTATATATGCTGCTCATGGTATTCGGAAAATGTATTAATAACGTTTTTTAGCAATTTTATGATTGAGAAATTTGTATGTTTTATTTATTTGATGTCTTTCATGGTCTTTTTGTACCAAATAAAGTAATGAATGATGAATGATGATGATGATTGAGTGTACTTTAACCAAGTGTCTAGCTGGCTTGAGTTAAGTGGATGTGTGTCAAATATGAGCCCTGGGCCACATGACTTCACACTGTGAATGCAAGACAGTACACCATGACAGACTGGTGTGGTGTACAGTGTGTAAAGCAGGCTGCAGGATCAAATCAAATACAAGAACAAACCTGCAACATTTTCCCAGGAGATGTGGGCTGAGTGGTGGCTATAGGGGATGCAGGCACTCTGTTGACTTTGTGCAATTTGCACAGTAGTGGTGTCAATACGTGAATCACTAATGAGTATAGCCATCATGGAAAATAAAGATTATCAAAAAGGCAGATTTTGACTGTACCTCAACTTTCCATCAGAGGCAGGGCAAGCAAGCAAGCTGTGTAACTTTGTTGCTAAGGGTAGTATGACACAAAACCTTACCCTTGTCATGCAGTGGTTGCGTTAACAATGGAAATATATTGCCATCTGAAAGGCAAATACACATCAATGTAGAAATTAAAGTGAATGAGATTAAAGTCTGTATGTCAGCAACTTTATTCATGTCAACATCTAGTGCAGGTCACCAGTAACATATTGCTATTACATTGGGACAAATCCACACCAGCAGCCTGTCCTGGATGACTAACCTGTTGTGGAGGACATCACGCCCCCCCAAGGATGAAGACACCTTCCAGCAACTCCTGGACTCCATTGGAACACCTTCTCTGGTCACGGAAAGTAATGACAGTGTTACTAGGTCTCTAGATGTTCCACCCTCCCCAGGACATACCCATCTGCCAGCCCTAGCACAGTTCAGGACTCCAAGGAACCCCACGTTGTCTTCCAAAGGTGAGCAGTAGGAGGTCAACGGCAGCTGGTAGATGAAGAACAGAGATGGAGACCATTGTGGGCACCCTATAGGAGTCCATAGGTGCCTTAGTCTTGATAAGGACAACCCTGAGGCAATCAAGTGCACCTACTCTTTGCTCCATAGAATGGATCAGTCCCTGGCAGACATTGCTGGTGCCATTAGGCTGAGGCAACAACAACGGCCCTGCCAGTGTGACACCAGTGAGGTTGCCACATAGCTAGGGGCCATCTCCATCATCTTTCAATCTATGGAGCACAATCAGGACTCCTATATTACAACTAAGGGTGCCTTCTACAGCCACCTTGTTGGCTTGTGGTGTGCCATGAACCCCTTGTCAGTGCTGTGGTGCTTTTCTTGCTGGCGCAGGCAAGTTCCTTTGGGGCAGGGGAGCCAGATCTTCTCCACCTGATGTGTGTGTACTTCAGATACCTCCTGCACAAACACCACCACCCTCAGGGGGCGCACAACACACATCAGAGGGTGAAGATGTGGACTTCACTGCTTTCGGGCATTGAACTGCCCAGTAACATTTCTCTGTGCCCCTTGGCCAGTTTTTCACTGGACCTGTGTTTATCATCATGCCACCTCCCTTGTCACCTAGTACAGTCCCCTTTTCATATGCCCACCTATTAACCTGATCCATTTGTGGACTGTTAATGTAGTCTACCTTCTGTTAATGGTTAATGGCAATTTGGACACCCTTCCTAGAATACTCTTCACCTTGACATGTCACATGACATGTATCCCTATGGACCATGTGTCCATAGGGATACATGCCATGGACTTCAACAATTTTAGGGTTGTTGCCGCAAGAACTGCTACTTTGGAATTAACTATGCACACACCTAAATAAATCTACTCTTATGACCCAGATTGTTTTGTGTCTGTGGCATATAGGACTAATTAGATCATGGTGGATGTGTTCCTACAAAAGCCACTTCTTACTAAGAAAATAGCGCTACAGTCATCATCATCATCATTAACTTTATTTCGGTAAGTAAAAAACAAACCATTAAAGTACAATACACAACAAAAAGAAAGAGGGCTTCTTAAAAGCAGGGGGGTACTAAAAGAATAAGGTAAAAGCACAGTTAAAAGGGACAAGACAAGTTTAAAAAACAAACAAGAAATAAGCAGCCAGATAAACATCACTTAATATAATGAAAGGCTGTACTCAATAATGAGAATAGTTCCATGAATCAGCACTGGTTAAAAATATAATACACCAATATCTATATCCTGTAGAGCAATCACACATCCAATTTGATAAATATACTTAAATAAGTCTAAAAATTAATTCCCCACTCTTGCTCCTTAAAATTGCCAATCTCAGATGTCAGAATAATACAAAAATGTTTTCCTTTTTTTTTTTTTCCCCATTAATAAAACTATCTGGGTGGATGAATTTCGTTTTAAAATTCTCACGACATAAAATGAGGGTTCAGTTCCATAGGTCTATAGATAATCCATAATAAACCAAACCAAGGTCTATGTCCTGTACAACAAAAACTGCAATAATACATCCAAGTTGAGTAAATATACATAGATAAAACTAAACAATAACTACACAGTTTTGTCCCTTAAACTTGCTAATCTCAACCGCCAGATAGACTCGAGAAATCTTGCCACTGGTAGAGCTATCTGGACGGACGGGTCACATTTTAAAATTCTCTCAGGATCTAACCCCTAATTGTTTGCAAAGCGGGATGAGCCAAAGTGCTCTTTGTTTGTGATATGCTTGACAGTGGAAGAAAACGTGTGAAACAGTTTCTTCACTTTTACAACCCATCGGGCAACCTTTAGATCTATTAGTTGAACTGGACCATTTGTACGTAAAGCAGCACAGAGGGAGAGACCCGATCCTAAACCTGATAAAAAGGGCACGAGCAAATGGAGATAACTTTGCATCCAAAAAGGGCTCAAATTCGTAATGACATTTAACAAGTAAAAAATTGTCGGACATAGACAATGGAATAGAACTAGCAAATTGTCCAACCTGAACATTTTGCCAATAAGCATCCTTTAACAGCTGTGCAGCATTTTTAGTAATAGAAGTAGGATCATGCCAATAGGAACCTAAGCCAAGTCGAGAAAAGGATTGTTCAACAAAAACGCACCATTTAGATTTAATACTAGAATCGCGGCCCACCACATTGAGAAGGCCACACCGAAAAGGGGTTAGGGCATCTGTTGTCCACAACCAAATCCAAAACAGCAGGGGCCTTAGGGCAGCATTCTGTGAGATTGAGAAAAGATTTAGATCCAGATGAATGGGCAAGGATGGGGTACTCGATGGAACCTTTAGCATCATTTTTAGAAACTGATTTTCCGCCCTAGCCAGATTTGCCAAATTACAATGGCCCCAAAGTTTAGCTCCATATAAGGCGGCCCCCCTAGCTTGAGCTTTGTATATTTCCAGTGTAGGAGGTATTGCAAATTTCGGGGAACAAGAGGCAAATCTGACAATTCCACCCGCCCTCTGCTTCAGGCATAATAAAGATTTATGGTGCTGGGCATGCCAAAGATGTGAATCTTCCACTTTATTACCTAGATAATCAAAGGTACCCACCCTTTCCAAGGGGACATCATCTAAGTATACAGGCCTCTTCATTTTTTGCCTAATATCTCCAAAGACCATGGCCCTGATTCTAAGCTTGGCGGGCGGCGGTCAAAAGACCGCAGCGGTCATTCTGGGTTTCCCACTGGGCTGGCGGGCGACCGCCGAAAGTCCGCCCGCCAGCCCAGCGGGAAACACCCTTCCCACGAGGAAGCCGGCTCAGAATGGAGCCGGCGGAGTGGGAAGGTGCGACGGGTGCAGTTGCACCCGTCGCGAATTTCAGTGTCTGCAAAGCAGACACTGAAATTCTTTGTGGGGCCCCCAGGGGCCCCACGACACCCCATACCGCCATCCTGTTCCTGGCGGGCGAACCGCCAGGAACAGGATGGCGGTATGGGGTGTCAGAATCCCCATGGCGGCGCAGCAAGCTGCGCCGCCATGGCGGATTCCCATGGGCAGCGGAAAGTCGGCGGTACACCGCCGGCTTTCCGCTTCTGGCCGCGGCTGTACCGCCGCGGTCAGAATGCCCGGCGGAGCACCGCCAGCCTGTTGGCGGTGCTACCGCCAACCTCCGCCATGGCGGTATTTACCGCCAGGGTCAGAATGACACCCCATGTATTTTGTTTTTGCTGAATTAATTGATAACCCATGGTCAGTGCAAAACTCCAGGAATCTGGAGAGCAGCCTAGAAAGGCCCATAGCAGTACGTGATAACAATAGGGTATCATCTGCAAACAGAAGACAGGGAATCTTCTGCCCGCCCAGGCTAGGGGCATCACATTGACAGTCTAAAAAATATGGCAAACAGGCATTAATAAACAAGAGAAATAGGGTGGGCTCCAAGACACAGCCTTGCCTCACGCCCCGTGCAGTTGGAAAAGCAGGAGTCAAATCGCCAATAGCGCCCCAGCGGACTTTAGCACAATTATCAGAATAAAGATCCTTGATAATAATAATCATGGAACCCGGAACACCAGTGGTACTAAGGACCTCCGAAGCTTGCCACGCGGGACCAGGTCAAACGCAGACTTCAAATCAACAAAGGCCACAAATAAGTGGCCTTTGTCTGCATCTACGGTCTTCCACTTGATGGTGGTAAATAGGAAGATCTGATCGATAGTGCTGATCTTGTCCCTAAATCCTGCCTGGAGATGGCTTAAGACCTGATTTTTCGTTATCCATTGTTTTAATCTAGTTAGCAACTGGTACGAAAAAAAATTCTGCAAGTTGTCTAATAGACTAATAGGCCTATAATTCCCGGGGGAGCTCTTGTCTCCTTTTTTATGAACGGGGACAATAATCGCCATCTTCCACGAGAGCGGATAGGATCGAGATGCCATGGCAGTGTTTGATACCCTGTTGATATATCGGGTCCACACAGATAGGTCTGATTTGTACAGATCCGAGGGAATACCATCTTGGCCAGGGGCCCTTCCAGATCTTTGAGCGCAAATTGCAATCTCTGTTTCTTTTAGGGTGAAGGGCAGCATTGCGGGCGGGGCCCCGTTCAGCGGTTCTTGTCCCGGCGGGGCCCCGTTCAGCGGGTCTTGTCCCGGCGGGGCCCTGTTCAGCGGTTCTCGTCCCGGCGGGCCCTGTTCAGCGGTGCTCCTCCCGGTGGGGCCCTGTTCAGCGGTGCTCCTCCCGGCGGGGCCCTGTTCAGCGGTGCTCCTCCCGGCGGGGCCCCGTTCAGCGGTTCTTGTCCCGGCGGGGCCCTGTTCCGCGGTGCTTGTCCTGTGTGTCTAGGGAGCCAGACCTGGGCAAGACTTCCCGCTCATTCCCCATCCGAACTTGCAGTCGCGGCGCCCTCCTGTGATGGAGTCCTGGGCCCGTGGGTGTCGACCGTCACACCCGGAATGGGGCTGGTGGGGCACTCCTGGGCAGCTCGCCTCCTGCCTGACTTCTCCGCCCTGCTGGCCTTGCCCTCCTTCGCTGAAGCTCTGTGGCCCTTGCCTCCCTTGGATGATGTGGCAGGTGACGGGGCAAGGCTACTGTCCTTGGTGGCAGCCGTCTCAGTCTTGTCGCGCCGGGCCTTTTTCTTTTTTGTCCTCTTCCCAGGGGGTGGGCTGGCTGTCACCTTGCTGCTGGCGGATGTTCCTGCCCTAGGATCTGGTGGGCTCCAATAGCCCTGCACTTTGGTCACAGTAAATGCAGGGCTGGTGGTGGCTGAGGTGCTTTTTTTACTCTTACCAGATGGAGGGGGTGGGTCAGTGAGTGGAACGAGCTCAAGGTTGGAAAGGAAAAGCACTTGGGAAGGACAGGGACGGGTAGGTGTAGTGGGTTTGGGAGTGGAGGAAGAGGATGTGGTTGTAGGAGAGTCAAGTGTGGTGTCTCTGGGTGCAGGTGCCTGTGTCGGAGGCTGTCGTGAGGTGGATGGCTGTTGGGTGGGTGGCTGCCTGCGTTTGTGTGCTTTGGAAGAAGGTGTGACAGACACGCTGGGAGAGGACACAGGGGACGTGTAAATGGCAGTGGGGGTGGTGACTGCACGTGTGCGGACTGTAATGGAGGGTGTGCTGGGGATGGAAGTACTGGCTGATGGTGGTGTGCATGCAGGTGTGAGTGGAGACGTCACAGGGAGGGAGGAGGGAGATGAGGAGGTGGGGGACACAGAGGTGGTAGTGACTGTTGGCATGTCTGCATCTGGATGTTGCTTGGGTGAATGCTTGTGGGATTAGTGGTGCTTATGTCTGGATGAGCTGCCCTTGGGTGTAGAGGTGTGTGCAGGCTGGTCTGATGGTGTGGATGGGATAGGCAGAGGAACAAGAGACTGGGACTGGGTGGAGGGAGTCAGAAGAGGGAGGCTGGAGACAGGGACAATGGCTGCCGTCAGTGCTGAGGCCAGAGCGTTGAACGATCGCTGATGGGCAGCCTGACCCGAATGAATGCCCTCCAGGTATGCATTGCTCCGATGCACCTCCCTTTCTACACCTTGGATGGCATTCAAAAGGGTAGACTGGCCAACAATGAGTGTCCTGAGGATGTCAATGACCTCCTCACTGAGGGCAGCAGGGGTAACTGGGGCAGGGCCTGAGGTGCCTGGGGCGAAGGAGATGCCCGCCTTCCTGGGCGAGCGGGCACGGAGCGAAGGCTGAGGGGCTGCTGGGAGGGCGGGGCTGGTGCGCTGGGTTAGCGGCTGTACCTGTTGTGGCGGTGGGCACGGATGTTGCCGCCACCGCTAGGGAGCTCCCTTCCGAGGACGTGTCGGTGTCGCTGACGTCTCCACAGGTCCCCGTTGTGGAGCTCCACTCGCCCTCCGTCTCACTGGTGTACTCGGAGTCTGTTGTATGGCCCTCCGGGGCCATGTGAGATGCAGCTCCCTCGTGCGCCGATGCCGCTTCTCCTCCGTCTGATGATGCTAATGCACACATGAACAGGAAGACAAAGAAAATGGGGGGGGGAGAAATGAAGACAGGTTGAGTGCATGCATTGGCAGCACCGTTGTAGGAGAGGACAGACACAGAAGCCCCCTGAACTAGGCCGCGCAATCGGGGTACACTACTCAGTTATTGTGACTAGGCCTACAGGTCTATGGACGACAGATGCACACATGGGTGAGGCCGGACCATGGATAGCTGTACTTGGCACCTTACAGAGGTGGGGGGCGGGGGCACAGGGCCGTGTCTAACGGAGGGGCCTAGCCTACAGAATGCGCCCTGGCCTGGAGATAGCCACAGCCCTCCTCCCCCACCCAGACACCTTCACTGCGCGCAAAGATAGCAGAATGTGCTGATACTCACCCCCTTGTGTCTGCTGTGATGTCCTGACGCGCCCATCCAAATCGGGGTAGGCCACCGCCAGGATCCGGGACATCAGGGGGGTCAATTGGCGGCTGGCACCCCTCCTACGTTGGGAGGCCATCCCCAGCAGAGACTCGGCGGTCTTTCTGGTCCCGCGGCAGATGTCCTCCCACCTCTTTCGGCAGTGGGTGCCCCGTCTGTTGTGGACCCCCAGGGCCCGGACGTCCTTGGCGATGGCACGCCAAATGTCGATCTTCTGATGGGCGCTGACCTATGTGACATGTACAGGGTGGTAAAGGAAATCGCATCAGTTTTCTGCCTGGTCAATGTGAGTGCCCCCCCCCTCCCCAACCTTGCCATGTGGCACAAGCTCTCATCTTTCGTGCGTTGCACTCCTCACTCGCTCCCCTCCCCACCATCTTACATACACCCCACTCAACACAGGCATAGCCCATTCAACGTGCACCCTGTGTATCGGAAGTGAAGGCAGGGGCCCTTTCCCCAGTCGCAGCAGCCATTGTATCTCCCAGACCGAGGTCACAGCAGCACTTGCAGTATAGGTCCTCTCCTGTGGATGATCAGGTCTCGAGTGATTAAGCAAGTAGAAAATGGCGGTCAGGCCCGCGGCGGTGTGACCGCGGCGGTGCGTACCGCGACCGCCAGCGCACATCGTCATTGGCTCCTGAGACCCATAGGGTTCAATGTTAACCAATGCTGCTTTGCGCCGCGGTCTTCGACCGCCTACCGCCACGGTGTGCCACGCCAGCGCAGTGACCTCACATCCCACTGTCACACTTCACAGGTCAGGCAGCCACCATTTCAGGGGCCCACATGGCATGATTTCTACTGCGTCACACAGGCCTAGGCCCTGCATTGCCACTCATACAAGCCATTCCATGCATAGCGATTCGTGTACTGTGCAAGCTGTGTGAACGAACCTGTGGGTTGCTTGACTGTGAGCTCCATGTTGTCCTTCCTAGGCACCGTCCGCTGGGACTTGCGAGGAGAAGGATGAATCCTCCCGTGTACCGACCGCTGGTGTACCTGTCGACAATGGAAGAACGACATATCATACTTACATACCGGCTTGACAGAACAACTATACATGAACTATGTGCCCAGCTGGAGCCAGACCTGATGTCCCCCATCCGCCAACCCACAGGGATTCCCCCTCTGGTGCAGGTTCTGTCAGTACTCCATTTTTTGGCAAGTGGGTCTTTTCAGACAACAGTGGCCATATCATCTGGGATGTCTCAGCCTATGTTTTCCAAGGTTTTGTCCAGAGTGTTGTCTGCCCTGATGAAATACATGCGGAGCTACATTATTTTCCCTGAGGTGGGCGAGTTGGCTACAGTGAAGGGTGATTTCTATGCCCTTGGACATATCCCCAACATCATTGGTGCCATTGATGGGACCCATGTGGCTCTGGTTCCCCCCAAAGAAAGTGAGCAGGTGTACCGAAACAGAAAAAGTTATAATTCGATGAATGTCCAGGTGGTCTGTTTGGCTGACCAGTACATCTCCCATGTAAATGCCAAGTTCCCTGGGCCAGTGCATGACGTGTATGTCATGCGAAATAGCAGCATCCCTTATGTGATGGAACAGCTACAGAGACACCGTGTGTGGCTAATTGGTGACTCTGGTTACCCCAACCTGTCGTGGCTACTGACCCCAGTGAGGAATCCCCGGGCCAGGGCAGAGGAACGGTACAATGAGGCCCATGGGCGATCTAGGAGGATCATAGAAAGGACCTTCGGCCTCCTGAAGGCCAGGTTTAGGTGCCTGCATATGACAGGGGGATCCCTCATGTACTCACCAAAGAAGGTGTGCCATATCATCGTAGCCTGCTGTATGCTTCACAATCTTGCATTGCGATGCCAGGTGCCTTTTCTGCAGGAGGATGGTCCAGATGGTGGTGTTGTAGTAGCTGTGGAGCCTGTGGAGAGTGAAGAGGAGGAAGACGACGGGGACGACACGGACAACAGGGAGACAGTCATAGAACAATACTTTCAGTAGCACACAGTTAAGAATCAGCCACCCCATTTTACATTTACTTAAGGCCTCATGCGTCTCCACTGTCTGTGTTTCCCCCCAGTTCCAGTTAACTGATTAGTGACTTTCCCTTCCCTTTTCAGAGATGTATGACCCACTGCCTGACTTCAGCTTTGTTTGCCCATGGACTGAAGCTTATTGAAATTGGTATGTTGTCTTCACAAAGTGCCTGGACATTATAGCACCGTTATGTGTAATACATTTGTTAAGAATACAAGCAGACTCCTGTTTTTTTAAGTGGAATCAGTGATTTATTTTAAGTGCTACATATAGGTACATGATTGGGAAACGGTGATGGGTGGGGGTGGAGTAATGTCCATGGCAGAGTCCAGTTCTCAGTCGCACAGGTGCATTGTCCATATGCCTGTGGAAGGATGGAGCAGGGGCAGTTCAAGGTTGGACAGGGTGACAATGTGGGACAGTGGGATGACATCAGGGGGTATCTTAGGCTGGCGGGGGTCTTGCAATCCTACTCTGTCTTCTTGTGAGATCTCAGGTTCCGCTTGCAGGGTGGTTCTTCTTCTGCAGGAGGTGGGGTTCTGGTGGCCTGTCGTTGTGTGGGGGCCTCCTGTCCACTAGCGCCGGCGGAGGTGGTAGGCTGTTCCTGGCCTGGGCTAGTGACAGGGGCCCTTTGGGGTGCCACATGGTCCCGCAATGTGGTGACGATCTGGGTAAGGGCCACGACGATGGTCCCCATTGCGGAACCGATGTTCCTCAGTTCCTCCCTGAACCCCATGTACCGTTCCTCCTGCAGTTCCTGGATCTCCTGGAACCGGGCCAGTACCGTCGCCATCGTCTCCTGGGAGCGGTGGTATGCTCCCATGATGGAGGAGAGGGCCTCTTGGAGAGTCGGTTCCCCGGGCCTGTCCCCCCCCTGTCGCACAGCAGCCCTCCCAGTTCCCCTGTTTCCCTGGGCCTCTGTCCCCTGGATGGTGTGCCCACTACCACTGCCCCCAGGTCCCTGTTGTTGTTGGGGTGGTGGGTCAACCTGGGTGCCCTGTAGTGGTGGACACACCGCTGATTGACGTGTCCTGGAGACAGAGGCATGGGCCCGCTGGGTGGGAGCTGTGCTGGTGTTCCCAGAGGGGGTTGGGTCTGGTGTAGCCTGTGGCTGTCTGTGGGGAACCGACTGTCCAGAGGTCCCCGATGGGCCGGGCTGGTCGTCTGGCTCCAGGGAGACAGAGCTGCTGTCATCGCTGGGGACCTCTTCTGGGGGTGGGATGGACATCTCTGGACCCTCCGTGGCGGTGTGGTGGCGTTCGGGTCCTGCAGGGGTATAAGAGTATGGTTATTGCTTCTGTGTGTGGCATTTCGTGTGATGGGTGGGTGTCCGTGTACCCAAGTGCAGGAATTCCCTTGTGGGGGCTTTTGTGAGGGTGGCTTGTGGGGGTGATGTGTGTGTGCAGTGGTCATGCTTTGGTGATGGGTGTCCATGCTTTGTGGTCCCATGCAGGGCTTGGTGTTGGGATGGGTGGGTTGTGATGGTGAGCCTTTTGCTAGGGGTTGGTGTGATGGGGGTGGGGGTGAGGGTGGGGGTATGATTTGGCATGCAGGTGGGGTGGGGGTGGGAAGCAGTAGTGAAGATTTGCCTTACCAGAATCCATTCCTCCGGCTACTCCTGTGAGGCCCTCAGGATGCAGGATGTGCAAGACTTCCTCCTCACACGCGGTAAATACTGGGGGAGTAGGTGGGGGTCCGCCGCCAGTCTTCTGCACCGCAATGTTTTGCCTTGATACCATGGAACGCACCTTCCCCCGTAGGTCGTTCCATCTCTTCCTGATGTCCTCCCGATTGCGTGGATGCTGTCCCACCGCGTTAACCCTGTCCACTATCCTTTGCCATAGCTCCATCTTCCTGGCAATTGTGGTGTGCTGCACCTGTGCCCCGAAGAGCTGGGGCTCTACACGGACTATTTCCTCCACCATGACCCTGAGTTCGGCGTCACTGAACCTGGGGTGTCTTCGGGGTGCCATGGGGTGGTGTGGTTGAGGTGTGGGGTGGCGTTTGTGGTGATGTGTGTGGTGCGTGTGGTGGTGTGTGGTGTTTGGTGCGTGGATGTTGTGTGGGTGATGATGTTGTGTGCCTCTGTGTTGTGGGATTGTCTATTCTGTGCTCTCTCTCTAGCCTTCGTCAATGGTTCCGGGTCGTAGGGGTTTGTGGGTGATGTGGGTGTGTGTTTTATATTGTGTTGGGTGTGTGGGAGTGGTGTTAATATGTGTATCAGGTGTGTGTATTTCAAACAGACCAATGTGGCTGAGTTTTCTATGTGTGTGTGTATTTTGACCACGGCGGTGAGTACCGCCAATGGAATACCGCGTTTGAAAGACCGCCGCGTGGATTCGTGGGTCGGAATGGTATGGGCGTATTTCTGTTGGCATGACGGTGGAGGTTTGGTCATCGCCATTTTTTCGCTGACCTTTGATGTGGCGGACTTTTGTGGATGTCGGGTTTTTGGCGGTTTGCCAGTTGCGGGTCAGAATGACCGTGGCGGTTTGCCGCGGCTGCGGCGGTGTTATGGCGGTCTTCTGACCGGCGGTAAGCGCCTTTTACCGCCAGGGTCAGAATTACCCCCATAGTTCTTTCTCGCATATGTAATGTCATCCCGGTTCTTTACCTTTAAGGCTTCAGATAAAAGATGCTTGGCCACCCGGCACTCTTTGTCAAACCATTTGCACCTAGGAGCAGAAGGTTTTGTTTGGGGTTTGGAAGGTTTAGTGAAAAGCTCCTTAAGTTCCTCAAAAAAAAACACATGGGCGGACAAAATTTCTGAAGGAGATAACGTGATGGAGTCCTCAAAAAGTTGGTGACGGGACAACATAATGCCAAGCTTGTGGGTCAGTAAGTTAGATTTAAAAAATGAAGGCCACTTTACCGCAAGCTTATTAGTGGAAAGTTTCAACAGATCACTTCGACCAACCAAACCAGCGGGTAGATCAAACAGGGCTACGTTATATGCAATTTGCAGGGGGGCATGGTCGCTAGTGTGGGGAAGACCCACCTCTACATTAGTTATGAGATGCCAAACTCGCAAATCCAAGATGACATAATCCAAACGACTACTATAATTACCTCTGAAAAAAGTGGGCCTAGCAGGGTTATCATTTGGAAATCGGCCATTTCCAAAACGGAGGCCATAAGTAAGTGCAAGGTCTATTATCTGAGACACCCTAGGGAAAGGAATGAGTGGCGTAGGATGAAATTGAAGTGGGGGAATGTTCCACACTACGTCCTCATCCTGAGTGGACTCAGCAAAGGCTGAGCCAAGTTCAATTTGGGCGTTAAGATCACCAGCAATAATGACGCGCTACAGTCACTATCACCTGCTCTGCTTGGACATGCCCAAGCATCATGCACATCCACTGCCCTGGCATTATGTCTTCAGTCTAATATAAGTGTTGAACATCACGGTATGACAATAGGCATCAGTTATTTGACAGGCACAGTGACAATGCCTTCATATTCACACATATTAGGTTACCTGTACAAAATGGATCCTGTGAGCAAATGTGAGCCACCAACACAGTTTCACATATCCACACATATCTTTCTCTATGATCCTGACGACGTGATTAAGCACATATGATAGCATCAATCCTTACATATGCATGCACTGACAAAACGCAGATATGAATGCCCAGACTCCTTCTCATTTAGCATCATATATATGCCACTCTAGGATGCAGGACCTCAGTTAAACACATTGGATGTCAGTATGTGTGAAATTCTAGTAATACCTCTTTGTAGGCCTGTGTCAAAAGGTAAATGGTGTCACTGGGATATGTAGAGTCAATTATTACCTCTGCCCCTGAGAGCCATCACATGCATTGAGTGTGAATGTAACCACCCATTAATCAGTTGGACAATATGCACACATATCTCCAAATAGGAGCCAAAGCACTGACCCAGGAACAAAGCTACACATCCCCAGGGTAAGAGGAAATGTGAAACTTATGACATTCAAAATCAGCAAGTAGTCTGAAAAGGTCACATGCATACAATGCTACACTGAGCAAATAATCAATGTCAAGTGTTGGAAAATGGGTTATTGGTTAGGGCAAGTAAGAACCTACATTTAGCTATAGGCCACTAACCTCCACTTAGGTCCGGTTAGGTCTCAGTAAATTAATCCTAGCTCAACCCTTGGTAGCTTGGCAACGAGCGACAAGGCTTAACTTAGGAGACAAAGCGTAGAGCATTCAAATATCACAAAACAGTAATTAAATAAAACACAGGAAACAGTTTAAAAATCCAAAACCAATTTATAAAAATAGGAAATATTTTAGCTCTAAAATGACAACACAATGAATAAAATCAGATAAAGGGAACCGGAGATATGATTCAATGCTTTTTAGCGCTTAGAAACGAATAGCACCAATCTGGTCATTTGGTAGCACCTCGACCAGGGCAAAATCAAAGTTTAAGGCTGACTGCCATGGAGACCTGCTTGGCTACAGCCCGTGGGAGGCCTCAGTTAAAAGTTTACCTTCTGACTTAGTCGTTTGCTTGAAGATTTTCTTCAGCGGGACGAAGTCACCAGTCCAATCCGACCTCCTGGACCTTTTCCTTGGAAATGCGTCGCGGGAGCCCTCGTTGAGATTTAGTCGGACTTATTTGTTTTTTTTAGAGGAAAATCCTTTGACCCTAGCAAACCAGAATCTTGATCCGATGTCCCTGGAGCCCTTTCGAATACACTGCCTGGAAGTTCCCAGTCAACTTTCTATGTTCGGACTTAGTCATTTTTTCCGAGATTTTCTTCTCCAGGATGAACCTTCAAGTCAGGCAGGGTCACGGTTAAAGCAAGCCGGCTAGAGTTGCTGTGGGGGGTCGGTCCCTTTATGGAGCTTTTTTCCAAAAGTTCTCCAAAGTTCTCCAAACTTCTGGATCTTCTTCCAGGTGTTCGTTTAAGGTTCTTTCGGTGTCCACACCTCACCCCAAGGGTCCAGATGCTCTGAGATGCTCCTTGAGGGTGCAGACTTCAACTCCTAGAATGCAAATGGCACAAACTGCAACACGTCCACTGGACAGTGGTCAGCTGGTCAGGTTCTTAAGGAGTTGGTGCAGGGGACTCTGTTTAGCATTTTTTCACCTCTAGCAAACAGGGAGCCCCTCCTTGAACCAGTTGAAGCCAGGCAAAGTCCTTCTTGTGGTGAAGCCCAAGTGTGCAGCTAGTGCAGTCCTCCAGAGTGTGGTGCCCAGGTGCAGGCCAGGGATCCAGCAGGGCAGTCCTTCTTCTCCTGTAGTTCTTCCTTGTAGGGATCTGAAGTGTGGGTACAGATCTGCTAGTTTCATTCTCCTGGGTAAAAAAACAAGGCGGTCCTGGTACTCCAATCAGGTGCAGGGTCCTTACCCCTGTGATGACCACTTCCTGGGAAGTGTGGCAAAAATCAATCACAGGGAGGAACATTCCTCAAAAATCCATCATGGCTGGAAATTATTTTTGGAGGTTACAGCTGGCTGAGCCCACCCACTGGTTTGCCTAAAAATCCTAAACACACCCCTCTCTTGCCCTCTCCTAATCTAATCAGGGGGGCACCTAATTGTTTGGGTTTGTAGGATGTAAGGGAGGTGCTGGGTTGCTCCAAATTTCCTTCCCTGCCTTTGAAGACCAGTTTGGCAGTCCTCTGCCTTCCTGCTTCCCCATCTGCTGAGGGAAGATCTCCTCCCCCGGGCACATCTCTTTGTATTGAGCCCAGGCCACTTCACACCTCATTAAGGCAGCATGGACAGGCTGCAAGAGGCAGGCCAATCAGAGCAAAGCAGCAAAACACTACAGGGCTGAAGTTGGCAACTTTTTAGTTAAATTTTAAAACTTTTTACTTGAACAAGTTATGTTAAATCCAACAATTGTAAGTTGTCGGATTTATTATAAAATTAATTTGATACCAAACTTGATGTATCTTTTACTTAAAAGGTCTTTATAAAATAAAATAAACTCTTCCCATTCTAGCCTATGGAGGCCATTAACTACAATGAGGGAAAAACACATTTGGCTTTTTTACCTCACAACAGCTTATAAAACTATTTCTATTAGGTCCCTGCTTATAGTTACATGGCACCCAAACCTAGGGGCACATAGGGCACACCTTAGGGGTGGCATATGTAAAAATAAGGTAGTTTAAGAATTTGGAAGTACTTTTAATTTCAAAGTCGAACTTGCATGTAACTTTAATTTAAAAGTAGCCTGCAAGGCAGGCCTGCCTTTAAAATGACACTGGGCACCTCAGTAGTGCACATATTGGGGCACTACCTATGCTGGGGTCCCTAAACCTACATGCCCTACTATATACTAGGGATTTATAGGTAGGTTAAGGTCAATTATAATTAGCCTAATTTGCATATCCACTTTACACAGAGCACTAGCCCTGTAACTGGTAAGCAGTACACAGGGCACAGCCAAGAGTCAGTAACCACCAGTATCTGTCCAAAAAATTTGGGGTGACCAGGTTAAAAAGGACTATCCTACATCAAGGATGATTGAGGTTATACAGATAGGTGAGGACCACACCCATGATTTCTAAACAGTTAACAACAATGACCTACTAGTACAGTGGTGCAAGGGTGAGTGAGTAGGAATCAGGCACCAGTGTGTGTCCCAGCATAACCAGGAATGGGTAATATGGAGAGACAGAAACATGCATACTATACATGCAACATCTTTTACATGCACAGTACAACAGTAGGTGACTATCTGTGTTAGGTTGTGCTCAATTCACATGAAGAGGATCGCTCACAATTCCTTAATGATGAAGAGCACATAGGTGACTCATGTCTGGGGTAGACTGACTCGTGTCCATAGACCGCACACACAGTTACACATATCTAAAAACAATGCAGGGAATAGATACATCATGTACTCAACTCATCCTTAGCAATGATGACACATATTAAGCATGAAATGATCATGAATCCTGAAAGTAGTAAAAATATTTATGTATCAAAATATTATCCTTATGAAATAAAATTATCTTTCCTACACTAAGTTACTATACCTAATCTAAGCCTGAACTACCCTAATTTACCTATCCTGCATTAATTTACACATTCTAATCTAAGCCTAATCTATCTTAATCTACCTATCCTACAACTTCTACCTTAATACTACCTTAATGTAACTAAATTTATCTTAAAGTATCCTATATAGTTAGCAAAAAAGACATGTTATACATCTTCTTCCCACCCCCTTAACACACATGTATTTTCACAATACTAACATCAACTACACCTAAACATAAACTACCAACACATACTAAACTAAACAAATATATACACACATATATATTTGTTTTTAAATGTATTAATATATCCTACATATCCACCACCACCTGCTATAAACCTCTATAAAAATACTGAAATCTTTAAAAACACTTATATATAAAAACATCTAAAACATAACACCTACCTAAGGTAAACCATTCCTAAGCACTAACTCTGTGCCTAACTATCTAATAAAATATGAACTAAATCTAACCCTTCCACCCAAAAACAAAGTCCAAAACAAAGTTCAGACAACGTGAGAAATCTGAACCAGAGCCTTCTCTTTTGTGCCCTGCAGTCTGCCCAAAGTGATCTGCTCCCTCTTGATTTCTTCAAGGTTTGTGGTGATCTTCTTCAGTTCACATAAAATAAAGTTCTTAAAGAGGGAGCCACTCCTATGACTAGGCCTCCTGGTTGCCGTCTGTATGTATGCTGTTGCAGCCGCTTGTACCTGGGCTGGTGGGGCCTGTTGGTGGATTCCAGCGACTGTTGTTTTTACAGAAGAGGTGGGTCTGACTGCTGATGTTTTTGGAGAATGAGGGACATTTCTTTGCATGTGTATATAGTTTCTGCATATTAAGATACCACTTTGCAACCCATTTGATGTGGCGGTATTAGTCCCTCCGCATCTCAAATGTCTTGCAATCTTCAGCTGTCATATCATATAGGGTTGTAATGGTAAAACTTTGTTAGCACAATCTGTACATGAAAGAATGTGTGTGAAAATAGCTGATATTATGACTCAATCATATATGCATGACCAGACCAAATTACAAAATTGAGATGGGTGTATGCACAAGATACTGTCACAACATGGGCATCCCCTACCTGATCAAGGAAAATAGAGTCTGCTGCCATCTGTGTAGGTTTACTTTATGTAAATATGCTCGCAGTGAGATTACACCATATCATACCTAACAATGATTCACTCTCATGATGATGTATTGATTTTATATAGAACACATGGTCCTGAGTCAGTAAATTGGTTTGAGGAATTGCATAATACAAGTGGGCAGAGACTTTCACATACACATACATGAAAGTGATTAAGGTGATACAATGCAGGTAGTGTGCCTTGGTGTTGCCTACCCCATCTTGAGTCAGAAAAGGCACCAAGCATTGCTGTCTCCACTTAGTCATTGTCAGGCAGCCCATACATGGATATCTGTATGTCATTTCTATCCTGCAAAACATGACTGGGATAGCTTTAAATTATGAACCCTCAAGCAACTGCAGGGAAATATGACATGAGGATTCTGGTTTACACTTGCTTATTCATATTTCAACATTTTTCAGTACACACATCATCCAAAGCCTGCATTTGGCTGCAACATCATGATTTAGACAATGCTTCTCAGTAGTACCTATTTGCATGTCGAAGCACACATCAGAGCAAGAACTTGGTTGCATATAATGCAGGCACCCCCATGACTGTGAGTGAGGCTCAAGTACCTCTAAGGCTGCCTTACAACAGCCATACCTCACAGTAGGACAAGAAACAGAAGTCCCAGGTATCCATATGATGGTGTACAAACACATGAAGAGTCACACATGTAGCTATGTCATTTGTTGTCTGTCATTTTAATTAATTATCATTTCCATCTGAAAAAAACTATTGTTGCTAATATCCACAACAAAGTAAGTTAGTTTGTGATGGCTTTCATCTATTATGTATTTTGCCAGACATACTGCTACAAAACTGGTATGTTTTTGACAACAAATGAGGTGTAACACAACTGGTATGTTTGCCCACCCTTATGGTCAGTCAAACGATATATGTTTAGTTTGAGAGATCTAAAGTATGCAGCATTTCTGAGATAGGTGTGCTGCATGTTAATGGAACACATGGGGCATATTGAGACACACTCCACAATGGACTCTGCTCCAAAGGATGTCCTGCAGCTGAACCGCTAGAAAACTGGGAGGACTGCCTGCCTTCAACAAAGATCCAAGTCTCCCATGAGCAGCAGACCTACTCTCCAACCAACTCCAAGGAAAGGACTCTGCAGCCTCTAGAACTGCAAACCCGATGCCTGAAGTCACCACTGCACCTTCCATCACTGACCTGAGTGGAAGTGGGCCTCCAGTGCCAGCAAGGTCCCCAGCTGTCCTGAGTCTGAGTCCATTCTGGTTTTACCCCTAACGAACTCCCTGAAGGTGCCCGCAGCCTCTGTACACAGGCCACCCTCCCCTGCAGGTACTACAGAGAGAGAACCCGGAACCTCAAGCAACCACTGTACCCGTCACTGCTGGACAGAGTTGAAGTGGACACCTGGTGTCAACGATGTCCCCCAGCTCTCCTGAGCTTGAGTCCACTGTAGTTTCACCCCTCCTGGACTCCACAACGACATCTGCAGCCTCAGACTACAGGACCCCTCCAACCATGAGTGCTACCGGACAAGGAAACCCAACACCAAAGGACAACCCTGCATCCGTTGACCATGGGCCCTGGTGAAGAGAACCAAATGTGCACCTATACCCCAAGCACCCCACATTTGCATCTTACCTGTTGGTTGTCCCCAAGTGCCCCCTTGCCCCCCAGCAAGAGCCTGCAGCCTAAATCTACGGGGACCAATCCACTTTCAATTTAATTGGGCACCTGACGCTTACTGTACCTCTGCACAAAGCTGCCCCAGTGCTACCCAGAGTGACCTGTTGGCCCAGTACTTACCTTAAGTATACAAGAATGGCCCAGTGAGCCATCAATAAGTGATTGTTTACTGACTGTTTTTTTACCATAGGTTAACATTAAAGAACTGCTTCGATTTCTTAAACTAACATGTATTTGTGCTTGAAAATGTACGTACCTTATTATTAAGTTCTTGGTTTTAAAATACATATAAAGATGTATTCTTTGAGTGTCTGTCTCATTTATTGCCTCTGTGAGTACAACAAATGCTTTGCACTACCCTCTGGTAAGCCTCACTGCTCACCCACACTATCACAAAATAGAGCATTAGTCCTATTTACATTTGCCCCTGCAAACCAACTGGGTATCCACTGGACTCTCTGCATGGTGAACTTCTTTTTAGTGCACCATATAGAGAGCCAGCTTCTTACACAAACAGTGTCCGTGTGAACTCATTGCACATCATCTGTACCTGTGTCAAACCCAGTAGTTTATATAAACAACAGACCAATAGCTAGACATGTGACCCATAAATTAGACATGCTTAGCAACACACATTTCACTGTGCTACTACATACGTTTAAACTTAATTGTATAACTAAGTGCCTTTTTTAGTACCAGATAATGAGGGTCATTCTGACCTCGGCGGTAAAAGGCTCTTACCGCCGGTCAGAAGACCGCCATCATACCACCGCGGCCGCGGTAAACCGCCACGGTCATTCTGACCCACAACTGCCAAATCGCCAAAAACCCGACATCCACTGAAGGCCGCCTCATCAGCGGTCAGCGATAAACTGGAGATGACCAAACCTCCACCGTCACGCCAACACAAACACGCCCATGCCATTACGACCCACAAATCCACGCGGCGGTCTTTCAACCGCGGTATCCCATTGGCGGTACACACCGCTGCGGTCAAAATACACACACATTTACAAAACACAACCACATTGGACAATTCGAAATACACACACCTGATACACATACATACACCACTCCCACACACCCATCACGATATAAAACACACACCCTCAACACCCACAAACCCCCACAACTCAAAATTCAGAGACAAGGCGCAAAACACAGAGAGAGAGCACAGGGAACGCAAAGCACAACACACACAGGAACCCAACATCATCACCCACACCACATCTACGCACAAAACACCACACACCACCACACTCATCACCACAAACACCACCCCACACCTCATCCACACCACCCCATGGCACCCCAAAGACACCCCAGGTTCTCGGACCAAGAACTCAGGGTCATGGTGGAGGAAATAATGAGGGTAGAGCCCCAGCTCTTCGGCACACAGGTGCAGCACACCACAATAGCCAGGAAGGCGGAGCTATGGCAAAGGATCGTCGACAGGGTCAACGCTGTGGGACAGCATCCCAGAAATCGGGAAGACATCCGAAAGCGCTGGAACGACCTACGGGGGAAGGTGCGGTCGATGGTGTCAAGACACAACATCGCTGTGCAGAAGACTGGCGGTGGACCCCCACCCACTCCACCCGAATTCACAGCATGGGAGCAAGAGGTCTTGAACATCCTGCATCCTGAGGGCCTCGCTGGAGTAGGCGGAGCAATGGACTCTGGTAAGTCTAATCTCAACTACTTCACCCCCCCCACCCACCAGCATGCCAACCCACACCCCCACCCTCACCCCCAACCCCCCAGCACACATCCTCACAGTTAATGTCTCACCAGCACAACCCACCCAACCCAACACCAACCCCTGAATGCCAACACAAACCATGGACACCCATCACCTAAGCATGACCACTGCACATACCCATCCCCCCCCAAACCACCCTCACAACTCCTCCCACAAGGGACTGCCAGCACTGGGGGACAAGGGCACCCACAAATCGCACGCCATGGCACACACAAAAGCAATAACCATACTCTTTTACCCCTGCAGGGCCCGAACGCCAACACACCGGCCAGGAGGGTCCAGATTTGTCCATCCCACCTCCAGAACAGGCCCCCAGTGATGAGAGCAGCTCTGTCGACCTAGAACCTGATGACCAGCCCGGACCATCGGGGACCTCTGGACAGTCGGTTACCCTCAGTCAGCCACAGGCCACAGCAGACCTACCCCCCTCTGGAAACACCAGCACAGCACCCACCCAGCGGGCCCATGCTTCTGTCTCCAGGACAGGTCAAGCAGCGGTGTGTCTACCAGTACAGGGCACCCAGGGTAACCCACAACCCCAACAACAACAGGGACCTGGGGGCACTGTTAGTGGGCACACCGTCCAGGGGACAGAGGCCCAGGAACAAAGGGGAACTGGGAGGGCTGCTGTGCGACAGAGGGAGGACAGGCCTAGGGAACCCACTGTCCAAGAGGCCCTCACCACCATCATGGGAGCGTACCACCACTCCCAAGAGACGATGGCGACGGTCCTGGCCAGGTTCCAGGAGATCCAGGCCATGCAGGAGGGCCAGTACATGGGGTTCCGGGAAGAACTGCGCAGCATCAGTTCCGCAATGGGTACAATCGTGGTGGCACTCAACCAGATTGTCACCACATTGCGGGACCATGTGGCCCCCCAAAGGGCCCCTGCCACTAGCATGGAGGAAAAACAGCCCACCACCTCCGCCGGCGCTAGTGGTCGGGAGGCCCACCCGGACCCCACCCCCTGCAGAACAAGAACCACCCCGCAAGAAAGGCCTGAGATCTAGGAAGAAGACAGAGTAGGATGTCAAGACCCCCGCCATGCACGGAATCCCCCGGATGTCATCCCACTGTCCCACTTGTTCACCCTGTCCAACCTTGAACTGCCCCTGCTCCACCTTCCACAGGCATATGGACAATGGACCTGTAGGAACGACAGTCTGGACACTGGCATGGACATGCCTCCACCATCACCCATCACCCTTTTAGAACTAAACACCTATTTGAAAACTACAATAAACACATTTTTTGCACAAAAACAAACTGGATTCTGCTATCTATTTATTTAAACCAAATGTATTCGAGATAACCAACAAAACATTTCTATTAACATTGTGATGACAACATACCAGTGTCACACAGCGGTAGTCCATGGGGAAAAAAACCAGAGGGCACTCCGTGGGGATCAGATCACTGAAATAGGAAGTGAAATACACAACTAAGTTACCATACATTGGGGTGAAAGGTCAGACAGTAGAGAGCCTCTACAGTTACAGATATAATACAATGCAGGAGTAGATTCTTACCTGTGTGTCACTGGAAATACTGCAGTATCACTCTGTCCCTGTTGTCTGTGTCGTCCTCTTCGTCTTCCTCCTCTTCACTCTCCGCAGGCTCCACAGCGGCCACAACACCACCATCTGGACCATCCTCCTGCAGGAAAGGCACCTGGCGTCCCAAAGCCAGGTTGTGAAGCATGCAGCAGGCCACGATGATATGACACACCTTCTTTGGTGAGTACATTAGGGATCCACCAGTCATATGCAGGCACCTAAACCTGGCCTTCAGGAGGCCGAAGGTACGCTCAATCACCCTCCTAGTACGCCCATGGGCCTCATTGTACCGTTCCTCTGCCCTGGTCCTGGGATTCCTCACTGGGGTCAATAGCCAAGGCAGGTTGGGGTAACCAGAGTCACCAATTAGCCACACACGGTGTCTCTGTAGCTGTTCCATCACATAAGGGATGCTGCTATTTCGCATGATGTACGCGTCATGCACTGACCCTGGGAACTTGGCATTTAAATGGGAGATGTACTGGTCAGCCAAACAGACCACCTGGACATTCATCGAATGATAATTTTTTCGGTTCCTGTACACCTGTTCATCGTCTTTTGGGGGAACCAAAGCCACATGGGTACCGTCAATGGCACCAATGATATTGGGAATGTGTCCAAGGGCATAGAAATCACCCTTCACTGTAGGCAAGTCACCCACCTCAGGGAAAATGATGTAGCTCCGCATGTATTTCATCAGGGCAGACAACACTCTGGACAACACCTTTGAAAACATGGGCTGAGACATCCCAGATGAAATGGCCACTGTAGTTTGAAATGATCCACTGGCAAAAAAATGCAGTACTGACAGCACCTGCACTAGAGGCGGAATCCCTCTGGGTTGGCGGATGGGTGACATCAGGTCTGACTCCAGCTGGGCACACAGTTGCTGTATAGTGGCACGGTTGAGTCTGTAGGTGAGTATGACGTGTCTTTCTTCCATTGTCGACAGGTCCACCAGCGGTCTGTACACGGGAGGATTCCTCCATCTCCTCGCAAGTCCCAGCGGACGGTGCCTAGGAAGGACAACATGGAGCACCGAGTCAAGCAACCCACAGGTAAGTGCCCACAGCATGCACAGTACACAAATCTCTCGGTATTGAATGGCTAGTATGAATGTCGGTGCAAGGCCTAGCCATGTGTGACGCAGTAGAAATTAAGCCATTTGGGCCCTGGAAATGGCGGCTGCCTGACCTGTGAAGTGTGACAATGTGAAGTGTGGTCATTGCGCAAGCGTGGCACACCGTGGCGGTAGGCGGTCGCAGTCCGCGGCGCAAAGCCGCATTGGACAACATTGAACCCTATGGGTTTCAGGAGCCAATGGCGGTGAGCGCCGGCGGTCGCGGTACGCACCGCCGCGGTACGCACCGCCGCGGCCGTAACCGCCATTTTCTCTATGCTTATTCACACGAGACCTGATCATCCACAGGAGAGGACCTATACTGCAAGTGCTGCTGCGACCTCGGTCTGGAAGTGACAATGGCTGCTGCGACTGGGGAAAGGGCCCCCGCCTTCAGTTCCGAGGAGTTGGAAAAGCTCGTGGACGGGATCCTCCCCCAGTATGCGCTACTTTACGGGCCTCCAGACCAACAGGTGAGTACACGGGGGCAATGCATAGTGCCCAATGCCTGGGTTGAGTGGGGAGGATGTACGATGGAGGCGAGGACAGCGAATGACGAATGCATGGCACGACAGATGAGAGCATGTGCCACATGGCAAGGTTGGGGAGGGGGGGCCACTCACATCGAGCATGCAGAAAAGTGATGATGTTTCTCTTCCCCCCCTGTACATGTCACATAGGTCAGCGCCCATCAGAAGATCGACATTTGGCGTGCCATCGCCAAGGACGTCCGGACCCTGGGGGTCCACAACAGAAGGGGCACCCACTGCCGCAAGAGGTGGGAGGACATCCGCCGCGGGAGCAGGAAGACCGCGGAGGCTCTGCTGGGGATGGCCTCCCAACCTAGGAGGGGTGCCAGTTGTACCTTGACCCCCCTGATGTCCCGGATCCTGGCGGTGGCATACCCCGATTTAGATGGGCGCTTGAGGACATCACAGCAGACACAAGGGGGTGAGTACCAGCACATTCGGCTATTTAGCGTGCAGTGGAGGTGCCTGGGGGGGGAGGAGGGCTGTGGGTATCCCTAGGCCAGGGCGATTTCTGTAGGATAGGCCCATCCGAGAGGTATGGTCCTGTGCCCCCGCCCCCCACCTCTGTAGGGTGCCTAGTAATGCGATTCATGGACCAGTGTATACTGTGCGGGCAGTTGTCGCCCATAGGCTTGTAGGGCATGTCCCAGTGAATGAGTAGTGTACCCCAAGTGCGCAGCGTAGTGCAGGGGGCTTCTGTGTCTGTCCTCTTTGCCAACGGTGTCCCCAATGCATGCACTCAACTTGTCTTTATGTTTTCCACCACCCCCCCCATTTTCTTTGTTTTTCTGTGAATGTGTGCATTAGCATCATCAGGCGGAGGAGAAGTGGCATCGGCGCAAGAGGGAGCTGCATCTCACATGGCCCCGGAGGGCCATGCAACTGACTCCGACATGACCAGTGAGACGGAGGGCGAGGGGGGCTCCACCACGGGGACCCGTGGAGACGTCAGCGACACCGACACGTCCTCGGAAGGGAGCTCCCTTGCGGTGGTGGCAACATCCGTGCCCACCGATCCTACAGGTACAGCCGCCACCCAGCGCACCAGCTCCGCCCTCCCAGCAGCCCCTCGGCCTTCGGCCCGTGCCCGCAAGGCCAGGAAGCCGGCCATCTCCTTCGCCCCAGGCACCTCAGGCCCTGCCCCAGTCACCCCTGCTGCCCTCAGTGAGGAGGACATTGACCTCCTGAGGGCCATCATTGTTGGGCAGTCTACCCATTTGAATGCCATCCAGGGTGTGGAGAGGGAGGTGCATCAAAGCAATGCATACCTGGAGGGCCTTCATTCGGGTCAGGCTGCCCATCAACGATCGTTCAAGGCTCTGGCCTCAGCACTGACGACAGCGATTGTCCCTGTCTCCAGCCTCCCTCTTCTGACTCCCTCCACCCAGTCCCACTCCCCTGTTCCTCTGCCTATCCCATCCACACCTACAGACCAGCCTGCACACACCTCAACACCCAAGGGCAGCTCATCCAAACATAAGCACCACAGAACACACAAGCATTCACCCAAGCAACATCCAGATGCAGACATGCCAACAGTCACTACCTCCTCTGTGTCCCCCACCTCCTCGTCTCCCTCCTCCCTCCCTGTGACGTCTCCACACACACCTGCAAGCACACCACCATCAGCCATTGCACCCATCACCAGCACACCCTCCAGTACAGTCCGCACACGTGCAGTCACCACCCCCACTGCCATGTACACGTCCCCTGTGTCCTCTCCCAGTGTGTCTGTCACCCTCGCTTCCCAACCACACAAACACAGGCAGGCACCCAAACAACAGCCATCCACCTCACGTCAGCCTCCAGTCCAAGCACCTGCACCCAAAGACAGCACACTTGACTCTCCTACAACCACATCCTCTTCCTCCACTCCCATACCCACTCCAGCTACCCTTCCCATGGCTCCAAAGAAAATTTTCCTCTCTAAACATGACCTCTTTTCCTCACCTGACCCACCCCCTCCATCCCCTAAGAGTTCCACAAACACCTCAGCCACCACCAGCCCAGCAACTCCCAAGAACGTTGTGCCTGGTTTTTGGAGTCCGCCCTTTCCTTGGTCTGAGACATCATCCAGCAGCAAAGGCACAGCCAGCCCCCCGCCCTGGGAAGAGGAGCAAAAAACTCAAGGGCAGGCGCGACAGGCCTGATACGCCTGCCCCCAAGGAGGGTAGCCTTACACCGTCACCTGCCACATCGGGTAAGGGAGCCAAGGGCCACGGACAGTCTGCCAAGGAGGGCAAGGGCAGCAAGGAGCAAAAGGCAGGGAGCAGCCGAACTGGCCATGAGGGCCCCACCAGCCCCATTCCGGGGGTATCGGAGGAGACACAGGGCCCGAGGGCTCCATCACAGGAGGGCCCCGCAACGGAGAGGTCCGATGCAGACTGAGCGGCAAGTATTGGCCAGGTGTGGTTCACTGGAAACACAAGACAGGCACCGCTGAACAGGGCACCGCCGTGAGAAGCACCGCTGAACAGGGCCCCGCCGTGAGAAGCACCGCTGAACAGGGCACCGCCGTGAGAAGCACCGCTGAACAGGGCCCCGCCGTCTCAAGCACCGCTGAACTGGGCCCCGCCGTGAGAAGTACCACTGAACAGGGCCCCGCCATGAGAAGCACCGCTGAACAGGGCCCCGCCGTCTCAAGCACCGCTGAACAGGGCACCGCCGTCTCAAGCACCGCTGAACAGGGCACCGCCGTCTCAAGCACCGCTGAACAGGGCACCGCTGTCTCAAGCACCGCTGAACTGGGCCCTTCCTGTCAAGCACCACTGAACTGGGCCCTTCCTGTCAAGCACCGCTCCGCTGGGCCCTTCCTGTCAAGCACCGCTGAACAGGGCCCCGCCGTCTCAAGCACCGCTGAACTGTGCCCTTCCTGTCAAGCACCACTGAACAGGGCCCCGCCGTCTCAAGCACCGCTGAACTGGGCCCTTCCTGTCAAGCACCGCTGAACAGGGCCCCGCCGTCTTAAGCACCGCTGAACTGGGCCCTTCCTGTCAAGCACCCCTGAACTGGGCCCTTCCTGTCAAGCACCGCTCCGCTGGGCCCTTCCTGTCAAGCACCGCTGGCCCATTGGCAGTCCCGGTTCTGTGTCGGGCAGGCCTTCACGACGCACTCTGCCCACCATGCATCCTCCATGACCAGTGGTCTCTGTAATCCACCTGATGGACTGTGGCTTTGCACTCCCCAGGATGTAACAGTGGGCAAGCCACCCACTGTAGAGACTTGAGAGACTGTGGCTTTGCACTCCCCAGGATGGCACAGTGGGCAATCCACCCACTGTAGAGACTTGAGAGACTGTGGCTTTGCACTCCCCAGGATGGCACAGTGGGCAATCCACCCACTATAGAGACTTGAGAGACTGTGGCTTTGCACTCCCCAGGATGGCACAGTGGGCATGGAGGCCCTTCGTGGATCTGGCGTCGTGGACTCATGTGGCTGAGGTGCCCCCCCTTCCTTTCCCCCTGAGGTGCCTGTTTTATCTTTTTGTGATGCCCCAGCAGTGTTCTCTCCAATGGACTCGTTCTCGTGTGTGGGCTTTGCCCATGTGTTGCTGCACATTGGCCCACGGACATTTGGACTTTGAAAGACTGGGCCGGACTTTTGCTACTTGTATGTATATAGTTCTAGATGTGTATTTATTATTCATATATTGCTAAGATCGCTATACTTTATTGTTGTAATAATATAGTTCTACTTTTAGATTCATTGCCTTTTGTCTTAGCTTTTTGGGGGGGGGAGGTTTGGGGGTGTCACTCTGACTTTTTTTATGCATAGGTGTGTAGGTATTTCGATCGGGGTGAGGGTGGGGGTGGGTGTGTCGCGTATGTGTGTGCCCGTAACCTTTCCTCCTCCCCCCTCCCCTGTGTCGTAGGTGCAGTACTCACCGTTGTCGTCTGCGGCGAGGTTCGTGATCCTGGAAGAAGAGCAGGAAGGCAATGGCTGGGAGGATGTGGAGTTCGGGTTCCATGATGTTCCGATTCCTCGTGGAGTGTGTCGAGGTAAGCGTTTTCCTTTTGAAATGTCTGTTTCCGCCGTGTTTTTATCGGCGGGGCTCCCGCCCCGGAAAAGGTGGTGGATTGGTGAGTCGTGATAGGGTGGGCGGTACATTGTCTGCCGCCTGCCTGTTGGCGGTGACCGCCGCGCTGTTTGTTTGTACCGCCGTGGCGGTCGGAGTGTTAATGCGGCGGCCTGTGTTGGCGGTTCCCGCCAGGGTCAGAATTCAATATTTTTGGCCACCAGCCTGTTGGCGGGTTGGCCGCCACTTTAACACTGACCGCCAGGGTCAGAATGACCCCCAATGTGTTTATGTTGAACACATGCGGTTTCTGCAACAGATGATTGTCAGTGTGCCTGAAGCCATATATTATCAGAATGCTAACATGCTTACATTATATGTGCCTACTAACACATACCCTACATTCACAAAGGGAGGCTTCCTTGTTCATTCACAATTAATCTATGGGCAGCTTCTGTTGTGTTTCACACACTGACAGCACATTGATAATAGCTGATCATTACCTCCCAAAACACATCATAATGTTACATGTTACTGAGACCACACAGCCTAAACATTCAACACATATATACTCATGACACTTACTGGTAGCATTGGGGCCAAGGAATGAGTCTACCTCTCCCCTGTGGTGAATGGTCTATGGCCCCCTGAAAAACATGACTTGGAACATAGCATTGTAAACACTGCTTTAAAATATGCTTACAGGTACATCTTATAAACTATGCAATCCCCGTATTTCATGTATACATAACAACTTAGTGACAAATATCTGATTATGGCAAAATCATTGAACACAGGTAGTCAGCATGCAGGCCTGAA